>NC_082657.1:54991041-55591041 GCF_028023285.1 Balaenoptera ricei | reverse complement strand
TCTTTTTTAGATTCTTTTCTCATATAGTATATTACAGAATATCGAGTCAAGTTCACTGTGCTATACAGTAGGTCCTTGTTGGTTATCTATCTTATATATAATAGTGTGTGTATGTTCATCCCAAGCTGATGATTTAGCTCCCCTCCCCCAGGGACTTAATGCTATTTTGAATTTGTGTAAGACGTAGACACCCAGGAAAGAACCTTACTGATAATAATGGTAAAATAATAACAGTAATACTGGCAGCTGTTTTTGGGTTATGTCGAGGATATACCGCACACACACTGATAGCCTCACGTCCGGCACCTTGTTTATTTCAGAGCAAGATTTTGAGGTCAGTACCGTCATCCATTGACCGATGAGGGTCGGGGGCAGGCACTGAAAAGTAAAGCAACTTTGCCCAAGAATATTCTACAATTAGGAAGAGTCTGTGCTGAGATTTGAACTTGAGTCAGTCTGGCGATGAAACCACTCATGTTACAGCCAGGTTCTGATACATTATTTTCCAAAGATTTAACAGGCAGGAAACTGTAATAGCCAAGCTGAGAATAACCCTATTTTATGAAGGGCTTCAATTTATTTAACACACTCACCTACTCAGAGCAATTAATTACCAAGCATTTGCGAGCTGCCTGCCTCCGGCTCCAGCCCTGAAGGGGGAGGCCAATGTCTGTATCTCAGGGAAGCCAGGGGTGGAAGAAAAAAGCCAATCCACTCTGCTCCTGTTTGCCAAGCCACAGGCTCCCTCCAAAAATCAAGAGTTGTCACTCTTGGCAAAGAGCATTCAAAACCCAACGGCGCTTGATTGGAGTGGATTTCTCATCTGCTGCCTGGGCTCCTGCGTTCTCTGGGCAGCTGTCAGGTCCCCTCCCTCAAGCACCCTTCCCTCCAGGGTGAGGTGTAGACCACAGCACATGGCACTGGGTCCACCGCACAGCTCTGAAAGTTAGGGCCTTTCATGGGCACCTTGCTAATGAGGAAAGCAGGACCGGAGAGGGGAAGATGGTTGATCAAGAAGAGTTTAAGAACTACTGCCTGTTCCAGAGCCCCTGCCGTTGACAACCTAGCACACAATCTCTCCAAGGCAGGGCTTCGCAACCAGGGGAGCCTGTGCCCTCCAGCCCAGGACACTGAGTAATACCTGGGGACATTTTTGGTTGTCATTCCTGGGAATGGAGGCTGCTAGTGGCATCTGGTGGGGAGAGCCTGGGGCAGGGGTGCTGCTAAACATTCCACAAAGCATATGACGGCCCCCTCCCCCAACAAAGAATTTTTCCACCCCAAATGTCAACGGTGCCAAGGTTAAGAAAACTCGGGCTAAGTTTGGCCTTAAGGAAACAGAAGTGGGAGAGAGTTAAGTCCACTGTAGGAAAGGGACCCTCTTAATAGCCCCCTGCCTGCATTCTGCCAGCCCAGGCTCCGGCCACCCTGCTCTTAGTAGCTCGTGTGACGTCCGCCAGGCTGGATAGTCCGAAACATCCAGAGCCGGCAGAGAACGCCATGCTCCTTCTCAAGCCTCTCTCAAGGGGCAGGCAGCTTTGAAGAACTGGCAAGGGTAGGAGAGTCGAGGCGAGGGGGCGGCGATGGGAGCAGAGGGAAATGAGTTCTTTTTCTCCAGATGCATTGGTGATTACAGGCAGGACACCATGTGCCCTGCTTGCATCTCTAGGGAAGCTTCCTGCTTCTTAAGAATCACTTCTCAGTGTGGGGAGAGAGCGGGAAATTGTCTGGGAAGGGTTAAGCATGTATCTTCTCTGGTTGGCCTGTCTCCCAGGCTAAGTGAAGGCCGCTCCATCTCGCATGGATATGAAAGACAAACTGTGCAGATTGAAAACAGCTGTACGCCGAGTGAACGGGCCACATGGCCGTGGTGCCATGCCGAGGTTTAGCGCCATCGGTGCCCTTTTGTTTGATTCTGGAGGAGCAGCACAAATAAATACAGTAGGTTCTGTTTAAACAAAGGGCTCTGATCAATAGAGGTTTGTATAGCTTACGACCTTCCACCATAAACAGAAATTTGAGGTAAAAATCCACAAATCCCAGATCAATTACCAGATTATTTACCCTTTTGCACTGCTAATGTTCCAATCTGCCTTGCATATTAAACAGCCCAGGAAGAAAAGGATTTTTGTTGCAGAGGAAGAGGGAGGGCTGTGTGGATTTATTAGTTGTGGCAATCAAAGCATGTGCCATACGTTTTCTATATAAACCCGGCTGTGGTGATTGTGCAAATCGTCTAAAACAAATTTTAAATTCCAGGACTTTTCAGTCGATGTTACCAGTAGCTTTTTCTTTTTCGTTTCTTTCTTTCTTTCTTTTTTGAAGGGGCTTTAACCATCTGCCGCAAACTGTTATTGCGTTGTGGTTTGCTGTAAACGAAAGTACATATGTTAAGGGCTTCAGTCCTCACGCTGGTCCTTGGCAGCTGTGAAGCCTTGAGAAAAACCCCTGCCCTGGGTTTCCTGGACTCAGTTTCCCCGGGTGTAAATTTGGGCTTGTGTGGAAGAGTCACTCAGCAGCTCTGTGGGCAGGCTGTTTAATCTCTTGAAGTCTCTGTTTTCTCATCTGTAAAATGGGGATAAAAAAAAAACCAAACCAATAGCGCTTGCCTCCTGGAGTTGTGATGAGAATGAAGTAATATGCAGCATGTAAAAGCACAGCCCGGCACACAGGAAGTGGGCATCTGACAGGCGGAAGCCACCATGATTTTCATCACCACCATTATTCTGTGTTCCTTCTCTGATGTCCCGAATGTCAACGTAGCCTCCGTATTTTGGAATGAATTCTCTGAGTCAAGCGCTCGGGGAAAGGCTGGGAATGAAGAACTGGGGACTCAGGGAGAGGAGCACATGGTACTACTAGGAAGGGAGGAGAAACATTATCCTAACGAGTCACTCTGACCACCCCAGCAAGCTAAGGTGATGGGTGCCTGACCACCCCACGGCCCCGCCCTTCCACCCACAGAAATCTTCTGGCTTCGATGTTTGTTCATTGGAACGTATAGATCTATTCTCTGCAAAGAAGTGGCTTGGATGTCCCCTCCCATGGTAATCCGGTATGGGACGCTGGCTTTAGCAAACACAGTTCCCACCCCATCTGCTAAAGTCCCGCCGAGGAGAGCTGGGGACCTGTGTCCATCTTGTTCACCTCTGATCTCCAGCCCCCAACGCAGTGAAGGACCCAGCATTAGCTCAGTACACACTTCTTGGGTCCTCAGAACGTCCCAGGAATCTCTCCCTTCTCCCTCTATCGTGGATCGTAGGCCCTCACCTTTCCCTGTTATCCCAAACACCCCCCCTTAAATTCCCTTATTCTGGCCTCTCGAGCCAATCACAGAGAAAAGGTTAGTACTTATTCTGGTCTCCATGTTATTCTTTCTTCTGCCCATAATGTAGGAATGACGGAGAAGGCAATCTGTACCCAGAGCTGTATTGAGAGCTGGACATATATTAGACTCATGAACTCACACGGCAACACCAGTGTATCCACACTTTACAAACAGAGAGAGTGAGCGCTAGGGAGATGATTCATAGGCTGCCGAGTGGCAGGTGAGAATCCAAACAAGGTCTGCCCGACTCCTAACAACGGGGCCAGTGGTTCTCAAACTTAAGCAGCATCAGAATGACTGCATCATCTCTCCCTTTCCTAAATGTCTGGATATCAAATGGAAGACAAGCTAAATCAGTAACCAAGTTTTAGCATCGTTTTTTGTTCTTGCATTTTGCTGAGGGAACCAACTTGCTTTGGAATCATCTGTGTCCTACCATTCATCCTCAGGTTTTTTTGTTTTTTTTTTAAATGATCCTTTTTCTCTTTTTGGCTGTGTTGGTTCTTCGTTGGTGCGCGCAGGCTTTCTCTAGCTGTGGTGAGCGGGGGCTACTCTTCTTTGCGGTGCGCGGGCTGTAGGTGGGTGGGCTTCAGTAGTTGTGGCATGCAGGCTTAGTCGTTGTGGCACATGGGCTTAGTTGCTCTGTGGCATGTGGGTTCTTCCCAGACCAGGGATTGAACCCATGTCCCCAGCATTGGCAGGCAGATTCTTAACCACTGCACCACCAGGGAAGTCCCCATCCTCAGGTATTCTATAGAAGCTGAACTAAAAGTGAAATTTAGTTTGGATTAAGGAGTAGGGGATGGGAGGGAGGTCCAGGAGTGAAGAAAATTCTTCCAAATTAACCAAGAGGTCTAATTGGAGCAGAGGTTGGCTGTTTCTTTAAGTGAAAAGCAGTTTCTCAAGTTATAATTATTCTGCATATTATAAAACGTGGAAAGTAATGGGGTGGGGAAGGAGGTCTAGAAACTTGCATTCCTCAGTAATCAACTACATAAGCAGTAAAAGCCCGAGTTAGAGTATTTTTTCCAAACTTTTACTCAATAAATATTCTGTCTCCAAAGTATCACAAATTCCAAATTAGCAGCATGTGGATTCATGAAATCCATTCATTTCTCCATTCATGCATCCCACAAACATTTATTGAAGCCTCTACTCTGTGCCAGGCATCTGCTGAGTGCTGGAGGGACATGGCGGTTGTGTGCAGTTCTGGGATGTTGATTTGAGAGAAATAAGATACAGGCCATTTCCTTGAGGGACAGGAGGAGATAAAGAGTCATGGAGGAGATGTGTGTGCCTTTGCGTGTGCATGGAAAAGTTGGGAAAGGGCCTTCCAGACCGAGAGACTAGCATGTACAGATAGAAGCCGTAGTAGATTTTTTAAATTTTTATTTATTTTTTATTGAAGTATAGTTGATTTACAATGTTGTATTAATTACTGCTGTACAGCAAAGTGACTTAGTCATACATATAAATACATTCTTTGCCATATTATTTTCCATTATGGTTTATCACAGGATATAGAATATAGTTCCCTATAGATTTTGACAGTTCTCCTTCCAGATCCTCTTACCAGGCCATTGCATCTGTCCCCCAGCTGCTATGCTGACTGCTAAGGGCTGAAAGCTGTTCCCTTCTCAGCCAACTGGAGCCCCTTTGCCAAGGTTACACCATCTTCCCTGCACCCCTCCCTGCCCAGGGGACAGCCCATTGACCTACTGATTGACACAGGGGTACCTCGGGGTAAGGGTCCACCCCCAGCTGGACCAATTCTTTGGTGCAATTCTTATTCCAGAGCTTCTACTGGGATTAAGCTAGAACTAGACTCCAGCTGCAGCCACATCCTTGCTTAGCTTTTTCTCTTGCCCTATCTTGTTCCCTCGTTCCCTCCCTCCTTCAACAAATCATGTGCCTTAACCCTATCTCAGGCTCTGCTTCCGGGGAACTTGATCTAAGAAGGAAGTATAGTGGCTAATTGTGGTCTTTGAAAACACATACCTGCATGTGTAAATGGCTCTGACGTTTACTAGTTGTAGGCTTCTTGATAAGTTATTCAACCTTCACTAGAACTGCTAATAGAAGCCCAGTGAATCCAAGAGGTAAATTCCCCAACTCCCATCTTTGCCCCCATGCCTTTTAAGGAGTGTGATCAGATGTATGCACATGTGCTTATCTAAACACACACACGCACACACACACACACGCACACACACACACGCACACACACACACACATACATATACATATGCATAGACACATACCAGGTAATAAGTGAAAGGAGCAACCATGGGCTTGAGAACTGCCACACAGATAACCTCTCCCTAAAGACTTGGGAGTTAGTCTCTAATAGGGCATCCTCAACCTAATCTGGTATTCTGTAACTCAAAGTTTTCATCCTGGCCTTCAGTCAAGGCCCACTCTGATAGATTTCTAAAACTCATCTATATCATTTTGAGTGTTTTTAGAATTAAGCAATAGGAAAATGCATTATTTTGTATATCACATATTGTCCAGAAGTAGGGCAGATTCTGGGACTAGTTGATTCGGTGGTCAGTGATGTCAAAAAGGACTTGGATAATTTTTCCATTTTTCTGCTCTGCTATCACCAGCGTTGGCATGAGTTACCTGAGGGATGTAACAATAGGGAGCACCATACTTTCTTGTCCCCAGTTGTAGGCTACAGTCCTTCCTTCCATCTGATTGGTCCACCTCAGGTCATGTGTCTGACCAGACCAATAGCAATCAACATGAAAATGTCATGCTCTGATTGGCTTAAACTAGACAAGACCCACCACTAGAGCTGGGAATGGGATGAAGGTAGTATAGCATGCTTGGACTCCAGAGTCAGAATGCTGGGATTCAAATCATGCCTGTGCCACTTACTAGCTGTATGTCTTTGGGCATATTATTGATTTCTCTGTGCCTCAGTTTCCTGATCTGTGTGATGGAGATAATAATATGCCCACTTCATTGGGTGGTTGTGAGGATTGAATAAATCAATAAATGCCAGGCTCTTTGACAGTCTTGGTGCATGACAAGTACAAGTTTTTATCATATTGTGTTGTATCTGAGCAAAATCGGGGTACAGTTAGGAAAGACAAATGGGGCAGCAGATATTAGGTAGGCAACTATCAAGGTCTATGATACTATCTCTCAGCCCAAGTCGATGTTCTAACTCCTTGACTGTGTTTAGCTCAGCATCCTGAGTTGAAACATCCTGGCTAGGTGGGTAAGGTTTAAAAACCACTGTGTTTCTGAAATGGTTCTTGGCTTTCAAAGTACCTCCCAAGCATTTGGAAATTGTAGCTCTGAGCCCTCCTCTTAGTAATACCATCTCTTACCTAACCCCCACCTGAAGCCCATCATTAAACAACTTCTGAGCTTGGGCAGAGTTGTCAGCTGCAGAAGATGCTACCTCATAAGGGAAGGCTGGGACCCACCTGTCTGCCAGTCTCAGGGGCTATACCACCATGGAGAAGTTGTCCTGAGCAGGCCTGGTTTGCTTCCAGAATCAATGAGAAAGCAGACAGAGCTAATCACATCATGTCCCTTCCAGGCCTGCAAGACTGAGACCCTCGCACTGTGGAGCTGCAAGGACAGGAATAGAGTCAGGCTGGCCAGAGAGGGTGAGAAGTGAGAAAGTGTAGCAGTGAATATGGCAATAAAAGCATCTACAGAAGGTGGAAATACCTCCTGGCAGGGCTATTTATCGATGTCCATTTTAGTTAAATAGTCTACACTAACCCTAAAGTTGGGGTTTGTACACTGGGACATCTGGGTGGGTCTCAGACGATCACTGAGCCCCTTTACTTACATACAGGAGTGTGGGCCTGGGCCTCTGGGTTTTTTTTAGTGGGAAAGGCTTCAGCTTCTAATGAATTCTCAGAAAGGTTGAGATCCACTGTACTGAAATGAACTCCCCAAATCATAAAATTAACCACCTGGTACTTGTTCATTTCCTGATGGCTTCTGACCTTCAAAGAGAGATGTTAGTGAGTTGTATCTCTCAGATCCAGTAATTGATGAAACTGAGGCAAGGACCTTGGGGATGCTGAGAACCCCAGTACATCCTGCTGAGGGGGTGGTCCAGGCCCCACCCTGCCTGAGCCACCAATGGGGAGTCAGGGAAGCTCATTGCTGCTTTAACATGATTCGGTATTTTGCACAAGGATGAAATTAATTAGTGAGAAGGCTGAACTCTGTGGCCATACAGAGCTCCATTGCTCACTCAGCAAGGCTCAAATCTCTTGGGGCAGCTATTTAAGTATGGCCTGGAATTAAAACAGTCCTTACCAGTTCACTACCAGGTAAGTGTAGTGTTAGAAAGTCCACATTTAGGAAATTTCATAGCAATTTGACAGTAATTTTGTCTGCTTGACCTAATAGTTTAAAAAACGGGGCTTGTATCGTGTATGTTTTGTTCCTTCATTTCTTTTTTAGATAATTCATTTTTGTTGTAGTTTATATAATTATTAGTCTGAAATAAATATAAAAATTTTTAAAAACTGTTATTCGCATAGAGTTTGAGAAGCATTGACCCAGGCAGTCTTTGCCAGTTTCCTCTCCTGGCATCTCGGGGCCGCACTCCCAAGACATCTGTTGGGCTGAGGTGTAGGGTCCATGCATGGAAAAACTCAAAGCAGAAATCCAGACTCAAAAGCTCTTTCTTCAAGAGCTCCTGTAACCTGAAAATTCATGGCATTTTTCACGTCATTCCACAATAGATCCACTTTTGTGGATATATTTTATATTAATATATAAAAATTGTTTGCTGTTTGTCATTCATTTTCCAAGTTGTCAAGTAAAATTTTAGCTGCAAGATGCACAGTAAGATTTTGTTTGTTCATGCCTTTGAAAAAACACACGTGTTCTGCATGTGGCTTTGCATGTCCTGTGAAACGCCCTCACACATCCCCTGGGAAATAGCAGCTTTTGTCATTTTGGGAAGCAGCTTTGCAGCAGATATTCAACAGCATTAAGGTCTCAATTTTAGATTTAAGAGCAATTGAGTGGAAGAGTGTTTTTATGGTGTGTTTTCAAAAAGCAGATATAAGTTCAATAGTTTTATACAAATGTGGCTTTCGATGTAGTCTGAGTCTAAGAGCAGACACTTATGTAGTGTTCACTCTGTGTTAGGGAATGTTCTATGTACTTCTTCCACATCAGCTCATATAATCCTTACAGCAATCCTTGGAGATAGGTGCTTTTAATAAGATCATCTCCATTTTATAGATGCAATACTGACACAGAGAGGCTAAGTCACTTGCCCAAGGTCACACAGCTGGGAGGTAGTAGAGCTCAGATTTTCACCCAGGCAGCCTGGGGCCAGAGACGTGCTCTGAACATATCCACTGGACTGTGCCTCCCCGAAGCCCTCCAAATGGGACAAGCTTAGGGGCTGTGTTGACTCAATAAACTACAACTGCATGGAGAATATTATTCCTGTATTTGACTCAGGACCAAAGAATTACAGGGAAGCCAAAGTTATACACAGGTCTACATTAGACTGCCCTCAGAGTCGATTGTTTGGGTTGTGAAACTGGTAAAGAGACTAACTTTTAATGGACATTCTGCTGTGCATTCTGCCACCTAAGCAATAGTCTCAAGTTGGGTCCATGTGGAGAAGAATTGTGTTTGGGGCTGTCCAGTTCAAGGCACCCTGGCTAGAGCAATTTGCTGGAAAATTTGGGACAATTTTACAGCCATGAGGACACCATCAATTCCGCTAACTCTTTGGCCACGCCTGACTGTGTCATGGCTCTGAAGATGCAGCCTTTGTGAATTATCCACACGCCAACCCACATCAGCATTCGATTTGGTGTTTCAAGCATCCCATTTGGTTTTGAAATTAGTTGAAGAGGATGCTATTTAGGGGCCATGTGAAAAAAATATATAATCTGTCTTATGCTTATGAAAAAAAATCGCTGTGTTCTGATTAACTGCACATGATGCTGGGATATCGCCCTGTGAAAATGACCTCCATTTGCAGCCTGATTTTGATTTGCAGGCTGTGGAATTAGATTCCACCTCATTGGTTTTATATTTCTCCCATCATTTGTCCATTCACTCACCAAGCATTTATTGAGCACCAACTATAGCCAGGACCAGTGCTAGGTGCTTGGGTGGGGGGGAACAGAAGGAGGCTATCCCAGGATGGATAAGTCCTGGTCTCTGTCTTCAAGGAGTTCAGTTTTGTCAGGGAGACAGACATGTGAATGATAGTAGTGCAGGAAACAGGCATGGCCCAAGCCGACACTTATTACAGATCCTAAATTAATTCATTTTCTAATAGCTTGGTTACTTTGGTTATTATAAATAACCAGGTTGTATCTCCTGAGAGTCCATAACTGAGCTATTATTTACTATTTATCTACAGCTAAGGTTGAAACAATCAATTGGATGCCTAAAAGGCTAAATTCAGGATGAACTGATGCGGGAGCATTTGTCTACTTGATTCATTCGCATCCAAACAAACCCAACAAACAGAGGACAGAAAACATTTCCCTAACACACCTGTATCTATAGCAGCAACAACCACTGCTCCATCCACCCCCGGCTTCACAAAGCACTTCCACGTCCATCACTACCTTGTGGCAACAATGTCTGGAAGATAGGCACTATCATCTAGAAAGAAGTTAGGTGGCTTGCCCGGGGCGGACCAGCATGTTAATCGTAGAACATGGTCTCGAACCCAGGTCTTCTCATTCCAAAAACTGTCCTGCCTGGTTCGTCCTGATGCTCTGTTTACTTATTGAACACCCGTCGTACATTTGGCCTTAGATTCAGTGTGTGATTGCCCAGCCTAATTCCAATATCCAGGTGCTGGGTCATCTGGGTCACCTGGCCAGTCATTTTATGACTGTACGTGGATGGCCATTCTGTATGCAAGAAAGGCATCCCCTGCCACAGTAGCATTCATGATGAACCCAGGTTGGACACGTAGAATCTTTAGAGACAGGTCTCTACAGGTCACTCAATTCACCTTCCTGGCCTCAGAACCCTGGTGTTTCCTTCGTTGTTTGAAGGAAATAACTCTCTAGAAAATTTGGCCAGGGGGGTGGGGTGCGGGTGTTGACTCATGGGAAACTCAGTTCAGCTTTTTGAAAGTCAAAGTGGCCTTTGTGTTTGGAAATTAACTTTTTACAGCACCCGGGTGGCGGTGGGGGGTGGGGGTTGGGGGGTGGGGTGGGGTGCAGTTGTTACTCATTGGATACTTTTAGGAATTTAAACCAGATCGATTGATTAATTGATGGTAAAAATTATATTATGTAAATGCAAATTTAGAATTGAGTTTGGTGTTCACAGTGGCCTGAAAACATTTTAAAAGGCCAGGTGAGGCCTGAGGAAATTGGAAGTTTCAGTCTCCCTATGAAAAAAGAAAAAAAAAAGAATGAAAGAAAAAAAAGTGAGTTTGCAACAAACTCGGTAATGAAGGCCAGAATGTTTTTTCTTTCCTTTTTGACAATGTTATCTTGATCTGTTATCACAGTCTAACTGTACCACAGAAAATCTAATGTAAGGATTCAGACGGGCTTTTGTTCTACCCTATTTGTTAGAAATTCTGCCCTACATGTCTTATCAAACTTATAAAGCTCATAAACACTGGTACCCCAAACAACTTAGGAAGATAGAAAGGCAAAAACTGAAAGAGAGGAAGGAAAAAAAGAATGGTGATAAAATGAAATTGAAGAGAGTAACACAATAGAATCTGGAGCCATTAATTTTTATAGCTGATTCAGCTACTAATATTTTATGAGGTTTAGAAATATGAGTATAAAAAAACACCCTCATATCTGCCCTTGTTCTCTTTCTGTTGTTGTTTTAATTCAAAGATAAGCTCATCTTATTTGTACCTAGAATACGGCTTTATTACAGTTAAACACCTGTACAGTAGAAAACATTCTGTTCATTGGAATTTTTCCATATCATTGTCCTTTTATTTTTGTTTAGCTTGGTTTTCCACTTTTCCCAACAGAAATTCATGGACCACTTCACATGCCATTTCTTTTCCTTCCTTCCTTCCTTTCCCTTTCTTCCTTTCTTTCCTTTCTTTCTTTCTTTCTCTCTTTCTTTCTTTCTTTCTTTCTTTCTTTTCTTTCTTTCCTTGCCTTCCTCCCTCCCTCCCTTCCTTCCTTCCTTCCTTCCTTCCTTCTTTCTTTCTTTCTTTCCTTCTTTCTTATCAGAGCTTATTTCCAGTTAAATTGCAGCAGGGTTTGTGTTTACTAGCTTTCCCTGGACTATACTGCCTGCAATGTCTCCATTTAAATGTAGATTTTGACTTTACACTGGGGAGGAGGTGAGAGCCTTTCTGCAGCAGAATTAACATCAAGGTGAAAATATGAGCTTGAGAAAGATGCCATGTTTCCCTAAGTAGGGCTGTGTGAGTCCAGTTCAAATATGCTGAGCCATTTATTTACAAGTTGCCTTGTACCCCACGGGGGAAAACATTGCCCAAGTCAGATCTATATACTTATTGAGGCCACAACACCAAACTTTAGGTCAAGGAAATCAAATGCTCAGGTAGCACGGAGACTGATACAGTGGGAGGCAGGGGGCACAGTACCCATAACCCTTTGGAATTAATGATAAATGTGATTGAAAGAGCATATTTAAGAACTGTTCACATCTCTTTTCATAGTTCAGGAACCAAGTGTACCATGAAGAAATGGAATAATATATGCACTGTAAATAAAACTTTATCACATGTAAACCATAATGCACTTTGAATCATACCCCGTCCCATATATACTTTTTACATTTTAGCTGAACTATGATAGATAGCTAAGAAGTTCATTTTAAAAATTAAAAAAAAAAAAAAAAAATCATGATTTTGCCCTCTCTCTCCTACCCCATTTTATTGATAGGTCATTTAAAGAGGGGACAAAATTAAATATCCATACTCACATCTAGATAACTTATTCAGGTTTTTTTTTCTTAGCTGTTATGAGACAGTCTTACTCCTAACCAAAATTGACCTGGGGCATTTTGTATCATCCAAATTATTCCATGGAAAAAGTATAAAACTTTGTCAAGAGCTCTTCAAATTATCCTGTCCCATGGAGCCCAAAAGGACATCTGTACTTGTAAAATTATATATTGGGTTGGCCAAAAAAGTTTGTTCAGGATGATACAGAAAACTCGGTTGAACTTCTTGGCCAACCCAATATCTTGATTTAGTTTACTAAAAGCATGGTACTCTACCACTCCTAATACCTTAAATAGAACCCTGATCATACTCTGGGGAAATGGTTCCTAGCTTTAATTATGCATGATACTTAATCTACCACCATGTACAAGCTGTGTGATTTTGATCAAGTTACCTAACCTCTCTGTGCCCCCATTTTGTTCATCTGTAAACTGAGAATAATGGTAGTATTTGTACCATGAGTTGTTTGGAAGATTAATTTGTTTAATACATGGAAAGGTCTTAGAATGGTGCCTGGTACAAATACAGCTCAATAAATGTTGGGAAGTCTCACACACACACGTGTGTGTATATGTCTGTGTGTGTGTGTGTGTGTGCCTGTTTATGTGTGTAGATGCAGAGTTCTCTCCTAGAGACTTCAGGAGCCAGAGAGAAGAGAGACAAAGGAGTACCTGTAAAGTCAAGTATCATTTACTTTTCTAGAGACCTTGATATAAGAAAAAAAATAGAGGAAAAAAGTACTTCCATGAACTATAGGCCGGAGATAAGAGATAATGGTTAGGGAGTAATGTGAAAACCAGCAGACCCCAGCAGCAATGAGAGAGGAAGAGAAACAGGTAGGTATTTTAGTGAACACCCCCAGATGTCTTGGCTCAGAGGCTTAGGATCTCCAGAGAAACTCAGGGCTAAAAAAAAAATTAAGCTCCCCTTCCCACTTTCACAGTCAGACCAAGACAACCATTGTTTGCACCTCATCTGGTCTAAATAGTCAGTTTACAAATGGATGTTGTTCGGCATCATGTGTTATAGATGCTTTATGTTTATTTAAGAACTCAGTTTCAAGGAATGTTTTCCAGACGTGTGGCTCACCACAGAGGACAGCTGTTGATATTCTGATCCCATGAGCATTATAATATGTGTAAAAATTGCGACACTTTTAAAACCAGATGTTCTACATAAGCTGCACACAGGGGGATAAAAAAGAAAAAGAGAGAGAGAAAGAGAGTAGGGAAGGTAGGAAGGAAGGAAAGGAGGGAGGGAGGGAGGAAGAAAGGAAGAAAGAGGAAGAAAAGAAGGCAGCAGATCTGTCACTTGGCATGACACCGGAGCCCCTCATGCTTACCAAAAACTCACATCACATTGAAGTGAACGCCAAAAGCCCATTCTGGGTTTTCTTCTGCAGAAAAGGTGAAAGGAAAATCGTTTTAACAGGAAGGAAAGTTCCCCCCTCCATAAAGACAAGCGAAAAAGCTGCAGCTAAATCCTGAAGGCCAACCACTGGCACTGCTGTGGTTCAAGATTGTTTGTCATGGCTGTCTTCTGGGATACACTGAGCATGCGTGTACTTAACTGGTTCTCAGCCCTTGTGAGGGCCTATGTGGACAAACCAATTTTACAAGCAACCTCTGCTTTGCTTCTAAGAGCTCCTTTGGGTGGCAGCAGGCCTTGTATGATGTGTGGATGCGGGTATGTGTGGGTGCGGTGCAGTCACGTGATTAAAAGTGGACCTTCTGGGGTCAGACTACCCAAGTCTACATCGCAGCCCCACCACTGGCCTAGCACACGGGGCAAGACACTTTACCTAAGGCTCTGCTTCTCCCCCCGTAAGATAGAGGCCATGATGCAAGCCACCTAAGGAGGAAGACAAAGCCTTCAGCACACCGCTTGGTCCGTAATAAACGCGTAATACATTTTAGATATTTTACATGGAAGCCTTTTTTCCAATTTAAACTAGTTAAGATGAACTTGCTTTGCGAGAAAGTTTGACCACTCTACAACCTCCGCTGGGATAATTAGATAATTTAGGGTGTCTTCAAGTCGGTCTTGGAAATGACTAGTCCACACCATTGGAAATGATCGGTCTGGGGAGAAGTGAAGGGGTAGCATGGTGTAATGGAAGGGCGGCATAACCAGACAGCCAGGTCTGCACCCGGGCCCTGCATCTCCCGAGCTGTGTGGCCCCAGTTTCCCAGTTGAATCCTCTGCAGCACCTTCTCTGCTCAGAGGGGGCGTGAAATTAAAAGGAGCCAATGTAGGGTAAGTGCCCTAAACCCAGGAAGCACTCAATCAGTGTTTATTTCTTTTATTCCATCATCTATATGGATGCTGAAAACATGTTTTTATACATTTATCAAATATCCTCCACCCAAGTGCGGAATCTATCAAACTGTAACCCTCATACATCGTCTCTGCTAAAAACCAACCCACCGACTAACCATCCATCCAACCGACGACACAAATACAAGCAAAGATAATAAACAAAAATATCAGAGCACAATAAAGCAAAATCTTTAATGCTATCCATTGACCTTTGTAGAAAGTTCATGACCTGACCCCTAACTTACCTCTCCAGTCCCACCTCTTATCATTTCACCCCATCCCATCCTTTCATCCGGCCACCCTGAAATGAGTCACTTCTTCTCAAACATCTCCATCTCCTTCACCTTCTGACCTTTGCACTTCCTGTCACATTTTTGTCCCACACCCTCTTCAATCTTCCTGTTTCAGCTTGGACCACTTCTAGAAAGCCTTCTCCATGGTGTGCCCCACTCCTTGTGCTCTTTTAATACTTAGCACTTATCTCTATCCCAGCCTGGTGTTCCTTGTGTTTTCCTTTCCTATGTAATTGTCTTTCTTATTTGACTGTAAGCTTTTGCAGGACAGGGATGGGGTCCTATCCACCATGTTATCTCAGCAACCAGCACAATGCTGTTCCTGGAGAGCTGAATAAATACTTAGTTGATGAATGGATGGATGGATGGATGGATGGATGGATGGATGGATGGATGGATGAATCATCTGGGACTGGAAAGGTAGGTCTCTGACCTCAGCTCCTAGCACATTTTTGGTAGGTTAGTTGGGAGATTCAGCAGCTGAGTGTGACCCATAAAATCAACAGTGACAATGAGTCGATTATGAGTCCAGAAGTTTTCTAGGTGCTCATGGGACTTCATCTTTGGTGAGTTCTATACGCTCCTCAATATAACCTGTGCATCTGTGGCAGATCTGCTCTGCCTCCTTCTCCAGATCACTTCTCACCCCTGACTGTCTCAGACTCACCAGCACTGTCTTTGCTTCCCTGCATCTTCAAGGTCTCTCTGCCTACGGTCGTTTAGGGATATTTTTCTCCCATATTCACCAGCCTGACTCCTCCTCATCCTCTTGGGATGAGCTTCAAAGGAGCTCCTTTAAGTGAGTTTTTTGTATGTGCTCCCCCTTACCCCCTAGTCTCTAAACTGGGTAAGGCCCCTCTGTGATTTGTGCTACCGCCCCTTGTCCTGCTCGACATAGCACTTACCGCAATTCTAATTATGTAGGAATTGATGTGATTACTGGTGTAATGTCTGTCTTCTCAACCACAGTGTAAGCTTGAGGGGACCAAGTGGAGAGTATTCACTGCTGTAGCCCAGGGCATTCCTGGGGCCTGACAGAGTGTATCTTCTTAAGAAACAACTGTGTCATTGAAATGAACATTTAGGGAGTAAGGGTCCATGAATCCCATAAAACTGTTTGCAAAATGCAGGATTGGTATTCAGTTGGCATAAGCTAATATCTTTGTACCAGCTGTTTACAGCATGTGTCCATTCTGATTAGTTAGATCTGATTGGTTAGTTATGAAGACGGTCAGTATCTCAGATTTTATATCAGATTTTCAGAAAGGTTCATAACAGATCCCAGCCTCCAAAATGAAGTTAAGAGCCACTGCTGTGGGATCTGAAAGGAGCCCATATCATGGAAGGTTCTTGCAGACCATCTGGATCTCTGCCACAGTTCCAGGCAACGCATCAGTCTGTGTTTTCCATCTGTGCCTGCTTTGTATGTTTTCCCTGACATGAGGTCCCTCACAGCTATATGTTACACGTGAGAGATATTCTGAGCTACTTGAAGTCATCCATGACTCATCTCTGTGGAATGAGTGGCTCACCAAGAAAGACATACATGGAACAGAACAACATGCATGACAGTTTCTCTCCTTTGAGGAAGAAATGCTCCAAAAATGTCTGGGGAGAAACAGACCTCAGTGACCCACAAGGCAGATGTGAGCATCTCCCTCAATCATCACGAGGGTGTCAGGAGGAGGAGGAGGAAAAGGCCGAGACAAGTAGCCATCACTTCCTAAAATGAGGATGCACAACCCCAGCCCTGCACAGATACCCTCTCACGCGTGCCGGAGAAAAGGGTCAAGAGTGATAAGACAACACGTGTTGTTAGCTGTGAGACAGTTACCGTGCCAAGTGCTTGCTGGGCACCTTGACTTATTATGTATTTAAATCCTCATAGTCACTCCATGAGCTCAGTACTGTTGTTATCCCCATTTGGCTATGATCAGAGCCTCAGGAAAGTTAAGTGACTTACCCAAGGTCATTTATGTCACAAGTGGTGAAAGTGGGATTCAACCTTCGGTCTGGGTCCAGGTTGATCCCTAAGCCCTTGAGGGTTTAGGGATTGAGCCCTTGTCAAGGGCTCAAGGGCTGTCCTTTTGGAAGAAGGGGACATCTATGCTGGCGGAGTTACATAATCATTGAACAGCTATTTATTGTGCACCTACTATATGCCTGGTGCTGTTCAAGGTGGTGGACATACAGTGGTGAGCAAGTCACACTAGTTCCCTGACCTCTGGAATGTGGTCTGGGGGAAATGAACTTGAAGCACTTAGTTACGTTGGAAAAGCGCAAGGACAGGAGAGTACAAGTGATGGGAATCCAAAGGCCAGCCCAAGACATCAGTCATTCAGTCACTAAGAAGATATACCCTGGAAGGTGCTATTGATCTTTTCAACAGAAAAAGGGAAGCCCATGAAATCACGATCAATGAAGGTTGTGGAAGGGTCTTCCACCACACTGTAAGCTCCATAAGAGCAAAGGTGGTATTGGATTCATTTAATTCTGCAACATCTTTGGTACAAAGCACAGGACCTGGCATATAAAAAGAACTCACTCAATAATTGTGAATGAATGGATGAAAGTATGAATGGAGGTCATAGATGTTCAACAGAAGTACAGTATGAGCCTACAAAGTTCTTATCACAATAATAAACAATGAATAAGTTGGGAAAAGAAAGAAGGAAACGAGTAGTCATGGCACCAGGACCGTGTGATAGTAAATGGAAGGTCTTCTGAGATGTTGGTACCAACCCTCATCCAATCAAGAACCCAAGTGAGAGGAGGGGGTTGAGTGAGAGGCCATTAGTTACTACACAGATAGGAGAGGAAGATATGGAAACTCATCGTGGTTCAGCAACTTCCTCAAAATCAAGACACACATAGGAAATTAGGTGAAAAGGCCTGGTTTGAAATTCTTGCCTTACTAATAATTAAGTAAAAAGCTTCCAGGGACTGATGAGTAATTGAGCCTACCTACCATTTGATGTTTAACATCAGCTTATTGGTTAGAATGTTGTTATCACATTCACAGCACCCAGCTAAAAACAAGAGTTGCTGACATTTTTTTTTTTTTTTTTTGGAGTATAATTGTTTTACAATGTTGTGTTAGTTTCTGTTGTACCACAAAGTGAATCAGCTATGTGTATACATATATCCCCTCCCTCTTGGACCTGCCTCCCACCCCACCCCCCATCCCATCCATCTAGGTCATCACAGAGCACCGAACTGAGCTCCCTGTGCTGTACAGCAGGTTCTCACTGGCTATCTATCTTACACACGGTAGTGTATATATGTCTATCCTAATCTTCCAATTCATCTCACCCTCATCTTCCCCCCCACCGTGTCCACCCTTCTGTTCTCTACGTTGGTGTCTCTATTCCTGCCCTACAAATAGGTTCATGCGTACCATTTTTCTAGATTCCACGTATACCGTTACTATATGCTATTTGTTTTTCTCTTTCTGACTTAATTCATACAGGACATGGAACTAGCAATATATGATAATATGTAGCAGTATATGATAGTATGTAATAAGTGAGTAGTTTAAACAATAACGCCTTTAGATGGAGGAAATTTCTTGTTAAATTTAATGACCCAAGGAGATTTAACAGAGATAGTAGGACTTAAAAAATACCACTAGTAGCAGTTGTAATAAGTAAAAGAAGTAGTAGTAGTAACAGCTGCAACACCATCAGCAGTAATAGTGAAACAAATAGTAACTACCATTATTTAAACCTCCAGTAAGTAGCAGGCCTGAGATATTAGATATATGCCATACATATGTGTGTGTGTGTGTGTGTGTGTGTGTGTGTGTCTAGAGAGACAGGAAGGGAGAGAAAGAGAGATCTTATTTAATTCTTATAAAATCTATGATATAGAAGCAACCTAAATGTCCATCCACAGATGAATGGATAAAAAAGATGCAGTACATATATACATGGAATACTACTCAACCATAAAAAAGAATGAAATAATGGCAGTTGCAGCAACATGGATGGATTTAGAGATTATCATACTCAGTGAAGTAAGTCAGACAGAGAAAGACAAATGTCATATGATATCACTTATATGTGGAATCTAAAAAAATGATACAAATGAACTTATTTACAAAACAGAAATAGACTCACAGACAGAAAACAAACTTACGGTTACCAAATGGGAAAGAGGGGAAGGGATAAATTGGGAATTTGGGATTAATAGATGTACACTACTATATATAAAACAGACAAACAACAAGGACCTACTGTATAGCACAGGGAACTATGTTCAATATCTTGTAATATTGAATACAATATTATTCCATTATTATAATTATTCCATTATTATATTCAATTATTTCATTGTTGAATATAATGGAAAAAAATCTGAAAAAGAATATATATATGTATGTGTGTGTGTGTAACTGAATCACTCACTGAAACATTGTAAATCAACTATATACTTCAATTTATACAAATAGATCTATGATATATGGTTACAACTACTATTATTTTCCCCCTTTTAATAATGGGGAAATGGAAGCATGATGAGATTAAGGGTGTTGCCAAAGGTTACACAGCTAGTAAGTAGCAAGACAGAATTTGAATCCCTTTTCATGCAATACCAAAGCCCATGCTCTTTCTTCTGGATGCTATTGCCTTGACACATGCCAGAGTTTTTGAAACTTGGAGGAGAGGGAAAGCTTCTGGCAACTCAGCAAAGGCGATTATGAACGAACCAAAACCATGCTTGGTAAATACATCTATCTGGCTGGAGTGGACTTTGAGTGTCGGGGAGAAAAGTAAAGCAGGGTAGGAAAGGTTGATGGGGTCATGGGAGATCTCACTTATCAGAGGATGGGCTCTAGACTCTATCCTCTTGGCAACATGGAGCCCCTGACCCATTCAGAGCAGCAGCATAATTTGTTAAGAATTATTTGTTGGAGTGGAATATTGGGAAAGGATGGAGGTGGGGAGGCCAGCCAGAATGCTGTTGCAATAACTTTCCTGAGGAGTCCCAGAAAGACTTGGCTGGTTCTCCCAACATGAAGAAATGCGTGTATTTGCCCAAGTCATTGTTATCAGCTCCTCACCAAGACATAACGTCCTGACCTCCGTCTTCAGCATCCTTTAATACCTTCGGCCCACCCTTGCTCATGATACTTTAGACCACTGATCTTTCAGTCATTCACATTGGCTCCACTCTTGCCCAACTCAAGAGCGTCACACATGTGCTACTTTTGTTACTGGAAAATCCTCTCTGTGTTCTTCAGAGGACCGACTCTGATCCATCTTACACAACCTTCCAGCCTCCACATCAGCCCTCCTTCCTTCTGGGAAATTTCCCTGGTCCTCCTGAATGCCTGGCTGGCATCCTTCTGTGTGTCCCCATAATGCTGTGACTTTTTACATTCACCTCACTTATCATCATTTTATTAATTAATTCAATAAGTATGCAGTGACTTGATTCACATCTCTCACTCCCTCTCTAAACTGAAGCTCCATGATGTCAGGGATGGGGCCTCTCTCTTTTATGATCATCTCCTTATCCGTGCTGAGCACAGTACCTGGCCCACGATCAGCACAAATAAATATTTCTTGAATGAATATGGGGGAGGATTCAGGATGTTCAGCCTGGAAGTGTTGGGTGGGATGAAGTGGGTTTTCATGAGGATGAGTAAAAAGAAGAAGGGAGTTGAGAGCTGGAACATAGGCTTTTACTCCACAGCTGGCTATGACCAGCTGCCAGTCTCAGCAACAGGAGGTAGAGACTCAGTGAGTAGCAATTAACCGACCCACTAAACTAAACCAACTGCAAGAAAGGGAGGCAGCAACACCCAGGGCGTGTGGCTCGCACAGGACACCTCTGACCACAACTGCAGCTGTGTTCCTGTGCTTGGGTCCCTCGCCCATGTTGGCTGAGATGGCCATCCTTGTCAAAAATTCCATCTTTGGGTGGTAGGCATAGTCAGGTATAGGTTAAAAATGATAGGAAACAGCCAGATTATCTCTGCCCCAATGTCCAAACGAAAAAACACTTTCAAACCCGATGGAGAAGAACATTTCTTCAATTCTTGCATGACAGAAAAAAATCTGTCCATTGCCCTTATATTTGAGTGATAGTTTGACTGGCTAAGTGTCACGTTTTCTTTCCCTGAGGGTGTTTTATGCATTACCCCCTGTCTTCTAGTATTAAATTATTCTTTTTGCAACTTGAGAACTATGTAAGGACATATCTCAGTATAGATTAATTTCTATCAGTTTTTCCTGGGGAACATTATGCTCTGTTAAATTAAATCCTCAAATGTTTTTTCCTCAAACATTTATATCCTCAAATATTGGGTCTTTGCTTTAGGCATAACAATTGTGTTATGTTTAATCTCTTTTGTTTTCCAGTGCTATTTATTTTTATCTTTAACCCCTGCTAACTCTTTAAAACTGTAAAATCACATACTATTTTATTTCAGGAAAACATTCTTTTTTTTTTTTAATTTATTTTTATTTATTTATTTTTGGCTGTGTTGGGTCTTCATTTCTGTGCAAGGGCTTTCTCTAGTTGCGGCAAGCGGGGGCTACTCTTCATCGCGGTGCGTGGACCTCTCACTGTCGCGGCCTCTCTTGTTGTGGAGCACAGGCTCCAGACGCGCAGGCTCAGTAGTTGTGGCGCACGGGCTTAGTTGCTCCGTGGCATGTGGGATCTTCCCAGACCAGGGCTCGAACCCGTGTCCCCTGCATTGGCAGGCAGATTCCCAACCACTGTGCCACCAGGGAAGCCCCTGCTTCTGTTATTTTATCATTTGTTCCTGGAGCCTGCTTTGGTGTCACTTCATAGAGGTCATGGTTGGGTTAATCTCTTGGAACAGTCAGCCAGGTGTATGCAACTGTCACTGCCAGTTTCCCCCGAGATAACCTTCTCACTGGATCACACTGCTTGAGGACAGTCGAGCATGAGATGCAGTTGTCCTGATTTGCCACTTAGGGAATGGGGAGTTTGTAGGCTTTAGAAGGAAATAATAAGCACACTGGCAGAGTCAGACCTGTATTAGTCTCTTTACAACACCATATGTTCTAGAACCTTCCTCAAAAAATCCACCATGGCCCAGCAGCATCAGTATCACCTGAGGGCTGCTAGAAATGCAGAATCTCAGGCCCTACCCCAGACCTGCTGAATCTAAACCTGTATTTTAACAAGATCCCTAAGTGACTTATGTGCACATTACATTTGTGAAACACTGTGAAGACCACCTGAGAAAGGTCTGCTGCCTCAGACATCATCCATTACCGTGCTGGTCTCTTAAAATGCTGGGCTTTACCTATACTGCATGAAGAATGTCTTAAGAAGACAGCTCACAGCTTGAGAGAAAAAGCCCATGACTATCTTGGAAGCTCCAGAGTTGGTTAATATTTTTCAAAATGTGAGTCCTTGTCAGTTAAGATTTACTGCCTATTGGCGGGGGAGAATGGCTGTCTGAGAGAACATATGGATCAGTAATTCAAATTAAGAAGTCCAATTCTTAACACTCACACCATACCGAAATCATGGCAGGACCCAAGCTGTAATTATTACAAACTTCAGCTGTCAGAGATTCTACTCTGATTCCTGTAGCCAGCAAAAGAGAAAGATGAGAAAAACCACTCTGCTTCTCTTAAGAGGTGGTACTTCTTCGAGACATGACCAGTTGTTTGTATTATCCCTGCAGGAATCTTTCACTGTGGGCCATATCATATTTCGAAAGAGGATGTACTGGGTCTATGTTAATGAAGATGGAGACAGGGGTGGAGGGTAGACTATAAAGTCCACAAACACAACAAATTGTTTCCTGAAGACCCAAATCTATCTAACGCCGTACATGTGATTTTGAGGCACTCAACGCTCTTGGGCTGCGATTTGTTGGCAGAGAGGACAGTTGATGAGAATGTAGTCTTTCAGGGCACCATGAGAAATGTGAGTTACATGGAAGGGAGAGTTTGCTCACAGCACCAGGCAGAAATCAATGAGGGGATTGTTGGCGAGTGTCTCCGCTTCGGAGGTGTCTTTATCACATAACGGATGGCCACGTGCTACAGAAGGATATTCTCTCTGGAGGCTGAAGAATGTGGTTGATGCCCTTCAGAGGCAGTTCCCAATTTTTCTGGGCTGTAGCTGTGTGACAAAGCCAAAATATTTTGGAAATAAAGAGTGTAAATCTGTGGTTTGATGTTTGCGGCACAAAATTTAAGAGTATCGATTCCACTGACTTCAGTACCCCTTTCACTGGAAATAGAGAAATCTTCCGTGAAAGTAGGGTGCCCAGAGATGTCTTACAGTTCACTGCTTCCAAATCTTCAATCCAGTTTCTCTTTCTTGATTTATGCTGTATGAAGAACCCTGCTATACTATTTCCCCATCTTTGTATCATCTCACTTTTTAAAATATCTGTACTACTCAGATCAACATAGTTAATCATTTTAACAGACTTGGAGGTGGATACCACAATTATCCTTATTTTACAGATAAGAGAAATGAGGCTCAGAGAAGCTAAGATACTTTCCTCAGCTTCTAAGAGTCCGAATTTAAACCCAAGCCATCTAACTCCACATTCAGTACTCTTAGCCACTAACTACTTGAAGCCTCTCAGGCAACAGTATTAAGAATCAGGCACCATACTAAGTTTTTACATAAATAAGAATAGAATACACAGAACACAGAAGTTCTAAGGAGGTACAGAGTGGAGCTGGGGTCAACTTGGAGGTAGCCCCAATATGCAGTGGCTGGAGTGCACAGTTATTCAATACGTTGTCATGGTAACAGTAAAATAGTGCACACATACCAAGCGTGTGTATATGTGTGCATATACATATATATCTCATGAGGAAGGCTTTTGCCTGCAAGTAACAGAACACCTGACTCCAGAAGCTTAAACAAATAAGGATTTAGTTTTCTCCTCTTGCATAAAATCTAGTGGTAGGAAGTTTCTGGCATTAGTCTAAGACAGTGGTTCTCAACCAGGGATGATTTTGCCCCCCAGGGGGCATTTGCAATGTCTAGATACATTTTGGGTTGTGACAACTGGGAGACATTTTTTTAAATTGAAGTATAATTTATTGATAATTGAAGTGTAAATTGATTTACAATGTCGTGTTAGTTTCAGACGTACAGCAAAGTGATTCATTTATACATATATAAATATATATCCTTTTTCAGATGCTTTTCCCTTATAGGTTATTATAAAATATTGAGTATAGTTCCCTGTGCTGTACAGTAGGTCCCTGGGAGACACATTTTTGATGGTCACTGTATGCTACTGGCACATCTAGTGGGTAAAGGCCAGAGATGCTGCTCAATTTTCCACAATGAACAGGACAGCCCCCTACAACACGGAGTGATCTGGCTCCAAATATCAATAGTGCTGAGGATGCAAAAGCTGGATCCAGTCGTAAATGCTATCAAGGCCCATCTGTCTGCATTTCACTTGGCCTTTGCTTCTTGGCCTCAAAGTGGCTGCTGAATGGCATCGTCATTTGAGACAGGAAGATGGGGGATAGAAGAAAAGGTGGCTGCGATAGCTGTGTCTTTTCTATTTATCAGGAAAAGAAATGCCTTCCCAGAACCCTGAGAAGACTGCCATTTCCGTGTGGCTGGCCAGATCTGTGACCCCATAAAGGCTCTGGGATAGACAGTGTCTTACATGGGACAGGGTACCCCACACATCCTAGGGTCTGGTAACAAAGGAGAGTACTGGGCAAACCCCAATTAGTATGTGCCATACCAGAGTGATATTTTGAGCTGATATTCCTTATAAATGCAAATAGTTCTGTTCAATCAATCCTGTAGAGGCCATAAACGTGCAGCGACTGCACCCTCTTCATCGGTGTTAAACCAAGCAGCATCCTTAGTCTCCCGGTGCCTCTATTTAAAGGGCTAGCCCCATCTCCCACAAGCAAATGTTTTTAAAGCTGCTTTTTCCATCGATAAATCGTCTGAGCAGAGACAGATTGAATTATTTATCTGGACTCTGAAAATCAGTATGGGCTATTCTCAATGCGGCTGTGGTCCAACTTTAGAAAATGTATTTGTGGAGCCATAAATAACAGTATTAATCCCAAACTCCTTTTCTTGCTGTGTGATTCATTCATTCAACAGACATGTAGAGGGCTCTGGTTATGAGTGCTTGGCTAAGTATAACACTACAGGCATGGTAAAATTTCCAGAGTATGAGCTCCCCAAGGGAAAGAATCATGTCATTCTTTTTATTTATTTATTTTTAATTTTTAAATTTATTTATCTATTTTTGGCTGTGTTGGGTCTTTGTTGCTGCACACGGGCTTTCTCTAGTTGCGGAGAGCGGGGGCTACTCTTCGTTGCTGTGCGTGGGCTTCTCATTGAGGTGGCTTCTCTTGTTGTGGAGCACAGGCTCTAGGTGCATGGGCTTCAGTAGTTGTGGCTCATGGGCTCAGTAGTTGTGGCTCGCAGGCTCTAGAGCGTAGGCTCAGTAGTTGTGGTGCACAGGCTTAGTTGCTCCGCGGCATGTGGGATCTTCCCAGACCAGGGCTCGAACCCATGTCCCCTGCATTGGCAGGCGGATTCTTAACCACTGCACCACCAGGGAAGTCCCAGAATCATGTCATTCTTGACCATCATGATATTTGTAGAGCCTAGCTCACTGAATGGCTTGTGAATTTCAGTGTGTTTATTAAAGGCACGTAGTGTTACCTTCATGGGGATTATATTCCAGTTAGCGGTGGTAGAGGTTATGGAAACTAAGCAGGCAATTATGGTGTATTGCACAGAAGTGTCAGAGCCTCAGGATGGTCCTTGATCCAGCTTTGGGGGACTCAGGGAAGATTTCCAGAAGGGAAGACTATCTAAGCTGAAACCTGAAAGATGAAGAGGGGTAAACATCAGCGGACCTGTGTTGCACCCCCTACATACCCACTCACCCCAGAGCACCTCTTCCCTTGTCTGTAGGCTATTAGGGGAACATATGTATAATTCTTCTATTAAGAAGGTCAACAACTTAATATAAGATATTTAAGTTTCCTCTAACAATTTGTAAGTTCAATATTTCTGGCTTGAGCAAACAAGATGTCTTTTCTTCTTGGGCCCTCACCACATACCAGAGACAGAGGGGAAGAGAAAAGTAATGCTGGACACTATGGGTGCCCTTGGCTGTTTTGCAGAAACCGCCTCTGTGGGTTGATCGGGGCGTTTCTGGATGCCAGCAAATGTGTTTCCGTTTCGTTTCCTTCCCCCCGCTCCCACCTCAGCCTTCGCAGCCTCCACGTTCTGGCACATGGCTGACCAGGAAGCGGTAGCCTTCTACTTGCTCAACAGCCAAAGGCGGGAGACACCCCAGCCTCCTCACACATAACATCCTCCTGGGGACGCTTCTATGACGTCCTGGGTTGGGCCCGCCTCTCTGATGCTTCCGTGTAGGAAGGAGTCCTAATTCTCTCCAGATTTAGGAGGAACGTGCCCGGGGTGAGGAAGACTCCGTCGCCAGGGATGGACTCACTGAGGGAATGACTCATGACTCAACTCCAGATCTGTCTCATCCGCAAAGGCTTTGTTGGCCGTTAGGGCTAGAGCAGGTTGCTTGCTCTCACCATGTCTGTCTACACTGCCAAAAGTGCGCTTATGAGAACGTGCCACCCTTACTTTTAAACTTTCCATCGCTTTCTATTATTTGGGGCACGCTTTCTTTCATGCATCCATTCGACTGACATTCATTGAGCCCCTACGATGTGCTTGGTGAACACAATGGTCCACAAGCCGGACACAGCAGTCTCTGTCCTAATGAGTATCACACGCGGGAAGGGAAGACAGTCAATGAAATACCCGATTGTGATAAAGTGCAGGAGAGACAGAGCAGGTGCTTGGGTGACAGTGTGTGATGGAGACACCTAGCGAGGCTCCAGAACGTGTAGCAAATCAGGGCGGGGCCCCAAGAAGTAACGGGTAGGCTGAGGACAGAAAAATAACTACATAGACCGTGTCTCATTTGTCTTGTGTCTCTAGAGCCGGGTGAGATGCCTGGAAAAAAAGATGTGTGGTAACGGGAATGAATGAATGGCTTCTGCTGCTGTGGTATCTTCCGGGTCCTTCTGCTTCTCTCCATCTCATTGGCTTGCTGCTTGCACCTTCCCTGTTCTCCTCTCCCCTCCCACGGCAGCCTCCATGGGTCCCCTCACCTCCCCTGGTCTACTGTGCACACTCCCTATTCTCTGCCCTGATGATGGTCTTAAGTCACAAATAGGATCGCGTGGCTTCCCTACACAAATCCTCCCCGGCTTCCCCTTGGCTCACCAGATAGAGTGCAGCTTTCTTCCCTGTTGAGCCCTCTATTTCCATAACATAGGTCTTCACGTGGATGGCAGGATTTGACACCCTCTTTCTATCTCTTGTACCTTTGAACCTGCTGTTCTCTTTGCCCCAATACCCTTTCCATTTTTCCTCACCTGCTGGGCACCCTGGTGTGCTTGCAGAGCCCTACGTAGAACTCCATCTTGCTGATGCTTCTCCCAACTCACCTAGGTAGGCTCGCTTACAATTGTATCACGAATGTTGATGGGCCTCACTTCCCCAGTGGACTGTGGTAGGCTTCCTCAAGCATGGGGATGTTATTTTATTAATCTCTGTCTTCCCTAGCACTGTGTCTGAGATACAGTAGGGACTCAAAAAAAAAAAAAAAAAAATTTTCTAAAAGGAATAGGACATTTTCACAGCCTTCTAGAAATATTCACTGTAAGACACAAAATTAATAGGGGCTTTTTTTTTCTAAAAAGGATAGCTACCATTACAGGCAAATCTTACAGTTGTTTTTTAAATATTTTTTTATGGGCAGCAGCAGAACGACTGCATTTGGCTCTCGTTTATACTGTAAATACTTGACTTCAAAATGAAGAATCAGCTTAGCAATGTCGGTGCCAGGGTCTCTTGCCTAGAGAAGAACTTCCAGGGACCTTTGAGGAACACCAACACACATGGACACATTTTAAGAGCAGCTTATAGACCTTCTTTTCCAGAAAAGCATCTGGAGTAGGCAGTTCTTGCCAAAGGCTTTATTCTCCAACCGTCTGCTGGAAACATGAAGTGGGAACAAATCAGATTTTCTTTTTGAGAAGAGGGCTGTACGTCAATGGAAATAAGGGAGCCCCCTCCACCCTTGCTGGATGAGTTTGACTCCACAGCCCCAGAGCAAAGATCACCTGCAAACCCTCCAATGAATTGGGGTGTTTTCTTAGTTGGTCATCAAGAAATGAAAAGTACGTATAGCACTGTGCTTAGTATCACTGTGATCACTTTACAAAGTTGATTTATCGTTGCCACTTGTACCTTCCATGGCAGAGCGCTTACTGCTGAGCCAAAAGCTCTAATGAACTTAAACTTTACAGTAGCTACAGGATATTAAGCAGTGTCATCTCAGAAGACACCACCCCATTCATCAAGTTAATTCGTTCTAGGGTTCCATGAACACTATGTTCTGGGGTTAGCGGATCTTTTGAAGCCTGGGGTGACTCAACAAAAATATCTTTGATAATTTATGTAATTGACCAGGCACGACACATTATTTGCCCAAAGTTCCCAACAAGGCGGCGAAGAAGCTGTTGCTTTGTTTCTGATTTCAAACCCACTGTGGCCTCATCAAAGTGTTATTTGTAAACAGGATTGCTGCCTATTTCAAACTGTGATTCAAAGGGTTTTCAAAACACCTTTCAGTGGAATTGGAAAGAAAGAAGTGAGGCTTATTTGATGTTAAGGAGTAAAAATTTTACCTTATTGTCTTGTCTCCCCTCCCAGAGACACAAACACTTAAAGAGAATTTTGAACCCCGGCGTGATCATTTCCATCCAACTCCAAGAATTCACCCAGTCCAGTTTTGCTGGCCATAATGTTAATAATACATCTTATAAAAGTTGCAAGCATGAATTATTTGCAACACAAGTTTGATGGTGATAGCATGCATCATACATTAGTTCTTGAAGCTGAATTATGCAGGGCTTATGCAGCGTGGGTCGATAGAATTTGGATTTCTCCGAATTTTTTCCCTTTGCTCTCTCACCAAGAATACAGTCCTTCTGAGAGGTGAGTTCCTCGGTGTCAGCAGGCGAGCCCAGTTACCTCGCTGGATGCACAAGAAACAGGGATGCTTCCGCATTTCAGGATTATGCCCTCAGCATCCAGACAACAGTTAGTAAGTAATTGATGAGAATCTGTCTTGCAGGCACATTGCTAGAACGAGCGCTCCACTTGCTGCATGGGCAGGAAAAGTTCAAGTGGAAAAGAGAACGTGAGATAGCAAACCAAAGCAAATCGAAAGCGGACCAGGGTAGTAAAGTGGAGAGGGTTCACCTTGTAAGGCACATCTGGAGCTCCCGCACAAATGACCAGGTCTTTCAAGCCCCTTGCCTTTCACCTATTCTTTTCTCCCCTCTCGCTTCATCTCTGCATCATCTGACTCTTGATCTACCTTAATGGACCATTCTCCCAGTTTCTCGTTAGAATTTTTCCACTGCTAAATGCTTAGCATAATGCCTGCTAAATAGTAAGCACTCAGAAAATACCTATTGAATGACCTGAATATGTGTGTGGCATGATACCATGTGTGTCCCCACTTCTGCGTGTGCTGATCCTGTCCCCCTGTCCCCAGAGAGGATTGGATTGGTTCAGTCAGCCAGTGTTGTCTTATCTGGCCAGAGCTCTCACACCAGGCTACCCCACAGGCCACCTTTGGGTGTGGGGCCCCTTCTTTGCTTATCTAATCATCTCTGGCCTGATGGGTGAGGATCATTCATCAAATGACAACTTCTGTGTAAGGACTGACCTTGGGTGATGATGTACGGGCATAGCAAGCATTCAGGTGTTCTGAACACCTCATTAGCACTCCAATAAATATGTCCTAATCAACTGTTTTGTGCTCAGCCCCATGCTAGTTTTTACAGATATCGATAGATTAGAATGAGTGGTTGAAAGATGTCTCCTAGGCAAGAAGAAGGATTAGAAAGGAACACAGGGAAACTTTTGGGGGTGACGGATAGTGTCTTGATTGTGGTCGAGGTTTCAGAGGTGTACACAGATGTCACAACATCGAATTGTGCACTATAAATATATGCAGTTTATTGTACACCAATTATATCTTGATAAAGCTATTAAAAATTAAGCAAAATGATGTCCTCCAAAATGATGAGGCTGTTGTTTCCAAGGCTTGGCCATTTGTTGGCATCTCTAGTTGGGACAGGTGTTTTTACACCTCTCCCACTCCACAGTGTTTGTCTGAACATGAGAGGAGAAAGATCTTGGTCTGAAGTAATTATAACTGGCTCAGAAGGATGGGCCAAATCAAACAGATGCCATTTGATTTAATGGAGAACAATGTGAAACTCCTTTGTGACTCAAAAGCTAATGACACAAGTATGGGATTAGGAAGAAACAGCTTCCCAGAAAAATACGTGAAAAAGATGGAGCAAATATAACAGTGCACAGCAAATTTAACAGTGCATTGTGATTGCCAAAAAGTAAAAAAAGTAAAATTTTAGGATGCATTATCTAGAAGAAGGAAGGAGATCGTTTTGTTCTCCTTCTGAGTTCTTTACTTAGCTGGAATGTTGCATTTGTTTCCGGTGAATCACACTTTCATAGGGACATTTGGGTGGGATTTTTGGAGGACGCAAACCAGGATGGTAAAAAGATTTAAGATGATGTAGCATGAGGAATAGCAGAAGGAGCTAAGAATGTCTAACCCAAAGAGTACCTTCAATGATTTGCCAACTATGGGGGAATAAAACTTGGCAGGTTCCAGGCATTCTGCAAAACATACATCACATGCTAAGCTTAAATCTTTAAGTCTGCAGAGAGGGGATGTGGGCTTGCCAGGGTCACCAAATTTTTCGACTCTCCACCTTCTAGGGACGTGGTGGAACTGCACTTTAAAATTGGGCATAGCCATGTTATGTTCTTTAGCCAGTGACGAGTGGGTGCAAATGATACATATAAGTTCTGGGGGAAGCACATATCAATATAAGACCCATCAGCAGGATCACTGAGTGAAGACAGCATAGGTCAGACCCTGCCCCTAGCCAGAGCCACAGTGAACATGAGCAAAAATGGAAACTTAGTTATTTAAAGCTAGTGAGATTTTTGGAGCCGTTTGTTACTGCAGCAAGACAAAGTACACCCTGACTGATACAGATCGTCGTTAGTATCTTCCCATTTCAAATGAGGAAATAATTTGCCTAATATCCTACATCCAGTCAGTGATGGAGCTGTGATGTGAATTCTGATAAGGCTGCCTCCAAATCACATGCACTTCATCACCCTGATACCCAGAGGGGTTAAATCTAATGTGTAATATTTGAGCAGAAGAAAGAGTAAAACTGAAACTTAGAAGAGACCTCATTTTCAGCTCAGCATAAGAGATCGCAACCACAGTTATCCGACAATAGAAGGGGCTGTTTGGGAGGTTTTTAATCTCCCCATCTCTGAAAGTGTTGAAGCCGAAGCTTATCATCTGCCTTCCTAGGATGTGGTGGTGAAAATTCAAGCACTGAGAAGATGTTTGAGCTAGAAGACTTGTTATTTTCCTTCCAGCCCTAAGATCCTAGGAGGCTGTACCTTCTAAGAGGTAGATATACCCAGAGGGCATTTCATAAACACGAGCTGACTGTAATAAAACATTCTCAGCCAGAGAGGGGAAAAGCTAGTTCCTTTTCAGCATCCGCGTAACTGGTAAATTAAATCAGTGCTGATAGCCCATGCACCCTACAGAAGTTGAGAGGACCTAGCTGAGTCTTCCAATATTAATTGCAGGAAATTTGTCTGCTTTAAGTGCTAATGCTGCCTAGAGCCTGGGGTCAATCTTTATTCTCTAAGATCCCCCCATAGCAGAATCCATTTTTATCTTTCTGTTTTGTCCATGACCCACCCCACCCCCATCCCTACCCAAAACCCAGGCTAATAAACGCTGGTGTTTTGTTGTGACCAGAGATTCTCTCTGCATTTTAAATTCCACCTTCCTTTAGTGAGATACTAAGACCCAAGCTCCCCCAGCCTGAACATCTCAGCCACATAAATCATAGAGCAAGGAGATTTTTATGCAAAATAAAGCACTTTCCATGCTTTTCCCCTTGCAATGATTACGTGATTTTCCCCTGAAACTGAACAATATGTGTTTCAGAAATAGATCCCTCTCTCTGTAAGCAAACCTTGGAAATGGATTATTTGTTTGGTTTGCATTTTGTTTTTCAGTGTCACAGCTACCAGAAGCCACTTCTCACAGGCCCACGGCAAGGGGGTTGGGGGATGGAAGGGCTGAGAGTCACAGAGACCGTCCTTTTCACTGCTGGGACTCGCTCTCTCCCAGTGGCGCATTGCTTCTTAGAACTTAGATCACGAGATGCTCAGAAAGCCTTGAAAAGAGTCGATTCCTAATCCCAGAGGGGTGGTTCTCAAATTATCAGTGAAGAAGGAAAAAAAAAAAAAAAGAACAGTAGAAAAAAAAAAAAAAAGATGTGTTTTAACATGTGAAATTCATAGCCTTTCTAAGCAGATATTTATTTTTAGTAACCTCATGTCACTTCTGAAAAAAACAGAGAAAGTTCAATATTTGAGAGAAGTTACCATTCTCTGCTGAAGGTACCGAACAGTGGGAAGTTAGCGGCATTCTTTACGGGGTGATGCCACATTAGATACACAATCAACTGGAAAAAAAAAAAAAAAAAAAAGACACCAGCCATCCCTTTGCAAGAAAGGGCACGTTCAATACCAAGGTTGTGAGTGATCCATACTGAAATACTTCCGAAAGGTATTTATTCCCCATTTCACAGAGAACCCCTGCAGTTCAGAACGCCACCCATCATAGAGATGGGGCTGGAGTTGGGGTCCCCTGGCTCTAACTTGTCATGTCCACTGGCCACGTGAGAGCCAGGGCTCCCTGCCCAGCTTGTCTAAAGAGACCAAGTCATTTGATTCCCAGGACAAAGGGGCCTCATCAGAGTGGACACAGCCCAGCAGGGAAATCCTGACATCACACAAAGCAGAGACAACCTCATTATTCTGGAATGTGGGGATGGGGAGCTAAAGGGAGTGCAGAGTTGAAATGTGCCTTTGTACTTTACCTAAATCTGAACGAGGCCCATGAGTTTTCATGCATCGCTGAGACTACAGTAAATAATTTCCGCACCCTGCAGCATTTGATGTGAATGATGGATTTGTCCACTTCAAATTTGCCTCCAGTCTCTTAGGGAGGTAATATAGCCTAGTGGCTTCAGAACGGGGGCTCTGGTGTCAGCCTGTCTAAGCTTGGATTTTCCTTCTCCTACTTGTTACCTGTAAGATACTTTGCACAAGTACTTCTCTGAACCTCCGTTAACTCATCTGTAAAATGGGATCAGAACAAACTGTTGTCAAGGTGTGTACAGTTCCTGGCACAGAGTAAGTAATGTTATACTCATTGTGATCACACTACCATCATCATCATAAGGAAAGATTTTCTAAATATTTCAACTGGACACCCTATGTTACTGTAGTGACATTTCCATGAAAATCCATGCTCATTTCAAAAGTGCAAAGATCCCAGACATTGTAATAAAAAATGTCTGGTGTTGAAAGCCCGAGTTCTCTACATTCAAATGCACGTGTGTGTGTGTGTGTGTGTGTGTGTGCGTGTGCGTGTGCGCGTGCTTGCTTGTGTGTTGAAACTGACTTGAGTCTCGGTTTTCACATTAACAAAATGTTCATTACAATGCCTAGGATCAGGTAGGGTGTAAAATAAACGGGGCCACCTCTGTAAAGGTGAGTCCCATCCCTGACACACAGCGTGGTCCACGCGGCAGTGCTGCCACGCCTTTCCATGAATTCAGATCCCTGCCCTGTGTCTTGACAAGCGTTAGAAATTGTGGGGAGCAATTCTAGGGCAGCATAACGCCGCCTGGCTGTTCCCCATGAGGGGTCCCTTGGAACAGGGACCTAACCTCAATATCTATTGTCTCCAACACCGAACTCGTCATCTGACACCGCAGTCACCTCTGACCGTGGCATCTAGGCCTCTCTCCCCTCACCTCCTGGACCACAAGCTCATAGAAGCAGCTAAATGGTCTGCCTCTTTCTCACACTCAGCAGACAGAACACAAGCAATGTGTATGCCCAGGAATCATTCATTAGGTGCTTTTTGAATGAGTGAATAATACACCACCACCTTCTCCTACCATTTAACACAGCAAGAGGTATTATATTTGCTGATTTAATATCATGTCTTTCCAGGCAGCACCTCTATGCTGGTTTTACTTGGTGCCGTGTCCCCAGGCTAAACACAGTTCCTGGCACACCCTGGATGCTTAATAAATGTCTGTTTGGTGAATGAATGAAGGAAGGAAAAAATGAGTACACCATGGAGCCGCTCAATGAATATTTGATGTTTCAGGCTAAATAAAACATTTGCCATCTGATGACTTGGGTAAATTGGGGTGTATGTATCAGCTCATTAAGTCTATGGCAAAGAATCAGTCATTAAACTTGTCTCTTCATAAAATATGATTTGGGGGCTGTAATAAACCCAGAATGATGCAGGCATGAAATAAAACTTTAGTGTAGGCTTTCCGAAATAATTCCATTCATCTAAATACATTCCATCCTGATTTTAAGGGCCTTTTCTGTAAAGTCTGTTTTCTTCACTCCCCATCCCCACACCTCACCCCTCCTCAGGGACAGACCTGTCAATGCCAGCATCCCTTTTCTGTAATTTTTTTTTCAAAAAAAGCGTTACATGGCACGTGATTCACTTCATAGACACAATCCAGGCTCTATTTTATAAAGGGGAGAAAGCACAAGGGGCTCACAGAATAAATGTCAGGACATTACCAAATGTTGGCAAGGACTGAAAAGGACCTCTCGTCTAGTCTGATGATGGTGAGAATATAAAATGGTAGTTACTTCGGAAATCTCTTTGCAGTGTCTACTAAAATTAAGCACACACTGACCCTATCACCCAGGAATTCTATCCCTAGGAATATCACCCACTAAGAAATGGGTGCATATGTCCAAAAAAGACACACAAGAATGTTTCTACATGATTTATTCATCTTAGTCAAGAGATAGCTGTATGTTCTCCATCCAGTGGAATATGATAGAGCAGTTAAAGAGAACAAACTACTGCTACAACAGTACTGCCCATTTCCACTTAGTCTGGAAGAAACTCACAGATATTCTGTTGAGTGAAAGAAACTAGAGACAAAAGAGTACCTACTGTGTAAATCCATTTGTAGAAAGTTAAAAAAACAAGCAAAATTAATCAGTGATGATAGCGGTATGAATAGTGGATGGGGAGGAAGGAAGCTAAACTGAGAAGCCGCACAGGAGGGCCTTCTAGAGAGCTGGAAACGCTTTATATTCTTGATCTCAATGGTGGGCACGTAGGTTACCTGCATCGTCAAATCAGACACTTAAGATTTCATGCTCTGCTGCAGCTATATTGTTTCTCATTTAAAAAACGTAATTGCAACAAATGTCAGGATTCTCTAACTGTACCAACATCTCTAGACCTTCTTTATTCATTGGTACACTCTTCTTGTTACTTCTTTTTAGATATCAGTGAATGGCTTTGAATAGATCTCCCAGGTATTATTTTAATAGTTCCATTGCTCTGATGGTTGTAACATGGACCTCTCAGGTCAGAGGACAGTCACTATAGAGCAGTGATAGCTTGAACTCAGGAACCATGTGACTCAGCTTCACATTCTGGCTTGGCTGTGGATTAGCTGTGTGACCTTGAGCACGTTATCATAACCTTCTTGAGTCTCAGTCTATTTATCTAGGAATTGGAAACAATATCTGTATTCATAGGGATTAGAGGATATATGGGAAAGTGGCTAGCTTGGCACAGAGTAAAGTGTGACTGGTCATTCATTGTATTAGAAGTAGTGGTTGTAGTAGCGTGGAGAGTAATTGCAGAGGTACTAACGGGATAACTACAGTCACACTGGCCTGGGTACGCTGTAGCCTCGCTTGCTGCGTGTTGAGTGGAAGGCATCCCAGGGAGGGGTGTGTGAGTGCCCTAAGTGGTAATGATACTACTGTGGCCGTATCACGTCAGAATGGAAACCTCTGAGCTTGGCTTGGAAAAAGGAGAACCCAGCCTGCAAGACATTTACTCCTGGATCTGGAACACCCCATGCTTAGGGCATGACATTTATCCATGTTCCTGGTGGCACCCGAGCCCAAAGTAAAGCCAGATGTCCTATGCCCCAGTCTGAACTGCAGGCTGTGGTTCTGTGGGCAGATGGCTCTCAGAATTCTCCATAACGATCCCCTCAGTGGCCTGCCACGGGGCAGTTGTGTGATGACTGTGTAAAAAAGGAAACCAGAGGTTAAACCTTGGTGGAATCCATGTCTGGTTAGATCATTTATGTTCATAATTACTTTCCGTCACCACACTGGAGCATGTCTGCTTGTTCATAATGGGAAAAATGATTTGCTGTGGCGTCCACACGGAGAAGGCCGTGTGACTCATGGGTTCAGGCCCAGCTCAGGGAATGCAGTGTGGCCGAGTCCCTGCTTGGGCTGATTCAGTTGGCGATGTTGCCACTCTTCCTGTCAAAGTCTCCAACACTCAGAGACAAGAAAGACCATGAACCCGATCAGGACATAAAAGATAGCTCAGTATTTTTCCCAGCAAGTCTTTTCATTGTCAACAGTGACGGAAACTGTCATTGGAGTAGCACCCACTATGTGCCGAGCACTTTATGTGTCGTGTGTCACTGTGACCTCACTCCTACTTCGTCTGTCTAGGTACAATCATCTTTATTTTAAAGATGATGAAATGGAGGGTTATAGGAATGAAGTCAAGCTTGTAAGTGACAGAGCCAGAAATCAAATTCTTTCATGTCTGCCTGGGCTTTCCCAATGGAACCTGGCAGACTATTTGAGAGTCTGGCTTTCCATTGGCTGTGACCAACCTCTATACTCAGAATCCCCTCAAGAATGACCACAGTGCTCTCCTCAAAGGACCAGTGTCTGGATCAGGCTAGTTATCCCCCCGGTTCTGTCTGCCAGCTACCAATCCCCAACCCAAGTATCACATCCATTGGGGAAGGATTGGAAGTTTAAGGTAAACCCTTGGTTTTTGCAAGGAAGTTGACCACATCAAGAGCAATCCTCAAGGAAACGTGGAGTCAGAATAACTCAGCTTTTTTCAGGTTAAATCTCACACATACTTTTCTTCCTAGAAGATTCCAAGAAGAGAAGAAGAGATGGGAAACCTCATATTGGCTCCATGAAAATTCATGTACACATCCCAAGTGCCATATTGGTTGGAGATTGATGATAGAGGCCAGTAAATAAAATTAGCTACTCTTGGCTCTCATGCTTAGCACACAGGGTGTGTTCAATGAACTACAGTAGTTGTTTTTATTGTCATTCTGTCAAAGAAGGGTATTAGCTTTCATCTCCTGTAGATGAGCTGAGAGACTTCCTACAAGGATTCAGCTTCTAAACAAGACTCAAACCCCCAAGAGAGTCGCACATGCCACTATTTTGCACCAAGGGGAGATTCCACCATTGCCCATGGGCTGCTGGTTCTCTTGGACCACGCTGATGCTCACTTCGCCCATGGAATCTTGGGAGTAGTGTGTCTTTCAATCATAGAACAGAATCAAGCTCTTGATAATAGTATAGAATACCGGAAAAAAGAGACCAGCGCACAAGCATTTGCATAGGAGGAACTCACACCTCTCTTGCGATGGAATTTATTTCTGCCTGCCCATCTGGGGCTGCCAGGAGCCACTGTGCCTGGCTGATGCAGGGGTGTTGTTCACCAGACCATCTCCAGGTGAGTCAGAAGTGCACTTACACAAACAATTTGTTGTATAAGGTGCTGTGGTTGCCTGCAGTGGTGGCGACTGTACCTCGGGAGACACTTGGAGCAGAACAAATAGCAAGTTTGGGTGTGTTGCAGTCACATCTCCAGATTTACATCTGCTTAGAATATTTTTAGCTCAACACATTTCTTGTCACTGAAACTGAGCGGGAGCTGTCAAAAACAATCCGAGATAGGACCAGGCTGGACTCTGTTTCCTATTTTCCAGCAGCCAAAGGCCCACACTTCAACACTAATCTGGGTGATTCTGGAAAAGATGAAGTCGTTGCACATTTCATCCCTGGGAAGGCCTGCCATGTCTTGTAAGTCTTTCGATATTTACATAGATCAGGCTTTGAGAATAATGAACTCCCAGGAAATATGTAGTGGACACGTCTCCCTAAGTCACAGAGAAGAAAATGCTTAATGTTAGGGAAAGAACAGAGGTCATGTTTTTCAAGGCGTGCTCTGTTGGGAGCTGAAATCTTCATCCCTTCCAGGAAAAGTGGTGTCTGTTATCAAATAATGGATACATATTAGAGCCCCATCTTAGAGGTCCCCAAAGTGCATCAGCAAGCAAAAAGTTCTCAAGTCCAGCAGTCATGAAACCTCAGTCTCACGATTTTCCGAAGGTTTTGCTCATGGAAAGTTTTTTTCTCAAGAACACCTATTACCTGCAATGACTTCGAGGAAACAGTCGGCCAATGCAACAGCTTCCATTGCTGCAGAGACCTAGGGAAAACATTCCCTCTCGGTTTGCAAGTCCTCAAAGATGTCTCCCAAGCAGGAGTCCTACTGAATAGATTCTAGTTGGCAGTAATTATTTCACACTGGTCAGATTTTCAGGAAAGGAGCTAAGAGGCTGCAGTAAACTCACCCTCAAAAATACGAGAAGTTTTGGACATTTTGTCACTGACATTTGTCTTAGTCCACGTAGCATGCTGTAACAAAAATACCACCACCTGGGTCGCTTAAACAACAAATAGTTACTTCTCACAGTTTTGGAGGCTGGGAAGTCCAAGATCAAGGCTCTAGCAGATTTAGTGGCTGGTGAGGAACTCGCTTGCTAGTTCATAGACGGCCCTCTTTTCACTGTGTCCTCACATGGTGGAAGGGGCGAGGGAGCTCTCTAGGGTCTCTTTTCTCTTCCTTCCTTCTTTCCTTCCTTCCTTCCTCCCTCCCTTTCTTCCTTCCTTCTTTTCTTTCTTTTTATTGAACTATAGTTGATTTATGATGTCATGTTAGTTTCAGGTGTACAGCAAAGTGATACAGTTACATATTTTATATATATATTCTTTTTCATATTCTTTTCCATTATATAGGTTATTTCAAGATATTGAATACAGTTCCCTGTGCTATACAGTAGGACCTCGTAGTTTGCCTATTTTATATATAGTAGTTTGCATCTGCTAATTCCAAACTCCTAATTTATCCCTCCCCCACCCCTTTTCCCCTTTGGTAACCATAAGTTTGTTCTCTATGGCTGTGAGTCTGTTTCTGTTTTGTAAATAAGTTCATTTGTATCATATTTTACATTCCATATATAAGTGATATCATATGATATCTATCTTTCTCTGTCTGGCTTACTTCACATAGTATGATAATCTCTAGGTCCACCCATGTTGCTGCAAATGGCATTATTTCATTCTTTTTATGGCTGAGTAATATTCCGTTGTATATATGTACCACATCTTCTTTATCCATTCCTCTGTCGATGGACATTTAGGTTGCTTCCACGTCTTGGCTATTGTAAATAGTGCTGCTACAAACGTTGGGGTGCATGTATCTTTTCGAATTAAGAGTTTTCAGATATATGCCCCAGAGTGGGATTGCTGGATCATATGGCAACTCTATTTTTCATTTTTTAAGGAACTTCCATCCTGTTTTCCACACTGGCTGCAGCAATTTACATTCCCATCAACAATGTAGGAGGGTTCTCTGGGGTCTCTTTGATAAGGGCAATAATCCCATTCATGAAGTCTCCACCCAAATGACCTAATCACTTCCCAAAGGCCCCGCCTCCTAATACTATCACAATGGGGACTGGTTTCACATAGGAATTTTAGGGGGACATACACATTCAGTCTATAGCATCATCCAAGTTAATATCTCCGAAACTAAATCAAAACTCTAGGTTGGAGGCCAACCATGACCTTAATAAAGTCCTAAGCAGCACCTGGGTTACTGACCTGGGTTCTGGAGTCATTAGAAGAAAGTCTAAATCCTGTATAACAAAGGTGTGACCTCAGGCAACTTTCTTAACTTCCTACAGCCTCACGATCTTGATCTTTAAAATGAGGACAGTAATAACAGTAGCGTCTGCCTGTGTGAATCTCATGAGGATAAAATGAGACTACGGCTGTAAACCCTGGGCCTGTTAGAAGCATTAGATAAATGCTGGATGTTAAAGCTATTTGCTCTTTCTTTTTCCTATTTTCTAGTTGTCCCATAGTGATGAGGACTGAAACACTTTAAATAATGAAACGATTTTATTCCAGGGCAGTGAGGGAGGAGGGACCCCAGGACGTAGAGTTGGTGGTGACAGCCCCAGAAAAGAAAGGAAAGCAGGCCAAGGGGTGGGACTTGTGCTGGATGGAGCGGGAAGCCAGAAGCAGCCTTGAGGCCCAACAGCCACATAAGAAAGGAAAGGACGTGATTGCCGCCAAAGCAAACTTGTCAGACACTGCCACAAAATGCCACTGAGATGAATGCTGTGAAATGCTGGGCCTACCTTCAGGGAAAGGTAGAAACAGCTCTGCACTTGGGTTGCTTCATTCTTCTCTTGCAATTCCAGTTTAGAGTTTTTTTCTTTCAATAAAACTTTGCTACCATCTGGGCCTACAAGTTTTTCAAGGATATGCAGGTCTCTCCTTTATGTATATTACATGGGAGCTTGGTCTGCAAGCCTGAAAAAGTGGGTACTTACCACCTGCTCAGAATCTGTGCAGGCGTGTGTGGATGCGGCACCGGATGTGACAAAGTCAGAGCTTGACTTGTGTGTTAGTTTCCTCGGGCTGCCTTGACAAATGACCCCAAACTTGGTGCCTTAAAATCAGCGTGTTGGCAGGCCATGCTCTGTCTGAGGGCTCTAGGGGAGAACCCTCCCTTGCCTCTTCCAGTCTCTAGGGCTAGTGGCTTCTAGGGCCATGAGGTGGTCCCTGTGCTAAGCATCTCCACATATTAGCTCACAGAATCCTCATGAGGATGAGTGGGGTGGGGTTAGTGCTATTGGAAGCCCTGCTTTGCAGATGAGGAAGCAAAGGTTCAAGGATGCCGTGGCGCTTGGCCACGTTCATGGAACTAATTAGCGGTAGCATTAGCTCTTGCGTGCAGGTCCAGGTGCCTCTGACACCCATGCTCTGAAACTTTGTACAGGGTCACGGCCATGCACCACGATTCTTTGGGCCCTGTTGCAGCTCATGCAGAGACCAACATTCAGTCAACTTCCAGTTAACTGAATAAAACAAGTAAGGTTGTCCTTACCTCTACAGCATTTTCTTTACACTGCTCAAAAGCCCTCCTGCTTTTTTTTTCCCCCATACCACCTCCAACAAATATTCCTCCTACCTTCCCCTGAGACCTGACACAAAATTTACATTTTCCAGAACATTCTTTAATTGGGGATGAGCCCTTGGAAGTCTGTAAGAGCAGCACTATGGCAAAAAAAAAAAAAAAAAAAAAAAAAAAAAAGCAGGCAAACAAATATGCTGAGTTTGAAAAGTAGTCCCACAATCTGTCTGGCCCTGCTGGCCACAGGCCTTTCTTCCCTGGGTTCTTTCCCTCAGTCCTTGCTTTCTTCTTCCCTGCAAAAATCTCAGACTCCAAAGAAATTCATGCTTGCTCAGATGGAGTCTTTCCTATTAGTAGGATATTGACCTTCTCTATATTTAAGATGATTCCAGGACAATGTAAACATCCCCTACCTCCCCTCCCCATCCCACTCTTATCCTGCCTGGCCCTTCCCCAGACCTTACAAGAAGCAGGAGCCAGGGGTGCATTTGCTGCTTCTGGCCCAGCAGTCTGAGCTCGGGCCCAGGTCTCTGAGCTGCTGCAAGAGGCTGGCACCACATTCATTTCTGGGCCAACCTAAATGCACACCAGTGGCTGGAAAGTGATTCTTCTTGCAAGTGCCACGTATTGCCTTGTCTCTGGAAGGGACTTTCTACTTTATTTTTAGTTGAAAAATGACTTGTGCGCCCACCCTTTCACCACCTCCTGAGGCATTCCTGCTCCTTGGCCATCAGGAATCGGTAGACTGTCCGCTCTGTGTACAAAGTGTCCTGGGAGCTCTGGACTAAGTAGAAAAATCTAATGGAGAAAGAGAGCCCTGTAAAGAAAGTCAGAAAGTGGTCACTATACTTGTCCTTATATCCAATCTCACTGCTTTCCCAGGCTGTGCGCATTGACAGAACAGGAGCTGGGTGGGTGGGTGGGTTAGCCTGGGAAAGATTTCGTGGATATCAGTTATCTTTTGAAATTTGCTTAGAAAATGAAATGGGGGAAAGAAAGCAGATAAAAGTAGCTAAGGCTTCTTAACAGCCCTTGGCCTGAACACTCTCGGCCATTTTGTAGATTGAAGCCCAATAGGCCCTACATAGGTGTGACTGGAACTCTCTATACTCTAGAAAGAATTCATTTAGGGAACTGACAGTACTGCCAGGGACAGAGTCACTGATTCATAATCTTTCCACTGACATCCTGATGCATTAGTTCAAAACATTTATTGAGCATCTACTGTGTGGTATACCATATGCTAGGCCCTGAGGCCATCATATAGGTCAGGGATCTAAGCGCATATTCTGTAAAAGTCCAGAGAGTAAACGTTTTAGGCTTTGTGGGCCATGAGGTCTCTGTTGCAACTACTCACCTCTGCCATTGTCCTGTGAAAACAGCCATAGATGGTTCATGGACAACTGGTGGAGACTGTCTTCCAATGAAGCTTTACTTATAAATACCCATCACGAACCAGATTTGGCCGTGGACCATAATTTGCCATCCCTGAAATAGATGAGCAACATAGAGCTGATATTAATTGGAGAAGACTATATTTTCTTATTTTTTTTGTTGTGTGCCAGAGTGGGATAAACAGGGACAAGATGGAGTCAGGAAGTGGGGGGAGAACTGACAGGTTCCCAAAAGAGGAAATGCTTTAGCTGGGTCTTGAAGAATGACTTATAGTTCATCAATTTAAGGGGAGAACAACATTTCAGACACAAAGAACACCGTCTATAAGGGTCCAAATGTGTGAAAGAGTGTGACCTGTTCTGGGAGTGGGCAGAAGCTCTTGGTGCACTTGGAAAAATGGTAGAAAGGAAAGGGGTAAAGCAAACACATTTCTATCACGAGGCTGATGAAGTCTTGCTTTTGCCGATTGCATCAAAAATGATAGAACCGTCCCAAATCCAGGAGCAGAGACCTGTGACTTCAACTACCGGGGCAACAGTCTCAATCTGGACCATAATTTAACTCTATTCTATTCCAGGTATTAAACTAAGACATTAATCCATTTTAAAAATTTACTCCATTCAAGAACACTGTGAAGATAGTAGTGAGATCCATTTTACAAATAAGGAAACGAAAACCATACTGATGACGCAGTTTGTGAAAATTCACATAAGGCTTCCTTGGCAGAAGTGGGATTTGAACCCGGGTCTGAGTGACTTCAAAGTTCATGCCCTCAAGCAGGAGCTCAGCTGTTCTCAAACTTAAATATGCATAATAAAAACTTGGTGGGGGAGGGGTTTCATTAAATGCAAATTCCTAGACCTGCCCCCTGAGGGTTTTGAATCCCTGGTGGAGGAGGGCCTGGGTATTTGCATTTTTAGCAGGCACCCCCAAGTGACCTTGATGTGGGTGGTTCTTGGGGACTACACTCTGGCCGGTAAGTTACACTGCATCGTAAGCTCACATCCAAAGTAGGGTGACCAGCTGTCTCGGCCTTTACCCAGAAAGTCCCTCATCCCAGGGAACCCGGGACAGCTGGTCACCCTAGAAGTCTCACTCAGGTCCACACACAGTGTTCCCAACACAGTGCCTGGCAGGTGGTACACCCTTGAAAACTACTCGTGGAACGAACGAATGAATGAATGAACACAGCTCTCAGTGGAAGCCCTGGGTTGATTGGCAGGGCCCCCCTGCAGCAAGAGATCTGAGGGGGTCTTCAAGGCCTAACTCATAGGGACAGCTTCTCCCGCTCCCCTGCGGAGTTAGTCACAGCCCCGGAAAAAGTGATGCCTCATCGTGTTCCCATTTGCGCTGACGTGTTCAGGCACCGCTTGTCCTTAATGCAAGAAGAAAGGAGAAGGAGACAGGAGTAAATCTCTTCTGTCATGATTACTCTTTCCGCCTTTCCACTGCCCTTTCCCCAAACGCTCAACCCTCCCCTCCCCTTCCACAGAGAGAGTGGTGGGGATTCCAAGTGGGACACTGATATGGGGAGACTCTGCCTGGGATCCCTTGGTGACGCCCTTTGGCAAGTCAGTGACCCTCTTAGGACCTGAGAAACAGTACTGTCAAGCTGGGTGGGGCAGCGGTTGAACCCCTTTCCTGGGTATCTCACAAGGCTGGCTTGCATGTGGACAGGACCATGTAAAACAAGCACAGCTCAGATAATAACATATAGAGTTATCATAAACACCCATCCATTTACCATTTACCTACTCAGTGGGTGTCTTGAAGTCCCAGTGAAGAGCCAAGTAGGGCCCCAGGATTTTGGAATCTCACTAGTTCAGAACTTTTGGTCTCTGGGGGAGAAAGGCAGGTAACAAATCATCACACACACAGGGATGTAATTACAGTCATTGCAATCATGATGTAGCCTCCAAAAAAGAAGAGCACTTTGTCAGACCACATAGTAGAGGAACTGGCCCAGTCTTCGGGTTGATGGAAGACTTCCCTGAGGAAATAACACTTAAGCTGAGGGCCAGAGGTTGAGTTGGAGTTAGCCAAATGAGGAAAAGGGGGAATAGCACTCTAAAAGAACAGCATATGCGAACACACTTGTACGAAGGGCACAAAGCTTTCTAACCTCACTTTCTTCTCTTTCTGTTCTCTTCGTCTCTCGCTCTCCTCTCCTCTTCCTCCTGTGTCTTTTTCTCCTTTTCTCCTTCATCTCCTTCTAATATTTTTCTTGTTTTTCTTCTAATGTGGTGAACACATAGTGATCTCTTTGCTGTTGTTGTTAAATAGATATCACCCCCGCCCCGGGCTAGAGAACGGGCTCCCAGTTCACATAAGTGCTGTGCGCTTTCCTTCCAAATTTCCACCTAGATATGCCCCGACACAAACGTCAGCGTTCAGTGGTGTGAAAGAAAATACAAGACCCCAGGGGACACCTCATCCTATTGCAAATCACTCCAGACCAGCATTTCTGGTCCTGACCTTGTACCAGCTCCCAAGCCCTCTGTGGGCTCCTAAGGTCTTCAGGTGGGTGATGCAGCCCCAGTGGAATCCGTTCACCTTGCAGACCTGGTAAAGAGTTTGGAAGGCATTTCCCCGGGGAGTAGAAAGAAGTGGCGTCTTCTAGGAGAAACAGAACTCTTTTCACGTCGTTCCCTCTGATTCGTGCTCCATTAAAATAAACCTTTGGAGTCAGCTTCTGGTGCGAGCCTTAGGACTCCTCTAAATGTATCGTTTCCACAGAGATGTTTCCATTGTTAATCCCCAGGCGCCATGGATTTGACGCCCTGGTATTGGAGTACGAGTTTTGCAGCTATTTATTTACCAAGAGGGAAACAGAACAGTGGTTCCATTTGCTACTCTTAAATTTATTGTCAGTCCTTCTGTGTGGTGTAAAATTTTTAGTCATCTTCAACAGCTCTCAGAAATAAGCATTCCAAATATATTCGCCTACTGTACAAAGATGTGCTGATACCACTCCTTGCAATTTTTGCAAGAGAGGATGGGAAATAGTAGATCTAACTGGTGGGAAATGAATCTTGGGAAGAAAACAAAAATCCAGGGTCTTCGTAAAGCTTAGAAAATCTCAGGAATTGCAAAGGTGCCCCCTGGCATGGCCCGCTGAAAAGAGCCTAGGTTAATCACTGCAGCTGGCGAGGGAGGGGGCAGGAGGATTTCTGAGGACTATGAAAGCAGTCAGGGGTCAAAGGACACTTTCTCTGCACAATGGTCACAACCAATGGGCCCACCGTGTCTCCCATCCACACTCACTAGCTGGCAACTTACACCCATCCAGCTCTTCTGCCAAAATAAAGGGAAATGGCCTGACACTGGCCGCAGAATTAGAGTCACTAAAACTCAAGCAATCTGGAAGTCCCCAAACCTTTCTGCCCAGTGGGAGAAGCTTCCAGAAAACAAACAGGAAATGGAGCACAGGTTCCCAACCATTTCACCACCACTGCCCCCCAATTCCCCGCCAGCCAAAGGTATGCTGGAGCTGGTGGGCGGCAGCTTACGGGAGCTGCCCGAGCACGTCTCTTCCCAGCTCAGCGTGCTGAAACCCCTTAAATGATAGCGTGAAATCGGCCACGATGGGAGTATTTACACCAGGAAAGCTGGCAATTGCTACAAATCGGACTTCAGTTTTTCTTAGAGCATCATTTTGCCAGCACAGGGATGCCTACTATCAACCATTATTCATTCTCTATCCTCAGATTGCATATCTATTCATTCATTCACGTAACCTGTGTTTACTGAGCCCTTATTATGTGCCAGCACTTGGGAGTGGGAAATCCAGGCCCCATTTCATCTGCGTGAAAACCGTTCAGAGAAACAAGCCCCCTTGCCCAGAAGCACTCAGTGCCAGTCCTCTGCCAGGCACTGGGGACGCAGAGTGAAAAAGACAGACAAGACCCCTGCCCTTAGGGAGTTTACATTCCTTCCATTTAAAAATCTTCACGTATTATAAAATTCTTCATTCATTTTCCATTTTTGTAAATGACTTAAAAGCCTGTAAAACTGCCCATCAGAGCTTCGATCAGTTGAAAGAAGCAATGAGGTCACAATGAACTAACGTCCTCTCCCCAAAAGCAAAGATATTTTATATGACATTGGGCGGAGGAAATGTCTTATTGCAAGTTAGATTTCCATTCATATGACTGATTATCAAAAAGTATCCTAGATGAACCCCTGGAGTGGGAATTCCAGTTCCCACTTTATATATGAGAAATCTAAAGAGGTGAACTGGCAGAGACAAGGTTTCTCCTTTAGGAAATGGGATAAGAATAGAGCTTGATGCCAGAGAACCCCAAATGGAACTGTGGGTGCTGTGTAAATAGGAAAGTGCTTTGCAAATGCCAGCACTAACTGCCATGAGTATTAGATGTTAGCATTATATTACTACTACGATTAATCGTATGACCTGATGATACCAAACACGATCCTAGACTTTCCTTTCTAGGATAAAGAGCCTATGTTGCCTTTTTAGGGGTTGTGCCCCCATGTCATCCCTCCATGTGTTGTCTCTTGGGACAGTGGGATGGGAGAGGGGAAAAGGGGGTTGGAGAGCCGGGGTTTTCGGTGAGCACTAGTGCTCCGTAGTGCCTGAAATGATAAGCAGAAGATTTCATTGGCTCCCCCGACCCAGCCATCAGGCTTGAGCCAAATCAGAGCCATCACGAGACCCTGAACCAGAGATGGGCAACAGCTGCTGAAAACCGAGGCTTCTCGTCCCATCCGCACAGTAAACCGCTCTTCCCAGCAAAACAAAATGTTCCCGTTCATAATTATTTATTTTTTTTAAAACGAAAGTCATGCAAGGCGTTAGAGTGGTACTGAAGCTGGTTGTGTTCAAAAACTCTAAAAATGATAACAAATGTTTTTTATTTTGTTTCATTTTCTTTTCCAAACCATATGGACATGCCAGCTCCATGCATCACTGCTTGTTTATTCTAGAGCAGCTGTCGGCACCCTGATAATGCTATAGTATCTCTCAAGTGCAGACTGCCAAACCACAGTATATGGAAATCATCTCTCAGATTGAAAGAAAAAAAAAAAAAGAAAACCCCACTTCACGGCAGATTCCAACCGTGAACTTCTGCAAGGAAGGGGGTCGGGGAAAGGGGTGTGGAATCCTATAAATAGGCTTAAAACTCAGTATTGTTTTAACCAGGATAACGTGTGACTCATCTGGTTAATCACAACTAGTATTTGACCTTTCGAAAGGTACAATTTATGTTGCGTTGCCAAGTGCAACTTGCTGTTTTCTTCTTTTAATTACTAAACTCTGATTCAGAAGTCAGCCGCAAGAACACAGTTTGGAAACTCGATTCCCTATAGGTTTTAGGCGCTTTTTATGTATTTATTTGTTTTGACCATGAAAAAATAACCACTCATGACAGGGGTAACCAGCCAAAGACACACATCTCAGTCTGCTGTCCTGGAATCACCCGAAACTTTTATTAGAGTCAGTTGACCAAGTCCAGCCCCTGCGTCCTACATGGAGAAGAATAAGTTAAGCAGAGGATCTGACCACAAAGAAAAGTCCTCCAATTGGGAGGAGGCGGGCTCTGTGAGAATAGACTGTTGTACTTGAACTTGGCCTCTGCGGAACAAAATCCTACCTGCTGGAGGGATTGTTGTCCATATATTCCAACACAAACAGCTGGGAAGAGGGCTAAGAAGGAAGAGGAAGGCAAGTCATGGGTGAAGCCTTGCTAAGCACAAGACACATGCGTTGTCTCAGCGAATCCCCACCAGCCCTCAGTGAGGTGGGTGAGATTATCCCCATTTTACAGCTGCAAGAACTGAGGCTCAGCGTGGGGGAGCAACTTGCACAAGGTTGTTGTGGGTTGGGTTGTATCCTCAAAAGAGATGCTGAAGACCTAACCTGCGATACCCGTGAATGTGACCTTGTTTGGAAAAGGGTCTTTGCAGATGTAATTAAGGTGCAAGTTCAGTTAAGGTCATACTGGCGTAGAGTGGGCCCTTCATCTAACATGACTGGTATCCTTGTAAGAAAAGGAGAAGAGACACAGAGACAGACACACACAGAGACAAATGCCATGTGAAGACACAGATGTGCACAGAAAAGAGACAATGTGAAGACGCACATGGGGACACCATGTGACATTGGAGGCAGAGATTTCGAGCAAAGCCAAGGATTGCCTTGCTGGCAACAGTAGAAGCTAAGAGAAAAGCACGGAACAGATTCTCCCCTAGAGGCTTCGGAGAGAGCAGGGCCCAGCCAACACCTTGATTTCAGACTTCTAGCCTCCAGAACTGTGAGAGAAGCCATTTCTGTTGTTTCGAGCCATTTAGCTTGTGGTAATTGGTATGGCAGCCTCAGGGGACTCATACAAGGGTTAATATGGTTTGGGCACACTTGACAATGGCTGGATATCCTTTACCTAAAGTGATGAAGAGAAACACGCTCTGTGCAGGAATTCCAACACATTTCAAAGAATTCCAGAGATAAATGGGAAACACATGACAGGAAATTGAAGAACTGGGGAACTCCCTCCGTGCCCCACTTTCTACCAGGTGCCGAGGCTCCAGAGATGAGTCAGCCGTGGTCCCTGCCTTGGAGAGCAGTGATCCAGTGATGCTGGCATCATTATCCCGACGTGTGGCTGAGGTCCCTGAGAATGGAGATAGAACCGTAAAGCGGATAATGGGAACTTGGATGCCAAACCCCCGTGCAGGCAGGAGCTGGTGACATCTTCTTAGAAGAGGGGTGTTTAAAGCCCTGCTTGGTGGCTATGTGGGAGTAGATCTGGTGACAGGAAGGGGTGGCAATTGAGGAACAACTCCAAGTAAGGATCTCTGGCAGTGACGTCCACATTAGGGAGGTCGGGGGGCCCTAAGGGGAAAGGCTAACTGGTGCCGAAGCCATGTGTTGGCAAGAAGGAGGAGGCTTGGGCCTTCCCCAGAAGGCCTGGAATGGCAAAGTGATCAATTCCATGGGGCTCTGGTGGCCTGCTGCAGGTTTTACAGGCAGACAGGCAGGCTGTCCGAGCTGGTTCTCAGTGATTAATCCAGCAGGAGAGGAGCTTGAGAGCCAACTGCTGTGTCCAGACACATCCTTGGACCCTGGCTTTCTCAGGTTCGTTTATTTCTGGAACCAGTCAAGCCAGTTCAGGGGCTGGGGAACTACTGTCATTTATCTAAACCCGTGGGCTTCCAAGCCGTGACATAGCTATTTGCCCTCCTCTCAAGGGACATGACATCATCTCAGCACAGACACTTAGATAATGTGCCCCATCGTCTCATTTGGCAAGAAAAATCCAAACCAAGGAGAAACCCCATCCCAGTCTGGGGGCCTCTGGGTAGTGGGTTTAGGCATGTAGATCCATTGTCCCCATGTGAAAAATTCTCTGGGGGTGCTTCAAAGTCTTAACATTCACTTAGCAAATTAGCAAACGAAGTTTCTTCCTCATTGCATGTTGCAGTTCTGACTTCTTCCTGGGTTTAAGCCTTTACACCAGTTAGTGTGAATACTTAAATCTCCATGTCTATTTTTGTCATTTTTTTGAGCGTCTATTTATGCCAGGCACTATGTTAGACTTTTACATAATTTTGAACAGTTGTACATTATCTCATTTAACTCTGACGGCATCCAGTGTTAGGATCCCTATTTTATAGGAGACTGAGGCTCAGAGAAGTTAAGGAACTTGTTCAGTTGGACCAGCTGGAGGGTGACAGGACACAGGCCTCCAGTACTGATCCCTTGATCCCAACCCTGTATTTTGACCCGCCATGTTACCTCTTCAAAAGATTCAAAGACGAGTGATGTCCTTTATTTTCTGGACCGTTAAAGAACAGGCTCACGGTCTGTCCATTTCCTGGCTTCGAGAGGGAGAAACTCCTCTCAAAACATCATGCTCCTGTGAACCCTATTAACTTACAGATTCTTCCGGGAATTTTCCTATTGCCAAACACACAACACACACACAACACACACACACACACACACACACACACACACACACACACACACACACACACACACACACACACACACACACACACACACCTGAGCCCCTAGCAACATCCTCAGCCTTGGAAAGGGTCCCAGAAACAGCATGAAATCAAGGTTGCCAATCTTTTAACCCCCTGATCTAAGAAAAAAATCCTCATAATGTGTTTCAGGTGGTGACATTACCCCTATCTCTCGCTCTAGGTAGTGATTGCTTTGCTGAAAAGTTGTGTGTAATTAATTATTGGTGAATCCAATGTGATTTAAAATTCACTAGCAGAACTTCTCTTAAAAGTAGTTCTACAGTGTCTTGGTTTATAAAATGAATAGTCCTCTCGTCCATTTACAAATTGTGATTTTGTAAAAAGCATAATTATGGGAAGGTGGTGAATCCCATCTGCTAAAGGGTTGATTGTTTCTTTTTTCCTTCCCCTCCTCAAAAGTATCTCTGACTTAACGTTTATCAGTCCCAAAACATTAGGGAATGGAAAGCTTCTAAATTTCCATTAGGTGTTTAACATAAACTCTTTAAACGAAGTCACCTCCCATTAGATATATGCATTCCAAATCTTTGGGTCTCAGTTTTCTCTTAAAAAACTGGATTAAATATTCTTTTCATTAACTTCTGTTTCTCATAGTCAAATGCTGTTACATCTCCCAGGCTCTCCAAGACAGAGTTTGTGGATATAGAAGTCTAGCATTAAGCTAGAAATGCTGAAGAGAGTCCCTTTTCACACACACACACACACACACACACACACAAATTATGAATTCTAACCAGGAAAGAGAAATGAAAATAAGCAGATTAGGTACTTCCGTGGTGGTGCAGTGGTTAAGAACCTGCTTGACAATGCAGGGGACACGGGTTCGAGCCCTGGTCCGGGAAGATCTCACATGCCACGGAGCAACTAAGCCCATGCGCCACAACTACTGAGCCTGTGCTCTAGAGCCCGCGAGCCACAACTACTGAAGCCCGCGCACCTAGAGCCTGTGCTCCGCAACAAGAGAAGCCACCTCAATGAGAAGCCCATGCACCGCAATGAAGAGTAGCCCCCGCTCGCCGCAACTAGAGAAAGCCCGCGTGCAGCAACGAAGACCCAACACAGCCAAAAATAAATAAATAAATAAATAAAAAGAAAAGAAGCAGATTACTAAAGCCACCTGGTTTAGAAGATGTCTCTTACACAGACCAGTACACCAAGCTGTATGCAATTCACTTACTAGAGTCCTCACTGAGAGGAGCAATGAATCCATGGAAATAGCAGCCTTTAAAAGATCATACCCTTTCTACAGCTCCAATCAACCTGATTCCAGACGGAGCCTGCAGGCTGGAGGAGCTGCTTCTGGGAGGAGGGGAACGGTCTTTCCAGAGGCAGGCCAGGCCACGCCTGGTGGGGTGTTGGCTTACAAGCTGGGTACACTGACAACTAACTCCGCAAATGCTAGTAACTTGCCACCAGGAAGCAAACGCCGGACAAAACTCGTGAGGAGTTAGATTTGGTTATGATTGCTGGATGGGAATCTAACAGCTGATCACAAATGGCAAAAGCTTGTGTTTTATTTAGTTCTTTAGCTCTCCCCAGTTTTTCTATCTTTGTCTTCTCTGAAATAGCTAAAATTAATGGCTAAAAGCATAACTCTACACTTTACTGTGTTTCCTTTACAAAATTTCTGGAACTCCTAAGCCTCCCTTTTCTTATCTTTAAAGAAAGCACAACGTTGCTGTGAGGATTAAGTAAATACGCATTTAAGACTATCCCTGGTCCACAGAAAGCAGACAATACCTTAAATGCCCTTGTTTCTGTTGTTGTAGTAGTGGTGATGGTGGTGTTGATGGTCGTGGTGATGATGGTGTTGATGGCAGTGATGGTGGTGGTAGTGTTGATGGTGGTGATGATAGTGGTAATGGTTGTGCAAGTTGTTACTGTGATATCCTTGGAACTAAGACATATTCACCATCCTTGATTCAACGTCTACTTTCCCACCAGCCTCTAGATCCACTCAACCTCTTAACTATCATTCTTCTCTTGATGTCTCCATATGACTGCCCACCTGATATAAGAATCTCTTGCCATCTCCCCTCTCCCTATTCCCCTTCCCAAATTGAATTCTCCAACCCCAGGGCCATTCCACCTGCCCCACTGAATCCAAACACTCTATTAAGGGTCCTCTATCTCTGCCATGTACCTCTACTTTTTCTTCTTCCCCTTTTCCTCTTTTAGAGTCACTATGGCTCTTTTCATTTCAATTCATGCCAAGGCCACTGACTCCTGAGACAGCTGGCATGAGAAGGTAGCCCTGGCTACTCCCTCATGGTTTCTCACAATCCACCATGACTCAACCCTCACAGGTAGCCACCTGCAGGATGACCCCCAGGGTCCAACATCAGCTTTTTATACTCCCATGGGGTCTCTAGCCCAGCTACAATGGTGACAAACACTCCCTGCTGGTTCCAGGTAGTGATCTCTTTTTGGTGCCTATCGCATTGCTAAGCTCCCCGTGAACACGGAAACCCTGGCTGAGAACACTGCCCTTCACAGGCTGAGAGAGCAGCCCGTGGTACTTAGGACAACACCGTATTTGATAGCACAAGCCTTGAAGTCAAAGAGGTCAGGAGTTACATTCCGATCCTGACAATTTTGGATGACCTTGACCTTGATAGGTTATTAAACTCGAAGTATCAGTTGCCTCATCTAAACAATGGAGATACTAGAAGCTACCTCTCAGGGTCAGTTGAAGATTAAATGAAACAATGTATTTAAAATGCTGAGGTTGCCACCTAGCATATAACAAATGTTCAGTAAATATCTCCCACAGTTATTTCTCCTTGACTTAAACGTACAAAGTATAATCCAGCAATACCTTTATTAAGGGTCATTCCTCTTGTCCAACTTGAGAGAGATTCGGACTTCAGATGACAGTCCCAGTCGTGGAGGCCCCAAATGAAGATGCTGAGACCTCTCAAATAAGCAGAGGGACAGGGAAAGGTACAGTACATGGCGTTGAGATCTAGAAAAATAAGAAAATTAGGCCCCGCTTAAATTACCTTTACCCAGCATTAATCACAATGAATGTAGCAGGAGGTCTATTTTTGTACCAACATTAGAGGTCAAAGCCAGTGGAGATGTTGAATTCTTTTTTTCTCCTTCTCAAATTACTCAGGACTCAAAGTAGAAAAGATGACCTGTTGGTTTGCTGACTGGAGATTTTAGACAAAGTCATGAGGCACTGACTTTTCTCTCTCCAGGACAGAGTAAGGTGAAGCTTTGTCAACCACCTGGCTGATGTCATGGCTGTTGACAGTTGATCCTAATAATGTGGTCGGCAGTGTAGGCCAGGGGCTCCTGTACAATCTACTCTGGCTCCTGAATTTCCCATACAGGCTGTCTCCATTGATCAGATATAATCGAATAATGGCTGAAATTCTGCTTCTCCATGGGCCCTATAGGCCATTTCTTTATGACATGACCAAATTGTCCATAGCGCATTCAATTTGTTTTAATGGCCAACACAGAGGCAATTAAGCGGATTGACTGTGCAGCGATCCAAATTGTCCATTAAGAAGGTGGCCAGAATAACTGAACCAGAGGCAGGTACCCCCCCATCCACTTATTTTGGAATGTCTAGTCTTGGCTGCGCCTTTAATTTTCTTAAAACCCCCGTTAACTAGTTCTGTTTAACGTTGACGCTACAGATTTTTAGAATGAAGCAAAGCAATTTGGGAAAAGAAAGAGGGATTTTTCGGATGATCCTGAACCTTCCGATCTGAGTGAGGCAAGAGGAAGTAAGCACCTCATTCAAGTTCTGAAGATTTACGAGGATTCGAGAAATGAAATGCATTGGTGCTGATTGCTCCTAATACTCGTTTTATGAGGGGGAATTTATCTTCCCACATTAGCAGCCCCAAGGTTATGATCTGCCTCTATAATATGTACCTGCATTTGAACAACTGACAATTGACTTCATCTGTTCCTACTGTGCTAATTCAATCCGCAAAGAAAAACTGCTCTTGCCGGAATTTTAAAGATGAAAAATGCACCCATTATATTATTGAATACAATTGATCTTTGAACACATGTGTGTTTAGATAAATGCATTTGATTCCTTTGGAAAAAAATCAGAGGCACTGTGTATACGCAGGCTTGTTTGGTAGGGAGGAGCAGAATATATCTGCTAAGGTGCTTTTGCCGAGAAGTTTAACAGTAGAGGGCTAGTTGTTGCCAACAGAAGGAGGCGAAGATGATTGGGATCAACCTGATCTCTCTCAACTTTCATGTTGAGGGTGTTTCATGTTCCTATTTTCTGTTGCAACTGGCACTTTTCCTTTATCTATTTGTCATCAGTAGTCATTGGGCAAAATCAAGAGAGAGAGCAAATTAATAAATCCATCTCAGCTTCTTTCCAAACAATACATTTCTCCTACCATTTGCTAAAATGAATAGTATCTTAAATGGATATTGTGTTTTTTGACTTTCAAAACACATTTTCAGTACAGTCTCATTTTGAATAAGTGAGGGTTCTTTCTAAGATAGATATGGTTATCGCCACTTGATGAAGGAAGCACAGAAAAATGAGTGATTCACCATAGTTATCGTGATTGGTGGCAAACAGAAGAACCAGGGCTGCTGGCTTGGAGCCTGGGATTGCCCTCAAGATAGACCTGAGTTTCCTGGCTGGCAAGCGGTATCCAGCTGAGTAACCTGTAGTCACACTGACCGTCTACGGCCAAGAATCTCAGTCTAGGAGGAGGACAGGTCATCTCACCCACCCCATCCCCAATGTCACAAGTCCCCTGAGCCCAGGCAATTTTCTTAGAGGCAACAGGTATCAAGGTGAAAAGTGAGGTATCTGGATTTGAATCCAGTCTGTGCCATTGACTAGTCACATCTCGGCTCCTCATTTTCCTTACCTATAAACTAAGGGTAACAACAGTATCTACTGCACAGTTGTTCTATTTTCTCTCGTGACTGGCTTTGTGATTTCTCTCCTGTTGACCAGTATGTACTGATTGGACCACCGTGAATACCTAGCACTCAGTAAATATGTGTTGAAGGAATAAATGAGGAATAAGCAAGATCCAAATATCAAGTGCCTGGTATGTTGTCATAAATACTCAATACATGTTCACTACTGGTGGTAATAGTATTAGTAATGGATTGTATCAGAAAGGTAGAGACCTAGTTCCTGCGTCTCTAAAATGGGCTAAATAATATTGCTCTCTTAGGATTATTGGATACTCTAGAAAATTCTGTGCAGAATGCCTGGCATGGAATGTACTCTCAGTGTTTCTGTAACCATTATCATTATTATTATCATTATTAATATTCAAAGCTCTGGGATCCCTCCAAGACTTTGTATACCAGCAGAAAATGGAAAAGGTTATTAGCATCCCCACCATATGCTCACCATATGGCAGAAGTTTTACCTACAACACAGTAACTAGCCTATGTAGAAAATATTCATATTCCTGATTTGCCGATGATGGAGACTGAGGCTCAGACCTATACAGGGTCATGGCTGTGGGACTTGGGTGCCATTCTGCTCTTCTCTCAAGTCTTAGATTTTTTTCGGACAATGTGTCACCTCACTAGCGGCTATTGCCCGTCATCACATTGAAGTGCATTGTTCTCTAGGCATGAAAGAGAGAGGGAACTCTGGGGGGTGGGGAAGAATTATGTTAAGACGGTTCTGGTTGCTCCCCCATTGGTTTGAAGAAAGGGCAAGGACTCTTTTTTTTTTTTTCTTTTCCATGGAGGGGCATTTTATTTTAAATATAGCAGTGTGTACCTGTCAATCCCAAACTCCTAATCTATCCCCCTACTTCCCCCCTGGCAACCATAAGTTCCTTCTCTAAGTCTGTGAGTCTGTTTCTGTTTTGTAAATAAGTTCATTTGTATCATTTTTTTTAGATTCTGCATATAAGCAATATCATATGCTATTTGTCTTTCTCTGTCTGACTTACTTCACTTAGTATGATAATCTCAAGGTCCATCCATGTTGCTGCAAATGGCATTATTTCCTTCTTTTTTATGGCTGAGTAATATTCCATTGCATATATGTACCACATCTTCTTTATCCATTCCTCTGTCAGTAGACATTTAGGTTGCTTCCATGTCTTGGCTACTGTAAACAGTGCTGCTATGAACATTGGGGTGCACGTATCCTTTCAAACCACGTTTTTCTCCAGTTATATGCCTATGAGTAGAATTGCTGGGTCATGTGGTAACTCTATTTTTAGTTTTTTAAGGAACCTCCATACTATTCTCCATAGTGGCTGCACCAATTTACATTCCCACCAACAGTGTAGGAGGGTTCCCTTTTCTCCACACCCTCTCCAGCATTTATTGTTTGTAGACTTTTTGAGGATGGCCATTCTGACTGGTGTGAGGTGATATCTCATTGTAGTGTTGATTTGCATTTCTCTAATAATTAGTGATGTTGAGCATCTTTTCATGTGCCTCTTGGCCATCCATATGTCTTCTGTGGAGAAATGTCTCTATAGGTCTTCTGCCCATTTTTTGATTGATTGGGTTGTTTGTTTTTTTGATATTGAGCTGCATGAGCTGTTTATAAATTTTGGAAGGACTCTTATCTAAATACCTGGCGTATAGCAGGGGCTCAGTAGGTAGCTATAGAACGGGTGATAAGCCCCTCCTCAGACAGAGGGAGGGTCAGAGGGATAGTGTTCTCAAGGCCTAGTCACCTGCGTTGGGCCCCAAGCAAAATCCCAGAGGCTCCATTTAAGAAACTTGAGCACAGTGGCTCTTTGTCCTGATATCACTATCATAAACACTTTGAGGACATATCTCCTAGTCTCTCTCAATTTAGAGAGCAAGTATAGCTTAGTGGCCCTAAGTTAGTGCCTTCCCTTCTGCCCTTACACGCGGCTCCCCCATAGTCCATTCAGCAGATGCCCAGTCGTCCGCATTTGCAGAGTCTACGGCAAATTTCCTAATACCTGTGAACCACGAACCACCTTATCAACGCTTCTCTTCTCTTATGGTGGCACAATTAGCCAGATGGTAAAGGTCTTTAAAATGAAAGAAAACCCTAAAAGAATATTGATTTTCTATTACAGAGCCGTAATAGTAAATGTATCATTCCAAACTGGAGAGGGGACCCATTTGGAAGGGACCTATAAATCTAAAACTATCTGCATGCAGTGACATTTTCTTTTTTTAAAGCATCACAAAAAATTATATGTATGGAAATAAAAAATTTTTTTAAATTATATATATGGAAGCTTGTCTATCATGAAATTACTCAGTTTGGATTTCCACTAATAAAATAGAAGTACTTGTTACTATATTAGGCAAGTCACTCCCATTATTAATTTGTTAGATAAATGGCTTCTATATCTTGGAACTTTAAATGAAATGGAATTCACTAATCCTAATTGCTTTGCCTTCTACCGGAATTTTTTCCCATTAGTTCAGCATGTTGTTTTTTTTTTTCTCTCTCTCTCTCTTTTCCACTTGAAGAGAGGAGCCTTCTTCAACTTAAAGCCTTAGGGTATACTTCATGGGTTTATTAATTATCAGGTATTCATTCAGAGGGGTTAATTAAGCAATAACTTTCTGTTGACTGCGGTATACAAAGAATAAAAGGCTTGACTTCGCCTGCTGATTAAGCTGCTACTGACCATGCCTTCATTTTCCTCCCTGTGGTTGGGGGAAATAAAAGTCTTTGACCAGTTCTGGTCTTGAGTTCCAAGGCCACTCAGGAGGCCAGTTAAAACCAGTTCATATTTACAACTCAAGCCACCTTGAGATCATCCAAAAAAGAGAAGAGATTCCCACTTCTTGGGGGAAATTTTGTTCTTCTCTAATAACCACTCTTCTTTCTTTTTAACCCAAAGCTTAAACTTTTGCATTCTTCCTTTTTTCAACCAGTCGCTCACGATACCTTTCTTATACTATGGCTTCCAAAAGTCTATGACGTGTTTTTGAGCAGCAGAAGAGAAAGAATGAGTTTCTCCCCCGGCTCTAGGGAGTTTGGTGGAATTAAAATAAGTCACCATTGATAACTCCACAAGCAGGCGGGAGGGGTGGGAGCTTGGATTTTTTTCTTGATCATTTTCATCTCAGAGTACATCTACTCAGGTTCACGCTCAGTGGCTGTAGTTGCTAAAAGCGAAGTCCGGGTAGAAGCACACCATCCATGCAGGGGTGGTGGGTTCCTTGAAGGCTGACCAAACAGCTTAAGCAAGCAGGAAAAAGAAAAGAGATGACTGAGTGTCCTCTAACAGTGCTCCATTCATCCAGCTTTTAGGAGGGAAGAAAACAAAACCATTTTACTGCCAGGGCCTTGAAATGTTCTAGAATGTTCCTCCAGGAAGAGAGAAGAAGGAAAGCTCATGAAAAACCTACTCATCAGAGGCTCCTAATGCTCTAGTTCACCCTACCTGAAAATTAGGTGGCAACAGAGAAAATGGGAAACGGCACGTCTGGGTTGGCAATCCCATCCTCTCCTGCTCCTCCGTCTTCCAGAATAATTCAAACCACATGATACATTACCTGGGAAGACGCACAGCATATAGTGTAGTGGTCACAAAATGGATCTGGCATGATCTGCACGTGGATTTGAGCCATGGCTCTGCCATTTATTAGCTGAGTGATCATGGGCAAGTTATTAAGCTCTCTGAGACCCACTCACATATGACCTCATTCTTTCCACATTCTAGTTGATGACATAGGCATTTCTCCATATCATAGATGAGGGAAAGAAGGAATGCAGAGGTTAGGTAAATTACCCAAGGCCACACAGCTATCTCAAATGTTGATATGAAATCGAATAAGATGTATGTAAAATTTTTGGTACAGGACTGGTCCTACTAATTACCTGATAAATGTCAGTGGTTCCTATCATTATTACATCACTCATGCCAACTCAGCCAGCTTTTTCTTAGTTTAAATATTGTCCTCTTCTGAACGAAATAGGCCTCTACAAGGTGACAACACCTTTTTAAAAAATATTTCAGAAACAAAGCTATTAAGTATTTTTGGCATGGAATTCTGACCTCTTAACACACACACACACAAATAATCTTGCTCGTAAGTCTTTGTGTTTTATGAAATTTACAGAGTACCAAAGTTATATAGAGAAGCCATTCTCTGTATATGGAGATATACACATAGGATCACATAAAACCACTGCAATATACACCCTCGAGAAAGTACATCATCACACTCACACTGGAGAACAAAAATACATGTGCCATAGCGACTGTCTTCCAAGGGTGTATATGGAAAGGGGGTGACAAGAGTAACTGTTCGGTGGAGAAACCTGACCAAGACTCCTTCAGCCAAGCCATCCAGGTCAACATCAACAGTGGTAACCCTTGTGACAGCATGATCCTTTGGTGCAGTAAGATGTGACGACAGTGGTCCTTTACCTCTGTGGTCATCCTCTGCAAAATCCGTAAACCAGTAGGATCATGAGGAAAACCAGATGCCAGCTGAGGACCACTCTATAAGATGCCTGAGCAGTCCTCCTCAAAACTGTCCAGGTTATCGAAACCAAAGAAAGTCTGAGAAATCATCACAGCCAAGAGGAGCCCAAAGAGACACGATGATTACACATAATGTGGGATCCTAGATGGCATATCCTGGAACATAAGAAAAATTAGGTAAAGACTAGGGCAATCCAAATAAATCATGGACTTTAATTAATACTAATGTATACATACTGGTTCATTGATTGTAACAAACGTGTTATCCTCACGTGTGACATTGATCATAAAGGAAACTGCACGCAGGGGGGCATGGGAAGGATAATCTGGGAATCTGGTACTATCTGCTCAATTTTTCTGTAAATCTAAAACTGTTCTTAGAGTCTATTAATAAAGATGATAGCAATAAATTTCCAATACATTTTAAAGTGCATGTAACAAACAGAGGCATGCCTTACAGACTCCACGGCAAGCTCCCACTCTGTACCCAGATTCAGGGGGACCACAGTCAGGCAAATCTGGTCAGATGAGCGTTCAAGACGATGGTCTTCGGCACGTTCACCGCCTAGTCTATAGTCTATCCGGGAGCCCACCTGGCCAGTAGGAAGATCCGTAGCCTTAGGGTGCCTCTGATATTGGAAGTCCCCAGTACAAATCTGGGTCCTTTCTGAAGCATGGATCCTTCTTATTGCACTGAGTCAGGGACTCAGTGAATCCATGGCGCCAAGCGTCAACCTTCTCTCTCGCAGTCTGTGTCTTTTGGCCCTGCCTCTCTACTCCAGAACTGAGTCGGAGACGCTGAGGAAAGAGGCCACGCTCGCTTATGCATTGAAGTATGGTACAAATATTTATTAGATGGTTATTCTTGCCAGGCTCTATGTTTTGAGTAAGCTCCCGCCTTCAGAAAACTTAGTGCCCTGGAGAAATCAGGGAGATGCCCGGCTACTGGGTAACACCGAAGTTGTGATCTATAAGAGGAACCAAGAGGAGAAGCGGTGAAGGGCAGGATGGAGATGTAAATCTCCACAAGAACCAAGGGCAAGGGTCTAGAAGGACGGTGCTCACATATGGGGTCACTGGTACACAGACCTGGGGTCCCTCCCATGAGCCCGCAGCCCTCTCTTTAGATGCCTCATCCCAGGCCTCTGGGGAAAAGCCAGCCTCAATTCAGCATTTGGGAGAACAAAGGGGAAGCAGTTGTGACCCAGAGACTACAAATGTTTTTCTTAAGCAACCACAAGGGACAGCCTCTTTGGTGAGTGCACTTACCAGATGGCTGGGGCTTGTCAGCTGCTTCCAATCAAATCTTGCACCACTGAGTCGGTGTATCGCACACACTCGGCAAGATTCTGCAGAGTTCAGGAATTAAAAAAAAAAGACAAAACACTTATTTTGTTCCATACCTAGAAAGTGTGCTCTTGGTGTTTTGGGGGGACAGAATCCAAAACCAACAAGACCGTATCAGAAGAAAGCAGTGGAAAACCGACCGCAGCACCCTGTCCTGGGGCATGAGTTTTGTCTTCGGTTTATGGTGTCAGGGTGAAGGCAAGCAGGGGAGGAAACCGGTTCTTCCAGTCGGGGCGGGGTGGGAGGCACTGCTTTGGGGAGAGATGGGGGGAAAGGAGAGGGGAAGAGAGAAATCAGGACGTTTGCAAGGTCACGGGGTGCCAGAGTTCAATTTATTATTATAAATATTTTGCAAATTATAATTTATCTTGCTGAATCTCAATTATAATTTATCTTTAGTCTTTAAAAAAGGACGAAATTCATTCCATCATAAATATATATATATTAATAAATGTCATATAAGTGAATGCAGATATATGTATTGTACTTGATTACTGATATCAGATAAATCCGTGTTCATGACAGGAGCTTTGGAAAACACTGGAGTGGAAATTTAAAAATATATCATCCATACCCACCTCTCTCAACATAAAACGGTTTCCTTTTTTTTTTTTTTTTTAAGTATTTGTTTATTTATTTATTTATGGCTGTGTTGGGTCTTCGTTTCTGTGCGAGGGCTTTCTCCAGTTGCGGCGAGCGGGGGCTACTCTTCATCGCGGTGAGCGGGCCTCTCACTATCGCGGCCTCTCTTGTTGCGGAGCACAGGCTCCAGACGTGCAGGCTCAGTAGTTGTGGCTCACGGGCCTAGTTGCTCCGCGGCACGTGGGATCCTCCCAGACCAGGGCTCGAACCCGTGTCCCCTGCATTGGCAGGCAGATTCTCAACCACTGCGCCACCAGGGAAGCCCAAAACGGTTTCCTTTTAAAGACACTGCTGGAACGACTGTTTTTCTGGGAAGGGGAGGGGGCCAGAGAGAAATGAGATAATTTCAAATGACGTGGTTGAATATGATGAGCCTTTTTGGTCCTCACACCTCCCCGTACACACACGCACTAAAAATACAGCTCCCAGGTTGGAAATGCTCCCTCCAGCAAACAAAAATAGTGGTCACCCTCTCCCTCTGAATCTTCCTAGATACAGGTCATGCCTTTGGGAATTGGAACAATGCTTACTGAACTGAACATCCCCAGATGGCACAGAGGCCCTCCCGAACAGGGCATTGCAGAAACGCCCAAGTCTGTTGGAGACATTCAGTGTCCTTCAGGTCTGAGCACCTAGTACGTCCTGGAGCCACCAGGCTTGTTCACACCTGCTTAATCTTTCCAAAACACAGAGTGGGCAGATTGGTTCCTATAAGACACTTATGCAAAAGGCAAGGCAAAGCTCTGCTGTGGGAAGAGTCTCTTATGTGCCCCACCCCGAGCCATTCCAGACAGCAGAGGTGTCAGGGGACTGATAGGAGCTTTGGTGTGGTTTATACTCAATAAAATGCTTAGATTTTGTCTCATCCTCCTCTCTCCCTCCCCCCCCCCCCCCCCCCGCACCAAATCACACAAACAGAAAAGTGAGGCCCAATAATCTTCTTGTAAATGCAAGTAAAAAGAATTACTACGTTAGCCACCTCCTGATATCCAGTGCTCTCCCAAGGCCCGAGATTAAAACTCTGTAAGATCCCATTTCTGCATCTATAAAATGGGGCAAAATACCAGCTCACAGGGCAGTGGGAGGTTTAGAGATGAAGAGACGCAAGTTTGCAAGACCCCTGGCACTTGGGTTGCCCCAAAGTGGGAGCTTCCCTCCCCTGTCCTCTTTCTAGTCTGCACAATCCCGATCCAGCAACACTCTTGTGATAAAACACAGTTTGGCAGGCTGTGAAATTGTTAACGTTTGGATTCGGATGATGGCAAGGGAGAAAATTAAATTGCACGCATCTGAAGTAAAACTGGGAGCTCAGGAACGATCTGGCAAAGGGAAGCTTGATTTGGAAAAGTGGTCCCTAGTTTTTACGACTTCCCGGTATAAAAGCACCACCAGAAAGGGTCAGAGCTCAGGACTTGCTGTAGTTGAACGTGACTTAGTGATGGGAGGCCTGGAAGATGAACACTGAACCTTCTGAGGAAAGAGGGGGAGTAGGGTCCAAGGAAGGTAGGAAAGCACTGCTCTTTCCTGGAACTAGAGTGGAAAGCCCCCTTCCAAATCCGGGCAACTTCTCCTTGCCCAGAGGTGACTTTGGAATTTGTGTCTTTCTGCAGCCATTGGTTAACAGTTAGAAATCCATCCATAAAATTTGGTCAGAAAGCTATAATTTTCCCTCTGGAAAATTGCCCCGTTGTGTAGAAATTTTGCTTGTTTGTTTGTTTGTTTGTTTTAATTTTTGTAAGATGCTAAAAATAGCATGGGACTCATTGTTGACAAGGGTAGCTAAGTGTTTCTAAATCAGGATGTCAACTGATTTTGCTGCCATTATATGCAAGCTTTCTCTCAGAAAGAAGCAGTATGAAAAGGGTCGGATGCAAATATACTATCCTGTTTATCTTATATTGATTTAGTCAAGACTTTCCTCGGTCATTTAAGCCTGCCGAAGGCATTTTAAATATTACAGGATCCCAACGTGTCTATCTTATTATTCACTCCTGGGGCCCAAGTCCCTCTACTAGTGTGGTTCCTAGTCTATAATAGATGACCAGTAACTATGGAATGGGAGGATGAAGGAATGGTTGCAGCAGGTAATGACAGAATTAACTGTAAGTGGTTCCAAGGTTCTGGCTATTTCTTTCTCTCTTCAACCCACCACTCAACATTCCATTTCCTAGAAAAATGCTCAAGTTATGCCAGGTGAGACTGGATTACGTGATGTCTAGGCTAGCACTGGCTTCTCTTCCCACATCCTCTTCTTAAATAACCCATCTGAGAACTTGCTCCCTTATCCCTAACTTGTAGGAGTGTTTTCAAACTCCTCTGATTGTAAGAATCACCCGGAATGCTTACTAAACACACAGCTTCCCAAGTCCTTCCTGTGGATCTCAACCTCAGCTGCATATTAGATTCAACAGGGGAGCTTTTAAAACTGCTGATGACCAAGCTGTCTCCCAGACCAATTTCATCAGAAGCTCGGGGTGTAGGATCCCAGGCGTCAGTGGCTTTAAAGCTCCCCGTGTGGTCCTGTGTGCGGCCAGGTTTGAGTACCACTGTCAAGATTGTGATTCGGCAGGTCTGCTCTGGGACTTCAGGGACTGTGTGGAAGTGTTCCAGGTGATTCTTAACATCATGGAGAGATTTTTGGACATATCGGGCTACAGTCTGGGGACCAGATCAAGCACAGTTTCTGAAACGTGCATCAATTTCTCGTACGACGGGTCAGTCCCCTGCGTACAGTTGAATGGTCCAGTGGCAAACACCTAATTAAGTTGGACCAATCACATCCTCTCACCTGGGATATTGGAAAGGGAGTCAGTGGGTTGCAGGTGGTGTCCTTTGTAAGAAAATATAAAGTAAATTTGAGATGGGATAGTCATGTCTGTTCCATTACATGTGAAGCTGGGGGAAGGAGGGAACAGACCCACTGAGAGAAAGAAGTAGTCATAAAAAAGAGAGAGAGAGAAGGAGAAAAATCTCCTTAGATCCTGAAAGCTTTCTTTCTGCTCCTGATTCCTCATTCTCATGTGGCCGAGGTAGCTGTTCTACCCATAGGTCCGTTCGTTAGTCCTTAATTCTTTACACCTTCTATGTGTTTCTGTATATTTCTTTATTATTTTCTAGATTAAGTAGGTTTTTCTTTCTTACCAATTCAGATATAATTGTGATGGGACATAGTCACCATTCTTCCCAGAGCCCAACGAACAATGGTGTCTGCCCCGGGATCCACATTTCCTAATCACAAAGTTTCTTTTTTCTTTTACAGTCAGGTTTGTGGCACTATAATTTATCAGCAACAAAACTAACCTTTTGTGTTCCATTATGTGAACTTTGACAAATGTGACAGTCGTGCAGCCACCTTTATATTCACAATATAGACTATTTCTATCACCCCCCAAAAATTCCCTATGCCCTCTTTGTACCTTCAGCTTCTGGCATTCACTGATATGTTGTCTGTACCTATAGTTTTGGGTTTTGTTTTTTTTTTTCCCTTAATGTCACATGATTGGAATCATACAGTTGGTTTACTTTTGAGTGTGGCCTCCTTCACTTAACGGTGCATTTTTGTTTTTTTTTAAACAGTGCATTTTTGACTAATCCACATTGTTGCATGTATCAGAAGTGGGTTTTTTTGTTTGTTTTGTTTTGTTTTGCCCAGTTGTATTTCACTATATGGATATACCATAATTTGCTTATCCATCCACCAGTTGAATGGCATTTGAGTAGTCTGGTTTCTTCTGAGTTTTTGTGATTATGAATAAATCCATTGTAAACATTTGTATTCAGCTTTTTGCGTGAAAGTATATTTTCATTCTTCTTGGGTAAACGTCCAGGGATGGAATTACTGAGTAATATGGAAGTGTATGTTTAAATTTATTAGAACGTGTCAAACTACTTTCCAAAATGGGTGTACCATTTTGCATTTCCATGAGCAGTATGAGAATTCCAGTTGTTCTTACTCTTGTCGGCACTTGCTATTGCCACTTTGATTTTTAAAATTATTTTAGCCATTCTAATAGGTAATGGTGTCTCATTGTGGTTTTAAGTTGGATTCCCTTTCCTAATGACTGATAATGTTAACCATTGTTTCATATATTTATTTATCATCTCTATCTTCCTTGGTGAAGTATCTCAAAATATTTTGCCCATTTTTTTTATTAGGTTGCTTTCTTATTATGGAGTTTTGAGTGTTCTTCGATAGTAATCCTTCATCAGGCATTTATTTTGCAAATATTTTCTCACAGCTTTCGGCTGGTTTATTCATTTTAACTGTGTCTTCTGAAGGGTAGAAATTTTTAATTTTGATGAGGTCCAACTTACCAATTTAAAGAGAAAGGATTGTATTTGTTGTGTTGTATCAAAGAAATCTTTGCCCAAGTCAAGATTTCCTCCGATCCCAAGGTTTTCTCCTATCTTTTCTTCCAGTGTTTTACACTTAGGTCTATGATCCATTTAGAATTAATATTTATATGTGGTACAAGATATAAACCAGTGTTCATTTATTTTGCATATAGTGTCCAATTACCATTTGTTGAAAAGATGGTCCTCAGTTCTGACTTGTTATTTATACCTATTTCTTTAGCTATTTTTAGTAGCTGCTTTAGGGTTTACTGCATATATTTTTGAATTATTGCAGTCAACCTACAAATAACATTTTAACCCTACATGTATAATGAAAGAATCTTACAACAGTAAACTTCCAGTTCTTCTCTAAGGTAGGCCTGCGTACCTGGGCCTCACAGGTGGGTTTTCTGTCTGTTTCTGTGCCTCTTCTCCATGGTAGCCAACCTCTGCGTTGCATCTGTGACGGGTCTTGTGGGACAGCTGTTTACTGCCCTTCTCCCAGTAGTAGATCTCTGTTGGTTATGAACTCTTTCATCGCCCTCCCCGGATACAGAGGGATTTTATCTTTTATCCTTCTCTGAGCCTCAATGAGTCTTTACCGGTGCCCTGGATGTTACAAGGTTTGCTGTGCCTCTCCAGGTAGCTTAAGGATTTTGTTCAGTAGGGGGAAAGGGTTCGTTCGGATGGGGCTTCCTGCCTCCCCATGGTGGCTGTGATTTCTCTCCCCCAGGCCTGCATCACCTAAGGAGGCTCACTCTGGTCTACTGCTGGTCCCCAACCTTCCTTGTGAGCATCTGGTGGACCAATTTGGAAATCCTACCAATGAGTGAGAGCTCCCGGTATGTTTGTGGCTCCTAGTGGTCCCATATTCTCATGCTGGCCTAGACTCAGTCTTTGGCAATTTATTTAAAATTTTAAGGTACCTTCTGGTGTTGCTTCTTCCCACGGCCTGCCATGTGGAAAACTGTGCTCCCTGTCCCCTTGGAAATTGGGCTACTTGGTGGCCCTGTAATGTCAACTCTTTCACAGGTTCAAGAATAGTTCACCTGGGTTTTTCTTGTTGTTAGGATGGGTGAACAGTTTTATATACCCAAGGCGGAAGTGGGACCCCCTCTTCACACAAAGACCTTAAACTTCCAGAAAACACCAGCTTCTCTCTTAGACACATACAGGATATAGACCAGATCAACAAGTCACTTCAATGTTCAGTTCATCATTGAACAGCTAATCCAATCAAGACAATCTCTCTGAATTATATACCTAAGTACTGATTGATTGAACCTCATGAACTATTTACTGATATACAGATACACAAATCTCATTTTATCATTTCTTCCAATACATTTCTAGGCAGATGGTTTTAGCTTGGAATTCTTTTAATGCTATTTTAATGCTGTGTTTCTTTCCTTTTTAAAATATGGTAAAATAATTTAGTACTTGTATTAGTTTCTTACGTCTTTGATAACAGATTGCCCCAAACTAGTTTTGCCTAAAACAACAGAAATTTACTCTTTTACAGTTCTGCAGACCAGCAGTCTGAAATCGAGGTGCGGGCAGGGTAGGCTGCCTTTGGAGGATCCGTGTTCCGTGCTTTTCTCCTAGCCTCTGGTGGCGGCCAGCAGTCCCTGGTGTTCCTTGGTTTGGGGATGCATCACCCCAATCTTTGCCTCCATCTTTTTTTTTTTTTTTTAATTGAAGTATAGTTGATTTACAATATTTCAGGTGTGCAGTGAAGTGATTCAGTTATACATACATATATATATGTATATATATTCTTTTTCGGATTCTTTTCCATTATAGGTTATTACAAGATACTGAATATAGTTCCCTGTGCTATACAGTAGGTCCTTGTTGTTTATCTGTTTTATATATAGTAGTGTACATCTATTAATCCCAAATTCCCAATTTATCCCTCCCCCCTTTCCCCTTTGGTAACCACAAGTTTGTTTTATACCTCTGTGAGTCTCGTTCTGTTTTGTAAATAAGTACATTTGTATCACTTTTTTAGATTCCACATAGAAGCGATATCATATGGTATTTGTCTTTCTCTGTCTGACTTACTTCACTTAGTGTGATAATCTCTAGGTCCACCCATGTTGCTGCGAATGGCATTATTTCCTTCTTTGTTATGGCTGAGTACTATTCCACTGTGTATAGGTACCACATCTTCTTCATCCATTCACCTGTCAATGGTTCACCTGGAACCAAATGATTTAATCAGTGAAGCCATTTGCTAATATATTTGTGTGCGTGTGTATGTGTGTGTGTGTGTGTGTGTGTGTGTGTGTGTGTGTGTATATATATATTTTTTTTTTTTTTTTTTCTTTTTCTGAAACACCCACCAAGAAAATCATTAGACATACTTTGGCTGGACTGAGATTTTTAGTGGCTCTGTAGTTTCAAAGTGAATGGGGCACAGCATCACCAGAAAGCCCACAAAAAATTAAGACAAAACTGAATTAAGAGTAATTAATAACCCAAAGTTAGTTTATGTTGACCACAACAGACAACTTATGTTTGGCAGGTATAGACTCATTTCTCTGGTTTATATGGTCATTAAAATGAACCGCCATGGAGCCATAATGATCTGAATAATTTAATTCTGCTATTCAGCGATAAAGAAGAACTGAGTTCATATCTCGGCTAATCCATTTATAAGGTATGGGACCCTACCCAAGTTATACCGTGAGTCTGTGCCTCACTTTTCCCATCTGTTAAATAGAAATAATATTACCTATGTTCTCTCAATGTTGTCCTGAAGATTCAATTAGATGAGACCGTGTAGGCAAAGCAGGGGCAAGTTCCAAGCACTAATAAATGTTAGCTACCCTCCCCTTTGACCCCATATTGCTATTCATTAAATTAACCTTTCCCCACATGAACTGATTACGTAATGCTTTATGGCATTTTTCTGCTCATGCAGAAATGAAAGCAAGAAAAAGGCCTGGAATGGAAGTCAGGAGAAGTGGACTCTATAACCCAAAGACCTCTACAACCCAGCTGTTCAGGTTGCACAACTGGGCTTCCTTCCCTGGGCCTCAGTTCCTTTAACCACAAAGCCAAGGGCTCCAAAGTTATCCGCCATCTCGCAGTCCCTTGCAACCCGGACCGCACACAATTTACATATTGCTTGGCACAGTAAGTGTCAGGGATACATCCAGACTTTCACACCATCAATGATTCACTGATAATCTCCTAACTCAGAGAGTAAAATCAGCACAATCGGGAGAATAAAAGCCAGGCCTCTCTTTGCCAGGAAAGAAGACTTGGATTTGGGGGTAAAACAGATGCAGGACTACGTGGGTTTTCTGCCAGGCCCAGTGGAGAGTGTATTCAAGGCTTGTCTCCTCCCAGAAGAGCTGGCACCACCCCAACCTCAGCCTCACACAGACCAGCGTTTATGGCCTTTCCAAAACCTCCCAAGTATGTATTTCATAAAAGCAGGGCCTGGTTCAAATCCCTTGTAATGTCTCCAAAGGGAAAGAATAGAGTCAATAATCAGGGCTGTGTCTGTGTGTCGTAAATTCCCCAATCCCCTATTCCCTCTCCCAGCTAGCACACGCGGGCACACGCACACACACACCTAAACACAGCCATAAATATATACACTCCCATTGAATAGACTGGGGATTCAAATTACAGTTACAGTGTAATAAAACTGACTAATCTGCGGGGTGTGTGCAGAACTGTAAGTGTAAGTGTGTGTGTGAGTGAGAGAGAGAGAGACTTACAAGCCTCCTCCATTACTTGGGAGATCCCTCTGGGACACTGAAATAAGCTGTCTTCACTGAACCGTCCTGGAAGCTTCTTACCCCTGGAGGCAGGGCTGGCTACCTAATTCGCAGGCCCAGTCTTCAAAACTTAAGAATTTCAAAACAGCACCAGCAGAGCCTGAAACCAAGTGTGAGATGAGACCTTCTCACTGTCAAGACCCCATACGATTGTGCAAGTCACACTCTGGCTTATTAACAAACAGCGGGTCTGGATCAGATTCTCATACCCTGCACCATTTCTTTAGGATATCTTACACTGAAATGGGCTCGTGGAGGTGTGTGACGTCACAGAAACGGAGTGGTCTTTGGAAAGAGGCTGGCCTGGGTTTGAATCCTGCTAGACCACATACCAACGGTGTCTCCTTGGACACTTTCGTTCCTCGTTTTGAACGTCAACATCCCATGTATTAAATGGAGACAGGGCGAGTCATTTCCCAGAATTACAAGGAGGATTAAATGCAGCAAGACGTATAAAAGTGCGAGGACGAAGCCTGGCACACAATAGGTGTTCAAAGGGCCCTTCTTTGGGGCACAGAACTTGCAGATCTGTTCAAACAAACACCACACTATTAAAAGTGAAGCTATTGTAATTGAGGTTTGCCAGGGGTCGCTGGTGATGAGGACCGAGTGGGATTTGAAAGCCTGACAAACCGTTTTCAATCTGTCCTTTCTTTTACCTCTAATGAGGTTTCTCCCTTGGGGGTGAGAAGGGATGACCTTCGAAAAGGCGTCAGAGTTTGGGACTCAGGCAGGCATCAACTAAGAGTGAAGACAAGTTGTACGGGGAAAGGGGGAGGGGAGGAAGAGAAAGAAAGAAAAGTTAGCGCTGGAATCTGAAGAGTGCCTGGGTTTATTTTCTTGGCTGGGACGGGGAACTTTCTGGCAGCCAGGTTCTTGGACCGCGGCCGGCGGCTCCGCGGCTCCCATTGGTCGGCGCGCGGCTGTTGCTACGCGGGTGGACCAATGGCGCGCGAGGGGCGTTCTGGCTCCGCTCTCTCCCGGGATGGCCGCGGGAGCCCCGGGGACTCGGCAGGAGCGGGCCTCTCGCCGGGGCATTTTTTTCTTTCTTTCTTTTTTTGTTTTTTAATTTTATTTTAAAGGAGGGGCCGGCACTGAGTTGTGGGCGAGCCTGGGCGGGGCGGACGCCTCCCTGCGCCGCGCCCCGGGAGGTTGGTTCACCTGACCGACCCGTTCCTCGGGCTCCCTCGCCCTCCAGCCTTTACACCCCCTGGGGGAACAGGGCTGGACGCGCGGGCTGTTTTATTGTATTTATTTATTTTTCCCTCCTGGAGCCTGTGCGTGTTTTATGTTTTAATAACTTTATCAACTCAGTGAACTTGCGCGAGAGCACCGGCGGCTTCTCTCGCCTCCCTCCTTTTCCCCCCTGTCTCTAACTGGCCTCTGGGTCACTTCCAAAAGGTAAATTCCACCCCCCCGCACCGCCCCCCCCCCCCCACGAAAGTCCTCCCCACCCCCATCCCCATCCAGACACTGGTTTTGGAGCATTTGGCCTTGAGGAGCATAGTTTTCTTGCTGCAAAGCAGGGTCTCAGTTTCGAAGTTTTTCAGGAGGGAGATTTCCTGGGTAAGAGGGAAGGAGAATTGAGGTGTAGGCAGCCCTGGGTACTTTGGATTAATAATAACATCAGTAGTGAAATAATAACTATCATTTGCTGTACCAGACACTGTACTGAACAACTGTATTACTCTGTATTAGACGCTGTGCTTTTGCTCTGAAGCAGTTGCCATGCTTCCTCCTATTTAAATCTTGTTATAGATGGGTAAACTGAGGCACCGAGCACTGAAGCACTTTGCTCCAGGTGGCCAGGCAAAAGCAGGACTTGAAGTCGAGTGTGTCTCTGGCTCCAGAACCCTTGGTTCTACCCACTTTCTGTGTTGTTGCAGAACTCTTAAGATAGCCCCTGAGGTATGGGGGATCCCGGGTCCCCCATCTAGGCGAACGTCTCAGTTGAGTCCATGCCCCGCCCCCCGCCAGGTAGAACCAGCCTGTAAAAGCATTGCTCTAACACATGGCTGCACTTAACATAAACCCATCTGCATGCGGGGAGTCACTATTTCCCAATTTTGTGGAGAACCGCCCAGTTCAGCACAGGTAACAAAATGTGTTTCTTTGTCCTACAAAGTTACTTTTTTTTCTGTGTTTCAAGGGGCTTCCTTCCAATTCTCCTGGTTATGGCTTCACCGTTGGCTGGCGTGGTCAGTACGGCAGGCGAAATTAACCCCACTTACAGGTGAGGACGGTGAGCACAGAGATGCAGCGCCTGTGGCCGAGGTCGCACAGGAACCCAGTGGCAGACCCAGGGCTGGAGTGGAGGCTTCCCCTCCTCTCTGTGCTCCCTAGCGAGCGTCTCTGTTCGCCAAGAGCGCCATGGCCTCTAAATTAGGAATTCAAAACAACAGCAAAAGGTAGGGATTAGGAATGCAGGAGAGAAAAAAAAAAGTCAGTGAGAAATGAACTCAATCCTATTTTTTTGTTTGGAAACTGCCTGGGAAGTGGCCCCATAGCTGGGAGCAGGATTGTCTGGTGGAGGAGTGTCTGCTGGCAAGGCTGGTTTCTACCTGGCAGAAGGCTACCTACCACCCTAGCCCTTGTTCTGAGCCTGGCACTGCAGCGAAGCATGTCTGTACTCAGTCTGCTGTTGCCTAATAGGCTGAGCAGAAAGGCCCGGACTAGCCTTCCCTCTGCCCTTTGCCAGGGGGAGAGGCTCTGGTCGTGCTCCCCTCTTTCCCTAACACAGCAGAAGCCAAGGGGTGTTTCTCTTCTGATGACTTAAAGGAGATGCGTCTGAACTTCCGTACCCAGGGTTACCCAGCTGCTGAGAGCCTTTCCAGCTCCACGCATCCCCAGAGATTCCCTGGGTCCCAGAAAGATAGTACTGTCTCCTTCCTTAAATCCCCCTAGCTTAAGAAGCCTAGCCGAAACCCTGCTCATAATCTTTCGCCATAAAGTTTATCTTCTAAAACCTATGGAAAATAAAAATCAGGATTGGGGCAAAGCAGATTGTTGTGTTTGTAGAGGCTGATATAGTTGCTGACTGTTTTCCCTGGTATCCCACTCTAACTCTTTAGGCAGCCTGGAATTTGAAAGAATGTTTGCAAAGCTGCTTTCTTCCTGAACACTAACCTAAATCCCTCTGGTTGCAACCTCTGCTCCTTCCCAAGCCTTGCAGGGCAGTGAGACACCTACCCACACAATGCTGTGTCTCCTGCTTTCAGTGTTCTTTATAGCCAAGAGCCACACAGACGTCCTTTCTCCTTCCACAAGCATTTCATTGTAGGGTACTCTGCCTTTGTGGTGGGCACTGGGGACTCCCACCCCAATGCTTGCAGTCCAAGGGGAAAAATCTATTACCCAAACCCCATCACAAGCCCAAACTTAAACTGCTATCCATGTTACAAGAGAGACATACATACATGACACCATCACAGAGTATAAAGGAACTTAAAAGTCATCTATAGCAATCAAGACAGGCTTCCTGGAGGAGGTGATGTTTGAGCTGAGGTTTCTTGGATGGACATAGTGTAGAGGCTGGGGTGAGGGTGGATAGGAAGAAGAACCAGCACAGGCACATGTCCTCTGTTGGGTCTGATATCCGCGTACCTGCTGAGAACATTTAGCAGGGCCTCTTGCAGTCCAATCCGCTCTCCATGGATGGGAAATTACTTTTTATTGAGACTGGTAAAAATCAGCTTCTCTAAGAACATGAGTCTTTCCCCTAAGACAAGAAATCGGGACCGCATGTTTAGGCCTGGTCTTGCTAGGTGGGTGTACAGGTCACCAAAGGGATAAAATCGACACTTTTTTTTTTTTTACTGCTTCCATAATCGGGGAGCAGGGACACTGGAGTCCTACCGATTTCTGCCTTGGCCCAGTGTAACTAGTATTATTAAGAAGTGTTAAACTTTCAGTGCCCCAGAACTGAAAGAGTTCACCCTCAAATGCCTCCACGGTTTATGAAGTGCTGAGTGGGAGCCTGGTGTTTCCTAAGTGTGACACCCGGGAACCCTTCCAACCACACTGGGAGATAGAACTGTTCAACCCCTTTTTGCAGATGAGAAAAACAAGGCCCAGAAAACCCTTGGGTCCTGACTTCCAGTGTGTGACATGGATACAGAATAGGATAAAGTCCCCTTTGATGGCTCATAGAATGAGTGTTTTATGTCACAGGCTCACAAAAGGTCAGGTTTGGACAGTAGTTGAGAGCAATTTGTTTTTCAATTCTTATCCGGTGTTTGATCTGCAGATACCCTGCACATTTTGCAAGTTCTCTTTATGATGACCTGCATTGGTACCTGTTTTCGCCAACTGGAAGAAATGTGAAGAGGATTTTCGCAGTTAGGAAGAAAGGTAATTGCTTCTCCACTTTACGTTGTTTCAGCTTACAAAAGGTTTTGTAGGGCCGCTCTACTTTCGGATAGGCGGGGGAAACCTGTGTTAACACCCCTGACATGTCCAGCCTCGACCTCAGTCTTTCCTTTAATAGGGAATTCACTGCCTTTTTGATGAAGCCAGGTTGACTTTCAAATCTTTGATGATTCAAAAAAGAAAAGACCTTCAGCCTCAAGACCTCTGAGCAAAGACATTCATTAAAGGTTTGAAGCAAGCTGGTGGGCATAAATAGCAATCAGGTGTACTGGAGATTATAGAAGCCCTGCGAATAAAGGAAGAACCCAGAATACCTTCGTAGAGATCCTAATCTAAGTGTCTCAGAGCCCTTGAGGGGCTACACTCCCATCGCTCCCTACAATCTCTCCTGCCTTCTTAGGAGTTTGAATTATGATGTTAAGGAATTGAGTCAACCATACTTCTCAGTGGTCTCCCTATGGAAACCCTTCTAGACCTAATACCACCAAAGTGAGGCTCTGAGGTCACCTTTCCAGGCTTTGTGCTTGGGTTGGTGGTGAAGGGCCACGGAGGTGCCATTTTCAGACACCTGGAGTAGGCTTCCCAAGCCCGCAGGATCCCATACTGTGCTTCTTGTTGCCCCTCCAGTTGGGTGCTTCCCTGATGGATATGAAGTAGCTTGAGCCCCTCTCCTAAGTGTCAATCACAGAAGCCTCCTCAAATAGAGCCTTTCTTGATTCATCCATCCATCCATCCGTTCAACACATATTTACTGAGCTTCTACTATACGTGACACTGCGAGGATGAAGTTAACAAAGCAGTCCTATCCCTGCTTTCAGGACACTTACAATCTAGTAGATGGAAAAAGACGATGTTGAAAGGACCAGGAATGAAATGTCAAATTCCCATGATTACGCAGAATCAGGTTTCCTCTTCAGACAATTCCTCTGGCTCCTGAGAATGAAATAGGGGATGGAGGAGCGGGAACCACTCTCCGTCAGCTGCTCACACCGCTAGCATTCAGTCACCTGCTTTTTAAAATTTCCTGCAGGCACCACACGTGCCCTGAAGTTACTGCGTTTGTTTCCTTCCTTCCCAGTGGCTGATCTGCCTTCACTCCACTGGAATGAAAGCTCTGTGAAGGGAGGAACTTCCTGTAGTTGGCTCACTTCTGAACCCCCGGCGCCAGCAGAATCCCTGGAACCAAGGGGGAGCCCCGTCATATTTGCTGAGCTAATGAGTGACTTTTTCCTCAAACCTGAGCGAGGTGGGAACGCTAGAGGCACCTGGGAGAAGGTGAGGAGGAGCTCCAGGAGGCAGTTGGATGCACGTGTACCTGTGGGGAATGTCCTTCTGCTGGCATGTGCTGTTGTCACACAAAGAGGCTGCAGTCTGCTCCCCAGGAATCCTTTGGGGATTTGGAAAGAAGACTTCTTTGTTTTCATAATTTAATTACTGGTTAACAATTAAATCCCAGTTCAGAGATAACTTCTTGAATTTGCAACTGAAGAACTTTTTTTTTTCTTTTACTCCCCCACCTCTCTTCCCAGAAATGGGTGCCTAGCCTAAAACCCGTGTACTTAGCAGCTGGCCGTGGAAGCCCATGAGTAATCTCTCACCTTAATCAAGGGAGGGAGAAATGGAAAACTTGATCCCCAGGTGGCTTCGTAGGAACGGAAAAAAAAAAAAAAAATGGAGATGCTGGCATCGTCCAGTGCTTATAATATTTTCCTTTTTTAAAACAGTCATTTTTTGTGTGCTAGCAGCGTGCTTTGTAATCACTGCTGAGCATGATTTTCTACATCAGCAAAGCATTTTATTTATTTTGAGGAAGCCGCAGTTGAGGTCAAGTGTGGGTAAGGACTTCTTTCTTAAGGCATAGAACAAACAGCTCAGACCCCCGGAAGGATCAACGTGTATAGAGTCCCTGTTGCCCTTGGTAACATCTCCTCCAAAGATTATGTCTCCCATGGGGTGATCTGCAAAAGGGGAAGGGCCACACTCTGAAGGGGTTTGACCCACAAAGAAAGAAGCAGTGTCTTCTCGTGTTGTCAGGGCTGGAAGGGAGGGCTCTGAGCAGAGTACCTGCATCCACCCTGTCTTTGTGGCATGGCGCTAGCTATTAGGGATGTCGTCTCTCATCCCCACATTGCAGACAAGGAGGGGGCGGTGGGATGTCACTGGAGGAGATGGAAGATGGATAGCCCTGGACGTTCCTCTGTCCTATTGACGCAGACACACCCGTCTCTCTGTCTCATTGCCTGCATCACCTTCAATTTGGCCAGATGGACATCATGGGGGAAATTTCATCCGGACCGGGAATCTTAAAACACTAACAAAAAGAGCTGGCTCCTGGGAGAAATGAGGATGGGGCCATTAGAAGTTGGGAGCTGGGGCCATTAGGAAGCAGCCAGGGTATGTCAGTGCACAGGGGAATTTCTGCTCGATAAAGGGAAATGTGAACACAGGTTAGTGCTGTGATTACAGCATCCTGGAGGGGGGGCCCTGAGAGGCCAGGAATAGATTTAGACGCACTCGAGCAAAGACTGGGGGAAGGGAGGAAGGTCACCTCTTCAGATCCTGGCGAAGGTGCGCGTGTGGTCAGAGGCGTTCTTCTCCACCGCGCAGATGGGAAGGGTCCTTTCGAGTGTCACCCCGGGGAGTGGCACATGAGTATTGTATCCTCAGACCTGGGAGGACTGGCCCCTCAAGACTGGGGCAAATTAAATGCAAGCCCAGAACAGAACTCTTGAGAGAGCTTAGGAAAGGCTTTGCTACACACTGTGATAAGATGGCCGAGGCCCCTCTGCTTCTGGGGGGCAGTTTGGCAACATCCATCAAGAGCCTCAGAAAACTGACACAAAAACACACAAATTCATTCTGAAAAAATACTTAGATATCCACACAACGATTTATCTAAGAAAGAGCGTCAGTGTGATATTTGTAATGGGGAAAAATGGGAAATAATCTACATGACCAACAACAGAGGAAATAGCTAAATCAATTGTAGTGCATTCCTACAGTGGCACTTAGCAAACCTTTAACTATGAAATCATGTTAATGGCATGGAAGAATGATTATGGCCTGTTAAGTAAAAAAATGCAGGTTACACCAAGAAAGCAGATGGGGGGCTTCCCTGGTGGCGCAGTGGTTGAGAATCTGCCTGCCGATGCAGGGGACATGGGTTCGAGCCCTGGTCTGGGAAGATCCCACATGCCGCGGAGCAACTAGGCCCGTGAGCCACAACTACTGAGCCTGCGCGTCTGGAGCCTGTGCTCCGCAGCAAGAGAGGTCACGATAGTCAGAGACCCGCGCACCGTGATGAAGAGTGGCCCCTGCTTGCCGCAACTGGAGAAAGCCCTCGCACAGAAACGAAGACCCAACACAGCCAAAAATAAAATAAATAAATAAATAATAATTAAAAAAAAAAAAGGAAAGCAGATAGGATATGATCACAACTCAATACAGAAAAAGGTCCGAAAGAAAACAGACCAAACTGTTAGCAGTGGTTATATCTATGTATCAATAGTAGGATTCTGGATGATATTTTATATTGTTTTCCTAGTGTTCAAAGTTTTCAAAAGTATCTACTTTCACATGTGTTAATACGTATGAATACGTATAACATAGACCACTGTCCCTTCCTTATCTTTCCTACTCTGCTTTATTCTTCTCCACACCGATGTTCACTGACATCTTATGTATTCAGTTGTTTATTTTCTGTGTGTCACTGGTGCTCTGTCCTCTAGAATATAAGCTTCCCAAGGGCAGGGCTTTGTCTTGTTCAGAAATCTAAATCTCCTTCCCTCCCTAGCACACAGCCTTAGACAGAATTCAATAACTGTTCACTGAAAAAGTTGATATGCTCTTTTGATAATCATAACAATGGAATATTATTGACATATAAAGAAGAGAAGTTGGAATTGCAGAGAAGGTTATGCTCCCCCCTGCCCCCCGCCATTTTCATGACCATGACAAAGTCAAACCAGGTTGCAGGATGTATTGAGCTTATCCTCTGTCATGGCAGCTGATCAGTGGTAGCCATTGACTGAGTCCCAAATGGGGAAGGGTAGTAAGAGGCAATCCATCAGTAGAAAGGTTACTTTGATGGCCCTAGAGCAGATGCTTTGAACCATGGGACCCCATTAAGAAAAGACTCAGCCCTCAGGACTGAAATTCCCTGGGTAAGGCCAGTGTGCCCTAAAACCTGGCATTGGCTCTGTGAATTTGGTCATTCCATTTATAATGTCCACCTTTTCCCCTGAATAACTGTTGTCCAATCACAGTAGATGCATCATAAATTTCACCTGAAGACAGGTTTAGAAGGTACATGGTATACAGAAAAGGTCTCAAGTACATATTGATTTAGAATCCTGACTCCACACTTCTTAGCTGTATGACCTCACTCAAGATACTTAAACCTTCTTAATCTGTAGTTTCGTTACCTGCAAAATAATCCTGATCTTACAAGGTTATTCTGCATAGGAAATGAGACTATATAGAAAAGGTCTCACATAGAGCTAAGCATATGGCTTTCCCCAAATTCACATTGTCCACCAACATGAAAATCTGGTTTTCTAAGAATGAACTCAGTAATACTGATGTACAACAAATATCAATTTCCACATTCTTGAAAATAAGGGCATAAAGTCCTCTCCTTTGAGCTGTGAATTCCTCTATCCCGTTGTGGTCTGCCGGCCGCTGACATCCCTACCACCTGAAGCGTTTGTTAAAATGGGGTACGGGTTACAGATTCCCTGGCCTCACTGGACTTCTAAGTCACAGTGTCTAGGAATGAATCTGAAAAATCTGCAGTCTTAAAGGGTCACCGGGTGTTTCTTACGTACATTCAGACGTGAGATCCATCGCAAGTCGTGTTTCTAAGAACATGCAGAAGAGCCTGTAGCCTTTTTAAAGTCAAGGCACGAAGTTTGCTTCTTTCCTCCTCTTCCAATCCAGGGTTTTCCTTCTCATGAGGGCGACATCTCAGAGTGTGGCCTTATGAAAGAATACAGACATTTGCCATGTAGAATCTGAGCTCCCTCCAAATACTGTTCGGTGACAGAACCTTGACGTGCCAAGACTGTGTCTGCAGGGCTGCGGTTAACCACGCAATAGTCCTGAATGCCCAGTTCTTGATGTGGACTCATAGGGTCTTTTTAATATGCACAGATGATCTAATGGAAACCTAAATGAAAGAAAGAAAAGATCTGTCCCTGTTTTCACACCTCCCCACAAATTGATCTCTTCCCACATTTCTCCATATTTCTCCCCTCCAATCCTTGAATACTTAAGTTTTACAAATTCCAAGATACGGTTCTTTTTCTTTCATGATCAGTATCTTCCCCACTCTCCCTTTTCTGCTCTTCCTCCCACACCATAGAATTTCTTTCTTTGTAATAATTAAATCTTAGCCTCTCTGTGAGGCTTTGCCACTCTCAAAGCAGTTTCATGCCCATTTTCTTATGAACAGAACCAGCTTCATTTATTCAGACGATAGCTCTGTTCTTGCTTATGAAAACCATCTCAGTGGAGATTCATCCAGCAAAATGCTTAGGAGCTTGGGCTCTATGCCTGGAGAGACCCGAGTTCAATTCCTGCCACTTAATACCAGTGAATTCAGGCAAGTAATGTAACTTCCCACAGCTTGCTTCTCTTGTCTATGCAGTGTAGACAATCAGCACCCAGCCCACAGAGTAGCCTTGAGGATGAAATGAGATAATCACTTATAAAATGCTCAGCACAAGGCCGGTATAGAGTACGAGTTCCATTAATGTCAGTTATTGTTGTCATTAAATATATTAGATAAAGGCTTTTAATGACTATAGGAAGTGAGAGGAAGCCACCTCCATTTGGCCTGAACTGACCCCCAAATCTAACTCAATCCAGTCCACAGTTTTCAACCCAGATTAGAAAAGAAAGAACCACATTTTGTGCTGTGCCCTTCACTGATTATTTGTCTAATGGAGATATTCTGATTCCATGTTATGTGACAACATCATCTGGGACAGAAAGATAATTTTTGAGATCTCACCCCCTACCCCACCCCCGAATAAAAAACAGATACTTGGCATCTCTGGTTAAAGTGAAATCCAAACTTTTCAGAGTTTAGAAATGTTTGGAAGCTACTTCTCGTAGTCCTCGGCTGGGATCTTTTTGGACTGGGGTGGAGATGGGGGTGAGGGGTTCTTGCTGCCAGACTTTTCATGGGCAAGCATGTTCATGCAGGTCTCAGCAAACTCCCTTGGTTCCAAGAGTTCAGGCTCAGGTAAGCTTTGGACAAACACCTGAGGCTCTGAGAGGCTTAATTGAAGTAAGCCCGAACTTAAATGTTTTATGAGGTACGCCCATCACTAATTTTCTTGGCCAAGTTTTAGGTGGCCTCATTGTGGATATGCTCCTGTTAGCACCTGGGAAACTCAGGTCTCCACCGTGGAGCCTTGGTTTGGTTTGACTTCACCACACCTCCGAGAGCTGCAGACCACATGTGCGTGTCAGTGCTCACAGTGTGATCACACCTGGACCTGGGAGCCGTTTCCCCCTTGGTACAGCTTGTCTTGAAGTTCCAGAAAAGCCAGACCTCACCTTCCCCTTAGCGAAGTCCTCCAGACTGGGACCAAACTCTCTCTCAAAAGTAACAAGTCTCAGGAACAAGGGAACCCGTAAGACAAGCATCTTGCCAAGCTCCCGTGTGAATCGGGAGTGAAACAGAGCTGGTCTTGTGAAAGGAGACACAAAACAGCCCAGCTGGATGGAGCACACGTGGCCATCGGAGAGAGAAGCTGATTATTCCACCAAGATGTGCCATCTTTTTTGATTTGGACAAGCTTCTCCCCACCCAAGTCCAGAATCGTCTTGGAAACTTCTCCTCAACTACCCACAACCTCCAGACTATAAATCCCTCAGGGTCTTATTTGTTTTTTGTTCATAGGGAGAATCATATGCCAACAATACTATTAAAAACTGCATACCCTGAAAGTTTGAACGGAACAACATCTGTAATTTTCAGAATGTTCTTTGGACCGACAGGAAACGAACTGAAAAGGCACAAGTCAGATAACAGCAGGCTGAAATTCCAGTCCCACTTTTATGTTACCCTTCAGAATGTTCTGGATCAGTCACACTCCAGTCAGAAAGAAGAGTCAGAACTAGGAGCTCAAGGGCAAAAATTCAATATGGGACCTTGTATTACAGGGTATGAAGGTGTTGACAAAAGGCAAGCAGGGTCTGAGGAGGCAACCGGAGATGGGCAACGGCTGGGATCTCCTACCGCCTTTGGGGCTAGAGAGACAAAAGAAGGAAGCGGTCTGATCCAAACTCAAAAGCCGGAACTCAAAAGCTCAACAGCTTGGATGGTGGAGGCTTCCTGGGTGGGGCTGGAACCGTGAAGGAGAGACAAGCCTTGCTTGTCTCTTGCTGAGCGCGACACAGAGAGAGGGCAAGAAATACCCTGGCCACCATTCATCTCCTGCTTCCAGACTCCAACCAGTACCTCTTGTGACCGAAAGTAACCAGAAGCCAGTTCCCAGGGGAATCTGGGAAATACGGTTTTCAGGGGTCAGCATCCCCAGAGAATGGGTCTCACAGAAAGTTAATATATGAGCAGTACCCACATATGACCGAGGCCATCATATGTCATTTTTGTGCTGGTTACATACGGGCAAACTGAAAAATCAGAAAGCCACAATTAATCTTAGTGCAAACACCTGCGTTTTCACATATATTATTGTGTGTCATCTCTGTACTAGCAATTTTGCATGTTATTCCAGATACTTTATTTTCATACTGCCAGTATCTGCCTGTAATACAGTCTCCATACAAATTTCTGATTTAAGAAAGAAAGAAGGCCGACTCGATCAAGAGCACACTTTTTGCTAAAAGGAAGAGAGACAGGATTGTAGATGGTGAGCAAGACTCCTTCACTGGACTGACGTCAGGATCCCACGAGTGATTAGCTTTGAACACGCTGCATTAGTGTCAGACCAAGGCAGACACACGCATCTTCAGTGCTTCGTGCCACGTGTGCCAGTGAAACCATCCAACAGCTTTTTTTCAGGGTGATGTTGACACACGTCAAATGCATTAACATTTCTATTGGAATGACTCATTCGCAGGGAACAGTCACCTCAGAAAGATGACAGAGGGGAGGGGGAGAAGCATTTTATAGTCTTTCAAGATATGAGGACCAGCTCGACTTTCAGGGGTTTTTTAAGACAGCAGTCACGGTCTTACTGGTATGGTATGGTTTGTTTGATAGCATCGTCGTCGTTGTGACGTGTCTTTTGCCTTAGCTTCACTAACTTAGAGGTCTGGAGGAGGTCACTGAGCCACTGGGTGGACACGAATGGGCCTCCCCTCTGGGCTGCACCCCTCCCCGGGCCCCCGTGGCCAGATCCCTCTCTTCTTCAGCGTATCAGGAGGGGGTGGTACCCAAGCCTCCAGCATCTGCCTTGGCCACGCCTAAGGCTTCTTCCTCTTATGCTTCCCCAGAGCTCAGCTCACCCTCCTCAGGTAGATGCTGTAAGACACACTAGGCTGACTTGTGGGGTCAAGTTCAGGGCTCCTGCCCCCCTCCTCTCTCCGCATAGTGAGACCTCCGTTACCATCGTCGCTGTTGCTTGCTCTTGCTTTGTTTTGTTTTGGGGAAGATTTGACTGTGGTTTTGGCTGTAAAGGAAACAAAAAAAGAATCAATTCATTGCAATTGGATGTGACACTACTTAGAGCCCCAGGCCCAGCCCATTCCTCCAGGGACCTCCGCAGCGCTGCCTGGCCTTATGCACCCGCACCTCTGTCTGCCCGGAGGGCAGCTCCTCCCTCCAGGGAACGACCTCACAAGTGGCTCAGTCCCAGGGTCCATGCCTGACTACCCGTGGAACCCAGAGGAAGGAAAGAGCCTGCCATGTACCCAGGTTTAAGACCAGCCTTCCAACTCTGTCCTAGTGTTGACCAAATCCCAGGCTGGTGGACAATGGCGTCCTCCATTCTCTTCAAGAGCACACACCTTCATCCCCATCCTTCTACCCCCCGCGCACATAACCCCAAACAGGTGATCAGGATGCAGGTGTCCGACAGCCAGACGATTCCCCAAGCCTGAGCCATTGAATAGTCAAGAACTGTTTTCATAGGTCATCAACATAATGGTCTAGGGTGGTCTTTGCCCAGGTTCTGTTTTCACAGGGACTCCCTCAAGACAGGAGGAACATGCACTAAGCCGTCATCTTCTGTTTCATACCCTTTACCAGAAACACACTGATAGCAACAAGGACAAGCCATGGTTCAATTTCAGCTACTTTGGGGATAACTGTCTGCTTCTTGGGAACTACTGCAGCCCGCACACTGAGATCTATATGTGCCATATTGCTTAACAGTGGAAGGCAAGCCATCCCAAGGACGTCTTGGACATTTTTGATATTGTCAATTATCTTTACAAGATGCAGTAACAGTGTAAATAGACAGCTGGTTTTGTTTTTTTGGATTTTTTAATGGATGTGTCACAGAAAACAAAGGGAGCGGGTATTACTGGAAACCGTGGCTCTCCCTGAGAGACCCTTTTTCCGTGCAGCCAACTCTGTTTTGCCCTCCTCTTGCTTCCCTGGGATGGCAGGGCAGGTCTCTGTGATTTCAGGGCCCAGGCTTTCCATGGCACCACGTTGCCTGCCATGCAGTAAAGCGTTGTTTGTCAACCACCCCTGGGTTCGGTGAAGCATCACTCAAGGCAGAGTTTTGAATTCTACCATCAGTCATTAAGAAAGGCAGCTTAGTGGAACAGACAGCTTCAAACTAACTTTCTCCCTCCCTCCCTCTCCCCTTTCCTCCCTCCCTCTCCCCTTTCCTCCCTCCCTCTCTCCCTTCCTCCCTTCCATCTTTCTTCCTGCCTGCCTTCTTTCCTTTATTTCTTTTTAAAATTTCTTTTACCAGTGTTGGTTATTTATCTGAATCTACTATAAAACTAAATCTACCATCATCTGTTACCTAAGGTCACCGGAATTGATCTTCTCACAGACATAAAGGCGTCTGTAATTCATTTCCTGAGCTTCTCCTCCAGCTGCTGTCACCTTTCTTTCCCTTCTCCTCTGCCCCCTAACAGCCTGAGTGTAGTTTAGGGGAAACCCTCTGAGCAAGCTCCACAGTGTGTCCTCTCTTTCCCATGAATTCAAGATATCTGAATCCTCTTTAGGTGGGGTGATCATTTCCCTGGTCTATGCCTCTTGTCCCTACATCTTTCAGATGCTCCCTTTAACTCTCAAAAGTGACCTGATCTTCTGATAACTCACACGGTTACCGTCTTCCTAAGAGACCTTTAAACTCAGTTCAGACTCCAAGTTCATGGCTTGTGCCCGGCAATCTCAAGCCCTCCTGAAGATTTCCAGAAGTGTCTGAGTTCCTGGGGTGCATCGCCTTGTGCTTCTCCTTGGTTTCCTAGATTCTCTGGTTCTCTCAGGGATCAACCTAGATACAGAATTCAGCTTTCGTTGTTGACTGAAAAACTCCACTAACATGGATTCCATGAGCATTTGGGTATATTTTATTTACACTTGGGGCAAGTGCTGGGGGTGGCCACACTGTGGTTTGTGAGCTCCCCTCCCCCATCTTACTGGTTCTCTTCCTCCTCTCTGCCCCTCAGCCTCCCTTATCTCCCCTTCTCTGCTGAGAAGCAATAAACACATTCCTCTCTCTGCCCCCTGCAGAGCCTTGCTGTTCAAATCAGGTCCCTGAGGTCCTCAGCTTGTATCCCTCCTACTTGCCAAGGAAGTTGTCTAAAGAAATGTCTTATTCTTCTTGAGAAAAAGTCTGAAGAATACATTTTTTTTTCTTTGTTTAATTAAACCTACCTACCTACCTACCTACATTTGATTTAATTGTCCGTATCTCCATTCTCACTGGCACGTGGACAAAAGTAAACTTTGGCAGAAAAATATGGGAGAAAAGAAGAAGAGATGAAAGCACAAAAGAATCGACAATCATGGGACAGGAGGAGAACAGGAGAGAGAGAAAGAGAAACAAAGGGAGGGAGCGGGGAGGGAGGGACCCTGGATACCCGAGTTTAAGACAGTGGTTTTAAAACTGTCCTGCAAGTGGGTGTTCCTGGGGGTGTTGCTAGCAGTTTAGATTCATGAAGCCTCACCTCACAAAGGCCTTGACCTGGTAAGTTCCACAAGGACCACACTTTGAAAACTCTCTGCAACATGCCTAAGCTTAAGGGAGATAGTAAGATTATATAAAACTAAACGCAACTGAATTGGGAAGGATTATGATTATTTCTCTTTTCACCAGTTTATTTGAACTGTATGGAGAGCATTCTGTCAGCCTTGATATCTCCTTTTGGCCTGAGAATCTGCAGTCAGCTTAAGTGGCAAAGTATTGAACACAGGCATTAGAATATCCGGGTCTTTTTCAAATCCAACCTTAGCTTAAACAATATACACATTGGCCTTAATCCAGTACCTTTGCAGACAGAGACAACGTCAGGACATCCAAAACATTGTTGGCCAAATTCCTCGGACTTTTTGGGGACTTCTTTTAAAGAACATGGCAGAGAAGTCGTCATGAAATAATACATGGAAAGTGCCTAGTACTTTGCCAGGAACTGAGTGTTATTATAATGAGAGGACCGTGATTTATCTGTTGGAGACAGAGAATGGCAAGCTCCCTGGCATGTGATGTCCAAGGTACCTAGTCAGTGTCTCACCTATGAGGAAAGTACCTACTCCAGGTGGTGAGCAGAAAACAGAATGACGTTGACACAGCCAACTTTATCTGTTTTAAAGCTGCCGTTGCGAAAGCTTTATGTGATCCCTGCTGTTCTCTTATTCCTTCTGCAACTGTATTCAGGCAGTTGTCCCTGCCCCCTCCACGCATAATCTATTTCTGGCCCCCTTCGTCTTTCATGAACAGAGCTGCGCCTGACTGGAGCAGGCCATCCAGGCAATCAGAGAGAGCTCTCCAGTCAAATTCCAGGAATGGAAGACGATGCCCTTTGCCTTAGTACACTGGGGCTGCTAAAACAAAAGTACCATGGACGGGGTGGCCTAAACAACAGTTATTTCTCACAGTTCTGGAGGTGGGAAGTCCAAGATCAAAGAGGCAGCAGATCTGGCGTCTGATGAGAGCCTGCTTACTTGGCTTTCACCAGAAAGGGGCAAAGGAGCTCTCTGGGGTCTTTTTTAAAAGGGCACTAATCCCTTTCATGAGGTCCCCACCCTCATGACCCAATCACCTCCTAGAGGCCTCACCACCAGATACCGTCACATTAGGGGTAAGGTTTCAACGTATGAATATTTGGGGACAGGGGGAAGGGGGCATAGACATTCAATCCATAGCACCCTTAAAATTCACATGGCTCACACATGGGCATCAGAATAGCACTGAGAAAAGAAATCCCATAGCAAAGAGTCTGTATGAAATTATTGATAGTTCAGCACATAGTGTACACATCTTGAAGAACCCTCTTAACTAGGTAATTCCTGGTCTGCCATCTTGCTGTCTGATTCTAATCATAGCCCGAGTTACATGTCATCCTTTTTGTAAACTCTGCGTTCTTGGTTTCCCTATCTTAGTTTTCTGGTTAGAGCTGGCTGCTGCCCCGTATTCTTCTACATATGTACCCATCAAAAGGGGAAACCTGCAGCCATCACCCAGAGAACTATATTGTCTTTTCAGGAAAACCCAAAGACCCGCATAGCATTGTGAAAGTTTTTTCATTGTGCTTTCTTCTCTAGACCTTCATCAAGTCTGCTGCAGTGGATCAGCTTCATTCCCCAGGAATACTAAAGAGCCTTCATGAGGGTCCTCCAGCGAGTCCTCAATCTCAGTTCTCACAGGTATGAAAGAGATCACTGGCTTTTACCTTCTCAAGTCCATAAAGGCAGCTCTTGTTTTTTATGTCAAGGAGAAGTTGAGTGTCTTACTAGAAGCCAACCAGTGACTATGTGTGAGATCATATCTGGATGAACAGTTGTGTAAAGGACCAATACACAGGTCATTTCTCTTTGTATCCACTCCTGATCTCCTGGTATTGAAAACAAGTTTGGGTAAGATCTCCTTCGCAGGATCTTACTAATTCAGAGGCCACTGGGCTCATGACTTCATCGCCTTCCATGCACATATTAACTTTCAAAATCCCTAAGCAATAGCTTATTTTGAGTCCCATAATTCATTGCATATACAGTAGTCATCACAGGGGGAAATAGAAATGCTTTTGGTGTGAACTTAGCTTGGTGTGTTTCACGTACTACCTGATTCATGGGAGTTACTTAAAATAGATGAGGGCAGAATAATGTACCCTTCAGAGAGACTGTCACACTGGCTTGCTCTGTACTTGGTGGGTAAATGTGATTTGACCTGTTGGAGCATTTTTGCGGTCAGATTGAGAGGGCTTGGACTGTACACATCCTCATGGCCCATACCTTCCCCTTGACCAGGAATATGGAAAACACACTACAGCCTCCGTCGTGTTGTTTAACTCGTCTTGGGATGCTTGCCTCAATATTGGTGGTAGTCTGACGTGACATATCTGCAATTAAAGGGTGATGTCAGTTGACACAGTGCCACAGAGGCCAGTTAAACATTGTTCCTTAGAAAATAAGAGCGGGATTCAATCCCGAAAACATTGGTAGTGGTCCAGGGACTGAGTCATTTGGCTCTCTCGGAGCGTCTGAACTAGCTGGAACGTGTCAGGAAACCCAGGTTCCCTTCACACCATGGAAGCAGGAAAACAAGAAGCAGGAAAATGTACTTTTAAAATAACGCACTGCTCTCGGGAGCTGCTTATTCTCTCACAATTCAGGTCTGATCTTCTTCACGGATATTAACCCCTTGTCCTGCGGCTCGCCAACTGTGCTGGGTGGGAAAAGCAAGAGCTGCACATCTACATTATTTCAATACTCAGCACACTGTTGGGCACTTGGATATTTTTTTTCTCCTTTGCTTATTGCAAAAGAGCTGGGAATTGAAAGATTAACCCAGTTTAATTTAAGGGAACCTCCCATTTTGATGGGAATACTTGGAATGTATTATAGACTTGTAAAAAAAAAAAAAATGCCAAAAGTCTACCCAAATGACTCTGTACTTATGTTTGCAGAATTGAAATTTCCCACAAAAATAAAAATACCTCATGTAGAAGAGAGATACTATGGCTGCCCCTCTAAAAGGGAGAATGTGGTTATGTTTCTACATTAGTTTTCTATTGTTGCAGTAACACATTACCACTGACTTGGCTTGAAACAACACCAATTAGTTATCTTACCGTTCTGCATGTCAGAAGTTTGACATGGGTCTCACTAGGATAAAATCAGAGTGTGAGCATGGCTGTGTTCCTTTGGAAGTTCTAGGGGAGAATCTATTTCCTTGCCTTTTCTAGCTTCTAGAGGCCACCTGCATTCTTTGGCTTGTGGCCCTTCCTCCATCTTCAAAGCCAGCAACGGTGGGTAGAGTCGTCCTTCTTACATAATATCCCTGTAATTCTGCTTCCCTCTTGCACTTTGCAAGACCTTTGTGATTATACTGAGCCCAGCCAGAGAATCCAAGATACTCTCCCTATTTTAGAGTTGGCTGATTAGCAACCTTAATTCCATCTGCAACCTTAATTTCCATTTCCTATGTAAAGTAAGAGAGTCACATGTTGTAGGCATTAGGACATGGACATTTTGGGGGGCGAGTGGCGTTATTCTGCCTATCGCAATTTCTCATTTTTTCTGTAAACCTTAATCAAGTAAATTCCAAATGCAAATGAGTCCTTTCCCATCTGTTTTTCTACAAAGGAAATACAACTGAAATTGATTTTATACAACAATTACATAAGTGAACGTGGAGTTATAAATTTATAGTAGAAGGAGAAAGGTTTTTTTTTTTTTTTTTAAATGCATTTTGGTTAAGAGCCAGAGATTCTTAGCTGAAAATTTGCAAAAGTACTGCTATAAACAGATGACTATTAAACTTATATCGTCATCAAGTTAAGTTAAATTCAATTTACCTTAAATATTTATTAGGAGTGAAAGCAAACATAAATGTTGAAAACTCAAATCCTTGTTTCTTAACTGTCTCCTCGTTTTCCCACAATGTACTTCTGGCTGTTCAGAGATAATCTCCTAGATTTTATTAACCTGTAACAGAAGGGGACAGCTAAATCCATTCCAGAGAATAACTCATTTGTAACCCTGTGTTGCAGCTTCCAGAGCCAAAGGGGTTAAGGAAAATAAGCATGAACTCAGAGAACCTTGTTGCCTGGGACCCGAAACAAGTTACTTAAAGAAATGTAGGTGACCTGATCCATTAGCAATACGTAGGCTTCCCTTGGTAAAATAATTGCAAATAAATGGAATGTATACATTCAAAAAATATTTACAGGCACCTGTTTTATGCTGAGCTTGGTTTTAGGCACTGAGGACACAGTCAGATAAAGTCACGGAAAAGGCAGGCAGGATGTCTCCTCTCATGAGGTTTACTTTCCTATAGGGAGAGCTAGATAAAAATGTCGAAATTTAAAATGATTTTAGAGAATGTATAACAGGACACACACACACACACACACACACACACACACACACACACACACACACATCAACACACAGACATCACAAAACAGATGGCACAAAGTGAATAATTCAGGAGAATTTCATAAAGTACTATTTATGTAGGTGTGGGCAGGTTCAAGGTGAACCAAGGACCCTGGCAGGGAGCACATGTCGGGAATCAATACTCTGACCCACACCCTTCCTGCCCCCGACTGCCTGCGAGAACACCTGGTGGCCAAAACCAATTTGTAGCCTGAGGTCCCTGGAGCCCACTGTTGTCCATAAAGCTCAGCCTCCCTGCGCACAGAAGAGGGTAGAGCAGGCGGACTGGACCCCGAGGGGCAATCAGACCTTCCAGCACCTCCTTCTGTGCACAGATGCTTTGGAGTGAAAGATGGGGGGGTGTCACCGGCCATGGGATGGGGCATTGGGGTCGATATTAGAGTTCAAGGAAGATCTCTCTTAGGGGGGACATTTGAGCTGTGACCACAGAAGAAAAAGAAGCTCTGGATGCCTGGGCAAGGAGCAGATGCTTCCCGGCAGGGAGACCCGAGTGCCAGGGCACAGGACCTGCAGGGGGATCAACCTTGTGTGCTGGGAAAGGAGCTCAGTGTGGGAGTGACAGAGTCGGGTGAGGGGCCAGTGGTGGGAGGTGGCATCAGAGAGACGGGCGGTGACCACCTCAGGGAAAGCCTTGTCTGAGGTTGGTTTCTCCAGAAGAAAACTCTGACATGAGGGTGTAATTGCAGACAACTGTTTAAGAGGTGATTCCACAAGGCCTGGGAAGGGGAGTGGGGGAATGAGAAGGGAAGGGAAGGCAGTGTCGTTGCCCTGACTGCCAGTGGGCAGGTGGGCTCAGTCGCCTGCCTTCTCCGGGCCACACCGAGCGCATCTCATCATGCTTCCTCTGGAGGGGAGGACATGGGCGGCTTATTCCTCCCATCCGTGGTTCCTCATGGCCACTTCCAGGGACATCATTATCCGGTGCTTCTGGAGAAGTTGGTGGGGGGAGGTGAGAAGGTGTAGGTGTCTGCGGTGGGGTGCCCCGTGCAGATGTGCTCGGGGAGGGCGAGTGGTGGGCAGTAGGGGTGGAGCTCCACAGCATCTGCGAACGTCTGAAAGTCAGTCGGATGTTTTCTGAGTGTGATGGGAAACCATCAGAGGTGATAAATTATTCACATTTTCTCTCTGGCTGGGCTGAGCTGCTAGAGATAACGATACCAACGGGTTCTTTAAAAACAAAAAACAAAAAAAGGTGTAATTCACATACCATAAAATGCACTGTTTAAAATGTGCAATTCCCTGGATTTTAGCGTATTCACAGAATTCTGTAATCATCGCCACTAATTCCAGTACATTCTCGTCACCCCAAAAAGAAATCCCTTGCCTATTGACAGCCATTCCCCAAGGAATGGGTTCTGAAATGGCGTTATAGGAGGGTGCTTAATGATGGTCTCAGTGTTCAAAGCAGAAGATAGCAGTATAGAGGAAAGGGCATCGGCTCCTGAGTCAGGCACCCCCAGTGTTGATTACTGAGCCTCCTTCCAGCCCCATATCCATGGGCAAGTTGCTTTCCTCCCTGACCTCCGTGTTCTTAGCTAGAAAGTGGGGCAGCGGTATCCACCTTGTGTTGTTTTCCTGGAGATTCGAGGAAGCACTCTTGTGAAGCAAAGAGTGCCTGACACAGAGTCAGTGCTCACATGTTTACATCCTGCACAGTAAGTCCCCCACATACGAACGAGTTCCGTTCCAAGAGCGTGTTCGTAAGTCCAATTTGGTTTTTTTTTTTTGTTTTAATTTATTTTATTTATTTATTTTTGGCTGTGTTGGGTCTTTGTTGCTGTGCGTGGGCTTTCTCTAGTTGCGGTGAGCGGGGGCTACCCTTCTTTGTGGTGCGCAGGCTTCTTACTGTGGTGGCTTCTCTTGTTGCGGAGCGCGGGCTCTAGGTGCATGGGCTGCTGTAGTTGCAGCACACGGGCTCAGTAGTTGTGGCTCGCGGGCTCTAGGCATGTGGGCTCAGTAGTTGTGGTGCACGGGCTTAGTTGCTCCACGGCATGTGGGATCTCCCTGGACCAGGTCTCGAACCCATGTTCCCTGCATTGGCAGGCGGATTCTTAACCACTGTGCCACCAGGGAAGTCCCCCAATTTGTTCTTAAGTCCAACAAAGTTAACCTAGGTACCCAACTAACACAATCGGCTATATAGTACTATACTGTAATAGGTTTATAATACTGTTCACAGAAATAATACATAAAAAACAAACATAAAAAATAAAGAGAACACTTTTAATCTTACAGTACAATACCTTGAGAAGTACAGTATAGTACCAGCTATATCACCACTGCTTTTATGCTTGCTTCCAGACATCCTGGGCTTGAAATAAAGATGCTGTACTACTGTACTCTATACAGTACTGTACAGTAAAGTACACAAAAGCACAACCACTTGTAGAGGATGCATGCACATGACGCTGTACGCCAGACAGGTGAATTAACTTATGTGATTAGACATGCAGACATACATTCGAATCTTTAAAACTTCACAACATAAAGGTTTGTATGTAGGGGACTTACTGTACTCATGGCATGTTGTATGTAAACGTGGGTCAGTGGAACATTCGCTTCGGATTGGAAAGACAGCCACGTGTGAGTGCAAAGTCCGGGGTTTGGGAATAATGGGAGAGTAAGAAGCAGAAGTGGAACATAACATTGGAAGGAAAGCTTTGGTGAGATGAGGCAGGAAGTGATGATTTCTAAGAAGGGCTAGTTGGAAGTGTTCTTTGGAGTGTCATCTTCCAGTTGAGCAGCGAGAGGCAGGCAAAAATACAGAGAGTGACGGAGAGTAGCAGCCCAAGGCAATATAGAACTGGTACCCCTGCAAACTGGCTTTCTCACAAGCCGGGCCAGCTCAGGCAGAGAGCTCTGGCCTGGCTGATGGAGGGATGGACAGGTGTTAGGAAGAGGAAAGAGGTCACTCATGAGGCAGGGTATGACCCAGGAAAGAACTAGACCTGGACTGGGCACCTACCATATATAAACCTGTGTACCTCCCCTTCTGTGGGTCTTAATAACTGGCTTGGCCAAGAATGATGTTGTAGAGCAGCCAATGCTAAGGCAAAGGAACAACCTAGAACAAAGTGGCAAAGGGGACAGTTCATCTTCCCAAATCAAAGTTTACTATTGTTTTCTTTCTTTTTTTTGATTAGTTTTTATTGGAGTATAGTTGATTTACAGTGTTGTGTTAGTTTCTGCTGTACAGCAAAGTGAATCAGTTATACATATATCCACTCCGTTTTATATTCTTTTCCCATATAGGTCATTACAGAGTATTGAGTAGAGTTCCCTGTGCTATACAGTAGGTTCTTATTATCTATTGGCTTACTATCTTATTGTCTATTTTATATACAGTAGTGTGTATATGTCAATCCCAATCTCCCAATTTATCCCTCCCCTCCACCTTTCCCCCTTGGTAACCATAAGTTTGTTTTCTACATCTGTGACTCTATTTCTATTTTGTAAATAAGTTCATTTGTACCATTTTTTTAGATTCCACAAATAAGCGATATAGTACGATATTTGTGTTTCTCTTTTACTATAGCTTTCTAAATAATTTATATACTAAAACATTTTAGCCATTTTAAGGTATACAATCCGGTGGTTTGCAGTATATTTACAGTGTTGTGCAACCATCACCGCTAATTCTAGAACATTTCCATCACCCCAAGAAGAAATCCCTTACCTCCCAATTTCCCCCATCCCCCTCTCCCCCCCCCCCCCCCCCCATCCACTGGCAACTGCTATACTACTTCATGTCTCCATGGATTTGCCTATTCTGGGCATTTACTATAAATAGATTCATATGCTCTGTGGCCTTTTGTGTTTGGCTTCTTTCACCTAGCATAATGCTTTCAAGATTCTTCTGTGCTGTAGCATATATCAGTATTCCATTCCCTTTTATGACTGAATAATATTCCACTGTTTGTATATACCACCTTTTATTTATCAGTTCCTTAGTTGATGGACACTTGGATTGTTTCTACTTGTTGGGTGTTATGAATAATGCTGCTTTGGACATTTTTCTACAAGCTTTTCTGTGGATATACGTTTCTGTTTCTTTTGGGTATATACCTAGGAGTAAAATTGCTGGGTCATATGGTAATTCTATGTTTAAGTTTTTAAGGAACTGCCAAAATGTTTTTTGCAGTGTTTACACCGTGTTATATTCCCATCAGCAATGAATGAGGTTTCCAATTTCTCCGTACCTACACCAACATTTGTATTTCTCATTTTTAAATTTTAACCATCCTAGTAGGTGTGAAGTGATATCAAATTATGGGTTTGATTTACGTATTCTTAATGAGTAGTGATGTTGAGCATCTTTTCATATGTTTGTTGGGCATTGGTTTTTTTTCGTTAGAGAAATGTCTGCTCAGATTTTTTGCATATATTTTAATTGGCTGGTTTGTCATTTTATTGCCTTGTAAGATTTCTTCATAGATTCTGAATTCTAGACACTTGTCAGATATATGATTTTCAAATATTTACTATAATTCACCGGGTTGTTGTCTTAGTTGGTTTTAGGCTGTTGTAATAAAGTACCACAAACTGGGTGGTTTAAAAACAACAGAAATTTATATTGTGTAGCTCTAGAGGCTGGAAGTTCTGAGATTGGGGTGCCAGCATGTTTGGGCTCTGGTGAGAACCCTCTTCTAGACTGCAGACTGCCGCCTTCTCATTGTTTCTTCCCATGATGGAGAACAGAGCAGAGGAAGCAAGCTCTCTTACGACCCTCAAAGGGCACGAATCCCGTTCATGAGGACTCCACCCTTATGACCTCATCTAATCCTAATTACTACCCAAAGCCCCCACCTCCAAATACCTAAGCTTTTAGTGGGTAGGGTTTCAACATATGAATTTTGGGAAGACACAAACATTCGGTACATAACACTTATCTTTTTCACTTTCTTAATGGTATCCTTTGATGCACAGATTTTTAAATTTTGATGAAATACAGTTTATCTAGTTTTTTCTTTTGTTGCTTGTGCTTTTGGTTTCATATTTAAGAAACCATAGCCTAATCCAAGTCATAGAGATTTACTCCTATATTTCCTTCTTATAGTTTTAGGTCTTACATTTACATTTTTGATCCACTTTGAGATAATTTTCTGTATATGGTATAAGGTAGGGGGTCCAGCTTAATTCTTTTGCACTTGGATATCCACTTGCCCCAGCACCATTAGTGGAAAAGACCATTCCTTCCCACTGAATGGTGTTGAAAATCAATTGACCATAGATGTATAGGTTTATTTTTGTACTCTCAATTGTATTCCATTGATCTATATGTCTGTCTTTATGCCAGTATCACACAGTTTGATTTTGATCATTTTTCAATAAGTTTTGATACCAGAAGTATGTCTTCTAATTTTGTTTTTCTTTTCCAAGATTTTGACTATTCATGTTCCCTTGCATTTCCTTATGAATTTTAGCATCAGCTTGTCCATTTCTGTCAAAAAAAAAAAAAAGAGGCTGTTGTAATTTTGATAGGGTTGTATTGAACCTGTAGGTTAATTTGGGACTGTTACCATCTTAACAATATTAAGGCTTTTTATCTATGATCACAGCATGTCTTTTCATTTACTTAGGTTTTCTTTAATTTCTCTTAGCAAAGTTTTATAGTTTTCAGTGTACAAATCTTACACTTTCTTGTTTAAATCTATTACTAAGTATTCTTTTTTATCCTCTGGTAAATGGAATTGTTTTTTAATTTCATTTTTGATTTTTCATTGCTAACGTATAGGAAAGCAACTGATGTTTGTATACTGATCTTGTATCTGCAACTTTGCTGAACTTGTTTGTTAGCTTTAATAGTATTTTTGTGGATTCTTCAGGGTTTTCTGTATATAAGATTATGTCATCTGTGAATAGAGATAGTTTTACTCCTTTGTTTCAATTTGGATGCCATTTGTTTATTTATTTATTCATACATTCATTCTTATGATTGCCCTGGCTAGAACTTCCAGTACAATGTTGAGTAGAAGTGGTGAGAATAGACACTTTTATCTTGTTCCTAATCTTAGAAAGTGTCCAGTCTTTCACCATTGAGTATATTGTTAGCTGTGAGTTTTTCATATGTGCTCTTTTTTTTTTAAATTTCATTAGGAATTACAAAATTGTTAATTTTTAACTCCACATATCTACAGAAATTTATTATCATCAATTAAGTAGTTATTTCAAATACAATTAACTTAAGAAAGTCAGGATGTCTGATTTTTTTTTTCATTTTATTTAAAAATGCTTAGAGTAACTAGTTTCACATATGCTGTTTATCAGGTTGAGGAACTTCATTTCTCTTCCTCGTTTGTTGTGTGTTTTTATCATGAAAGATGTTGGAGTTTGTCAGATTCTCTTTCCACATTTATTAATATGATCTTGTGGCTTTCTCCCCTTTATTCTATCAATACAGTATATTACATTGATTTATTTTGACCAACCTTGCATTCCTTGGATAACTACCACTTGGTATTGATGTACAGTCCTTTGATTATGCTGCTGGATTCAGTTTGCTAGTATTTTGTTGAGAATATTTGCATCTGTATTTACAAGTGATACCGGTATATAGCTTTATTTTTTTCCATGTGATTTTGCTTGGCGTTAGAAAGTGTTCCCTCTTTTTCTACTTTTTGAAAGAGTTTGAGAAGGATTGGTGTTAATTCTTCTTTAAATATTTGGAAGACTTCACTAATGAAGCCACGTGGTCCTGGGTTTTCTTTGTTGGAAGTTTATTTTGTTTAATTACTGACTCAATATCTTTCTTTTTCTTCTTGAGTCTTGGTAGTTTGTGTGTTTCCAGGAATTTGTTCATTTCATCTAGGTTATCTTATTTATTGGCATGTGACTGTTCATAGTATTCTCTTATAATCCCTTTTATTTCTGTAAAGTTGGCAGTGCTTTTGTTTCTGATTTTAGTAATTTGAGACTTCTCTCTTTTTTTCTTGGTTAGTCTAGCTAAAGGTATGTAAATTTTATTGATCTTTTCAAAGAAACAACTTTTGGTTTCATTGATCAGAGTTTATTTTTGAAGAGAGGTTTTTTACTTCATGACAACTGCTTCCAGCGTTGGGAGTTTATACTGGTTTCTGCAAGTGTAGATGTACTGTACTCTCTGAGGTGCGGGGTTTTTAAAATAATGGTTCTGTTTATATTTGGTGAATGAAGTTATGCATATATTGACCTAAACAGAAAATTCTCTCCCTTCGGTTAAATAGAGTTGGCTACCTTCTGACAGATGCAGCAGCCTCGGGATGGTAATAAGGGAAAACCATCACTGAGGACACTGAAATTTGTTACAGTCATTTTAGTACTTATCTTCTTTGCCAGAAACAAGTCCAATCAAATATAAATCTCCAAATGTAAACATTTCCTTTATGTCGTGACCTTATTCTCAAATGCTTTTTCAACATTTATCCTCTGCAGACAGGATATGTATGCATATCCTTTCTCCTTATGAGGCCCATCGCGTCTCACCCCGTAACCCCACAGAAGTCTCCCTCTGAGGTGAAGCCAGACAGCCATGCAGCCATTCTCTTTCCTAGAGCTGACTTACAGTCTGCCTCCTCTTCTTCCATGGTCTGCCCTACCATCTAGCCAACTCCAGTCAATCCTCTAACATCTCTCAGAATAAAGAAGAATCAGGACTCTTTGACTTGTTTTCATCAGGAGAATCATGTTGAGGGGGCATGAAGTGTGTGGACCTTGATCTGCTAATTAGAGAAGAGAGGAGACATGGTCTTGTGCCCAAGGCAGGTCAGTCATGCATGAGGAATGGTCTGGACAAAGGTTGAGCGGCAGGAAAAGATGGACTGAGAGCAGGTCATCACAGGACACCTCAAAACATTACCTTAAAGTCTAAAACAACTGTCAACTCCCTGCCAGAGTGGTCTCACAAAAGCACATTAGTCTTTTAAAGGACCTCTAGCCCTTTTGTCTCGCATTTCCCTCCAATGGAAATGAAGATGAAAACAAAGTAGAGGGACCTGAGGGCTTCACCACTGGGGATCCAGTGGAGACTCCATGGACATCCCATGGCAGAAATTAGGGATGACTGATGCTCATCTTGAGCCTGTGTTAGCAGAAGTGAGTCCTACATTTCATGACTTGGATTTTGTGTGTGTGTGTGTGTGTGTGTGTGCGCGCGCACACGCATTAGACTGTCTACATGCACAGGGACCAACAATTCCTCCCATTCCTGTGCACACATGCCACTTCTTCTGTCAAGAGGAGGAGTCCTCTTCCCTTGAATGTCCGCTGTCCTTCTGACTTGTGTTGACTAATAGAATCCAGCAGAAGTGATACTCTGCCTTAAGAAGTCTGGAAGCTTCCACTTCTACCCTTTCCTGACCCAAGCATCATGTAAAGAAGATTGGGCTAAACTACTGAAAAATGAGAAAAGATGTGGAGAGGGAAGGTTCATTTGTTTATTTGTTGTTGAAAATATTTTAGGTGATTTGACTTCTAGAAAACATAGCTCTCATTTTGAAATGTAAGCGGAGCAGCTGTGTTTGTGAGTGTTGGATAGGGGTATGGCTGAATGTTGGCCTTTAAAGTCAGATCTGCAGAGACTACGTGTGGATTCCAGAAACACTCATTCAGGACCTGGTTCACGATGGTTTTGAAGTACCATCTAAAACCAGCTCCTATACCATCTTTGGGTAACACCACCTTTGGTATTCCTTCCCTCATGACTTCCTTTAAAAGGGGTCTTGGAAGAGACAGACAAGAAGCAGCAAATACAGGGCTGTGTGAAGAGTATTATGTTATCATGTTCTCCAACCTTTTTTGACCATGAACCCTTATAAATTTCTTGACCATACTCCCCCATACACATTTCTATTTCCTCTTTTAAAATTAACATATGTGTGCTGGTATGCTAATATTTTATGCATATTGTCAAGCATACAAAGGTAGGAATTTAGAAATTAATGCGCTAATTAATTGCGCAATTGCCCCAAAGAAGGCCCTGCATCGCCCCGCTTTGGAGACCCTGGTTTTAGGCGAAAGCGCAGGAAGCTCAAAGAGGGGGCTCACAACACAGCCACAGAGATGGAATCCAGGTTCAGAAAAGGCTCTCTGGAGGCAGCGTCACACAACAGCGTCCTGGAGGAGAAATGGAATTCAGAACACAAAGGGCGGAGCCTAGTCGGCGTTCACTCAGCAGCCAGGAGCCAGGTCTGCAGAGGAGGGAACTGGGAGGCGGAATGGGAGGGGAAGCTGAAGGGAGAGCATCGAGTCAGTTCATGGAGAGACTCATAAGCAGAGCTGAGTCAGGGCTGTGTCCGGCTCCGGCGGGCAGCCCCTGAAGGGTTTTAGCGGGGAGCGGCAAGGTTCTTCCTGTGTTCACGGCCCCTACCCCACCCCGTGCGCAAGGCGGCGGCCTCCAGCCTCCCTAGTGAGGCAGCGTGCATCGCTCACTCGTTCATTCCTTCAGCACACATTTACTCCAGGCCTCCTGGGTGCCGGGCACAGCGTGGGCGATGAGTAGTAAACGAGATCCAGGTCACCAGGGAGCTTTCGGTCATGTGGAGGAGATACACTAAAACAAATAGATGAGACAGGTCATTCATAATCTCAGATTATGGAAAGAAGTAACAGGAAATACTAGAGCACGATGGCAATTGGAATAGCAGTGCCTTAGATGAGCTTGTCAGGGAAGGCCCCTGGGAGGGAGACACATAAGCCCAGATGTGAACAATATGAAGAAACCAGCTTGTGCGGGGCTCGGGCCACAGTCGACCAGGCTATGGGAGCGTCAGAGATGGCGACCATGAGTATACAGAGTCTTTGTGTGTTTTGGAAACAAACAACAAAAAAGAGGGAATTAGAATAAGAAGGAGGGAGGATGGGGAGCAAGGTGGGTTGCATAAGATGTGCAGGGCCCTAATGCCCTTGTGGGGAGGTCAGAGGGCATTGGGAAGCCCCTTTCGGCATTGGTAGGGAGGGACGCATTTCACATCCCATTTGAACAGCTCACTCTGGCTGTCCGGAGGCCTGGTGATCACCGTAGTTGGTCTCTCTCCAGGGAGTTGGCTTGGGCTATAGACGTTAACGATAAATAAAGAAACAAGTCGACATTCAAGTGATACTGTTGTCAGAACTTAGTGATTATGAGGGGGAGAAGAATAGAATTTGGGGAACGACACAGGGACCAAGCTCATGATACCCCAGGGAAAGCCCGACTGCACAGAAGAAAAGGGACACAGCCTCCAGGCAGGACGGGGGAACCATCTCGTGTCCAGGCAACTACATGCAGCTTCTGGAAGGAGATCAATCCCTCAGAGGACCCAGGGTATCCTCAAGTCCAAACGCAAAGGGTGGCCTCTTCACATATCTCTTTGTCTCCAAAAACATACGCACCCCTGATACTGCCTTCCAAAAGAGCATCGAGCTATTAAAAACTCTAATGAAAACTGGAAATGTGGTATTGATCAGTGGTGTTTTCTTCCAGTCACCACTGGGCTCTGCAGCGACTCGGAAAGAGCCCAATGCAGACATGAATCATCTTTCACATCACCACTGTCACCCTTCAAGAAGCCATGTCTGCAGGGCTACTCATCAAGCAGTTTGGGAGACCATCTGAGGAAGGGGTGGGGTGGACTCCAGTGGATTTCTCAAGCCAGACCACCCCTTGGTGGGAACAGAGAATAGAAGGTTCCTTGGCTGTCCCCATGAAGCTGATCCTCAGCCAGATCCAGCCCCAAAGTTTGTGTGTTTCCTCGTTTCCTTATTCTGGTTTCTTCCACTGATCCTAAGTACATAACGCTTTGAGCTATCTCAAACAGAGGAAAAGAGAACTGGCATGTGTTCAACAAGAAAACACCTGCATCCACCAATGGCCTGAGTTAGCAGCTTTACATGGCTTATCTCATTGGAGGCTCCTGGCAAAGTTTCAACACCGGGAATATTACCCCTTTTATTAATAGGAAACAGTGAAGTTTGGTGGTGTCAAGAGATTTATCCGAGAGTCTCACAGGTAACAAGTGGTAGGTCCAACTACATCGCAGAGAACGAGATCATTGGTGTACGTTTATACATTCCATGTGCCAAGCAAGACCTTCGCCCTGAGCCCCAGGAGGAAAGAGTCAGGAGGTGAAAGACCATAGCAACCCTATGAGGACGGTGCTCCTGTAGCCCCATCACCTGAAGTCATCCGGATAGAAAGGGCTGGGATTTGAACTCAGGCATTCCGGCTCTTCTCCCTGCCCTAGATTTGCTCAAATGTATGTCCTTTTCACTGTACAACCTTGAACGCAGCATCACTCAGAAGACAGTCATTCCGAAGCCAGCACCAAGCCCCTTAGTAGGACTCAAGAATGAGATAATCAAACGTTTTCTATAATGAATGTCACACAGACCCAACCGACTGGGGTCCACACATGTTCACACATGTCGCCCATGTGCGTATATTTCAAAGGACAGATAGCGCGGTGTCGTGGAGACCTGTCACGTCAGGTTGCGTGAGCTGTAACACATGGCCTCAGCTCTCTGAAGCTCAGTTTCCTCACTGTTCAAAAGAAGCTGATCACTTCGACGTGAGATGTATCCCTGCAAGTACTTTATGACACCCAGCGTGTGGAGGCATTCAACAAACGTCAATCCCTTTCCTCCTTCCAAGGAATCATGGTGTGTGAAAAAGAGGTAGGAAGACCTTAAGTGACGCGCAGAGGTTTGCTTTCTGTTCGAAAAGGAAGCTCACATCCTTGCTAAAGGATAGAGTTCGTTGCTAGGTGGAATTCAAAATGATAAAAGAGAACTCAGTGGAACCAGGCAATGTGTGTGTGAAGAACAACAGGATGGCAGAAGAAATCTTATAGTGGAAGAATCCCTTGTTAGTTCCATAATAGAAGGAAAAGGGTTGGCTTGCCTTTTTTTTTTTTTTTTTTTTTTTTTTTTTTTTTTTGGACAAGCTGTATATGCTTCACCCAGACAGATTGTAAGCCACACACAGCAAGGACAGTAGGCCGCCAGGCTAATGAGAATCCCTTCTTAGGGGGCGGGGGGTACGAGTTGGACACCCAGACTCCTGCATGTTCACTTACTCAGAGTAGACAGCAAGAGAGACAGAGAAGGTCCCCACCCTCCACTGGAAACAGTGGGCCAACAAGCAAGCGGCAGAGACATAAACAAGGGGAAAGTTTCCAAGTGTAACATGAGAAAGAGGATATGCAGAACCAGAGGCCAGGAGGGAAGCATGGGGAGGTAGAGCCCTCAACACCACGAGGGAAGAGGAGGAGGAGGGCGCGAAGGATTCAGGGTGGCTTCCTGGGATCGTCGGTTATGCCGGAAGAGGCGTTAAAGACTTGTTCAGAAAACATGGGAGAGAATTGGAGATTCTCAGGAGATTTCTCTTTAAGGCAACAACGGCCGTGGTGGGGAGCAGAGCTTCTGACATCTATGATTACTGACCAGTACAGGATGGCCTCAGGGGTGAGGACTGTGTCTTGTTTATCTCGTATTCTCTGCTGCCTGACAGTGCCTGGTACATAGCAGGGGCCCAGGTAGTGTTGAATGAATCCACACCTACGGCAGGAGGATGGCCGTCTTGATCCCTGTGGACCCTGCCGTCCTGGATCGCGAATGGAGCCCAGAACCCTAGCAGCAAAGTGCGGTGGGAAGCGCCGGGTGGGGAGACAGGAAGCCGCCAAGTGCTCCATTGCTGCGGGCGGGAGAAGGATGCTCGGGGGCCCAAGAAGAGAAGCTCCGCATCCCTTTGCGCCGTGCACAGGTGCCCGAGCAGCTTGGAGTGAAGGTTTGGGCTCTGTGCCAGGGCGGGAGAAAGAGAAACAAGGAGTTGAGGGCGTGGTGGTGGGACGCTTTCTCTCCAAGGGCTCGGAGCCTGCCTGGACCTCTTTCAGCCCTGTGCCAACCAGACCCTGAAGCCTTCCATCTCCTCTCACTCCCCCAGACGGACCCTTCTGTCTTCCTCTTGAGCTGGGCTCTGAGTTGTCAGCCTGGGCTCACCGAGATCTCAGCTTCAAGCTCTCTGCTGGGACCAGTGATGGAATGGAGTCATGAGGGAAGAGAAGGACCCTTACTGACCACTCGTTACGTGCCCAGCGTGTGCTAAGCGCTTTACCTGCCTCTTCCAGTTCTCACAATAACCAGAAGAGATGATGTTGTCCTGGGTCCACGATGGATTACATGACGATCAGGGAAGATTTACAGCTCACTCAAGACCGCCCAGCTAATGGTCTGTCTGACCCTCAAACCTCCCCCGACAGAGCCATGTGGGCATTCAGCCGCATCCGTATTAATTGTTGGGCTGGCGATTGGTGGTGGCAGTGGTGGCGATGAGGAAGGTGACAGTGATCATTTATCCTGTTTCATCACAACAATGCTCACATATTTATAGATAGGGAAACTGAGACTCACAGAGGTTACAGAGTTTGCCCAAGATCGCATAGCTGGTAGATGAATCCTTTAAAGGCACCAGGAACCCCTTTAAAATGTACCACATTGCTGAGACACCCACACAAGCGGGGATCAGAGGGTGGGGGTGAAGGGTTGAGTTTAAGAAAACACATTTTTCCCTTATCCCCAGGTTGGCGCATTCAGGCAGATTGCCCTCCATGTGGTAACCAGTGACCAGGGCGGTGAAAGAGGTCTGACTGTTGGCTTTTCCGCTGCCGTCTTTCAGGGGCCCCTTTCTTCTTATTCGAGGGCCTGGGGGTCTCATCACAGATGGGAGGAAGGGAAAGAACAGTGTGACCGGAGAACCAGCTTGGTGAAGAACGCCTGGGAGCGGGGAGTCCATCTCAGCCATTTAATATCAGTTTTCATCTCTTATTGATCCATCTTATTTTCCTTTTACAGAGCAGGCGCGTCGCTGCAGTCTAGCTCATCAGTGGCCTTTAAAGGTCTCTTATTGATTTGTGAACCTATTGTCTCGGTTTGCATTATCCCTCTTGGAGACACCCTTTGCTTTTTGGTCGGGTTCCGTATTTAGTTTGCGTCCTCGATGTGGCTTCTTTTCTGGGAGCAAGGAGCAGACATCTGGGGCCTGAGGTAGCAGATGGATTTGAGTTTGTAATGCTTCTGGCACCTTCTTTTGTGGGGGGAGGTGCCCCATGAAGTCCCCGACTCCAAAAAGTGGCGGAGAGTACTGCAGAGGAGTGAGGGTCTAGTGAGAACTTGATGGCCCCTTTCTGAGGAAGGAAAGTAAGAGTGAAAACAAGAACTTCCATTTCTCGAGCACTTTCTCCATGATTCAGCCTCACCATAACCCTGAGAGGTAGTTTTACAGATGAATAAACTGCAGCTGAGAAATACTTAGTTGTTTGTCCAGACACACTCGGTTTTTTGGTTTTTTTAAAAATTTATTTGTTTATTTATTTATTTATGGCTGTGTTGGATCTTCATTTCTGTGCGAGGGCTTTCTCTAGTTGCGGCAAGTGGGGGCCACTCCTCATCGCAGTGTGCGGGCCTCTCACTATCGCGGCCTCTCTTATTGCGATCTGGAGCACAGGCTCCAGATTCGCAGGCTCAGTAATTGTGGCTCATGGGCCTAGTTGCTCCACGGCATGTGGGGTCTTCCCGGACCAGGGCTCGAACCCGTGTCCCCTGCATTGGCAGGCAGATTCTCAACCACTGCGCCACCAGGGAAGCCCCACACTTGGTTTTGAATCCTGGTTTCACTAGTAACTGCCCGCGTGTTGAAATAATGTGGCAAAAGTTTCACAGAGCTTCAGCTTCCTCATCTCCAAGATGAGGATCGCGACAGAACAGAGTTCTAGAGTTGCCGTAAGGTTCCCCTTGGGTAATGGAGCTGAGGCCCTTGACAGAGTGTCTAGCAGAGAGGAAATTCCCAGTGGATATTTGATGAATGAGGCGAGACCGCCTTCACCCCGCTTCCTTAAAAATTCATCTATCTGTCCTGTTCCCCACCATTAGATGAAAACCTATTTCCTCTTTCCGAAGCTAACATTTCATGTGAAGTGTCGATTTCAGGTGCAGAGAAGATGTATTTGAAAATGGCTACAGTGCCTGCCATATAGTAGGTGCTCAATAAATGTTGGTTGATTCATTTATGTATCACCCCTGGCTCCTAAGGCACTGTATATCCCCGGCATCTTCAAATTTCCTTCTTCTCTACCTTCAAACACTGTCTTTTCCTCCAACACTCTTTATTGAAACCTGCTTCAGTATTTTTTTTTTCTGCCAAGTGACTTGAACCTTTATTCAAAGTCTTGATTCCTCACTGATCACTCTTTTCTTCCTAACTCCTAGGAGCTCCTTCTCACTTTTCCAAAGCTCAGATCTCTCCACGCTTCTGTTACCCTCCTCAATTGCTTTGCATCCATCCTTGTCCTCCCCGGCCTCTCTCTGGCTTTTGACGATGTGCACCGTCCTCTCTTTCTTGCCCAGAGCTCTCCTCCCCTGGCTTCTGGGTCATTTCATTAGTTCACACATTCATCCGCTGGCCCAGCGGTTCCGTGAGCTGCACGAGGCACTGGCGTGGCTTCTACTCAAGGAGCTTCAGACACAACAGCAGATTCTGGTTCTTTCCCCTCTCCTCCGCCCTTATCTGCTGGCCCACCCTCATCGGTTCTTTCAACCCCTGCTCAGATGTCATCTTCCCTATGAAGAAACCCTGACCACCCTCAACAGGGACAGTTTTTTCTCCTCTGCATTGTTTCCATCCCTTCAGCCTACTTGCGTCGTGGCCCATCCCCTTGGTTTCAAATTCTCTTGTTCTGAAACTGACTAGCACTCTGAGTTTCTTGGGGGCAGGAAACAGTGAAGGCTCAATAAATGTCTGTTGAGTTGAATGGAATATTTCCAGTAACTCCGTCTTCACCTTTGGCTTGCTGCTCCTTTTTCATGCTGTCCCATAAATGGAGATGTGCCTTCAGAGGCCCAAGAATTGTCTATTCATGGTCGTTGAGGCTGTTTGTTGATCATAAAACAAGCTTGGAAAGGCATATCCTGTTTATTCCACTAGGGTCTTCAGCCATCACCTTGCAACCACACAAACCTGAACTTGTCTTTCTTTCTCACCTGAGCCCTCCACCCCCTCAGACAGGACTTGAACATCATTTAGCCTGGCGATCTCCTGGACTCGGGACAGTCATCCTGTGTTTCCTGTGGTTACTGTAACAGATTACTACATACTGGGTGGCTTAAAACAAGAGAAATTTATTCTCTCGCTGTTCTGGTGGCTGGAAGTCTTAAATCAGTGTGTCAGCAGGGCCCTGCTCCCTCTGAAGGCTCTAGGGGAGAATCTGTTCCATACTTCTCTCCTAGCTTCTGGTGACAGCCAGTAATCCTTGGTGTTTCTTGACTTTTAGCTGCATCACTCCGGTCTCTGCCTCCATCCTCACGTGCTTTCTTCCTTCTGGGCATCTATGTCTTCACGAGACCTGCTTATAAGGACCCCAGTCACTGGATTTAGGGCCTACCCTAAGACTGTATGATCTTATCTTAACTAGTTACAGCTACAAAGACCCTATAATGGCACAATAATGGCACATCCTGAGGTTCTGGGTAGACATGGATTTTGGGGGGACGTTATTCAAGCCAGTACATCCTCAGTCCATCTTGTCTGCCACCACCAACATCAGGTTCCCAAAAGCCACTTGATTGTATCCCTCCAGGTCTCAAAACCTAAAGGAACTTTAAATGTCCTCATTTCTTTAGCTATGGTAAGCCGCCTAAGCATCCTGTTTTCCAATTATAATACAGATGACCTTTATTTTAAGTACTTAAAAAAAATCGTGACCCTGATAGACTATAAACTCCATGGGAATAAGAGTCTAATCTGTCTTCCTTACCCCCATTCCCCAGAATGCAGCACAGTTCACGCCTGGGTATTCAGTAACTACCTGTTGAATGAATCCATGGCGAGTCGAGTAACCGTTTCAAGTCCTCTGTCTGACTTTGAAGAGTCCTCCATTACCTGTCACTGCACCATCCCCTCCAGTCAGCATTTGCTGAGTAAAAATTAGGTACTCTCAATAAATACTTGTTGGTTGATTGATTAATCCATCAACCAGGTGTCCTGCTCTGAAGCATTTTTCATATGGGTCTCCAGGGGGCTGGAGTGGGGGGCATAAGAGGGGTAACGGGATGGGCCGTGGAGACACTGGATCAGCTTTCCCACCTGAGAACCTCTGGGACCTGCCCAAGGTGTCCATCTGCCTGGGTTCCCACTTCTAGGTCTTCCAGGAGAAATAATAGCAATAAATTTGGAACCACAGGTAGCGGGGTCCAGGACACAGAAATTAAGATTCGTAATAAGAGCAGGTAACACGGCCCCTTTTCTGTGCAGAAAGTGTTCCAGAAAGGCAGGAAGCTGACCCTAAATTGGAGAGATGCCGGGTGCCCACACTGTCTCCTGGGTCACCGGTGGGTGTGTATCAGTGAATGAAGTTTGTGAGAACAACACCGCACTGTCACACACCTTGTAACACGCCCCACCTTGGTACAGCTTGCACCCACGTCTCTAGAGAAAAGAGAGTCTACAAATCTGATTGACATTGCCCCGAGAATGAAGGTGAAACTGCCAGAAGCAGTTGTTTCTGTAACTAACCCCTCTGTGGACTGGCTCCAGTAGCCCAAAGTGACTGGCTATTTAGGATCCTAATAGAAAACCAGAAATAACTGAGGGGCAGGAGGGGATCCAGTCATTTTACGTGGAATCGCAGATCATCACAATTGCTGCCCACACCTGAGTCAACCGCTACCCCACCTGCACCCAAATTCATGTGACCTGACGCAGTGAAGGTCAGGCATCTAGTGAGTAAAATGCCTCATGCATCCACTAGGTTATTTCTCTGTACTTTTCTTTTTCTTAAGTGTCCTAAGTCACCATCCTCTTAGCACTTATTCCTTCGGGGATTACAGAACTAAAGCTGGCTTTATTTTATTTCAGTTCCCTTGTATCCATTTCAATACCACTCACTAATACCACTCATTTTCAGATTTTATGTGCTTAATAGATTGGAACTATGAGGTCATGTGTCCAAAAAGATAATTATCATTATGGGCACTGATTGAATGGCTTCATTGTCCTCGAGATAATACAGAAAGCTAAAAGAACTTTATTATGGCTTTACCTGATGTGTGTGTGTGTGTGATATTCCTGAAATTTCACATGACTCAATTTGCCGTCCCAAAGTAATAGAAAGTTAACTTTGCCAAAGGAAGGGGATTTTTAGCAGCAGATGAATTTGTATTTTCAGGAAATGCAAGCCATGCAAAAGTTGTACTGAGTGTTGTTAGCCTGTTGGACCGAAGTGGGTGTTTATCACACCTGCCCGCTGGTTACCTCAATTTCTTGGTTTCCTGAATTCTCAACACTTGGGCTTGGAGGGATGTGCAGCACCTTCCTCTGGCTTTTCCACAGTGAAAACACTGGCTGACAACACCCCTTCCGTGGCCCCTTTCCAGTCCTGGAGGCAGAGAGGGCCCCAGCTTTGTGCATGTGAACTAAGGGTCACCCGTCCCATAACTCTTTGAAGACACGAAAGGATTAACACAAAGGGGGCTGGGAAAGAACCTCCGGCTTCAGACTCAAAGCAGGAAACAGCACATGCCTGGAACTAGGAGCGTGGGTCAGATGATGAGGAGCAACCCAGAACTTTCTTTTCATGCCCTTCGGTCCTTCATAGATTGATCACTGCTTAGCCAGTTGTGGAGACGCCCAGAGCGGCCCCACCTGGAGGTGTGCCCGAGAGCCCCGGGGAGGGGTGCTTCATCCGTGTGGCTCCCTGGCTTCCACATGGCTCCAAACTCCCCACTGCTTGTGATCAAACCACCACCGCACACACAAGCCCAGGGGACTGGGTCTACACGGCCGTCTCTGGCCCAGCACGTTTGGTTCCCTCTTCACCTTCTGTCTCTCCCACACCCCGCCCTCCATTCCTCATCACTAACATGTATCATAGCCTTAACCACTCAGCAATGCTCAAAGATTAGTCCAACCTAATCAACAGACGGGATGTAGAGACACACAGCCTAGGATCTGAGTCTCACTGTGCCACCTGCTAGGTGGGTGGACCTAGGGAAATGGCTGAACCCCCCTGAGCCTCATGTCCTCCTATAGAAACACCTACCTCACCCGAGCTGTTGAGATTAGAGGCGCCTGTACCAGGTGCCGTATCCCAGGCGTGGGGCAGGGAAGCCGCCTCTCTACTAGAATTCTCAAATGCTGTGTTTTCATTCCAAACGTGATCTAAAGTAGAATTTATAAAGCATATTCTGGATTACCTGGATGGCCCTTTAGAGTTAACCGTTGCGGCCACATTTTGATGTCAGTGATTGCAAGCAAGTTGGCACTTTATAATACTAATTTGATTGAGTCTATACATGAGAAAAGAACAAAGGGGAAATAAGTTGAAAATCGTTCATTATGGTCAAATTAATGCCAAGTAAGCTCACAGTGCCAGCATAGATGGGGAACAGTGTGGAGTAAGAGAGTCGTCATGTTCTGTAGGCGCCTAGAGCGGAAGGGTACCTGTGCTGTAGCATTTAGTGGCACTTTTACGTGGCAAGTTCTGAACCAGTTTCATCAGAACCATCTTGTCTGTCACATTTAATTAAAATAGTTTCCATGAATTTTGAATATGTTTTACCTTTGTTTGCGTTAAAATTTTTAATTTGTTTTGTTTTATCCTTTCATCGGAGCAATAAGCATTAGGAGGTTAAACAGAATTTTATTTTCTAAATATTTAAATAAGAGCCTCCCTATAAGAATATGTCAGGCTTTTTTTCTGTACTTTAAGTGGATTCTATGCATTTAAGTTGGAAAAATACTCTGATAATGGATGTGAAATTCTGTGTATTAAATGACCCACAGAAGGTGCAGAAGAAATGCTGTTTCCTTTTGGGGGTGTGTCATAGGGATGTATCTTCAGCCTGATGGGGGACATGAAGAACAGAGGAATAATTAATCATCATACGTCTATTTACCCATCACTTTCTGTGTGTACCCAGTAACACACTATAGATGTTGCATATATAATCTTTCTAAATTTTCATAAGCATTTGAAAACACAGGATGTTATCCATTATATTATGCCGCCTTCCTGCCCTCAAGGATTTGACAGTCTAGTCGGGAAATGATTCATGCATATAAAGAATTAATATGAGTTGATGAGAGTCAAATGCTACAAGAAAGGTATGTGTGAGCTTCAAGTAAGGAAGGATTCATCAGGGTGGCTTGTCCCGAAGGTTTCATGAAGTAAGGGTGAGCTTTGGATCAGCAGGCTGCTGCAATGCCCCCACTGTCCCTCCGGATTCACTGGCCTCCCTCTGCACCCTGCTCTGGACCCTCAGGCGGCGACCTTTGTGGATGACAGCAAAGCGTCTCTTGCCATCTGGCTTCCCCTTAGCTTCTGCCAAAGGAGTGCCAATCGTCTTGTTCCGTAGAATCTTGGGAGGAAGATTTCTGCCTCTAGAAGTTATCTGCTCCTGGAAGTCTTTGAGTGAGTTTCATGGTTAGATCATTGGTAGGACTGGATGTCCAGGATGTAGGGTCCTGTAATGGTCCTTTACAGAGCAGTTTTAAGATAATTTTCAGGGCTGTCACTTTTGATGTGCTTAGTCTCTGGGTTGTGTGTCGTGCATCGTTATATCCATTGCCGCCCTGTTTGGAAAGACAGCTTCCATCTCTCGAGTCTGTATCAGTGCACACAAGAGAACCATCCAACAGGATCAGAAAGTATCAAGGTGACATCGGGGGAGAAAGCAAGCCAAGATCTTGGTAAGGGTACAAGCAGGACGTCAGAGATTAGGAAGAGGGGAAGCTGGCTCTTTATTCGCTGGCCACCGCCTTCTTGGTGAGTTGGCTGTTCCCGTAATAAAGGCCGGAGCCCTTCTCAGGCAGCTCTCTCCATAGCGCTGCCCTCTCTGCGTTCTTGTGCTGCTTCCTCTCCTTGGCCCTCTCTTTGGCTGGGGGGTAAGGCACCTTCTCATCCCCCATTCCTGCCACCGTGGCCAACCCTGTGGCCTCACGTGGCCCCTTCTTGATTTCCTAAACCCTGCCTTCCCCTCGGTGACAAGTCCCTTTATTATACTCTCGTCCTGTTCCCAGTCTGAGTGTACATCTGCTCCTCTCCAGTCTCCAGCTGTCCCGTGGAGGGGTGACGGGGGCCAGGACGAGAGACCTCACAATGGCTGATGGGAGGGGGTCTTCTAGGCAGGTACAGGGGTACGCCAAGGTGAGAAGGACTGTCACCAAAATCACGGTCATTCTTAGTGTTGGCATTGGCAAGCCCGCTTTGTGCCTGACCGGAGACTAGGCTCTTCAGCTCCACAATCCCTGCTCCTGAGGATGCCGTCGTGGCAATGCTTGCCCCATTTCCCGTGCGGGACGCAGAGCCCCAGCTTGAGTCTAAGCAGTTCAGCTCTTAAATGGCAGGGTCGGAATTTGACCCGGGCTCTGTGCAATTCCATCTCTGCTCGTTCAGACCAACCTCTCAGTGACAGGCACAGTCTGATGAGGCCGAGATCCTGGGATCACGTACCCAGTTCTCTCTTGAGGGGACTCAGAAGGAAGAGGAGATCCTCTGCCCACCCACCCGTAGGGCCCGGGGGTCCTCCCCTCCTCCCGCCCCTCAGAGGAAGGGCCGGCAGGACGGACTGTCTCAAGCTCTGGAGACGCCGCGTTGGCTGAAGCATCGTCTCCACGTGCAGCCAGAATCGCCTTCAGAACCCTCTGGGCTCCTGTCAGTTAACAGCTGTCCGCTGCGCACCTGGCTGGTGTGCGTGCCTCGGGCCCGGAACCCGGGCCAGCTGCTGTATCTGCGCTGGGGCCCACCTGTTCCGGGAGAGCTGACGCCGACGGGACAAGCGGCCACTAATGGGATTTCCTTGTGGTCACGGCGCCGAAAAGGCCCCGAGTGGCTGTAGGAGAAAATCAGGCCTCAGGCCTGCAGACCTGGCCACAGTGTGCTGGAGACGGGGCCGCGAGACAGGATTTAGGGGAGGGGAGATCTTTCTATCACCATGACACTTAGGGCATTTTTTAATGTTTTCGTGGCATGTTCATTATTAAATTTTGGAGAAAAACAGAACGTTTTAGGGAAGGGGGAAAAAAAAACCACTCCCAGACCCTCATTTAGACATGACTCTTCTTGAAAAGAATCTAGGAATTTTTTCTTTACTTGTATAGAAATAGATATATACATACTCTTTTATTACGAAAGTGTATACGGTCCATGAACCGTAGCCCTGGAATCACCTGAGAATTAATTAGAAATGCAGACTCATGGGCCTCACCCCAGATTCAGCAAATCAGAATCTGCGTTTTAACAAGACCTCCAGGTGATTTGAGCTGAAAGGGACTCAATGGTATGAACGTACCATGAATCATTTCATTAATCCCCTTTTAATTCAAAATCAGGCTCTGTCTAAATTTTCATGATTATATATTGCAGTGTAGTGAAATATGCTGCAAAAATATCCTTTTGCATTCATCTTTGAGCAAATAATAACAACAGTTACCGTTATTACTGTCACGTATTGAGTGCTAATTATAAGCTAGGCCCTGTGTTGAGTGCTTTATAAGAATCATCGCACCTCATCCTTATGGTGGCCTGTGGCAGAGGGACTCTTCTCACCTTAGGAGGGGTGTTACTAGGGACTTTTTAAAATAAAGGATTTCAAAAAACTGGTGATAACTCCTACTACATCTGATGGTAATGATGATAGCACTTATGGGCGCTTTCTCTGTTCTAGAGACTGTAGTAACTGCTTTACATTTTTTTTTTTTTTAATTTAAACCTCAAGCAATCCTAATAAACAAGTATTATTATTAATCTTCTTAAAAACCAAGGTAACCGAGGCTTCCCTGGTGGCGCAGTGGTTAAGAACCCGCCTGCCAATGCAGGGGACACGGGTTTGAGCCCTGGTCCGGGGAAGATCCCACATGCCACAGAGCAACTAAGCCCAAGCACCACAACTACTGAGCCTGTGCTCTAGAGCCCGCGAGACACAACTACTGAAGCCCGCGCACCTAGAGCCCGTGCTCCGCAACAAGGGAAGCCACCACAGTGAGAAGCCTGCGCACCACAACGAAGACCCAAAGCAGCCTAAAATAAATAAATTTATTTTTTAACCAAAAACAAGGTAACCAATGCTCAGAGGTTAAATATCTTGTCCCAGGTCACGTGTCAGGACCACAGCAGATTCCAGGCTGGACCCAGGTCTGTCCGATTTCACTGCTCGCTTTCCTAGCATCAGGCATGAAGACGAGTGGCTTGACTTGCTTCTGGTTCTTCAGTGTATCCTTGGGGCCTCCCTTCCCAGGCAGTGCTGGGCTCTCAAGCAGGCCATCCTCAAAGCCTTCGTGTGTGAATAGACAGAGGGGATTCTCAGCACTGCCTCCTTGGTGGGGACGGGCTTAGGGGAGCAGAGGATTTTTTTCCTAATCACAGCTCGACCCAGCAGAGCTGCAGGCATCAGGATCCTCAGACATTCAGACTCTCTGGCCGCGTGGCAAACATCCCAGGACTTTGCAGGGAACAATGGGCACTGAACTGCAGGTGACCCGACCTGCTAATCGCTGCCTGATTGCCAGCTAATCAGTGCCTTGTTTGGGACACTGAATCCCAAATCCCTTTGGACTGGGCTGGGCCCTGGCAAGCAGTCACCTGGTTAATGTGCCAGGGGCGAGGCAGGGGGTCATGTGTTCCAGTGCAGAGTGGCCAAAGGTCGCCTTCAGGGAAATGGTCACGGGGTCTGTCTCTCCGCAGCTGGTCCTGGACAGCTACGGCCTTGTCAACAGCGTGGAAGTGAATAGAGGCAGAGGAATTCAAGGGCAGCCTATGGAGAAAAAGCTAATCAACACTTCCAGGCACACAGAAAATAGAAGATTCTCGTTCTCAGAAACTCTCCAGAGGAGGTCTCAGAAATGCCTCCAGAGGAGGGTCTGTGAACAGCAGCCACCAATACCCTCAGAGCTACCACCACTTAGAGCCTCCACGATCACTAATACCGTGACCATCAGCATCACAACCACTGCCATCATCAGGACCACCACCCCCTTCACCATCATCATCACTGGCAAGATGACCATCCCCTCCATCATCGGTACTGTCGTCACCATCATCGCTCACACCATCACCTCCACCACCGTTTGCAGCATCACCATTACCCCCATCACCACTACTACCACCACCACCACCTCCGTCACCACCAACAGGATCACCATCTCCTCCATCATCAGCGCTATCACCATCACTGTTCCTACCACCATCACTTTCATCATCACCGCCATCACCAGCATCACCACCAACAGGATCACCGTCACCTCTATCATCAGTACTGTCACAGCCATCATTACTCCTATCATCACCACCACCACCATCACCATCACAACTGTCACTTCTGTTATAGCCACCACTACCAACAGTACCACCACCTCTACACCCATCACCACCACTACTGTCACCTCGATCACCACCTCACCTAGACCACCACCACCATTAATATCATCACACCCCTACCACCACCAGCAGCACTTTCACCACCTCCGTCACCATCACCAAGAACAATACCACCACTACCATCACCACTGCTACAGCTGCTGTAACACCACTGCCATAGCTGCTACTGCTGTCATTGCCCCACACTGCCATTTCCTAGGAGAGCAATTTTGAGTAGTGTTTTGTGTTTTTTTTTTTTTTAAAAACACTGGTTTGAAAGTCAGACTTATTTAGGATCTCTGCCATGAAGTACTACGTATTTGAGTTTGGACAATTAATTAAACTTTGAAACTCAGTTTTCCCAAATAGAAAAACTGAGATAGTAATATAACCAGCTCATAGGACTGTGGCTCCTGCAGACCATTTTTCAGTGTTTGGCACATAAAATCTCAATAAAAGCTCACTGTCATTATTATGATCATAACTCTGCCCCAGCTTCCTTTCAGTGCACAGTTTCTCCTCCAGCATCCCTGCTTGAAAATGGATGGGGAGGGGACAGTTTATCCCTTCATCCCCAATATCGCAGGACCCTCCAGGCTGCCTGACATCCCTTAAAAGCAAATGTCTGGGTTGAAGGAAGTTCCAATATGGAATCAGCTGTCTGGGTTTGAATCTACATCTTCTTTTCAAAAGCCATCTGACCTTGAGAATCTCTTTAACCTCCCAGAGACTCCCTTTCCTCTTCTGAAAAATGGAGAATGATAATCTCTTCCTTGAAGGCTTGTGAGAGGCTTACATGAGATAAGACAGGGAAAAGCCCCAGCAGATCGCCATGCACAGAGGAGGCGTTCAATACACTGAGTTGACTTCATTTGCCTGATATTTTAGCTTCGAAGAAGTCATTATCAGGAAGTGGAAAACGCATGCCTTGCGCTGGACGGCTTCCTAATGGGGAGAATAAAACCGAGTCTTCCTCTCCCTCTCCCCGGTGGAGCTGAGCCCTACACTCTGACCAGTTCCCCGGCTGTACTGCTAAGGTCTAATAAAAGGTTACCTTTGCCCGGTTGCTTCAGTTCTAGGAAGCTGTTCAATGTTTGACTATATTTCTCCAAACTCATTTAAAAACAGTTCATCAGGTTAGCCCAGTTGAATTATTGCCCCTTGGGGTTTTCAAAACCCTGAATTTCCTTCAGAGAGAGCTGGCTTCTGTGCCATTCTTGGAATTCAGCTCCCGGCCCCTCTCCGTGACCCCTGATCACAAATACATTGTAAATAACCTGCTGCCTCCTGCACTGAGAGAACTCCCTGGCTTCCTTCTTGCGGAATGGAATCTGTTCTGCCAGGCTTCCCAGAGCAAGAGTGTGAGACAAGCTCGTCTACTGCCCTCCTTCACTCCTAGAGCTGTCGGGCACTGGCATTTCGGTAGTGCACGTTCATTGGATGGCCATGCTTTAAAATATATGCACGGTAAGAACAAGAGGGAGAAAAATCTCTTTCCATCCAATCACAATTGGTTCTCCCATAGCCTGCGTGACATTGACTCCGCATGCTCTGCGAAGCACACGCCAGTGAAAGGACGTTCAGCAGATTCCCTCCACGACCGCGGAACACAGGCTGCATGTGGAAGCTCAAGGGAGGCCGTGATGAAAGACGAACCCACGTAAATGAAGTGCTAAGAATTAATTTTGGCAAACCTAGCACCTGGCTTAGGGCGACACATGAACCTCAGGACTGACATCAGGACAGGAGACTGCCAGTCAAGTAGTGCTTCACGTTCAGAGTTTTTCTCCCTGTAGAATCCCCATTTCAGCTACCAAGTGAGAGAGAAAGGACACGGGGAAGAAAGTTGGGTGGGCGACAGTCCACAAATTCCATCTGGAATAGTTCCAGGTACCACCCCCTACCCTCCAACCCGGAATCTTTTGTCAGGATGGGCTGACCCCTCTGATTTCCCACCTACCTGTTGACAGAATCCAATACTTCCTTTGGGCCAGTAGCCGCATTGAGTGTTTTATTGCCATTTGAGCCTCCCAGCAATCACAACTGTTTGCTTTCCTTATTTTTCACTCAGTGCCGAGTTTGTAAGAACTTCACATACTGCTAATTGCCATTGCCAGTTCCACCAAATTTCTTCTAACTGCTGCCTACATAGTACTCCATAATGCGCCTCACCGTATTGTTCTTCCCCCATTTCCTCAACTAGGGACCCCGTGGTTGCCCGCCTTGCCCAGCAACCGCAGGTACCGAGGACATCCTCTAATGTTCTCTCTCATGGACCCAAGTGAGGATTCGTTGGGATATTCCAGAAGTTGAACTGTTGATTCTAATGTACACGGATACTCAATCTTAGGAAGCTCTTCTTTAGGAACTAGGCCTCGCCTGGTTCCCGCATCTCTGAGTTCGCACATCTCACTTGGCATTACACTTGGCATTGTCTAGCTTTCTCGTTCTTGCCTATCTGAGAGGGTCTACATCTCACTAGATTTGATTTGCGTTTCTCTGATGACTCATGAGTTGAACACCTCTTCCTATCGTGTTAGCCATTTGGATTTCTTTCTACCTCTGTGAGCTGCCTGTCATATCCTTTACCCCATTTCTCTTGCATGTTATGATCCTTTTCACGTTAATTTACAAACATCCTTCACATATCCTAGACTGGTTCTTAGTCCGTTTGGGGCATTGCAAATACTGTGTTGCAATTTGTATCTTCTTAACGTTGTCTTTGCTATCCTTTATTAAAAAGAAATCCTCAGTTTTGAAATGACCAAAATCATCCATTTTTTTCCCTTAGACTTTGTGAGTTTAGGTCTTGTTTAGAAAGTTTTCTCCACCTCTGAGTCATAAAAATATTCCTCTCAATTTTCTTTGTTAACCTTATAATTTTGCCTCTCATTTAATCCCTTATTCATCTGGGTTCCACCTTTGCATAATATAGGGATACAGATTTTATTGTTCTCCATATGGTGAGTTTCTCCATACCATCTACTAAATAATCATTCCCGATGATTTATAAACTGTGTTAATCATATTTCAAGCCCTCATTTATAAATAGGCCCTGTTCATGCGTCTCTGTTCTTGAGCCAGTACCATACTGATTTTATTATTATGGTTTTGTAGTATGTCAATATTTTGTGGGCTGAAGCCCTCCCCCATTTCTTCTTTTCCATGGTTGACCTAGCTCTCTGGGGAACTTCGCTCTTCTGTATCCATTTTAGCATAATAGTTCTGTGTTTCACAACAATAAATTCTGAAAAAATAAATAAATGCAGCTGGAGTTTCGATTGGATTGCATTGGATTTGCCTTTCGTTCTTTAAACTAAGAGAGACACGTCTGTTTCTCAGGTGTGGAACCTGAGTCGTGGAGAAGCACTCACACCGCCCTTCTTGGGTCAAGTTGAAGAGTATGTGTCCAGTGGCGGAGGCTGCGTGCCCGGGAGCCCAGGGTTGCTGCAGATTTGGTCTGGGTAGTGCTGTTAATGCCTGATCCCTTCTTGAATAATGACTCTGCTCAGGAAACTGTGCCTCAGGGCTCAGATTCTCCTCCCCCCCCCCGCCACCCAGCCCCCATTTAAGCTCCGGCTTCTTGGCCTGGAGCCTGTTCCCTTCCCAAAATGTTTGTTAGTGTAGCGGCCTTTTACGGCACTTTATGGAAAAATGAAGGAGGAGGTGGGGGAGATGACTGTATTCTGCAAACCAGCCTTCGTTTACTGGAATTTGAGTCCTCTGCCTACCTTGTTAGCTGAAAAAATGTCAAATATATTTTTTCCTTCCAAGCTCGCAATTGGAATGTTCTTTACCTCTTAACTCGAGCCAGGACAAATGTGGCCCAGGCTCTGAGAAACAGCCTGTGATTTAGAAGAGCTGTACAGCAGCCTTTGCAGAACATTTACAACTGCAGTTATCTAGGGGGGCTGGGGACACGGCCTGGCCCAGTGAGAGTCAGAGGGTAGAGGGTGCGGCGGCACTGCAAACTCGATCCCGGCGGCAGTGCTGGGGGACTCGCTCCTTGCCACCCTGAGCCCCTTCTCCAGCTTTAAAAAAGTCGTACCTGGGAAGCTCTTGAGTAAAGAGGAGCCCCGCAGGGGAAGGCCGTCTCTCTGCTTCTGGAAAAGGGAGCCCGCAGGCCCAGGATACAACCTGCCTCTGATAAAGGGCGAGAAGTCGGTTGGAGGGACCAAAACCAGGTCCCTCCAGAAATGTCATGTTTTTCTTAGAACTGGGGCCTATGTTACACACAAATCTGAGATTATCTCAGACAATTATCTAAAATTAACTGTGGTTTTCAAATGAAAAACATTTAGGGGAGGATCAGATAAGAAGGTGGCCTATTTATAATACTTGACATGGGTTGGGGGGGAGGGAGAGAAAAAGCAAAACAGGAGTGAGAACACACCGTAAAATGATACCAAATGTACTTCAGGCCCCTTACACCAGGATGCTGACTACATCTCCAGCCCTCACTGATAACAGAAAGGAGAGCTTTTATCCTGATTATCTGTTCACTGATGGTTTCTTAGAGAAAATTCTGTTCCAAAGAGAAATGCTAGCTTTCTGTCTCACTCTAGACACAGCAAGAATTGGGTTCTGAAACACTTAAGTTTGGCGTAAGTCAAATGTTTGTTCAGAGGGTTTGAAATATGAACCAGTGATTTCTGGCTCGGAAGCGGTTATTTACACGCTGTGGACCCACCTGGAACAGTTACTAGAATTAGACATGACAGACAGGGCAGATTCCAGTTGAAGAACCTCTGTCTGGAAGATACTACTTGAAGATACCACCATCTGTGTGGTTCCCTAGATGCACAAAAAAAAGCACTTGAGGGCTTCCCTGGTGGCGCAGTGGTTGAGAATCTGCCTGCCAATGCAGGGGACACGGGTTCAAGCCCTGGTCTGGGAAGATCCCACATGCTGCGGAGCAACTGGGCCCGTGAGCCACAACTACTGAGCCTGCGCGTCTGGAGCCTGTACTCCGCAACAAGAGAGGCCACGATAGTGAGAGGCCCGCGCACCGCGATTAAGAGTGGCCCCCGCTTGCCACAACTAGAGAAAGCCCTCGCACGGAAATGAAGACCCAACACAGCCATAAAGAAAGAAAGAAAGAGAGAGAGAGAGACAGAGAGAGAGACAGAGAGAGAGAGAGAGAGAAAGAAAGAAAGAAAGAAAGAAAGAAAGAAAGAAAGAAAGAAAGAAAGAAAGAAAGAAAGAGAAAGAGAGAAAGAAAGAAAGAAAGCACTTGAGGGGCCCATCAGCATCTGCGCTCTGCCCTTTAAAGAGGGCAACTCAGTAAAGGACGTACTGGTGTTATTCCCATTTCACAGATGAGGATGTTGAGGCTCAAAGAGATCACCTGGCTAGAAAGAAAACAGGCTAGAATTTGAAGCAGGCCTGAGTTCAGAATTCACAATCTTGAATGCCACACCAAGTGACCTCTACATAACTGTTTTCCGTCCTAGCCCCATTGGCATAATTCCACTCTGCACAGGGTGCATAGGAAAAGCTTTTCCAAGGGGAAGAGAGAGGGATGGAGGGATATGTGCATTGAGAGGAGGAATGTATTCCAAGAGGAAACTTCTTGAGGAGGGCAGTAACAATAGTTGAAGTAGAACGCTGGCCGGGAGCTGAGGGAGATTTGCACTGCTGAAAACAAAGGACTCTGCACTTGCCACCATGATACCTCCTCACCACAGAGGCCTGCCAGATGTCAGGGATCTCCAGGGCTGCAGGCTACATCTGCATTGTTTGTGCTTTCCCCCCCCTAGACACAGGTTGGCAAAGAATAAATGATCCCAAACACCACAAACAGCCCAGGGGGAAATATTGAACCCCTGTGCTTCCAGACTTTCTGGCATGGACCAACTCCTTGCCCCACCTTTGTTCCCGGCCAGAAGGAAATGGCATGAAATGAAGGACAGTTTTTATAACCTCTTTCAGCTCTAAACCGTGTTTCCTGTGCACTTAGCAGGTCTTAATGGAAACCAAACAGATTTCTCAGGCATCTAGATTCTGAACATGCTAAGTCAAGCGCCCACATGGTTGAGAAAATTGCGACAACAAAAACATTTTTCAAAAATATAATAACACAACACGAAGTGACCATCGCTAATTCAAAGAGGCAGACATATTTCATAAAGGTTGAAAAGAGGTGAGTCTTTCACAAGATTCTAGCTCAAGGCCACATTTGCAAAAGTATAATCATTCCCTAGCAAGGTTTTGTTTATCTGGCCATTAAAAAAAAATTTTTTTTAACAACTTTTACTTTTGGCTCTCTGAATAAGAACTGTGTTTCCAGCTGTGTAGTCTGAGGAGGATACAAGAGGCCCGGTTTGGATATATGTGTGTATACACACACACACACACACGCACACATGCACGCGTGCGCGTGTGTATGTGTGTATATATATATATATATATATATATTTTTTTTTCAGAGCAGAAAAAGTTTCTTACACTATTTTGCTTGGGCTAAACTGCATACAGAGAAGTTTATTTATACTGTTTTATCACATACCTGTTTGGATATGGGCTGTTTTCTGGTATTTAAACAGACCATTCCTTGCCAGTGGCTTTATCTGCAGTCTCATGCTTTTGCTGCAAATGTTTCTTATTAACTCAGAGAGCAACACCAATTTCTCCATGAACGTTATTATTGAGACTAAAATAACCTAATTGTTACTTACTTCTAACATGTTATCATTGAGGAACTATATCCTAGTAATCTGTTTAAAATATGGTAAAGGCCATTTCACTGTACTTAAGGGGGAAAGAAAAGGATAGCAAAGCTTTTTTGGATAAAATCCTTTAATAAAAACATTTTTTAAGCCACCTGCTTATTTTGAGCTGGTATTTTAGGACGGAAGGGAAGCAACGCCATTTGAGATTGTAGTGGGCTCTTTTACCCACTATGTAGAAGTTCTGGGGTTCCCAGATGGCAGCCTTAGATAGAATGTGGGTGCAAGACCTAACTCCACTTATATGACCCTCTGTAAATCATTTAAACTCTGTCAGTAAGATGTGGGTCATAATAGCTAACTGGTGATGAGATCATTTAATTTAGCACGTAGTTATTGAATAGCTATTATGGGATAGCCTTGTGGTAGGTCCCATGGTGCAGAGATGAGTGAGACAAGGTCTTCATTTCCAGGAATCCACAGTCCACAGTCTGGCACATGGTGGGTCTCCATTCAACGTTAAGTGAATTTGAATAATTATGTGTAGATTCAGGAATAGCTAAGTATAAGCCAAAACTAAATCTGTATAATAGAGATTCAAGTGTTTATGCACAGGGGTTAATTTTATCCTGCAGTTTAAAAAAAAACAAACATGTTGGGATACTACCTTAACAAACAGTTATCTATTGCTGGGTAACAAGTGGCCCCCAAAATCTAGTGGTTTAAAACAGTAAACATCTATTATCTCACAGCTTCTGTGGGTTAGGAGCTCAAGTGTGGCTTAGCTGGGTGCCTTTGCCTTAAAGTTTCTCCTAAGGCTGCAATCCAGGTGTTGGGCAGGGCTATAGTCTCATCTAAAGGTTCAAATGAAGGGAGCTCTTCCAAGTTCAGTTGTGTGGCTATTGGCAGCACTCAGTCCTTTGCAGGCTGCTGCACTCAGGGCCCCAGTTCCTTGCTGGCTGTTGGCTAGGGAGCATTCCTTCAGTTTCTTGACATGTGGGCCTGTTCATAGGGCAGTACATAAAGTGGCAGCTGACTTCCCTCCGAGAAGAAGAGAGCAAGAGAGAGTAAGCAAGGTGGAAACTGCATTATGTTCACAACCTCATCCTGGAAGTGGCATCCAATCATTGCTACCATAACCTGTTTGTTAGAAGTCAGCCAGTAGGTCCAGCCCACACTCTTGGGGAGTGGATAACACAAGGACATGCATATCAAGAGGGCAGGGGCCATGGGGGACCACGTTGGGGGCCGCCGACCACCCAGATGGAGACCAAAATGGGTAGGGATGTGAGCCTCAACTGTGTCTCATCATAACGTGGCTGGTTGCACATGTCTCAGCTCCTGACACAGCTGGGCAGCCCCATGTACAACTGCATTAGAAACTTCTGCTACATCTACAGGAGACAGCTGCTGGGATATGGCCACTGTGGCCCCCTCCCCAACCATTTCATGGCAGCATCTCCAAAGAGGAGCCATCAGGATCCCTGGCAGCTCCTGTGGTGTCCCAAGACTGTAGAGTTGGGATAACACAGCCCCGCGCCTTAGAGCCTGGCATTTCCTCCATCTCCTTCTTGTCAGTATGCATGTCTTTTTTTCTTTTGAAGCCTTGCTGGTATAATAAAATGGGTGTAATGAGCATTCTTACGTCTTGGAGCTGTTGTGAGGACGCATGGCATATGCAGTTAACGTGTACATATGTTGGCTCTCTTGGGCACCAGGCCTTCTGCACTCCAAAACTTGTCCCTGCTTTCTGGAGATTCAAACATAGCAAAGAAGAGAAATACTCACTGTCAAACAATATAACCATTAGACAAATACTCATAAGGGGAAGTATGAGCATGGGCTTGACGGACCAAGCAGAATCGGCTGAGTCTAGTCAGAGCTGGCTGCAAACCCAGATCGCAGTTCTGCAAGTTCTCTGCAGTGCCACGCAAGAAACCTTGAGTTGCTCAATTATGTAGAAGTGGGGAGTAGGCAGGGGGCAGTGGTCCAGGGAAGGCCAGATTGACCAGAGCTTGGCACTGGGGGCTCAGAGCCATAGTTAATCGTCAACAACTACAGAAGTATTTTCAGTATTTTAACTGGTATGGTTATAGTGGTGTGCCCAAGTTCACTGTCTACTATCAGCTCTGAGAACGGCCACTGTGGAAGGACTTGAACTTGTCAGAGAGGTTGGGAAAGGGCTACTCTGAGGAAGAGACTGTCGTATAGACCTGGAGGGTAAGTAGAGATTAGACAGATAAAGGGAAAAGAAACAACTTTGTACACCAAGGGGACAACATATGCAAAGACTCAGAGCCTGGAGAAGGTGTGATAATATATTCAGAGATCCAAAGAAAGTGTGGTGACACTAAAAGCAGAGAGAACAAGACAGAGATTGGGGTCACATGAAGGATTTGTGCTTTGACTTGACAGGTTCAAAAGAAACCATCAAAGGGATTAAGTCAAGGTGTGATATTATCCTCTGTGCATTCTGAAACATCATTCTGGCTGAAGATCCCAGCACAACTTAAGCATTCCTATCATTATTATTTTTCCCCTGTTTTCCATTGTCATTGCAAACCCAAAGGCACAAATAGTTAAAGAACACACGGGTTCTGGCTGCCTGCCCTGTTGGGGAACACAAAGTTCCTAGACCTTTGGATTCAACCCAGCAAAGTCTGGGTTCAAGTCCTCGGAACCAGATAGGCAGCACCATTAACAGCAAACCCATCCCCCTGGTTTGTGCAATATTTTAAAGATACCAGAATGACCACAATCGACTTCTTGGGATGGGCTTCCTAAAAATTGGAGCTCGCTTTAAAGATGATGTGATTCTTCCTGCATGCTGCTAAAATATCCAAGCTCCCTCTTGCCCTAACGAAATCCAAATATTTTCTGTGTATCCAAACATAAATATATCCCTCAGAGGACACGATAGTCATTGGAAAGACAAGCCTCAAGAGTGAGCATTTGTTTGAGAAGCACCTACCCAAACAGCTAAGCTCACTTTATTACCCTGAATCTTGATTTCTTCATCTGTAATATTGGAATACTGTCAGTATCCACCTCATAGCATTGTAACGAGGAGAGGAGTGTATGAGCTCACAGTATGTGAACCCCTTAGCGTGGTGCCCACAAGTGTTGCTCAAAAATTTGTAGTTTAACAGAGACATAGAAAACAAACTTCTGGTTACCAGAGGGGAAAGTGGGGCTGGGGGAGGGATAAATTAGGAGGTTGGGATTAGCATATACACACTACTATATATAAAATAGATGACAAGGACCTACTGTATAGCAACAGGGAACTATTTTATGATAACGTGTAAGAGAAAAGAATCTGAAAAGGAATATATATATATATGTGTGTGTGTGTGTGTGTGTGTGTATATATATATAGACTGAATCACTGTGCTGTACACCTGAAACTAACACCATATTATAAATCAACTATACTTCAGTTTAAAAAATAGTAGCTTAAAAACATACATGCCTCACTTAGTTAGCTATAGTTGCATAATAAATAGCCACAAAATCTCAATTTTTGTTGCAAAAATAAGCATTCATTTGACTCACAGGAAGTGTGGGTTGGCTAGAATGGGCCCTCCAGGCTGAGTGCAGAGAGGGCCCCTGCTGGTCTTGCCTGGGCTCACTCACACTTCTGGTGATGGGCTGTGGTGTCAACTTGATTCCACCCCACGTGTCTCTCATCCTCCTCCTGGGATCAGCGGGCTTGTCCGGTCATGAACTCTTCATGGCCATGGCAGAAACACACAAGAGCAGAAAGGAAAACGCAAGATATCTTAAGTCCTAGGCTTGAAATTGGTTGCCCTGTCATTTTATTGGCAAAATAAGACACACGGCTGAACAGAAAGTCAAGGGCAGGGAAGTGCACTCCACTCTTTTAGTGGAAGGAACTGGAAAGTCACAGGACAAAGCCCATGATAAAGACAAAGGTAAAAAATCAAAAGTGGGTATCTTGGGAGTTCAGAGACTGGCAAGGGGCCTGTGAACCAGAAAAGTGGAGGAGATAGAACCTGAGCTTAACTTGACTTGAAGGGTAAGGGTTATAAGAATAGAGAGAGAGATGGTGGCATTCTTGGTGTGAGAGATACATAAACAAGGGTAGGGAACTAGGTCAGGAAGGAGATCTGTGATGCAAAGAAAGTAACTTACACGGTGGGAGATGAGACATGAATAAGAAGACCACCGACAGGTTCAGGGCCTGAATGTCAGTCTAAATTTAGGGGTTTACATGTGTAAAATAGATAGCTAGTGGGGATCTGCTGTACAGCACGGGGAGGCCAGGCTGGTACTCTGTGATGACCTAGATGGGTCAGGGGAGGGGGGGGATGCAGGTGGGAGGGAGGTCCAAGAGGGAGGGGATATATGTTTACACATAGCTGATTCACTTCACCGTAAGCAGAAACTAGCACACCATTGTAAAGCAATTATACTCCAATAAAAATAAATAAATAAACTTAGGGGTTTAACCTAGTGGGTGACAGTCAGTGAAGAAGAGAAGAGAGTTCCAAAGAGAAAGCGATGTGCTCTGGGACCCTGCTTCTCAAAGTGACATCCATGGGCCGGCAGCCTCCGCGTCACCTGGGAACGTGTCAGACTGCAGGATCTCAGGGCCGTCCTCCAGAACCGCTGAACTGGGGTCTCATTTTTCCCAGGACTTCCAGGTCATTCTGATACATGTTGTAGCTTGAGACACACTGCACTGGAAGAGCATTCTAAAGGAATTAAAATACACAGAGATTGCAGGCAGCGTAAGAGTCTTCCGCAGAGTTCTAGCATGAACCTCTAAGCGCCTTGTTTGTGATGACAAGAGTCATGGAAAGAGATACATGTTGTGGGAGGAGAATCAACAAGGCATGATGCCTACAAGGATGGAGGAAATAATGCACAGGCCACACAGGAATTGGGTGGCCGGGCTGAGAATGCTGGTGCCCAGATGGAGGCGGGAAGGTCCGTGGTGGGGTGGGCAGCTGACAGGAGGAGATAGGGTGCGAATTGGCATTTTAGATCTACTCAGTCTGAATGATGTCATGGAAGAGTGTCTGGGGCAAAAAGCTGAATGTGTCCCCCATGAGGGAAGGAGCATTCTTAGGTTCTCCATCCAGTTTTCAGGGCCTAGAGCAATACCTGGCATAGAGTCAGCGCTCAGAAAATCCTTGTCAAGTAAGTGAGTAGCTGGTAGAGATTTGTATGGAGGCGCCAGTTGAAGTTCTCAGAAGAGGTCAGTTAGCCAGGATGGAAAGCGCAGAGCAACGTTGCCCTAGCGTGGCCCGTGGACCACCCACATGCCGGCCCCTCAGGAGCTTGTTAGAGATGCCACCTCCTGGAGCCCACCCAAGCCCTGCTAATCCCCACCCTGTCAGGGTGGAATCTGAGCGTTAACCAAGCTGCCTAAGAGATTCTGAGGCTTTCTCAAGTTTGAGGACCTTAATTCTAAAGACAGAGAAATAAAAGGAAAGGAAGACTGAAGGTCCAAATTTGGAAAGTGCCCACCATGAGGAGACCAGGAGTGGGCGAGGGAGAAAGAGAAATGAGGCGAAAGCAAAAGTGCGTGAAAATAACCACACTCCATCAGAAGGCTCTCAGCGTTCACGTACCTCAGTTTCCCCACAATCAATCCACAGTGTTGCTTATTGCACTTCCTGGGGGTAATGGTCTCTGTCAGTTTGCTGCCTGGTAGAAAAAGCCCTGTTTCGTTTTCTTCCGAGCACAGAATGGAATCGACCTTTATGACGCGTGTTGGACATACATTGATCAGCTCCCAGAATGGACAGAGCTTGCACTGAGGCCGGGGGTATAAGGATTAGTAACTGACAGTCCCTGCCCTTGAAACTGTCATTGCCAGGTGTGTGGATTCACAGTAGCAGCCACAGAAGTCCACGTGCTGAGAGGTGGTCAAGCGGAGGTGTGTGCAAGGGGTGCTGGGCATCGACGAGGGGAGGAGGCCTCCTCAGCGTCCAGGGAGGGCTTCTCGGAGGCAGTGGCACACGGGGATAAGCGGGGATCTGCCGAATGGACCAGGTAGGCCCACGGTATCCCAGGCAGAGGGAAGGCAGTGCGGAAGAGAACTGAAACTCCGTGGTCACATGGGCATTTGCCCGGGGCTGCTGGGCGTTCTGAACAAGGACGGGCAGATGAGGATGGAGAAGAGGCCCAGGACTGCGGGTGGAGCCCCGCCGACCCCGCCCACCGAAGGCCATCAAGGTGGTGCAAGGGTGGGGGCAGGGGGAGGGCTGCCCCTCCCCCCCTTGCTGCCAGGTCCTCGGGCCGGCCATGGAGGGCAGCGCCCGGAGAGAGGGCGTGATCGGAGCAAGTCCCAGCACCCGCCCTCTGACTCACTCTTGGCCCTTGGAGCGCTGGCCTGTGCCGAGCAGCCCGGAGCTGCCAGGGAGGCTGCTGGGAAGCGAGGCCCGGGCTGGGCGGGCCCACTGCTCCCTCCGCTCTACACTGAGGCGGCGGCAGGGGGGCCGCCAGATGGCCGGGAAAGTGAAGAGGCAGACGGGCGAAGGCTGGTGGAGGGCCGAGGGGTCCACCGGTACAAGATGGGGAAATTGAGTCCTGGCGAAGGAAGGGGCTTGGCAACGCCACACAGCCTGATGAGAGCAGAGCTTGCCATCAACCCAGACCTCCCAGTGTGTCACCCAGCGTCTCATGCAGAGTCTCCTGTCATCAAATGAGAATAAAGGAGGGCTTCCCTGGTGGCGCAGTGGTTGAGAGTCTGCCTGCCAATGCAGGGGACACGGGTTCGGGCCCTGGTCTGGGAAGATCCCACATGCCGCGGAGCAACTAAGCCCGTGAGCCACAACTACTGAGCCTGCGCGTCTGGAGCCTGTGCTCCGCAACAAGAGAGGCCACGATAGTGAGAGGCCCGCGCACCGCGATGAAGAGTGGCCCCCGCTCTCCACCACTAGAGAAAGCCCTCGCACAGAAACGAAGACCCAGCACAGCCAAAAATAAATAAAATAAATAAATAAAAAAATTAAAAAAAAAAAAAAAAAAAAAAAATGAGAATAAAGGAGACTGACTTACACAAGGGTTCCGGCTCCAGGTTCTTTGGGTTGACTGACCGGTCTGGCCCAGAGGTCAGCAAACTACGGCCCGTGGACCACATCCATCCCCGCCCACTTATGCACCGTCCACAGCTGCTTTCCGTGCTGCAGTGCCCCGAGAGAGCCATTACATCAGTGACCGTGTGGCCCGCAGAGCCTGGAATATTTACCGTGTGGCCCTTTAGAGAGAACACTCGTTGAGCGCTGGGCAGGCCTGATGTAGGCTCCCGTTTCAGCATGTCTGAGCATCTGAGAGGGCACTGATACGGAACATTCGGCCCATGGCGGGAGGAGTCTGAAGGTTAATAGTGGCCCCGGGGTTGGGATGTCAGTGGCCCGGGACCGCACTTTGAGAAGCTCTGCTGGAGCTCTAGCTCTGGGGAAGTGGGGCCGAGCCCGTGGGCTGCAGGGGCCAGGGCAGGGCGGGCAAGCTTCTTCTCGGAGGCCCAGAGCCTAGCCGCTGTCACCGAGCCAGGCCCCTGAGGCCTCTGCAGGGTTCCTGCCCAGCTCAGCCAAGGGCTAGCTCAGTGGCCGCAGAGGTGACGGCCCTCCCTTGTTAGCTTGTGGCTGATAGGTCAGAAGACGTATAAAATTCGTGGAGCCGCTTTCCTCCTGGGCCTCAGCCTTCCCATCTGTAAAGTGGGCATGCAGTCCTTGTGTTTGCACGGATGCCCTTCTGCGCTGTGGTGGCTGATCTCACACAAACCATACGCTCATGCCAACAATGCTGACATACCCGGGACGCTGGCAGGACACCACAAAAGCGACAGAGTGACTTAACGCTTGTTGTCTCACTACCAGCCTAGAGTCTCAACAAAGTTCACGCAAAGAGACTGAAGGAGAAGTTGGGGCTGAACATTGTGTAGAAAAACCTGGACGTGCTTCCCCACCAACAAGCACTGATGAACTTTACTAACCATCGTACAGTAGTTGTTGCCACTGAACACCTGTTATGCTCCAGGACGTCTGCGAGGCCCTGAGGGTACAAAAAATCACTGTAGGCCCTGATTTTGAGGAGCTTGCCCTACCGATGGGCCCTGATCCTTGGACATTTACGATAGTCACAGCTTTAATTTGGTCCAGTATTTATAGGAAAAGAGGGGAAATGATTTATATTTTGTGTTCATTCAAAACACGTGAGCATCTTTCAATATTATTGTATTAGGTAAAAAAAAAATCAAAATGAATATCCAACAACCAGGAATACTGGTGTTTAAATAAATAAGAGGTTTGTAGACAGTAGAACAATATGCAACCATCAAAAAGTATGTCTACAGCCAGGTTTCTCAACGTTGACGTCCTACTGACATTGGGAATCAGATACTTACTGCCCTGTGCGTTGTGGGATGTTTAAGAGCAATCCTGCTTCTAATTCAGACAGCCAAAAACATCTCTAGACATTGCCAAATGGCCTCTGGGGAACAAAATCACCCCCTCCCCTCATTGAGAAGTATTGGTTCACAGTAAATTTTCTGTCACCTAAGAATTGCATATACTATTGCAGGCAAGAAAAAGAGAAAAGTCACATTTAGACAGAGATTATGCTGTTGTCTATGCAAAACAATAGGAGAAGGAGAAGCAGGAGAGAACAAAAGGGGAAGAGAGAAGAATGGGAGGAAAGGAAGGAAACAGAAATGAAAAGGACGGAAAGGAAATAGCCTGGAAGTTTAAAAATAGTTGCTTCCAAGTGGTGAGATTATAACCATTTAGATTTTTCTATAACGTTCTGCATTTTCCACAATAACGACACATTACTTCAAGATTCAGGGAAAGCATGTAAACAAAATACCAAGAAAATGCACAAGGATAGACATTAGTTCTGATTTATTTTGGTGGCTGTTTGGACAGCATGTTCGCCTGGACTGCACATTTCTGAAAATCACCTCTTCTTTCAGATTTGTCTTGGGCCTATGGATGGGGGCCACGTTTCTGAGCTTCAAGGTCTGTGGCCAGCGGGCAGGATGTCTTAGCAAGGCAGCTCAGAGGGATTGTCCCCCAGTCCGCAACCAACAGTTGGTTCAAACTGAGTCATGTTAATATTGATACAGACTTTTGCTGACTCATCTCCATTGATATATCCTACAGGCCCTCAGATCTTTCTAGAATCGGCCCCACTAATTTCTGGGAGCCTGCAGGGAATGTTTTGTGAGGTCTTAAGACATCCTTCTGCAGACTTTATGTGACCGTATGTTGATATCGCTGTCCAGTGGGACTTCACCCACAACACCGCTGCCTCTGTCCACTGCCCACCCCACCCCCACTGACATCTGTGCCCAATGCTGCCTTCCCCAGGTGTTTCCCAGGCAGGTAGGCCAGAGGTGTCAAACTCCTTCCTGCCCTGAAGCTCCTATGCTTGACTGCCAGGTGAACGTCCTTCTGCTTCTGACTCTACCATCTCCATCCATAGTTCTCAAGCTCTAAATCAGAGGTCAACAAACTTTTACTCTGAAGGGCCAGATAGTAAATATTTTAGTCTCCATGGGCCACACTGTCACTGTCACAACTTCTCAACTCTGCCACTGTAGCAAGAAAGCCAGTATAGGCGTTAGGTGAGCAAATGGGCATGGCTCTGCACAAATAAAACTTGGTATGTAGACTCTGAACTTTGAATTCCATAGACTCTTCAAGTGTCATGAAATACTAGTCTATCAGAATATTTTTTCCAACCATTTTAAAATGTGAAAACAACCGTTAACTCATGGGCCACACAAAGCTTCTAGATGTTAGGTGTCAGGCTAGATTTTGGACTGTGAGCCAGAGTTTGGCAAGCTCTGCTCTTGTGCGAGGGAAAACGCCAGGACGAGAATGTGGATGGGGCTCAGTAGGAAGACAGAAATGGGAACACAGCCAGATCTGCTTGCTTATGCAGTTATTTACTCATTCGGCGGCATTTATTGAGAGCCTGCTACATACGTGTCAGGCATTCAGTGAGGTGCTGGGTCAGAGTGAGCAAGTAAGGTAAGCAAGGGCCCTGCTCTCACCAAGCTTGCGATCTACTGGGGAGACAGAACTTGACACAATATTCAGAAATGTGCTGAGGGCTGCAAAGAATGTCAGGAGTCCCAGAAAGCATTTGCGAGGGGAGAACGAAGAAGGTGTTTAATTTTCTCTCATAGCATAACAAATTAGCACAAACTTAGTGTCTTAAAGCAACGCACATTTATCATTTCACAGTGTCTATAGATCAGGAGTCCAGGTTCACCTCAGCTGGGTCCTCTGCTCAGGGTCTTACAAGACAGTAATCAAGGGGTTAGCTGGGCCATGTTCTCATCTGGAGGCTCAAATGGGCAATAATTTGCTTCCAAGCTTATCCAAGTTATTGACAGAATTGATTTCCCTGTGTTTGAATGATTGAGAGTTCTAGACTTTTTATTGGCTGGAGGTCACCCTAAGGTCCTAGAGTGAGCCCACAGTTCCCTGCCATTAGGACCTGTCCAACATGGCTCTGGCCACTCATTTCATCAAGCCTGCAACAAAAGTCTCTCCCAGGGAAGGCTTTGTCCCTCTCTTAAGGGCTTTTACCTGATTAAGCCAAGCCCTGGAGAGCAAGATACAGTAAGTCCCCTACATACGAACCTTCAAGTGGCGGACTTTCAAAGATGTGAACGTGCGTTTGCATGTCTGATAACGTAAGTTAGTTCATGTGTCTGGCGTACATTGTCACATGCGTGCATCCTCTACAAGTGGTTGTGCGTTTGTGTACTTCACTGTACAGCACTGTATAGAGTACAGTAGTACAGCATCTTTATTTCAAGCCCAGGATGTCTGGAAGCAAGCGTAAAAGCAGCGGTGATATAGCCGATTGTGTTAGTTGGGCACCTAGGCTAACTGTGTTGGACTTGCAAACAAATTGGACTTATAAATGCACTCTCGGAACGGAACTCATTCGTATGTAGGGGACTTACTGTAATTCCTTCTTGATTAACTCAAAATCATCGGATTTGGGACCTTATTATATCTTCAAAATCCCTTCACTTTTGCCATGTATTTTACTGGCCAGGGGCAAGTCACAGGTTCTGCCTACACTCAAAAAAAGGGGATCACACAGTGTGTGAACACAGGGGCAGGAATCACGGGGGACTCCCTAGGGTCTGCTCACCACAGGAGGGGAAGGTTTCTCATTGAAAGAGGTATTTCATTGAGACCCGATGGATGAGTGTGACCTAGTTAAGTGAAGCCTAGAGGGAACAGGGTTCTAGGAAGAGGGGACAGCATGTGCAAAGGCCCTGAGGAGGAATGGTAATCTTGCAAAGCTGAAAAGGTTCAGTCTGGCAAAACGGCATTTCTTATTCTTGGCTGTACATTACCTAGAGAACTCAAAAAATTGTTGTTTTCAAGAACTATTTAAACCAATACAATTCCAAAGTTCGTGGCTTAGGGCCAGGCAACCATTTTTGCTGGTTGGTTTGTTTTCCCTAAAATCTCCCAAGGTATTTCTGAATAGGACAGGGGTTAGAGGTTGCTCAGATGTTTGGAACAGAGAGATAAGCCTATGGTAGCGCAGATCAAACGTTTTCAGTGAAGAGAGGCAAAGAATAGCTCATTGCTGTTTTCATAATGGAGACATTGGTTAAGTGTTCCTTTAAGGAAATCACATCCATGGTCTACAGAAAACAGCATTTCTTTTAGACCAACAAAGTTAGACTTTAATTGGAGACACAGCACAAGATTTAGCCAAATTGGCCAAAATGCTCTCCATCATGGCCTTCTCTCTTTTTAAAGTATCCAATCAAAATGTAGTCAGGTTTTCTTTAAGTCCCCATTTGATCCAAGAAGCTGTGCTGGAGACAAAAGATCTTAAAGCACCTTGGAAATGAGATTTTGATCTCATAGCGATTAGCACGTATTGCTTTCCAGCCATGTGTCAAGTGATACATTAGGCATCATTGTTTATGATACTATATTTAACACACACAACAGCACAACAAGAGCACAAAGAAGATACCATCAATTTCTGCTTCACGGATGAAGAAAGGGAGGCTCGGAAAGTACCTGGTACCAGACAGGGTGGCAGATGGGAAAGTGCATAGGCTTTGGAAACGGGCAAAGTCAGCTCTTTGCAAATCCCACCCCCTTTCTCCTGACCTTTGTGAACTGGGGGAAGTGACTCAGCCCCGAAAATCTCTATTTGTTAAATAGATAATACTGGTATCAACCTTCCAGGGTGGCTGGGGGACAAAACCAGACAGCCTTGCTCTGTCCTGGGAAGAAGAGTTGAGTTCTGTCTTTTCCTCTTCTTCCAGCCACCAGCAGGTAGTGAGGAGTGGATTCAGGATCCCACCCCTAAAATCCCAACTCCAAGTCCAAGGGACTTTGCTATGGGTAAAGGAGTACTCTAGAAGAAGATTCCCGCCTAGGAAAAGAGAAGATGATTACTCACGTACCTCCCGGAAGTGGAAATGTGTTTCATGTTCCATTTAGAGATCAAGCCATCTCACAGATGTAAAGTTGAAAAATGGCTAGATCCTTCTCTCTCTCTCTCTCCCCCTCTCTCCCTCTCTCCCTTTCTCTCTCTCTCTGTCTCTCTCTCTTGCTCTCATTTCTCTTCTGACTCAGTTTCTTTCCAGCGAACAGAAGACAATGATAACTCCTTCTAAGTGCTGTTGACAGGTCTCTATAGGGCAGTGTCTGCACAGCCTTGACTTATCACACCGGCTGGCTCGTTGCCATCGCTCCATAAAGAGTCTCCATTATTACAAGGACCAAAGACCGAAGAGTGAATCAAGGAACGTGGTGCAGATTTCCCCCCTGTTAGTCAGTGAGCAGTCGTATCCAACTGTCCTTAAACCAACGACTATTTGGATTTCCTTATCTAGTCCCCCTACGTGATGTGAAGTAATGTGAAACGGAGAGAGACACCGTGTTATGTGAATAATGGAAGCTCTGACACCCCTGACCACAGTTCATTTCTAGCTCCTGTTCTGTAGGTACCTGGTGTCCAGGGTCACGTGGGCTATCACCCAGCTCCAGAAGCAGCCCCACCATGGGGAGACCATTGGCCCTTCATCCTGAGGCTGGCAGGAGGTGTCCTGGGCTGGGGGAAGCCTCTTGTAGACACAATATTAAAGCGTCCCTTCCCTTCAACCTGGAGCACGTTCTGAGGTTATAAATCACCAGCCCATGGCCAAGAACAGCCAAGCTTGACCCTCCTTGGCTTCCCTGCCAGCCTCAAAAGATTCACTCGTGCAATTCAAAAGACCCCGGGCCTCCCACCTTTACTTGGGCTGAGTATTTAACTGTAAATTCCTCCTGTTGAGTCCAGTACTATACTGAGCAAGTTATCTTTAAGAAAAGCAAATCAGAAGGCCCCTTGACTCCTAAGGGCCATTTCTGAATACATGTACGTTGCTCGAAGAGCAGTGGAAAAGAGCTGTGAAACTCTAGCTGCTGCTCGGAGAAGCAGGAGGGAGACCACGGTGCCTGCACGGGCTCCCTTAAGTAGCCTGGTGTCTCAGGGTAACTTCTGTTCCTGACAGGACAGGGCACACATTTCTCGTTTCTTGTATCCCCATGTCACCCACGGTGCCAGCAGAGGCTCTGAATACCAGAAGTAAAGGAAAGGTGGATGCACCCAGAAGTTGAGCCAGCTTTAGGAATAATTGCTAAAGGATCTTTCCAGGCTCGTCATAAATTTCTGTAGTGTCTAGGTAGAGCTGAAAAGAAGAAAAACCTAGATAATATAAACTGCTTAGGAGAGGGTAGGGGGAAAAAAGCGTGTCGGATTCCAGGAAAATTTGAGATTCACAGATTGCACTTTTTTTTAAAGGAAAATGAAGGAAATGTCTTATTTGTTTCTCCATAGAACAGAAATGATTGCAAGCAAGATACAGGAGAAACTGAAAACTTGTTTTTCTTAGTTAGTATGCCAGGCTAGGCAGGAAAGGAGAGGTAATAGAAAGCAAGGGAGAGAAAGAGACAGAGAAATAAAGGGGGGGCGGGGGGGAAGAGAGGGAGGGAAGAGCAAGGCCGACTTTTCCATCAGGCCCAGGACACCTAATGTCTAGGATTCACAATACTTTTAGTCTTAATTTCTCAATTTTTATTTTTATTAAATTAATTTTAATTTCTTTTAATTTTAATTATAATTTCTTTTAAAATCAGAAGAAAAAAATGAATATAATAACAGACACGTCGTATTGCATCCTACCAGGATTATATTCATCTTTATCCCAACGCTGTCATAAAATATAATACTTAATTTTTTTTTTTTTTTTAATGGAGGAAGAGACCCACAAGCGCAAAAGTGCCTAGGGCTTCCCTACAAAAGTCATAACACAGTCCTAGGAAGGAGGAGAAGGGAGCTGAGGGGCAGGGAGGGGTGAGGCGAGGACAAAGCCAACAGAGAGTTAGAGGTACATATGCTACAGTTGTGAGATCTTGTGCATGGTGATAGCAGTTGTAAAAGATTCTTCCAGAGGTGGCTTTCATATGCATTATCTAGTTAGAGAGCCTGAAAAGAAGGCTTGTGACTTGGATGCTCTCTGCTTGTGACTTGGTTGCAATTACTAAAAGTTGTATTTTAACACTCCTGTGATGATTAACCCACTAGAAAAAGATTTACAAAGGCCATAAATGACTTCCAGTCATCCCATGTCTCTTTTCCTAGTCTCTTTTGTAACACACTTCTGGGTTTAGATCACTTAAAACCTTTCAAGTCATCTTTGTGATTATTGACCTTTAGGGAGACAAAGGTCAGATCTTCACCTTGCCTCACTCTTGGTCTCCCGAATAAGGAGCCGCCATTGCTGGTTGAGGAAATTAGAGAAGTCTGACATCGTTCCCAGGCATCGTTCATATCAAACTTTTGTTTTCATTTTCAGTATTGGAGTCCTGGTAGCTGGCTTCCAGGCCTGGCTTCCCTCGTCTGCTGTAGATCCCTGGAGCTGGAGCCACCCCAGGGAGTCTTCCTAAAGCTTGTTTCTCTGGAGTGCCTGAGGCCCTGCCCAGAAATAGGGGCAGACAGCCATGTCAATGACAAACTAGCCCATGTAACCCTTTATAGCTTGCACTCAGTGAAGCACAATTTTCCACAAGAAAGTATCCTTCTGAGTTTGTCTAGAAAATAACAGTACCACAAAACCCAGCTCCACTATTTAGTGCGTAGGTGACGATTTAGTCAAGGTGATCTGTGCCTCTGTTTCCCTGTGTAAAAATGTGACAAGCAATACCTTCTATGCAAGGTTGCCGTCAAGATTGAAATTAAATTATGTATATGAAGCACTTAGCACATGCTTGCTGAGTATAGGTATTAGAAGGTGGCTGTTATCAGTACTATTGTAATATAATTTTCAGTTCAGTTGTTAAGGAGATGATACCTATTGTACAAAAATTTAGAGTATTGAAAAGTATAAAGAAGCAAAAAAGAACTCACCCATAATCTTTCCACCTAGATGTAACCAATTGGACATTTTGACATTCCCCTACCCCACTCATATATATTTTTTAAATTTTACTGAAGTATAGTTGATTTACAATGTTGTGTTCATTTCTGCTGTACAGTGACGTGATTCAGTTACACATATATATTCTTTTTCATATTATTTTCCATTGTGGTTTATCACAGGATATTGAATATAGTTCCCTGTGCTGTACAGTAGGACCTTGTTTATCCATCCTATATATACTAGTTTGCATCTGCTAATCCCAAACTCCCAATCCTTCCCTCTCCCACCCCCCCAACCCACTCATATGTTTAAAAGCATTTCAGATATAAAGTATTGAAACTAATGAGAGAGTACACCAAAGTTGCTAGATTCCACCCCAATACACACAAATCAATTGTGTTCTTATTGTACGTAATTACCAAATGCATTATTAAATTAGTGTGATTTACAATGGCAACTAAATAATAAATATTTAGGGGAAAACTGTAATAAAAATGTACACAACTCTATAATAAAAAATAGAAAACATAGTCTTAAGTCACAGAAGAAAATCTCAGTATGTGAAGATATAGATCATGGTCATGGTGAGCAGATTACAAACTGGCAATTCTTCCCAGTGTATTTATATTTACATTCAAAGTAGTTCCAATGAAAACCCCAGCAAGGAACTTGAGAAGAGATACCAACATTTCATATGGGAGGTGAAAGAGGAGAGAAGTCAAGACCATTTTGAATAAATAGAACAAAATAAGGGACTTAACCAGGTTTGGAGGTTTATTATAGATCTATAGCAAATAGCAATCGTGGCAATGTTATAGGGAGAGAAAAACAAACCAATGGAACTGAATAAAAAGCTTCAGAACAGAGCCATGAATTTATGGAAACCTGACTGTTGAAAAGACTTTCTGGTGAAGGAAAAGGAGCCTTGCTGTTTGCTCTTAGGACCAAGGTGCTCGGCCACTTCCTAACACCGTGGAGCCCATCGCCTTGGTCTGCAAACCCCAGGGTCTACATGTAAGACTCCCTCCCCACCAAACCCCAGATCTCCAGGATCCAGCTCTGACCCCATTGGGTTCCTACGAGCTTTCTGGATGCCTGCAGAAAGGTCTGGGCATGTCTGTGTCTCTGCCTTTTCTGGGCATTCTAGCAGAGAAGAATCCGGGTGATTACAGACTGTCCCCTCATGGTCCTGACTCTTGGGAGATCTTTCATACCACGGAAGGGTAAAGTCAGGAGGCATTTCACCCAGGTGTCCTCCTACTGAGGAAGAGCGGAGAAGGCTTCCAGAATGGTCTCTCACCATGGCTTTCAAAGGAAGAGCAGGAGAATGAATAGGAGAAGGAGAAAAGGAAGGAGGAAGAGGAGGAAGAGGAGGAGAGTCATTGCTGCATCAAAGAAGTGTAGAAAATGCTATTTTTAAAGAAAGCTGGACACATTTTTATAATCACAGTGTCTCTCAGAGCTTAGCTACTGTAGCTCTGACCCTGGCCATACATTAGTCTCACCTGGCAGGAATGGAATAGGGGAGGATGGGGAAGCAGGGCATTAAAAATAAAGATGCCAAAGCCTCACCCCAAGAAATTCTGATTTAATTGGTCTAAAGTAGGGGGGCTGGCTGATCATAGAAATCTTTTTAAAGTTCTTCAGGTGATTCTGATATGCAGCTATGATGAACTTCATTACCTTCCTGTGCTAATGTGCTTTCAGATCTGTAAACTCCTTTTCCACACGTAGTTGACCACATTTATCTGCTTCTGTTGTACCCTGGTAGGAACGAGTATAGTTTTCAGTAGAAGAAAACATCTGGAACCTGGGATTTTTCTGCCACAGATGTTTTTCTCCTTTAGGTGGAAAGAGGACAAGATTAAGAAATGAGTGTCTTCATCAACTTCAGATTATTTAATGATACCAACAATTGGCATTCAGTGAATCTTAAGGATTTTGTCTTTATTATCTCGTTTAATCATTAAGGCATCTCTGAATGCTTGGTACTGCTATTTACCCGCCTTTTACAGTTGAGAAACTGAGACCAAGAGAGATTAGGTGACTTGCCCAATGTCACACAGGTAGTAACGGTCAGAATCAGGATGTGAATTGGATCTGAGTGCCTTCAGTGTCTGAGTTCTACATTAAGTATGCTCTACTGTCTCTATTTTTTAAATGTGGTCCATGCCACCCAATTATTCATTCTAGAATCCTAGAACCCATCTAGTTCTCCATGAAGGGAAGGGACTTGGCCACCTTTCTGCTGCTGAAACGAGTCCCACGAAATAGCTATTCTGAACCTGTCATTCCCTGGGGTTTGTGATTAGCCAATATCCTTCTGTAACCGGCCCCCTCTCTCCCACTCCACGCCAGGAAGAAAGGATGACCATTGTGCTCCAGGCTGCCGGGGGGCCCCCTAGGAAGGCAGCGAGGGGCCCCAGAGGACCGCTTGGCAGTCTGGGCCACGTGGTGATGGGCCGAGGCTTGCACAGGCTGGGCAGAGTGATTTGCAATCAGTTGCAAGTGATTACACATTGTTTCCCATCGATAGGCAGAGGGAGCCCTGACGGGATAATGAAATGCAGCTGATGGAAAATCACAGCTGACTGTCAACAGCGGGCTGTGCACGGCCCTCCAATGCTGCAGGCGAGCCCTCTCCCCTGCAAAGGCCAGGAGCCGATCAGAAGAATGTTAATGCCAAGCCCCTTCACAGTGCCAAGGAAAACTGACCTGACCAGAGTGTCCGCCAGTCAGGTATTAGATAAGCAGGTAAGAACAGGACACAGGGACTCCCTCTGGACAAACCACACAGCTTCCCAGCCTGGGCTCCAAGTAGACTTCCTAAAACTTAGGAGAGCCCGGTCCCAGACAGGCAGCCCGGCCAGAGGCCTGGAAACCAGGGCCACAAGGGATAGGGTCTCTTGACTTTGCCGGACTCCCAGAGAAACAGGTCTCTTTGACTGTGCCTTACCTGGGCAGGGCTAGGGAGCGAGGCTGAGCGTTTTCCTCGCTGTGCTCAATGAGAGAATCTGTTTAAATGATCTTTCCATGGCTCACTTCGCTAAGGGCCAACTTGAGCCCTCTTTATCCTTCTGTTGTCAAGGAAAAACAGCTGTGTACTTCAATTGACGTCTCCTTCCATGACGGTCATTACTGCCTCCCCAGTATGAGATAATGGGCTTGAATTTCCCAACTAGATGGGAGTTGCTTAAATCTTGACTCTCCTGGTAAAGGCCATCCGTGATGCCAGAGTGGCCTTCCCGAGGAAGGTACTATTCAACTTAGCCTCCATGCTTCATTACCCTTCCCAGGGGGCATGCAAAGAAGTCCCCAGTCGATGAACTTGTTAAGAGCACAACTCTGGTTCCAGATCTTTAACCCAGTTTCCCCCCAGACCATTTCTATCTACTGAGTTCAGCCTGCACTGTCCCCGCAGAACTGGGTGGAATCCTTTTCAATAAAAGGTAGAATGTGGCCAATTCATGATTGACTAGTGAGTGCCTACAAGAAAAAAGAAAGTGCAAACAGTTAAAATGGTCAAACCCTAAGTGAAACCATTAGTTTTTATTTTGTTTGGCTAACAGCTTACGATGTTAGCCAAAGATGTTGAACATCTTTCATGTGTTTATTTGCCATCTGTATCTCCTCTTCAGCTTACAGTAATAAAATACTACTTTATTTTAATTAAATGTTTTATTTTGAGAAAACCGTAGGTTTACAGGCAGTTGCAAGAAATGATGCAGCAAGAGCCCATGTAGACTTTACCCCATTTTCCTCAATGGTAGCACCTGCAAAATTATGGTATAATGTCACAGCCAGGATATTGGACATAGTTACAATCCACTGATTCTCAAATATCCCTGTTTTTACTCATTGGTTCTATGCAGTTTTATCACATGAGGAGGGGTTTCCTGTATCCAGCACCACAGTCAAGATTCAGAGCAGTTCCATGACCACAGGGATCCCTTGTGCCACCCTTTTGTAATCTCCCCTCTCTGCCTCATGCCTGGCCATTTCTATAATTTCCTCTCTTCAAGAATGCTATATAAAATGGAATCATACTGTACGTGACCTTTGGAGGTTGGCTTTTTTCACTTAGCGTAATTATCTGGATTCATCCAAGTTGGTGGATGAATCAATTCTTCATTCATTTTTTTTTTATCACTGAGTAATATTCCGTGGTGTGGATGTTCCAGTTTGTTTAACTAGTCAACTGCTGAAGGACAACTGGGTTGCTTCCAGGTTGGAGCTATTATGAATAAAGTTGCTCTGAATATTCATTTACAGGTTTTTGTGTGAACATCCATTTTCATTTTTCTGGGAAAATGTTCAAGAATGTAATGGCTGGGTCATATGACAATTGTATATTTAGTTGTATAGAAGTTGGCAAACTGATCTCCAGAGTGGCTATACCATTTCACATTTCCACCGGCAGTGTACGACTGGTCCATTTCTCTGCATCCTCAATAGCATTTGGTGATGTCACTATTTTTTTTAAGTATTTTTATTTATTTGGTTGTGCCGGGTCTTGGTTGCGGCAGGCGTGCTACTTAGTTGCGACTCACCAGCTCCTTAGTTGCGGCTCACCGGTCCTTAGTTGTGGCATGCAAACTCTTGGTTGCGGCATGCATAGGGGATCTAGTTCCCTGACCAGGGACCGAACCCGGCCCCCTGCGTTGGGAGCATGAGTCTTAAACACTGCACCACCAAGGAAGTCCCAGATGTCACTCTTTTTTATTTTAGCCGTTCTGATAGGTGTGTGGTGATATCTCATTGTGGTTTTAAGTTGTACTTATTCAGTGACTAATGATGTTGAACATCTTTCATGTCTTTATTTGCCATCTGTATCTCCTATTCAGTGGTATGTCTATTCATGTCTTTTGTCTATTTTTTAATTGGACTGCTTTTTTTTTTTTTTTTTCACTGTTGAGTTTTGAGAGTTTTCTATATATTCTAGAAACTAATCCTTTGTTGGATAGGTGACAGACTCTGTTCTCTCAGTCCGTGGCTTTCCTTTTTATGCTCCTAATTGGATCTTTCACAGAGAAAAAGGTCCTAATTTTGATGGCTTCCAGTGTATCAGTTCTTCCTTTTGTAGATCATACTTTTGGTATCAAGTTTCTTTGGATCTCTTTGACTAGACCTAGCTTCTGATTTTCTCATATTATATTTTTAGAAGTTTTATAGTTTTATGTTTTCCATTTACGACCATGGCCCATTTGAAGTTAATTTTTGTATAAGCTATGAAGTTGAGGTCAAGATTCCCTTTTTTTGCCTCTGCATGTCCAGTGGCTCCAGCCCCATTTGTTGAAAGGGCTCTTCTTCCTCCATCAAATTGCTTCTGCACCTTTGCTAGAAATCAGTTGGACGTATTTGTATGGTGAATAGTTTTTAAAGTTTGAGTCAAACAGCAAGTCAAAGAACAATATGTATGGTATGATCCCATTTTTATTTGAAAACATAAATATACATATGTATTTACATATTCACAGTGATGTTTATTGTGATTATCTCTAGAGGTTGAGGCAGGAAGATTTTCACCTTATAGTCTTAAAGGTAATGGTTTATTGAGCATTTATTGTGTGACAGGTGCTATTTAAAATTTTATAATTAACTGTTATTGTAAAAAATTCATGATCATGGTTACTAAATTATTACTGACTCTCATATAGCCAGGTACTATTCTTAAATGCTTTACATATATCCTCTCACTTAACAATCACACCAACCCCAAGAGTTAATTTCTGTTATTATTCCTATATTACAGTAGGGAAACAGAGTTTTAAGACATTGTGCGCCAAAGGCCACAGAACAATAAAGCTGCAGAGATATAGGCCCAGATATTCTGACACTACAAACAGCCCTCTGAGCCCCTGCATTACACTGTTTACCTGTGTGTTGTATGAATTATTTGACAACATAAAGTCATATTTTTTGTAATCACAGAAGGAAGAAGATGACTTAAAATAATGCAATCTGATTTGCAAAAAAAAAGACATGCCTTCTTTTTGACCAGTTTAGCTGCAATAACAATTCACCAGTTGTCTGAGCTTATGGTCTGTGTATGGTCTATGAGAATATTCTTTTCAGGATTTTTTTCCACTGTGAATGTCTAAAACTTCTAAAGTATTCTAATATATTATAGTTTCCAACAAGAAATCATTTTTAAAAGAATATATTTTTTCTTGAGAATCATGCCTGACCGGTTTCAGATGGCTCCTGAGAATGAAGTGGTCTCCACAGTATCTCCTCTATATTCCAAGTAAACAAGACAAAGCCAGAGAGCTCAGTGGCAGGACATGACCCAAAGGCTCCCTCAAGTCTTTATGGCCTAAAGTCACCTCGCCCAGAATGCACTCAAAGGCAAACAGAGAGCATTCTTTAAATATTTCTGGTTTTAAAAAAAAAAAAAGCAAGCCTTTATATTATTCCTTTTATTAAATAGCAAGCCCCTAGAAAGGAAGTGGTAAATAAGTGTTAAGACGGACATTAATTAAAATACCTAAGCATTCACTGGAGTAGAAACACTCTCAATCACCCCAGATTCTTCAAATGAAGAAAAATGGGGGTTTGATGTAAAAATTCCAGAGTACTTTCCCTCAATGTCTTTACTTTACACTTTTCTGATTCACTGGCACCTCCCTACATCCTCAAACCTCCATAAAAAATAAAAATTATAGATTAAAATAAAACTTAAAAACACTTAAAGTAGAATTATTTTTCCAAGTCCTGTTACCTCTACCCTGGATATATTTCTTCCATTACTCATATCCTTTCTGTTCTGATGACCACTGGCTCAGTTTGGGCTCCTGTTGCCTGTTTCCAGCTGCCACATTAACCATCAGAAAATACACCTGTGGCCATGTGAGTTCCTTGCTCAAAGATCTTCACTGGCTCCCTACTGCCTTCTGATACAAGTACAAACTCTGCAGTTTGGAGTTCACAAAATTACTCCAATGCAACTTGGCCTGCTTTTTTCCCCACCATTAGCTTTGACCTGCCATCGCCCTGTCCGACCTGGAGGGAGGACCATTTCCAAGACGGCCTCCCCACCTGTGTGCTTTTGCTCAGGCTGAACCTTCAGCTGGGCTGTCCTCCTGGGATGCATGGCCATTTTACCTCCTCCTTCAAAACCATCAGGGCCCCTCCCCCAGAAAGTTTTTTCTTAATTTTCTCCAAACTGGCCAAGACCTTGAATGTTATCTAACGATAATCCTCAAGTTTGCATAGCAGCCGGCAGTGTATAAGCCCTCTCTTGGCGTTCTTGCCCTCACATCCAGAGCACGCCTCCGATTGCAATAGGAAGGTGAGGATAGTTCCTGTGTGAATGTTTGTTGATATTTTTGTTTACATTAATGGAAAGAGGAAGGTGAATGATGTTTACTAGAGCTTTACTTATTCATTAATGATATGTGTGACTAATTTGTTGACTCGAATAATAGCTTTCAAGTACTGGAAGAATATTCCCTCAAATTTTTGTGCTATTCACATTGTCATAGTTGCAGACATGATTTTAAGGTTAATCTGTACTATTAACATTGTTTCCAACACGATCTCAATTCTGCAGAAACAATACCACGGTAAACTGAGCCTTGATTTGTAGTGTTTGCCTCTTTCCATGGTGTAAATATTCCCAACATGGCTGATTTCAAGCTACCAACCTGACCTCAGTGAACACAAAGTTGGGAAGAGATGTACAGTAGCACATCATTATGTAATATTTTTGTCATACACATATAGTGGATGTAAATAATCTAAAGAACATAGTTAAATGTAAAATAATCAGGAATGGTCAGTTAATTTTCAACAAAGGGACCAGTGCAATTCAGTGGGGAAAGAAGTTTGTATGGAAAAAAAATACTTTGATTCATATCTTACATTATAGACAAAAATCAGTTGGAGATGGTTCACAGACCTAAACATAAAAGCTAAAACTATAAAGCTTCTATAAGGAAACTAGGAGAATATCTTCACAACATTTAAGTGAGCAAAGGTTTCTTAGAACACAAAAAGTAGTAATTATAAGGGGAAACATTGGTAAAAATGGACTTCAATTAAATTAAGCAATTTGTGCTTCAAAAGTCAGCTAACTCTAAAAAGTGAACAGACAAGACACAGACTTGGAGAAAATAACTGCAATACATATAGCTGACTTAGGATTCATATTCAAAATATATACATACCTATATAACCGATGAAACTCAATATTTAAAAGATAAATGACACCATTTAAAATAAAATAGAAGACTCAAACAAGAACTTAACAAAGAAAAATATCAGATGGTCAATAAGCACATGAAAAAATGTTCAACATTAGTCATCAGGAAAATACAAACTAAAACTATGACATAATGTTATACACCCACTAGGATGGCTAAAATAAAAGAGATTGGCAGAACCAGATGTTGATGGGAACCCACTGGGAGTGCAAAATGGTAAAATCATCTTGAAAATCAGTCCAGCAATATCATAAAAGTAAACCTATACCCACCCCATGACCCAGCAATATCACTCTTAGATGTTGACCCAAAAGAAATGAAAGCATATATACACAACAAGACTCTTAACAAGAGTATTTATAGATATTTCATTAATACATAACTATGAAGAGAGCCCAGATGTTCATCAAAATGAAACAGATAAACGACTTGTGATAGAGCCATAGAATAGATTACTACACAGCAAGAAAAAGTAACAAACTACTAACGCATCACAACCTGGATGAACCGTCAAAACGTTATGCTGAGCAGAAGCCAGATACAGTTGTACTGCTGTGTGATTCCATTCAGCTGTAGTATTGAAATAGGAAAAACTAATCTCTGATGAAAAAAATAAGTCTTAAAGCTTTTTTCTTATTACCATCCAGAAAGCCAGTCAGTGTAAACCTCTTAAATGAGCGTGTGTGTGCACATAACACACACACACACATTCCCCACACAGCCTTCCGACAGATGATACCAAACGTGACTTAGCCTTCTCCTTCACCGAGATGCAAAAATTGGTTTTTTTTTTCCCCTGCTCGTACAGAATCCTCCGTACTTAAGAATGCAAACTGTAAATCAATACCCACGTCTTAAAGGTGACATTTCAACAACTGTACATCCTGGAGCCTCTCAGGATCTCAGGATCATTTTGTTCCTGTCAAACGTCTAACTTTGTAAATAATTTATGAGCATCCAACTCCACATCTTGCAGTACAGGATGAAACTCCTTCATTTTGTATGTGTATGTCTTCATTCAAATAGCCATTCATTCATTTGCTAACCATTATTGAATACCCACTATGCGCCGGGCACTGGATTGGTCAGTGTGAACGTAGAAGTGGAAAGGACAGGACCAGCCTGAACTGGGGAGGAGGAAAGGTTAGATATCAGATTATGGATCGCACCATAAATTTTCCTTGTAATGATTGCTTTTTTTAAAAAAGGAGTTAAACAGGGTAGGCCTCCTATGAACACATTTACCAAGAAGTCCTCATCTTGTCTTGTATGGATGGAGAATAAATTAAGAGTTTGAGATTAACATATATACACTACTATATATAAAATAGATAACCAACAAGGACCTATCGTATAGCACAGGGAATAACCTCAATATTTTGTAATAACCTATAAGAGAAAAGAATCTGAAGAAGAATGCATATATATATATAAACACACATATATACACACATATATATAACTGAATGACTGTGCTGTACACCTGAAATTAATACAACATTGTAAATCAACTATACTTCAATTTAAAAAGAAACATATCTATCTATCTATCTATCTATCTATCTCCAGGAGTACTTCCTGGAGGAAGAAGCTTTTGAGCTGGGCTGTGAATGAAGTGCAAGAGTGTACATGGAGGGGGCTGATATTTCAGGTGGCTGAATCATTGTGTCAATAGTCCTAATACACAGAAGAGCATGTTGTTTTTAAGGTTCCAAGAGGAAGCTTATCATTGGGGAAAGTAGAGAGTGAGTCTAGTGAAATTGGGAAGGTCTGAAATAAGCAGAGCTGTGTTAAGAATCTCTGCTTTATCAACAAATAAAATCAGTGGGAAGCTATTACAGAGAGTTGCACTTTAGAGGGATGTGGTCGTCTGGGTACATTGCATAGAACAGACTGGGGAGTATGTGTACAAGCTGTGGGGAGACCAGTTTGACGCCAGCATGTATACATCATAGACAAATGCCCCTACTAATGTCCAATGAAAGACCTGCTCTGAATTCTGTGGACTATAGAGAAAACTTAGATGGCCCTACTTTGAACAATTAACAAACATCCTGGCATTGCTTTTCAGACAGAAGACTGAAATCTGAGAGGCTTAGCGGAAGGAGTTAAGGAGCCCATCAAGAGGAGGATGGACAGACCAAAGAAAATAGCCCGAGGGAACAGACACCTGAGATACAGGTATGTTCCAGTTATTTTTTTAATTTTTATTTGGATTCAGCAATTGAGAGCTTGTTCTGTCTCAGAACTGTACCAAATGCTTCATATTTATCAGAGTTGATGCTCACCTCCATCCTACAAGGCATGTAGTATTACTAAATATTTTTTACAAAGAAAGAACTGGAAGTTTAGAGAGGGAGAATACCTTGAGGTTATACAATCTGTAAGCAGTAGAGGCAGAACTTGAACCCAGGTCTCTGTTGGCAAATGTTGGCTCTTCACCACCCGCACTCCTTTTTTATTATTATTTTTTTATTTTATTTATTTATTTTTGGCTGCATTGGGTCTTCGTTGCTGCGCGTGGGCTTTCTCTGGTTGCGGCAAGCGAGGACTACTCTTCATTGCGGTGCACAGGCTTCTCAGTGCGGTGGCTTCTCTTGTTGCGGAGCACAGGCTCTAGGCATGCAGGCTCAGTAGTTGTGGCATACGGGCTCAGTGGTTGTGGCTTGTGGGCTCTAGAGTGCAGGCTCAGTAGTTGTGGCACATGGGCTTAGGTGCTCCACGGCATGTGGGATCTTCCCGGACCAGGGCTCGAACCTGTGTCCCCTGCACTGGCAGGCGGATTTCTAACCACTGCGCCACCAGGGAAGCCCACCACCCCCACTCTTTAACCTCTTACACTGGTTCTCATTTGCTCTGTTCCCATTATACTTGGGAACAATTTCGGGTTCTTCTGTACTTTGCCATAAATACATAGAACCTTAGCTCTAAAAGGATCTTAGACATCAGAGGGGCCAATACTCTTATGTTACAGGGGAGCAACATGAGACTTACGGCTATGCTGGGAGCCACCCAAGGTCCCCCAGCAAATGTTGGGCAAGTGAGGTACAGAACCTAGAATCTTCCAGCAAACCACACTGCTTGTTCAGCTCAATCATTCTTTTTCAAGATGGACAGATTTTGCCATCATAAAGCTTTACTGAGCCTGTGGCCTCAGTTGGTCAAGAGGGGAAGTTCTTTTTTTTTTGGGGTGGGGGGCGGTATTTTTGAGCTTTTCTCTCATACATAATTGCTTACTGAACCAAACCTATAATACATATATACATTCTTTTTAATATTCTTTTCCATTATGGTTTATCCCAGGATATTGAATATAGTCCCCTGTGCTATACAGTAGGACCCTGTTGTTTATCAGTTCTCTATATAATAGTTTGCATCTGCTAACCCCAAACTCCCATTCCATCCCTCCCCCACTCCCTCCCCCTTGGCATCCACAAGTCTGTTCTCTATGTCTGTGAGTCTGTTTCGTAGATAGGTTCATTTGTGCCATATTTTAGATTCCACATATAAGTGATATCCTATAGTATTTGTCTTTCTTTCTGACTTCACTTAGTACGAGAATCTCTAGTTGCATCCATGTTGCTGCAAATGGCATTATTTCGTTCTTTTTTATGGCTGAGTAGTATTCCACTGTATTTATGCACCACATTTTCTTTAACCGTTCATCTGTTGATGGACATTGAGGTTGTTTCCAAGTCTTGGCTATTGTGAATAGTGCTGCTATGAACACAGGGGTGCATGCATCTTTTTGAATTACAGTTTGGTCTGGGTATATGCCCAGGAATGGGATTGCTGGATCATATGGTAATTCTATTTTTATTTTTCTGAGGACCCTCCATACTGTTTTCCATAGTGGCTGCACAAACTTACATTCGGGGTGGCAGGGGACAGTTCTTAAACACTGGTCTGCAAACAAAGTAATCATCAAATGACTGATATGAAAAATCAGATGAGTTTGGGCACTAGATCTAGACAATTATTTTGTCTGGTCTCCCCTTCTCTGATGGGAGGAAGAAATGTTACTTAACCTGTATTAAATGTTGAGCATTTTAGAACCTGCAGCTGAACTCAGTGCTTAATTATTCACAGATTGCTTAGGGCCAAATGCTGTCTGCTGGGGCAAGGATTCTTTGGTTACCTACAACTCCAGTGCAGAGAGGAAAACTTCATTTCACAACAGCAAAGGAATAGCCCCCATTAGGTAGAATGGTGGACTAGTTAAGCTTCCCAAAAGGGAAATTTGCATTATTTAGCCTTCAAATTTTACATCAGTACCTGAAACGTAGCACAAAGTACCTAGAAGATATTTGATAATCTCTAGTCTTGCGTAATTAAATGCAATTAATATGTAGCTATTCCGGATTCTGGAACTTACAAATCTGTCAGCAATTCTTGTTGGCAGGAGAGCGTCCAACTGGGAACAGTCTCTTCTGGGTGGGAGAGACTCCGATTCAGCAGCAGCAAACTTTAAGATTCAAGATAGACTCTTCGTGTTTCCACCAGAAGACTTGGGGCTCATCTCTGTTGTGAACGGGGGTACTTGGGAAGCTCAGGATCTATCAGAATGCCAGGGCTTGAAGATTTTAGCAGAATTTTTCACTTTCAGAGATGCAGTCAATCGTCTCTGGGTGCACCTAGAAAGAAACGTTATCTTCAGTGCTATAATTGAATTGATTTTCTATTTTTAAGATAAAGAACATCAACTTTTCCAACCAGAAGGAAATCTCTGCAGGCCGCTTTTCCTACATCTCTGTCTTAACCCTCTCCCCTCTGATGAGTAGGTATTAGTTAATTTCTGGCCCATCAGTATGTCTTCTCAACCTCTGGACAGACACAGAGCTCTTTCTCCTTCCTGCTGGGTTGGCACTATGACTTTTCCCTGACTGTTCACCACCATGGATAAACTTGCTCAGAGCTGTGGCTAGCAAACAAAACCCTGGAGGTATTTAAAAAAAAAAAAGACAGGGTAACGCGATGTGTGGAATTGGGATTAAGCTCTGAAACGTTTTTAATTCTGTCTCCACTGTTTACTATTTGTGCGACCTGAGACAAGTGAAGTGACATCGCTGAACCTCAGTTTCCTCGTAGACATAACATTTTTCTCAGGTCATCATGATGGTAACATGCAATCCCTCCACTCTGGTTTCTTGCACAGTCCCTGGAGCAAGGTGAATCCCATAATTATTCTCTCTCTGTTAAAAAAAAAAAATTGGTGTCAAGCCCATATATCATTTTATAAATCCAGAACAGGTCCCCTTTACTTCAAAAAAGACACTGTGAAAACTTTAAAGGAAAGATAGATAGGACCGAGAGTTGAGCAAGGTTCTGAACGAAAACAAGAGACAACCAACAATAACAGGGGATTTGCCGTAATCGTTTCTGAAGATCTTTCCTGAGTAACTCGGGGCTCTTGCACAATGGCCAACCGTGAATTTGACAAACAGAATGATTGTTTTGGTCTGTGGTAGGTCAGGGCACAGCAGTAGACCAGAAGGTCATGGAAAGGATTTAAATTGGGTAAATCTTTCAACCCCTTCTGACAGATTAAGTGTAGTCAGCCTTGATGGAAACTGCCAGTGGTAACTTCTGCATTTCCAAGGACCCACACGCAAGCTGACACCTTGGGTGTTAATAAGCATTGCTGTGTTTGCTTTGGACGCGGTAATAAGTGCGAAGAGAATGAGACCTTCCCTAGATTCTTAGACATAATCACTTCTTGGATTTCACTAAGTTGAGGAATGAGGTTTCTTATTGAGGCTGCAAGACTAGATGATGAGGTCATAGCCCCTTTTTGGTCGCTGCTTTAGGCCAGAGACCCAAGCCAGACTTTCAGCTTCCAGCTAACACATTCAGAAGAGAAAACACATGGTCATAATGTATAGATTCTGTATTTTTTAGAGGGAGTGAGCCTTTTGTTCTGATTGACTTCCTCTTGTTCCCACGCACACCCTCAGAGTTCCTGCAATCAGCCACACTCACTAATGGTGACAGACACGGATGGGATTTCAGGGAGCCTTGCATTTTTTTTATTTGATGATGAGGAAGAGAGAGAGTATTGTGTATGAATTGGCCTGTCTCCTACAACCCCGTGGTATCAAGATGAAGAAATGCCATCAAGAAAATCAAGGCCGAAAACAGGAGTGAAAACTCCCAGTAGTAAATCTGAAGAGGGAGTCCTGCTGTTTAATATAATGATAATATCAACAGTTGGACTATTTACAGTAGTCCCCTCCTATCTCTGGGGATATGTTCCAAGACCCCCAGTGATGCCTGACACCTCGGATGGTACTGAACCCCGTGTATACTATGTGTGTTCCTGTACTTTCGTACCTATGAGAAAGCTCCTATTTAGTCAGCTACTTTTAACCTGCTTGTATTGAGATTGTGCCTTGTCATTCATAACAACGCACAGAAGTTTCGTTTGGGCTCTCCTACCCTACCCGACCCATAGCACGCTAGTGGCCAGAGTTGACTCCCGCTTAGCCTGGAGAGAAGACTTTTTCAGCGTGGGATTTTCTCGGGACTTCGGAGATTTTATGGTTCAAGTCCCCGCTCTTTGTAGGCTCCAAGGACCCTCAACTTTTCAGTCCAGGGGGCTCTTTCCACTTGCTGTCAGGAAGGAGAACTGGCTTGGGGATCATCTCCAAAATAGGTGGCCTGAACTCCTAACTGGCACATCCTCATAGCCACGCCCTCACCCAGTAGCAGCTCACATAATTTTGCTGGCCTCTGTGTGCGACCTTTCGTTCTTTGCTTTCCTCCTCCTCTTTCCATGACTAAACTTTAAACTTAGGGGTCACGACTTTCATCTGTGCATCCCTGGCAGTTTGCCTAGTGTACTGCATACGGTAGGTGCACCATAAATGTCAGATATTGTAAGAAGGAATGGGAGATGGCTCAGTCAGCATGAAACCAGAGGGAGAATATACGGGCCTCTGACAGGCCCACTCTTTGGGATCTTTCTACTGGGGTGACTCCAGCCAGGACGGAGAGGGATGCTTCCCCAGCACTTCCCTAGCCAGGGTGGGTTCCTCACTGTGTTTCCAGAACCATCGCTCTTCCAGGGCCTAGGAAAACACTGACGTCACAGAGGAAATGGAGCCCAAGGCTGGAGGTTGGGGAGGTATTCCTCACAGAAGGCCAGGCATCCCTTCCTCAGACGCCTAGCGTGCTTTCCAGATCAAGACTTGGAGAAGAAGCCCAGCCACCACCTCCTCTTTCTTTCTTTTTTTTTTTTAAATTTATTTAGTTTTGGCTGCGTTGGGTCTTCGTTTCTGTGCGAGGGCTTTCTCTAGTTGCGGCAAGCGGGGGCCACTCTTCATCGCGGTACGCGGGCCTCTCACTGTCGCGGCCTCTCTTGTTGCGGAGCACAGGCTCCAGACGCGCAGGCTCAGTAGTTGTGGCTCACGGGCCCAGTTGCTCCGCGGCATGTGGGATCTTCCCAGACCAGGGCTCGAACCCGTGTCCCCTGCATTGGCAGGCAGATTCTCAACCACTGCGCCACCAGGGAAGACCCCCCTCCTCTTTCTTAATGCCCTGCACTCAGCTCCTGTGACCCCGTTGCCCATCTCGGGCAGCCCCGGCGCATCTCACAGCTGTCCACTTGTTGGTGCAATCCTTAAACTCCCTGGGCTCCACTAATGGCTCTGTGCCCACCTCACAGCACTTTGGGAAACAGGCACAATCAGGTTTTAACTTCCCTGCCTCTCCTTCCCCGGTGCCTCTGATATTGCTTTACATACACATTCTCAGAAACACATCCGTCTCCTTCCTCGATGAGTATGGTGGGAATTATTTTTCCCTGTCCAGGACCCTCAAAATACTTGTCTCTCCTATTGGGGTATATACCCCCCAGGTTACATTGTAGCAACAATGTAACATTTTTTGATTGGTTTCTACCTCCCCTGTAAGGCCCTTGAGGGCACAGATGAGGTCTTTTCATCACCGTCCTGATGGAAATCTAGCACCAGAGGCTTACACGTGTTAGGCAGTTGGTACATATTTATGAAAAGAAATGGGATAAAACAACCTTGGAATGAATAGATTCATTAAATGGGGCGTGATCCAGCATACCAGCCATCTGCAAAAGAAAGTAGATATTTAACAAGCATTTAAAGTATCTTTAATTCTTTAAAATGGTCTTAATAATCTGCTTTGGGTAAAGGAAAGTACAAGAAATGAAAATATATGTAGGAATCATTGTGAACCACGATATACTCGCTAGAATGGCTGAGGAGAAAGGGCACGACAGTGTAAAATGATGGAGAGGGTGTGGAGCAACCTGAACTCCCACGCATTTTTGGAGGGAGAATAAAATTGTCAAAACCACTTTGGAAAACTGTTTAACAGCTTCTCGAAAAAGTTAAATACACATCTACCTAATGACCCAGAAATTCTATTCCTAGATATTTATCCAAGAGAAATGAAGGCATGAATATACAAAAAGCCTTGTCTGAGAACGTTCATAGCAGCTTTACTCATAAGAGCCAACGACTGGAAAAAGACCAAATGTCCATTGATAGGAAAAATGGATAAAGAAACTTGGATATAATCAAAATGGAATATTATTCAACAAAAAAGAAGGATAAACTGCATACATGTAGCAACATGGATGAATCTCAGAAATAATGTACTGAGTGAAAGAAGTCAGTCACAAAAGTACAAACTGTACATACAATTCCATTTATATGAAATTCTAGAATATGCAAAACTAAGCTACGGTGGTAGAAATCAGACCCGAGGCTGTTTCTGAGGTGAAGAATCGACTGGAAAATGGCACAAGGGAACTTTTTGTGGTGATGGAAACATTGTGTGTCCTGGTTAGAGGCAGTGAGGTTACACAAGTATATGTATTCATCAAAACACAGTCACCAGGGTGCTGAAGAGCATTTCTCTGTGTGTAAATTATAACTCAGTTTAAGGAAATCACTTTGGATGCATTTTTTCTCAAGTCTCAAACAAAGAAAAGCCTAGAACTGGGGAGTAGAAAGTGACCTGGGGAAGTCATGTGGTCCCACCCAGTATGTAGATGGAGAATCCCCCAAAGAAGTGACATGTTCCTAATCACTGAGACTTTGTGGCTGAAGCAGGAAAAGAACTCAAGGACCTTCATGTGCAGGAGGGTTGGGAGCCATTGAGTGACCACTTGCGATGGGAATGCTGACAATTAAGTCCACCCTGCACTCTCCTGGCTTTAATATTATCAGTTAATTGGCCACTGAACTTTGGTCTGCCTAGTGTACCCATCTACCCACCCCTACTCTGCCCCAGGCCCCTTCACAACCTTTTCTGATGGTACTTCACCAAGGAGGCTGATTTCCCAAGCTTCATCTCCATGAAGACCAGTGCAGAGACTAGGCTAGCTAGAAGAAACCAGAGTTGCATTATCTCAATATAGGAACTCTGGTTTTGAGATCACTCTTAGGCTGTTGGAGAGTCTCTAAAAGAGATGCAACAGCTCTGAGGGCAGGTAGAAGAAACCCTAGTAGCCAGGAATCAGGAGAAGTATCCTGGGGCCAGATTCAGGAGAAATCCAAGCTTCTCCAGAGACTGAGGAGAGGTCACTGAGTCAAGCAGAAGAGGGAGTGAGAAGCAAATCCACCTGTCACCTCGCATCACGCCTGCAAACCAAGCTGGGCTACGTGCTGTGTTCTAAACAGTCTCTCCCACTTGCCAGACTCAGGACCCTCCTGGTGACCTCCACTCCCACCGCTGGCTCTTTACCCTTTACTGTAACCAGGCATCACTTGGATACCCGTGAGGACGGTAGAGAGGGTCCACCAGGCGGGATGTGGTCTCCAGCCCCATCATTTCCGCAGAAGACAGAGAAGGGGCCTTATTAAACCACGGCACAACTCTGAGACAAAACCTAAATTCTGAATCTTAAAAGTATCAGGATGGGATGCTCTCTGTAGGATCTGGCTGCATTGCGTATCAGCTTAGCTGGAAGGCGGCATTTGGCGGCTAGCTGAGTTTGTTCCTCCACTGCTCCCTGTTTAGCCAGGGCCTTCCTCAGCACAGCATCCGCTGCACCTCCTTCACTGAGGACCTCTGTACGTCCACTCTTACTGGAAGTGGGAACTCATGGGAAGGCCGGCCGTGAGTTCCCAGCTGAAGGCTGTCTCTTGGAGAGAGGAAAGCTAGCTAATAGCTGTGCACAACTTTTTTTGCAAGCTCCAAAGGGCCATCTCTTATTTCAATGCCAGGCACTTAGTAGATGCTTTAAAAAAAAAGAAAACAAAACAAAAACAAAAACAAAAACAAAAACAAAAAAAAAAAAAGAAAACACACACACACACATATATTGATTGGGTAAAGAATGAGTGAACATTTGCTTTCTGGAATCTATGGCTTTTCATCTCAGTGTATTCTGGGGGAAGGAATCAACTTGAGGTTTGGAATCCAGTCAGTCTGTTATTTCAGGGCATCGCCTTGCCATGAGATGTGCTGTGCTATGCTACGCGTAACACATAACTTCTCTGAGCCTCAGTTTGTTCATGTTCTATATGGGGCAAATAATAATATGTAATTTAGAGCAGGGGCTTTTAGCCTGGAGTCCAGGAGTCCTTAAGGAGCCCTTAAAATTGAATGTCATGTTTGATACATATGTACTTTTATGAAGGAAAGAGTTTTAGATTTCATCAGATTCTTTAACTAGGTTAGTGACTTTAAAAAAAAAAACAAACAGAAAGAAACCACTGTGGCCTTAGACTTTTTCATAGATGGAGATGACATATATAAAGTGCCTGGGAATGCCAGACTCCACTGCAGCTTCTGTACAATCCCTGGCTGGGTGGAGGGAGCCGTCCGAGCTCTGTACCAGGCTGTCCCAACGCTGTGTGTCTGCAGCCCTCAAGATACACGTTTTGAGCAACATACTAGGTCATCATCCACAAACCCTTTCCTCGCTCTGGCCTCAGTTTCTTGTCTGTAATGTGAAAAAGTCAGACTCGGTGTTCATTCGGACCTAGCAGGTGTTAATATCCTCACTCTGTGAGGAAGGACCAAAGTTCTTAGCTCTGCGCTTCTTTCTCCCAAGGGCTAAGGAGAGTGGTCTCTGCCTTTTAGCTCCAAGAATGTCTCAGTCGATGAATGGAAGTCAATTTTGGTGCAAAGACAATCAGGAGTCTGGGAAGAGGGTGGGAAGGCGTTCTCAGGACCACGCGAGGAGCAAAGTAGATGGAGACCTTCGGGCTTGTTCACTGGTAAGGGGTGATGGGGTCACGGTGCCAAGGTTTTGGAGGAGCAGACGGGTTCAGAGGGGCAGAATGCAGGTGGGGTCACAGCTTCTCTGCTCGTTTCCAATTGCTCAAGCTGCAAAAGGAAACTGAGATAAACACGTGTGTTTGGAGGACAAACCACCGATTTGCCTAGATTTAGGCAGAAAAGAACCTCATTCCTCTCTGGCTTGTTTCCAGGGGCTCTTGACGATCTCTTGTGAGAAAAGCACACCTCCTGTGGACCCCTCATTTAGGGCAGCCTTTGGAACACACACTCTAGATGGCTATGGGGAGGGAAGATGGGAGACTGAAGCAGCCTTCCCCCACCCCTCGCCTGATGTGAAGGCATCAGGGGGAGATGCACAGAGAACCTGGTCACCCTTGGTTAGTTCTCCCATGGGTCCATTAGGCGTCTCCAAGCATAAACTGAGTGAGTGTGTTGAACAAAATACGTTAGATGGGAAATTCTGGCACCGGCTAGATAAATTGGAGACGCCATCCACTTTTCAGGGTGCTGTGCGTCTCCACCGTTTCTGTGAACTGGATGCCTTCACGTTGTAGATATCTTAATATCATGTTAGAGTGTGTCCTACTACTGCCTTTCATTGCCTTAAAACACGTTTAGTAATTTGTCAATGCAGTGAGTTTTCTGGATGGCAGAGCTTCCTGGGGAAGCAAGGGCTGTGCCGAGTTCTTTGCCATCCAGATGGTCATGGGACAGAATACCCCCTGGAGGGGATCACCCTACCGCAGGGAGCTGCTAGACCTTGGAATGTGGGACAGCCTGGGGCCCCTCCGCATTTATGGGGTGAAGGGGTGGGAATTGCCCCACCTGCTGGTTTGGCTGCCTTAAGTTCCATCCTTATCAGGCTTGGTGGCTCCCTAGGAATTCTCTTAGTCTTGGGCCCCCAAAGGCCGTGTGGGGGACACACCTGTATGGGCATCACCTGTACCAGCCCACTAAGCCCTGGACTCTGTGACCTCACAGCACTTCTCCAGCATCTGGTGTTTGCCTTATCCTGTCTGCTAGACTGTGGGGTTCCCTAGGACAAGTTTAGGTTAAAACCCGCCTCCCTCTGGGAAGCTTCCCAGACCAGTCCCTCAGTCTCCACCATGGCAGCACACTCACAGCCTGGATCTCAGCTTCTCTCATAATAAAGGTCACTTCCCAAGTTGAATTATAACCGTTCACACGTGCGTGCGTTTTCTCTCTTTGTCTCCTTTGTTCATTCCAGAGTTCTTTTCTCTCTCATTTTAGTTCTTTCCCTCCCTACCACCTGCTTGTTGTCAATTTTAAAGTTCATTTGTTCAATCATCATCTGCTCATTCATTCAAAAAATTTATTGAGCACCTCAGCCCCTGCCATCATCAAACTCACAGTCTAATTGGTGAGGCAGGCAATAATCCGATCGTCTTTTAAAATAAATAAGTGAACAAAAGAAAAGGAAAGTTGAAAACTGTGGCAGGTGCCGTGGAGGGGAATTACATTATGTACTGAGAGTGTAGAATATTGGGATATGACTCCAGAAAGTTAGGGAAGGCTCCCCTGAGGAGAGCAGGAGACTAAGAAACGAGGAAGGGAGGAGAGAGTTCTCCAGGAGACGAGAACAGCATGCGCAAAGGCCCTGCGGTAGGAGAAACCATGGGGTCTGCTAGACCTTGAAAGAGGGCTAGTGCGGCAAGCGCGGAAGGATCCAGGGGCAGCATGATGCGAGACAAGCTGGAGAGGAATGGGAAAAGGGTTGATTGGGCGATTGGTTGACTGTGCAGTTGGATGAATGAATGGGTGAGCGAGCGAGAATATTTCCTGCATCGTCACTGGGCATGATGAACAGGTATTGGTTTTCAAGCCAAGATGGTTGAGTACCAGTTGCGCCCCTACCTAGCGCTGGTCCCTCTGTGATATGGGTGAAGTCAGCTCTGTTTGCTGAGCCTCCGTGTCTGTATCTGCTGTGACGGGGGGTGGGGGGGCGTCACTGCAGTGACATTTTACGTTTTTCCTCTGGACGCGCTTGTAAAGTTTACTCCAGGGTGTGCCGGTGGGTGCTCTAGGCAGATGCTTCCCCAGGCACGATGGCCCCACGAATGCATCAAGCCAGCCTGGTGTCAGGCAGCGGGGGGTCGGCCCCATCTGCCTTCTCACAACACACCATGCCCAGTGACACAGCACATCCCCAGCTCCCCCTGGCCTCAAGGCGCCAGTCGAGACACACGGGCACTCGGTGTCACCTCGACCGAGGAGCCATCTGACGACAGACTCCCTTGTGCAGAATCACTTGTGCAAAAATAATAATAACATGAACACTGAAATGTGAAGAGTCCTAAATCGTGTGAGTAGGAGGACCTGCCTGCTTTGGTATCAGAGGGCAGGAAAGCCTGGTGTGCCCGCCCCTGCCGTCTGTGCTGCAAGCTCCCCAGGTGTCCGTGGTAGACACGTAGCTCACCCGCACCGTAGCTGTGTGTCCTTCCGTTTGTTTTCAGACCCCGCTTTGGGTCGTTCAGCAGACAGCAGTGTTCACTGTGCAGAGAGCCCTCGAGAGGGGACTCAGGCTCGGGCTTGCCCTCCAGGAGTTTGCGAGGGAGACAGAGGAGTCCCCATCTACAGTGTGATACGGCCCGTAAATGCCCCAGTGGAGGTTCACTCATTCAGCCGGTCAGTGAGCAGATATTAAATGCCACCTATGTGCCAGGCAGCTTTAGGTGCCTGTGAACAAGACCCACAGAATCCTTATCCCTCCTAGAGGAAGAAACAATAAACCAAATCAATACATACCTTGTATAGAGCATTAGACAGTAACATGGAGAGAAATCCAGCAGAGGAGGCGGGTGGGGAGAGCAGGGGCAGAGGGGTGGGTTGCAGTTTTAAGTAGGATGGTCAGGTGAGCCCCACTGGGAAGGTGACATTTGAGCCAACAGGTGAAGGAAGCCTGCAGGGAACCGTTTTCAGGCAGAGGGAACAGAGAGCGCCTAGACCCTTGGTTAGAGGATGCCTGCAGGAGGGGCAAAGCCTCCCCGATCCCACCACGGATGTGCCAGGGACAGAATGTTTGAGGTTTCGGCCCCAGGGTGCCAGCCAGACCCCGATCGATTGGTGTATTTGAATTCAATAGAAATCTCAGTGTCGCCATTGTTTCCTAACCCCCTGACACATTGCCTGTAGCTCTAACCATCTGTGCCATAACTTAATATATGCCTGTGGTAGGCAGAACAGAGGTCCCCCAGAGGTGTGCCCGTTCTGAACCTGTGAGCATGTTATCTTACACAGAAAACGAGACTTGGCAGATGCAATCACGGTAAGGGTCTTCTTGGGGAGATTATCCAGGTGGGCCCATCATATTCACAAGGGTCCTTCTGGGAGGGTGCCTGGAGGGTCAGAGCCAGAAGAGATGTGACCAAGGAGGCAGAGGTCACGGTGACACAGGGCAACAGGCCAAGAAATGCAGGCAGCCTCTAGAAACTGGAAAAAAGGAGGAGTGGATTCTCCCCCAGGAGCCTCCAGAACCAACACAGCCCTGCCCACACCTTGATTTTAGCCCCCGAGACCCATTTTGAACCTCTGACCTCCAGATCTGGAAGATAATAAATTTGTGTTCTTTTAAGTTGCTACGTCTGTGGTTAGCAGTTATAGAGGCAAAAGGCACTTAATACAATTCCAAAATTATTTTATTTAACAGGAAATATATGTAGTGTTTACATAGTGCCAGGCCCCTTTCCAGCTCTTTACAAATAATAGTTCATCCTTTAATCTCCATAAAGATTCTTCAGAGTCGGTACTGTTAGTATCTTCATTTTACAGATGAGGTCATTCAAGTGCAGAGGGGTTAAGTAATCTGCCTAGGGTCACACAGCTCTAAGTGGCATGGGCAGGATTTGAACCCAGGCCATGTGGCTTCAGGGGCAACGCATTTCTGCTCTGATTGATTTTCTTACACTGGCATCAGTGACCCCAGCAAGGCCCTTGCCTTTCTCAGAGTGGACCGTCATCTCTGCTCTTCAGTGTTTCTCACCTCAAGCAGACACCACGATGGTGGACCCATGGACGGCGCTCAGAAAGGACCTCAGAAACCACTAAATCAATATGGAAACTAATATTTGCTTTCCATTTCTGAGGGAAAATGCAGAGATAATCAATCTTTTGTTTTAATTTTGTAGTGTAACCCAATACTTTCTACAGAGATACAATTCATAAAATGCACTCTTTTAAAATGTACAATTCAGTGACTTTTAGTGTGTTCACAAGGTTGTGCCACTATCACCAATTCCAGAAAATTTTCATCATCCCCCAAAAGAAGCTCCATACCTGAAAACAGTCACTGCCTCTTCCCCCCTACTCCCAGCCCCAGAAACACAAATCTGTTTTCTCTCTCTCTCTCTATGAATTTACCTATTCTGGACATTTTATATAATAAATGGAATCATAGAAAATGTGACTCCTTCATTTAGCATAATGTTTTCAAGGTTCTTCCACATCGTAGCTTGTATCAGTCCTTCATTCCTTTTCGTGGCTGAACAATATTCCATTGTGTGGATGTAACGCAAGTGTGTTTATCGATTCACCAGTTGATAGGCATATGCGTTGTGTCCACCTTTTGGCGATTATGAATGACACTGCCACGGACATTCATGTCATCGGTTTCCTCATGCCTAATTAGGAGGGACTTCCAGACAGAACCCAATAGCTTCCAGAACCCTGTTGGCAGTGCCCTGCAGGTACGTTGCTGTTCTTACAGCCCATGGTCCTGCAGTGAGATGCTGACACCCCCTGGAAACGAACGTCAGGATTCAAGGGGCAGCAGGTCCTCCTGGAGGGGCTGCAGTGTCCTCTGTCGTGAAGGTGGCAGGAGGAGATTCAGGAGCAGTTGTTTCCACCCTGCTTCTCCCTCACATGCCATGCCAACCTGAGCACGCCCTTCCCCTCGACGGGCCTCAGTTTCCCCATCTGTAAAGGCAGCTCTTCATGAAATGGGGGTGCTTATACTTGAAGACTGAACAACTCCAAGCTAACATGCTGTTGTGATTATTTTTTCTGTCGGGTCCACTGAAATACACGATGTTATACTGATTTATGGTGCGCAGTTTATGTGGATTGCATACGCTGAACAAAATACTGTTATCTTTTAAACGTAATATGGTGTGTAATTATTTATGACCAAATGTTTTCAGCATTCACTTTGAATAGGATCATGCTTCTTAGGATCAGTTGGAGAGAGGGAAAAACAGTTCTGCCCAAAAGCTCTAATAACCAAAGGCCATGGATACATGCTTTTGTAAATAACAAAGAAAAGCTATTGAAAACCTTAAACATGATAATAATAATGAGGGAATTGCCTCACGTGGTCACAACCAGCTCTTCCAAGTTCATGTCTACACCAACCCTGACTCCAAGGAGGCAGGTACCCTGGGCCTGAATGTGAAGCCAGGAGTCCCAAGGCTGTGACCACATACCCCACGTGTCCCAGTGTGCCCCAAGGGACATGTCGGCCGGCAGCATTGCCGAGGGCAGGGACACAATAAGCACCATCGAGGTAACACATTGAATAAGTGCTATTTCCATTCCACATACAACGGCAGGAACCAGCGAGGATGTGGCCTTCTCCTGCCCCGAAGCAAGTTAAAAATATTGCCTGCTTCTTTGCTCACTCCCGTCTTAGCCCTGCACATTTAAAAATACACCCGTCAGTGGCTCTGCATTTGAAAATGTATTTTGCATCTGATAATTATGATGCATTTAAAGGGCAAAATTAGAAAGCGCAAAATTAGGCTAGCAGGCTTAATTAGCCCATTCTTTTCTCTAATGGGTGAAATTTGGGCAACTGTCTGCTCAAGGGGCACAAAGACCCCTAATAGGGCTGATGGAAATTCACCAGCTCCTCTGTCAACCCCGTCACTCAGCAAGCCGGATGGGGGATTAACTGCGCACCGAGAAATGTGAGACCCTCGAAGCAAGAAGATTACACCCTCTTGTCCTCAAGAAAATGACATGAGTGCGATTACAAAGTCATCTATCAACTGATAATAGACACACTCAGGGCTTCCCAGAGGCCTGGTGTAACCAAGGTGGCGACGGGATTGTATGTAAAGAGGCAAAGTCTGCAGCTTGATGTGTTTGGTGATCACACCCCCATTGTCACCTGAAGATCTGTTCCCCCTCCAGCCCTGGTCTTGCTAAGCAACTACTAAATGCCTTCCTCTGCTCACTGGGGCTGGCCACTCTTCCCAGGCTCCTGAGCTATTCTCGGAAGGCACAGTGAGCTGGCCAGGACACGTTTGGAAACTTCCAAGGACCTTCCAAGTGCCGCGCGCCTGGATTTTCTGCAATTTGATTCCACGTTCCTAATAAAGTTATCTTGATGGCTGCGCTGAGCTTTCTCTGCACCTAGATGGGCAGATCCGTCCCCAGCTTTCAAGAGGGGAGTTTTCTCTCTTCAAGTCGCCATGGCCCTTCACAAGCCAGGACAGGCCCCACCGAGTGGAGGCGAAGTGATCCCAGGTAGGAGTCATCCTGATGAATCAGATGTGTCCCTACTTTTTTTTTTTTAAGCTGCGGATTTCTTCATAACAGAGGCTGTGGTGTTCTTTTTGCAGCCAGATCTAGAAGCTCTCTGCATGCTGAGAAAGAGGCTCTACTCCGCTGTGTCCAGCAGACAGAACTCAGGATGGGCCGCCCCTGCTTCTGGCCGCCCGGAATTTTCTGAAACAATCCATGGGGCAGCCTCAGAGCTATGGAAAGGGCCTGAGATCTGAGGTTGAACCTGGATTCTGGAGGCCTGGGTGGTCTCAGACAAGACATTTTGCCTCTCTGACGTGAACCCTCAAACTTGTAGAATTGCTATAAAAATGCATTCATCGGAGAGAGTAGTTCTCAACCAGGAGCCACTGTGCCTCCCAGGAGACATTTGACAATGTTTTGGAACATATTTGATTATCACAAGCGCCATCTTTACCATCCTCTATGTTGCATTTGGTGCCACAGAAAAATCCTTTGTCGCTAAGAGTTAGTCAAAATTCAGGAATTTGTTTTCAGTGTTTCATAATCTTTATAAAGAAAATGCATATAACCCCAAATTATGTAGGGAAATGGGGGACAGAGCAGGGAAACCATGTCCCTGCCATATTCATACTGTCAACTTTTTTTTTTTAAGCTGTTTAACTTGTCTTCATGACCATTTTTGGCCATTTCCTTACAAAGAGCCAAAACAAAGCAAAAAAAGAATAGGTTGCTAGAAAAAAAAGAATAGGTTGCTAGAAAAGGTATAAAATATTTCTAAAGCCTAGTGATTGGAATTTCTCCAGCCCCAAGCAGAATGGCTTTACCCAGAGTCCAGCTGAAAGACAAAATGGTAGCCTCAGGCAGGATTCCCGAGACAGAAAAAAATATTCAGGAGCTGGAGCGTGGCAGACCCCTTGGAAGGGTGAGAAAAATTGGGAAGGTCTGAGTAGGGATCTCCTGGGGCCTCTTAACTCCTTGCAGAAACACCTTCCCTCTACAGCAAACAGGACTCTCTCACCCCTTGTATTTGCAACACAAAAAGTAGCAGAGGAGAGGACAGATAGTATTCTGATTGTCTGTAATCGAGAAAGAAGAAATCCAGCAAAACCCCACCATGGGATGAACAGAGCCCAGGCAATGCTGAAAAAACTTCCACCCACCAGGTTTTTAGGGTGCTTGATTTACCATTCAAGTGAGCACAGCTGCAAGGAGGGGACCCGGCTCAGAGCCAAGAAGGGGAGAGAAGGGTAGCACGTGAACAAGGAGGGAGAGGATTGTTTGCAGACTAGACTATTAAATTGACTTGGAAATAGTTCCCCTCATCCCTCCCTGCATAAAATAGTTGTCTCTTTCAGAGGGAGGACCACAGACTCCCAGACAGAGCCCTTAAGTGCCGTTTACGCAGTGTGCTAATTGCAGTTAGGGAACCCACCCCTAGCCGTTGCTCAGCTTCTGTCCAGTTTTCCCTCAGGCACTTCCGCGGTAGCAGCCCTATTGGTGGATCTTCCTCTCAGCCCCCAACAATGAGCGTAAATGGGAAATGTGTAATTATTCACTTACTGCTATTGATGCAGCCGACGCTGAGTGGCCGTGGCTTCTGGACAGCGGGAATGCCGTCCACGCAGAGTGGGTCTGTCTCGAATCAGAATGACCTTCTTTCGGGACAGGGTCTAAGGCTCAGCCTCCCCAGAGCTTTTCCTACAGAGCTTCTGGGAGCCTTGGTTTGGGGTCACGTTCACATTGTCATGGGGAATGGCTACATTAGTCACTGGTGGGTCTCACGTTTATTCTAAAATTAGCAGCAGGAATGATATAGCTTCCCTTACGTAGCTGTTCATGGCTTGGTGAAATGCTCCTGTCACTGCATAGAAGTCAGGGTCGACCAGACACTTGCTGTGCGTGGGCTGTGACCCTTGCCTTGAGGGTACATACAGTTGGAACTTGCTCACTGGTTCTTCTCATTCAACATTCTCTGCCCTTTGTCATGCCTTTAGCCCCTCAAGCTCCCAGGCAGATCCCATTTTATCCATTTCCTGTGACTGCCCTAACAATCGCCTCAAACTCAGTGGCTCAAAACAACACGCACTCATTCTCTTACGGTTCCGGAGGTCAGAATTCCAGCAAGGGTCTCACTAGGCTACAGACACGGTGCTGGCAGGGCTGCGTTCCTCGGAAGCTCTAGGGGAGAATCCATGTCTTGGCCTTTCCAGCTTCTAGAAGCTGCCCACCTGCTTGATTCCTGGCCCCTTCCTCCGTCTTCACCTCTCCGTCTTCAAAGCCAGCAGTGGCAAGTCTAGCCCTTCTTACATCACATCACCTCTTTTGCTTTCCCTTGCACTTTTAAGAACACCCTTATAATCCGGGATACTCTCCCTATCTTAAAATCAGCTAATTAGCAGCCTTAATTCCACCTGCAACTTTAATCACCCTTTGCTGTGTAATCTAACATATTCACAGATTCTGGGGAGGAGGACATCTTTGGGGGCCATTATCTACCTACCACACTTCGCGTTCTGACGGTCTGTATCTCATCACCTCCAGCTGGCGGTTACACAGCTAGTCTTGCAGGTAGCACCCTGTGTGATCATCTTGGATTTGGGGACTTAACCTGCTCACAGGTAGAACACATGCACGCACACACGCACACACACCATCCATCCCAGCCTCCTGGGACGGACCAGAACTAGAGTTCAGGCTCTCTGAGGACAATCTGAGGCCGTATTCTGAGTGCTTGGTGCACTTGATGTATCAGAAGCACTCAAATAATTCTTGAAAAAAATCAGTCAGAAGAGTAAGTCCCGGCCCGGGAATGGTGTAACAATAACGCCAGGGCCCCGGGGTCAGATACAGGGTTCACTTCTTGCCTAGGTACTTAAGAGTCTGTGACTCTCTCAGCGAGCCTCAGTGACCCCATCTCTAAAGTAAGGACACAGCCCCCTGTCTAACCAGGCTGCTGCGAGGATGGGAGTGTATTTAGTAGATGGCCTGGACTGTAAAAACGCTCAAAGAGCAGAGGCCGATGCTGGCTTCCTCACCCCAGCAGTTACCGTCTCGGACAGGAACACGGTCACGGAGGCGAACGAGCACCTCCAACGTTAGAGGTGCCCTGGGGGAAATGTGCTCGCGCTCCTAGTTGGGAGACAGAGTAGGAAATGGTCAGTTTCCACGGCCACGTCAAGGAGGCTTCACAGATGTGTTAACACCTGAGCTGAATCAGAACCGATGAGGAGGTGTCAGAAAGGTGGGAGAGGGGAGAGGTATTCCAGGAGAGGGCACAGCACGCGCAAAGGTCCAGAGGCCTGGAGCAACCTGGCCTTTTCAGAGAGCTGCAGTTGGTGTTATAGGATTAGAGGCAGGGGAGCAATGGGGGGCAGGGAGGGCACCAGCACGGCAGGCAGTGGGGCTGGAACGGAGGAGGGTAGGAGGGCTTGTGAGCAGGTAGGCTCTGTGTGCTGGGCTAGGTTCTGACGTCTTGAGCTGGCCGTGGGTACGCTGGCACTCATACACTCGCTGTCTACGATCCTGTGCTTTCTCTCTCGCTCGTTCACACGAAGGGACACGTACATCAGACACACATAAAGTGGGTACGCAAAAAATACATACATGTGGGCCACGCACACCCGCTGGATGCACGCACAATACACATACTGGGATGGCAGATACATTCGGGGCCTACACCTTGTGGACCTACAGACTCGTAGCCCATGCACACACAGAGGACACGGACCCCCAGAATGCATCCCTGACCATGTGGCCCAATGCACACACACTCGTGCATAGCCACACGTACACACTGGCCACACACACCCAGGGCGCTCAACACGCCGGCACACGAAGAAAGCACGCACTTACTGCCCGTGTGTCCACGCAGAACACGGGCCCTGCGTAGCCTCCCACACACTTATTAAATATGTCTACACTCAAAATAAACACACACTGAACGTAGACTCACACACGCATTTTGACCACGCACACACAGACCCCTCATTTCTTTCTGGAATGCGTCTGGGTTCCGAGGCAGGCACTTGTTTGGCCTGAGGGAGGCTCTGATTATTCTCCCAGCCCCGGCAGGCAGAGCGACTCCAAGACGTCTTTTGGATTTACTCGGTTTATACACACCTCTCTCCCCCGGAGTGATGGGCGGGGCAGAAAATGAGCTCTGGCGGGACCCCAGCACCCAGCTCCCATCTCAGCACCAGCCCAACCCCCCTGAAGACTCCGCAGCTTGTGACAACAGGGCGGCACCCAAAAGCATTGCCGGGTCTTTTGCAAGAGTCCCCCATGTGCGACGCACCGCCCGGCCCTCCCCCCGCAAGCTGAGCTGGTGGGGGGCTGGGGAGCGGGGGCAGAGCCAAGCAGCTCCCAGCACTGCGGGCGCCCTCATCAGCTGTCTCCCTGGGGCCCCGTTTGGGTGATGAGCCCAGCCCGCTCTAGAGCTCTGCAGAGCGGAGTCCCACTCAACATCTGCCGGGTCTGTCGGGAGCCCGTCAGGCACAGCTCCCTCCTCTGCCTGCGCGCCTCTACGAATTGGGTTCCAATGAGCCGGAACCTCGTGCCTTCGCCTGAAGTTCCGACAAGTTATTTCCTGGTGGTGGCCAAGATGGAGCTGTGACCTGCATCCGGGTTAATGAGTGGAGGACACACCACGTGCCTGCCACCCTGTCTCGGTTCACTTGCCCTGCTCCGAGGAGCTAAGAAACAAGGTCACGCCTCACATCGGGTGCACGGCCTCCTCCTGGGAGACCATTCCGTGCCCTCAGTCAGAGCGGGCCTCAACAGATGGAGCCCGAGCCTCTGCTCTTTGTTAGAGAAGGAAAGCAATGGCGACATCAGTGCAGGCTCGCGGAGGGATGTCAGTGATGGAAGGAAGATGTTATCCGTGGCCCCCCCGCCTAGGAAGTTTAGTGTGAATTAGTCCCAAATCCGAACTCCACGGATTGTCAAGAATCCAGGGTTGTGCTCACATCTGCTGTGAATTCCGCCGACAGTCATGTCCTCATATTTCTCCCGGCTCCTGAGCTCACAAGCACCTGCACGTGGCTTCCGATTCCTCCCTCATCGAGCTGAACAAGAGGCCCACATTTTAAAGGGATTTCCCAAATAAATGCACTCATTGGAAGCCTTTTGAGCATAGTGGCTTTACCGAAAGGGCAGCGATCACAGGAAGGGGGACATCAGGGCAGCATGTGTCCCACTCTTACTTTCTCATCGTCCTCTTCCATCCCTCTCTGGAGTAACACACAAGTCCATCCCCGTCTCCATCCGCGTGCCCACATTCAGGCCCAGGAAGATCAGTTCCCATCATCACCTATCCCCAGAGAGACCTTTTCAAATATTCTTCTCTCCTAAGAGTGGGTGTCTGCCCATAAGAAATTCTCACGACAGCCACCAAGGAGATACAGTATCCCCACAACACTGCATAATGAAGCTGTGTGTTCAGAACAGAAATTCCTCCAACAAAGGTGAATAAACATCACAAAAGTAAGCCCGCACAGTGAGGGTACTTTCAGTATTAGGGAGAAACCTGACGACTTCCCAGCCGGAGAGAGTGAGATTACTGGAGTTTGGGTGTCCAGTCTGACTCTTGTTTCCCCAAGCAATGGTGAGACAGCTCAAATTTGAGTCAGAAGCCAGCACCCCTGATGGGGCCCCAGGAAATATCTCTCCAGCCAGGGTCGGGGCCTTTGTTCCAGGCTGACAACAAAGGCCTGAACTCCAAATATCCACCCCCTGCCCCCAAGTCACTGTGGTTTCTCCAGGCCCAGGGGGAAGAGGGGGCCGGAGCAGGTCACAGGCCTCCTCCAAAGAGTTGACTCAGGGCCATTCAGACTCAGGAGCGTTTCCTTTCAACAAAGTCTGTTTGTTTCTCCCAAGAGCCCTGGGGACTCCGTGCCAAGACCGAATGACTCACTGGCTCGCAGGCCCCGCTTTGCTCTGGGAGGCGCTCAGCGGGGGCACTTCTCCCCGCAGACCAGGCTCCAGGTCCACCTGGGCTCTACGGCGTGAGCTTGGATGGAAACACCGCCAAAGGAGGGTTCCACGCACGAGCCTTCAGGCCTCAGCCTAGTGTGGGATGCCCCTGTCCACGTATGCTGGCTTCCTTCAGGAGTTCAGACAGTATCACTTCACACAGGAGTCTGATCTCCCTCCAGGAGCCCCCTCCACTGGAAATCTCTGAAAGTAATGTCTGAGCTTACGTGCCAAAGCATGGGTCCTCACGCCACGTAGTTTGAAAAACATCCTTTTCAGTATGTTAGGAGCTTCCAGAAAAGCTTTGTTGTTGAGAGAAATCTCCTTCTTTGGATCAGTGAAGGTCAGTCACAGACACTAGTAAGATCTCTTCAAGGGGAAAAAACTGGATACGGTTTCAACTAGTTGGCCTGATTGAGATTCAGTTGAAGCCGTCCTCTATTAAATGAAGACTCGCTACTGGACCCACATGATCGTTGTAAGAACTGAAAGAGGAGAGAGTAACTCCTGTGGTAGGATGATTACTCCAGGCCAAGCAAGGCAATGGACAGAGTCCATTACAAACACCATGTGACTTCATCCTCATCATCCATCACAGGGCTCCAGGAAGTGCCAGCATCTTCATACCCATTTTGAGGAAACTGATGCCTGGAGAGATTAAGTAGCCCAAGTTCACACAGTTAATAAACATCAGATTACTCACCAAATGAGCAGGGCAATAAGATGCAAAAGGAGAGTGCTCGGCCACCTTAGAGACCCCAAAATGTCTTAGTGGTTTGTAGGTACTTTAGAAGCTCGTGTATTAATTAGCAGTGGGTATACTAATTATAAAGCTAGCTCATTCGTTAAACGCAGTTTCCATATGTCCCTGACCATATTATTCCCCAGGCAAGTTCTTTCCTAAAACAGAAAGTTATAAACCTACAGGTGATCTTGATTGGTTTTTCTCATGCTTCCTTCCAGTAAGGGAGATGTCACTTATTCATTCAACAAACACTTATTCAGCATCTCCTTTGGGCCGTGCATTCTCTTGGGGCTAGAAATAAAATTGGTGACCAAAAGGGACATGAATTTGCAATCTGGGGCAGGTGTATCGACCTCAGCGCTGCTGACGTTTGGAACCAAGTCATTCTTTGCTGGGGGAGTCCACCCCGTGCCTTTGAAAGATGTTTAACAGCATCCTTGGCGTTGACCCACTAGATGTCATAGCAACCCCAAGCGGTGGCAACTAAAAATGTGTCTAGACATCACCAAATGTCCTCCAGGAGCCTAATCTCCCCGCTCAAGAGCCAGTGTTCCACAGAGGAACGGAGTCATTCATCAAACACTAATAGCTCTCAGCCCCGAGGGTTCAGGTGATCAGCCCTAAACCCGATTTTCTGGGTACAGATGACATGTGAGTCGAGGTGCAGGTCCTGGTGGAGCTAGCCAGGAAAAGCAATTGTAGGGCAAGGGAGACAGGCTTTGGAAACATCTCAGAGGCAGAGGCAACAGCATGACCCAAGGCATGAGGGGAAATGGGATCCCGATTTGGAGTCTGTGTTGTTCAACGATCAGATCAGAGTTCTGGATAAAGACGAAAGCAGCATGATTCCATGTGCAGTTGACACAATGCAGGGAGAAGTGACAGACTCTGTATTCCAGAAGGCTTAGACAAGCTAGACCCTTGTGCCAAAATGAGGATGCACTAATAGGAACACAAGGCAAACTCCTGCATAATGGTTCAAAAATGCCAGCCATTCAAACAGGGGAAACCTGGCTGAGAGGCAGAGATATGAGAAGGCTTTGGTGATGAGCCATTTTCACGCTCATTCGTGCCTCAGAATACCCTGGCAGGCTTATTAAAGCACTGCTTGCTGGGTCCCACCCCCAGAGTTTGTGATTCAGGAGGTCTTGGGTGAAGCCAGAGAATTCGCATTTCAAACGAGTTTCTCAAGTGGTGCTGACTCAGCTGGGCCGAGGATTAACCTTTGAGAATCACTGGTGGAAGCCTCAGTTCCCAAAGATGTTAATGACGTTGGGGTCAAATTAATAGAAACCTGGCATCTCGATGTAAAAGCAGGTGAGAGCTTCGGTGCTCAAACTACCGCTGGTGAGCCAGAAAGAACACCGAGCACCTTATTTTAAGGGGAACTGGAAGGTTCCAAAGAAAAGTGGGGAAACTAGGTTATATGAAAAGTGGTTGAGGGACGTGGGGTGTTTGGCCCAGAAAAGAGAAGTTATGGGAAGAATCTAGGAGCTGCTTCAAATAGCTGAGGGGCAGTACTGTGAATATGGATAGGATTCGTTTTGTATCCCCCCAGGGTCAAGCACATTAGTTCAAGATAAGGAAAACCAGGGTGGGAGTGTCAGAAGCAGGGGGCTTTTGGTTCAAGGTTCAACGTAAAGCAGAACCTTGTAACAGTTATAGCTCTCGTGCAACGCTGTCCCGTGGAAATAGAATGTGAGCCATATATGTACTTTAAAACTGTCCGGCAGCCATAATGTAACAAGTAAAAAAGTAAAAACACAGGTGAAGTTAATTTTCATAACACTTTTTATTTAACCTACTATTTCCCAAATATTTTCACTTTGACATGTCATCAGTATAAAAATTATTAATGAGATACTTTGCATTCTTTGGTTTGCAGTACGTTTTCTGAATCTAGGCTGTGCCTTACACTTAAAGCGCACTGGACCAGCCAGATATCAAGCACTCCGTTGGTACATGTGGCTTAGGGCTCCCGTCGTACTGGACAGTCAAGCTCTAGTGAATCATGAATCCATCACCACCAAGTGAATGATTCCTACTTTTACTCAGTTGCTCTGCCCCATTACTGTCTTTTGGCTTTAATGACATTCATATCCCATGTGTAAATTCCTATTTTAAATTCAAATGAACTCATTATAAAGTTTTTATATGTGTTTTGAGAATTTCATAGCATGCTTTAAGTTACCTGGAAGCAGCCTGGGGCACCCTAAATAGAGATGGTATCAGGATTCTTGCTTATAAGTGGCAGGAGACTCAATTCAACCCAGCTTAAGAACATACCAAAATAATTTCTTAGCTCACATTTTGAGAAGTCCAGTGGTGACACTGGCTTCTGGCATGGCTGGATCCAGATACATCAATCGTGTCACCAGGAACTTGTTTTTATGGCCCCAAATTCACTTACTTCTGTGTTGCCTTCATTCTTTGCCTGGATCCCCTGGAGGTAGAAATACGGCCTGAGAAATTCCAGTCTTAAATCATCCTTACAGCGAGCATTCCCTGTAGAATAAGCTTCTCTTTTCAAATAGTTCTAAAAAACCCTAGATTTGAGGCTTATTGACTTGGATTGGAAGTGCACCACTTATCCCAGAATCCAGCATTGTGGATTTGGTCAGGGTGTCGCCTCCAGAGCCAGGACCCTAGGGAATCAGCCCCATGTAAACCACAAGAATGGGCACAGGGGATGGGATCCCCAGAGGAAAGGGAAGGGTTCGACAAACACAAATATCAGATGTCCATGAGGGGGGCCTTAATGATAGAGGCCGATGGATCAATTTGTCCTGGGTTGTGAAAATTGCCTTTGGAGAAGGTCCACTTTCTCTTTACTATAAGGCACTGCTTGGAATTTCATAGGTGAGGAGCTCAATTTAAGACACGAATCTTGAGTGCCTGGGCCCCAACATGAGTCTTGCTTTGCTTTTGACCAGTCTACTTTAAGAAGTCTTGTCCCGTGCGGCTGAATTTAGGTGACAGACTTAAGATCGGAATGAGGCATAGAAAGTTTAAAGAATAAATCTAAATGTATGCATTGCTAGGCAATTTAGAAGAGTGGAACCTGACTCAACTAGGTTATAGTCTGTTCTCCTTCCCTCCCCCAGTGACTTTTCAACCAAATGGCGACTGATCTCTGGGGTCAAAGATGTGAAAATCTTACAAAACTCAAAGTCTAACTTCTTCAGATCCCCAAACATCCGAATCACAAACAGGGTGTGCATTTCGTCTGAGTACCTGCAGCCCTCGCTCACAGGCATTCTTTATTGGTGCCAGTTACTTGTTTCATTTACCCACTAATTTCCTCCCATTGGAGTTGTTTCCCCAAAGTCATGTACTTTCTCTGCTCGCATGTACCTAAGTAGTTCCCAAATCCAGCCAGCAATTTAGATAGGTCCATGGCTGATTCCTGAAATCTTTACATGTGCGAGTTTTGGAAACAACAGAGAACTTCAAAAATGTATCAAGCCAAAGGACTTTTAGAGACAGAGTATCTTTTGTCATATAAAATAGAATTCTTTATCTCAAACTAAGATTTATTTAGAAGTAGCAATGGCCAGAAAATATTAGCAACAATGTGGCAATTCTCCCCCCCCCCAAATACTAAGACTTTCCTTGCCCAATTTGTGGGTAGGCATATTCATCCTTCAAGGGTCCCCAAAACATTGCGGACTCTTCTCTGAAGAATTCTCCATGCACTGCTTTGTTCTACCACTTTACCTGAGTCATTGCACTGACCAGAGGCTCTGAGGCAATATGGCTTAAGGGACTTAGACTGTCCTGGATTCAAATCTCAGCTCTGTCGTTTCTTAACCGTGTATCCAGAAAGTTCTTAAATTTGTCTGGGTCTCAGTTTCTTCATCTATTAAAAAAACCCAAAAATCTTGTCTTGCTGAGTTGCTTTTAAACAAACATGAACTAATGTATGTAAATTGCTTGGTGCCTAGGCACTCAATGAAGAGTAACATTATAATTATTATTACTGCACTGTGGTTACTTGTTTATAAGTCAGTCTTTCCCATTAGAGAGCGGCATCCTCTAGGGCAGGGACTGTGTCTTATTAAACTTTATGTCTCAATCCAGAATATATAGATATACATGTTTGTTGAAATAATAACATGAGTAAAGAAATGGATGCATACAGATGAAGAAAGAAAAGTCAATGTACAGTCAGTCTCTAGGGGACCATGGCCCTAGAACAATAATATTATACCATACCAAACCCTTTCCTTTTCAGTTGAATGTTTAGACCCTCTTACACCGAACCACATGTTTCTGAAGAAACAGTGCCCATGGTCACGTGGGCAATATCATATGGTTCAGACTGATTAAGAGCTAAGAGTCTTGAGTTAAATTTCAGTGTCTTTCAAATATCACCATATGATTAATTGTATTAAATATCTTCCTCATCTACCTCTTTCCAACCACAGTGACCAAGCAGAGACTTAAAATCAAAATAACAGTGTTTGTAAATTGAAAGTGCCTGCTTGCAAATCAAGTTGTAAGTATCCCAGGCCTTGAAACCCCAAAGTTTGATTTCGGAATTCAGCCACCAACTCCTTTGGAACTAGAAAGGCTGCCTATGTATTTTCAACTTGAAAACAGACACATGCTTGTCCCATTAGAGTCAAACATGTAACATCATTCCAGGTACCTTTAAACCTAAAAATCCAAGTCAGGGAGTCATGAAAGGCAGTGGGCACCAAAATCATTTCTCAGCCCAATTGACTCAAAAGCAGTGCGGCTGGGCAAACTCCCTTCTAGAAAGTTGTCCCTTATTTGGATGTGAAAATCCCTTCAGTTCATGCTGTTAATCTCGTCCTAACCATATTTTGTAAATACAAAACCTGGTTCAATGGTCCCACTGAGACCACATTTCCCAATAATGAGGGAAATGGCATTTACAGGAAGGTCTGAAACTTTCCTTCAGTAGCCTGCAATTTTGTAAGTCCCGTATGAAACCTCCATGTGGGCATGACTAATGGATCCACCTAATTAAATTTTTACAGCATTCCAGGGCTGGAGTGTCAAATGTTTGCTTCCAGCTTGTCTCCTTGTAACACTGTCAAATAAGTCTCCCATCCCATCCCCCTCCCACACACACCTTTTTTTAGGGTCTGTAGGCTGCATTCCAATGTCATATGAAATCAGAATTTGGTTGATGAGGATGAAGAGATGGATTGCCAAATAGTTTTTGCAAGCCAACCTACCTTCACCTATTTAGAGAGGTTAAAAGGATAAAAAGGGGGGAAAAGAAAAACAAAAAATCCTTCCAGCTGAGGTAGGATTCTATATGGGAAGTTGAGAAAGTCACTTCCAGTGGGTAAGAAGACCATCACTGTTGTTGTAAATCCTTACTCCTAAGGACTACACCGTGCGTTTAGCAAGATGGAATTTTAACTTTGAAAATGTACTTAAATTCAGTAGATTCTGTGGACTTCAGGAAAGAGGGGTTTGTTGCGTCTAATCTGCAGCACATGATTTCTTGTTCCTTGTTGTGTAATTGGTTTGAAAGAAAAGCATGCAGTTAGACCATTTGCTTATCTCCTAACCGGAGGGTGAGGGTTCATCACAAAATGGGTAGATAATTTGAGAATGTATCTGGAGATGCTCAGCAAAACGCAGAAGTAGAATCTGATTTCAGTGCCGAACGAATGTCAGACTCAAGATAGGATGCTGTGGGTTCGAGGCAGTGTGCTCCCCCGGAGAAATCACTGAACCTGTTGGAGGCACCTTCTTGGAGATAGATGCTTAGGATGGACACATGTCAGTCAATCCCTGAGAGCTCTCCAAACCAGAGTCCCCAAGCGTGGTCCATGTCATCTACATCAGAACCAACTTGGGAGCTTGTTAAAATGCAGGTTCTTGAACCCCAACCCAAACCTTCTGAGTCAGGATCTGGAAGTGGAGACAGGGACTCTACATGCCAAAGAGCTCCCAGGGAAGCCCCACCAGCTGAAAGTTGGAGATCTTTGCTCTGGAGCTGTGGGGAAGATTGTAACTCCACACAGAGAGGGGCTGGAGGTCACAAGTGATAAACAAGGCATGGATTAACTGAGGCCACATGGAGACCCTTCCCAGGGAACCAGGTCATCAGCACCAGGAAAGGGTTGTTTTTCATCCAGCCAGAAGATCCCTGTGGACACACAAAGGCTCACCTTACCCCGCAAAGAACCCAAGCTGATTATTCCAGCCCAAGGTCTTCAGGAATCAGTCCTAGTGGGGAACCTCCATCTGAAGTCTTCTACTCTGTCTTCCCCAAGTCGCCCACCCCCTACACGTGTACTCAGAAATACGCTTGCATAGACACTCAAATGAGTTCACCTTGACGTACGCATACAGACCCACACTTGCAAACAAACATGTGTGTGCATATGAATTGTGCCCATATAGCTGCACACACATGCCCGAGCATGGACATACATGTCCATCTCCACAGCTGCTGGCCCACAGGTCCTAACAGAGATGCTACAGCTCAGCTCTTGCTGAGGCAAACTAACCTCCCTTCAAAATAGTTCCCTTTCTAATTCATCTTAGGAAAATCACTAACCACAAGCAATTCCGAAAACCATCTCTCTCCAAGAGCTCCATCCTAATGTGGAAACCAGCCACTAACTCCACGGCAAATGGTTGACTGGAATGAGAATAAGATGAGGTTGTCAGAAGTTTATGATGCAACCAAGCAGGACTCCTTGGCAGCTGTTCCTCCTGGCCCCTCATCCTGGGATGAACTCAGCACCATATTGGCCAAATAAATAGAACAGTAGGGTAGACTCAATAGGGCTTTGGAATCAAGTGGCCGCACAAAAGTGTCTTTGGCTAACGTCGGCTGTGTCAGCTCGGGCAAGCCTCGAGTTTCTGTTCTATAAGCTAGAAGTTTATGAAGATTAAATGAGGCCATCTGTGAAAGCCCCTAACCCAGGGGCCGGGGACACCCAGTAATAGGAGATGATTGATCAGGGATTGGCCTGACAGAGTGCCTACGTTCCATAGACTTCAGATTCTAAAAACTCTCTCTTTGAATCTTGGCTCTTCCACCTGTTGGTTGGAGATTCTGTGCAAGTGTCTTAACCTCTCTGAATGTCAGCTTCCTCGTCAGGATGGAAACAACACCTCCACCAAACTCACAGAGCTGTTGGAAGAATCCTGTTAATGGGTCCTAAGAGCTTAGCCCGTGCTAGGAAAGGTGAATGCTTAGAAAGAGATGGTTCTTGCTGCTGTTTTTTCTTCTTCTTCTTCTCTAAAAAGAATAGCCCATGAGAAGGAAGGATAGAGGTAGCTATTTCCCCCTTAGGGGAAAACTCTAGACAGGAAACTGGACTGGGGCAAGGAACGTGCAGCTGTTGGAGAAGAATGCATTGCCTGTAACACACATCACTGAATGATCTTGCAGAGCAAGCTCACCGCTGTTTCCTGCGTCACCTGGACTGAAGGAAGCCTCCCGTTGCCTGTGTTCAGTGTTTGCATCAAACTCCCCGCAAAAGGGAAGGGGTTCTCCACTTGAGCTGAGGGCGGTTCTTTCTGAAGGGTTTGGCTTTTTTTAGGCAGGGAACCAACAGCCTTTTGAATCTGGTGAAATAGTTTTCATAGCCTTTAGACGTAATAAGGCTCGATACTTCTTAACTGTGTATCCTTGAGTAAGTGGATTCACCTCTCTGAATCTATTTCTTCATTTAAAAAAAATGAGTAAAGTAATGCCTCTCCGCAGGGTTTTCATGTAAACGAACACTCAGTGCCGTATCGAGTGCATAGTTAACTATTGTGGTGATGGAGAAAAGAGGGCCTCTAAGGAGGGTGGTCTCTGCCTCTCTTCATCCTTCTCATCCCTGGGCAGAGCCAGGAGGTGACCTCAAGTTTAACTCTGGGCTCCTCTTGGGTAGAGGACGTATTAGCTGATTGGATACCAAGGGTGGTTGGGAAATGAGGACCTTAAAGAATTTTTTGATTCCTCAGAAAGTTAAACACAGAATTACCATATGACCCAGCAATTCTATTTCCAGATATATACCCCAAAGAACTGAAAACAGGTCTTCTAATAAATACTTGCCCATGAATATTCATAGAGCACTATTTACGACAGCCAATAGGTGGAAAGAACCCAATGTCCATTGATGGATGAATAAATAAAATGTGATAAATGTGGTATATCCATAAAATGGAATAGTATTCAGCCATGAAAAGGAATGAAGTGCTGACACAGGCTATAGCACGGGTGCACCTCGAAAACTTTTCACTTAAGTGAAAGAGGCCAGACACAAAAGGTCACATATTGTATGATTCCATTTATATGAAATATTTAGAATGAGTGAATCCATAAAGTCAGAAAGCACATCAGTGCTTTCCAGGGGCTTAGGAGAGAGTCAAATGAGGAGTGACTGCTTCATAGGTGCAGGGTTTCTTTGGGGGGATGAAAATGTTCTGGAACTAGATAGAGTTGACGGTCACGCAACCTCGTGAATGTTCAAAATGCCACCGAATGGTACATTGAAAAATGGTTACTTTTAGGTTATATCCATTTTACCTCAATAAAAAAAAAAAAAATCTCCCTCTACCAATGTGTGGGTGTCTTGATGCCAGACTGGAGAAAGCAGAAGAAAAAGGAGGGGGTGATTGTTGAAGCACTAATTAAAAGTGTGCCCTTTGAGGGCAGAGCAGTCTCCTAAATCTCTTTAATGAAGACAAAGAAGGCAAGAGCTACGTATGTGGGAAGCAGCAGTTCAACACATAAACAGCAACGCAAGAGATGCCAGCCGTCGGCTTCTCAGGAAGGGTCAGCAGCTCGGGTTTTTTTTAAAGTCAGTCGACACGTGAAGTGTGCAAACTCCACTGTGGATTCTTTTGTTCCCGCTCCCCCGACCCTCTCCACCAGCTCGCTCCGCTTGGCACGCGGCCTATTTTCCGAACAGCAGCTGCGTACAGTTGAATAGTAAATCAAACACCCTAAAAACCCGTTGTTTTAAAACAATGTCTCAGATTTCCCAGATATTTCATTTCTCTTTTCCTTCCCCCAAACCCTTGCCTCAACAGCAGCGGGAATCAGCTCATTCAGGTACGAACCTCTGTCCCGTTTGCCGGGGATTCACGAGTTGCTTCCCACTGCGAAGTGTTTTCGGGGCAGAATTTACAGGCAGAGTATATTTCAGGCTGATCCTGTATGCTGTTAGGAAATCTGTTGTCAACAAATGCTCTTGAGCAGGAAGGGATTGGGTGACTAAGGTTTTCTGGGGACACATATCCCCAGGATGAGCCCCAAGATTTTAAGGATTTCGGCACCATGAGGGCTCCCCAGCCCCTTGGCTCTTGGGAGCCATTCTACAGCAAGCCCATCCTGGCAGCCCCCAGCGAAGGCTGTGCCGGTTCCCAAATCCCTGTCTGGGGTGGGGAGAAGTTTCCTAGGGAAAGAGTCAAGTGGCTGTGGGGAGGGCTTTCCCCGAGGGGCAGTGCGAGCTTCCTGGCAGATCCCACCGCCATGCCCCGCGTACGCACACACTCACAAGCCCTGGCCCCGCGGGTGCCAGCCCAGCCTCCAGCTTCACATAAGTCAGGGTTTCTCAGCCTCAACACTGTTGGCACCTGGGTCAGATCCTTCTTTGTCGGGGGAGTTGTTGAAGCTCAGAAAGGTCAGACGGCTCATCAAACTCAGATGGCTATTAAGTCACAGAGTTTATCAAGTATTCACTCAGCAAACATTTTATACCACCTATCATGTAGTGAGCTTTATTACAGGCACTGCCGGCCAGCAAACATTTATCGAACATCTATAAGATGTCAATATTACAGATACAAGAAAGAGCAAGACAGGCCTTCTCATTGTGGAGGAGACAGAAAATAAACGTGTGTACGATGTTCAGCAGCAGCCTTGGCCTCTACTAGGTTCTGGTAGCATCCCCTGTCGGGACGACCAGAAACTGCTCCAGACGTTGTCAGTTGTACCCCGGGGAAGGGGGAGGGCAAGATCGTCCCCTGCTGAAAACCACTGACATAGAGGGAATTTAAGAAAACAACCTTAAAGTGAGATGGAGTGATCTGAGTTAAAGTAGAAATCTGTCTGTCTGTCCAGAGAGAAACAAATGTATTCCAGAGATGACCTCTCTTGGGAAGGAATATTCAGAGATGAGAGCTACCCCGGGGCTGTGACAGAGCCAGCCCTGCTGAGAAGGACGGCAGCATTTCCGTCAGTAACTGGACCAGCCAGTTTCTCTGCAATTTGCCCTATTTAACCACTGGTTTATTGTCAGTGTTCCCCATTAAACAGTAACATCTGTGAGACCAGGGACTTTGTCCCACTAGGTAAGTGTACGATCCCCAGAACCTACAGCCCTGCCAGACACAAATGCCAGAGGGCAAATGACAGAATGAATAAATCCAGATAATCTTCTGCCTGTGAGACTCCTGTGACTTCTTCTCCTCTTTTTCTGACCCTCTCTTATTCCTCCCCGCTTTGTCTTCTGGCCTTTTTTCTCCCCCTCGGTGCCAAAACATACACGTGCACACATGCTCAAGGTCAAAAGCAGATACACTCATCCTCCCACAAACAGACACACATACCCACCAACACACCAGCAGGAAATGAGAAGGAAAGACCAAAACACATCCTTGACTCAGTGTTCTGAGAAAATCAACCATCCCAAACCCAACAGCAGATTATACTGGAAATCAGCTGGCCCTTGAGCTTCTTGGCAGTTGTCGATTTGTCACAATTGGAGGGCTTGATGCCCTCACCACGAGGTCACCAGAAGTTCTGTGTTCAGGCCAAGAAACTGTGTGACCCTTTGCATTCGGAGTAACACACTTTACCGTCACATTTACAGTGAAAAATGACGTGAAAAGGCCGCCTCCCACCCCTGCCACCAAAATAAATAAATAAATCACACACACACACACACCCCCCAGCTCTGTGGTTATGAAGCCCATATAAAGCGGTTCCAGTCTCTTGACAAAGACTATTAAAGGCTGGCAGGGCAGGCAGAGAGGCAGTTCAGGAAACATCACCTTTTATTTACCCAGATAAATATGATACGGGCTACATAAGTTTGAAGGCACTTTGCTAAACACTTGATATGCTGTACTGCACCCAAAAGGCCATAACTGCCTTTCGATTGAGGACAATGATTGGGAAAGAGCAAACCAGGCAAATAAATAAATTATATGTATTTATTTATTTTTAACATGCTTTGCTAGACAGGCCACAAGGCCTCTCTCAGGTAACACACACCTGGCAACCTAAACTAAAAAAAGGGACCTCTTGACAGGAGAGAACTGAGCTCCCCTTCCCTCTCCTCCTGGGCTGTGGCTGAACATCTGTCCGTCTGCCGTTCTGGGTGAAACAGAGGAAGTTTAGGTCCCGTGGCCGCTGCGCTGTATCAAAGCATCCGCCTCCTTTTCCAAAATCTGTGCAGAAGGACTGTTACAAATTAGGAAGCAGTCTTGTAAATGCATAGATTCAAACCCCAAACTGTATTTGAGTGAAAACCAGGATATTCATGGAATACAGAGGGTGAGTCTGAGAAATGAGTAGAGTTTAGAATCCTTCCCAAATGCCAGCAGATCTCCTGTGATCAGGAGTATTAAGGGGTCCCCTGGACTGGCACAGGCTCTGAGGGAACCCCTGTTAATTTTTACAGGTTCCTTTGCTCTTCCCATTCCCCCCAATAGCATGTATTGAGCATTATGTAAGTGTCAGCTTGTTCTAAACACTTTACGTGACAGTAATGTTATCCAGAATGCAATGAGGTACTATTGTTATCCATGTTTTACAAATAAATAATTATGACCTAGGGAGTTTAGGTAAATCTCCCAAGTTAACACAGCCAGTAAGTGGTGACAAGGAGATTTGAATCCAGGTCATCTTCCATCAAAGCCAACACTCTCTAAACTACAACTGTGTGTTTTACTAGATATGCACTTTCTACCAAGGGCGCTCCCAACCCCTCCGTGGCTTCAGTCATCATCTCTGTGACAGCCATCAAGAATATTTCAATTTCCATACCAGCTCCAGTCCGTTGGTAATGGCTGCCTGGATCATGGTGCTTAAGCAGCCAGGCTCAATGGGGAAAAAAAAAAAAAAAAAAAAAAATCCGCAATTGATTAGTGATGCCTGTTCTGGGTGCAGAAGGGGCAGTTTGTGGCACATATGCTACCTATTTGAATATTCAGTTTCCATTGCCAACGAATACTTTATCTTCTGAACTCCAAAGCCAGATTTTCAACTGCCACTGAGCTATCCCACTGGGATATCCTATTGGCATCTCAGACTCCCCAAATCTGGCCTCTTCTCTCATGGTCCCCAATGAGGTATAAAAAATATTCACACAGATTTCAAGCTGGAAACCTGAGAGCTGAGTTTAGCTCTTCTCTTTCCTTCATTCAATACTCTAATCAATCGTGCATCTTTTCCATTCTGCTTTTCAAAAATCGTGAAGGTTTCCTGTGAGCTATCACATTCTCACTCCTTGAGTCTAGGATAGGCCTCCGTTTACACTACTGCAAGAACCAACTAACCAGTGCTCCTGCCTCCAGATCTGCCAATTCACTGCCAACTATTCTTTCTGAAGCATGAATCTGGATATATAGTTCCTTTGCCCAGTACCTTTGTGGCTCCGCTAAGGTCCAGACTCTTCAGCTGGCATATGAGACCCTTCACCATGAGTTCTTATTCTAACTGTTCAGATACCTCCCTTGCCCCGCGATGAGTCATCCCGTCACATGTTACCTGTGCTTCAGCAACCACCCTGCTCTACCATCCCATCATCATTCATGCCCATGTGTTCTTGCACAAACTGTTTCTTCCACTAAGAATATCCTGCACAATTTAGTGATTCTTTACAGAGACCTCCATGCCCTTGGTTGGCAGGAGCCAACCATCACAGATTACACCCTCAGCTCTAAGAAGCGTGGTCTGGAGGAACCAGTGTAGCCATAACAAGCCCATCCACAGAGGGGCTGGGCCTTACCCTGGCCTGTCCTTTCCTGAGTCTCCTTCAAAGCAGCAGCTGTTAGGATGGGATTTACAGCCTATACACCCATAAACAAAGGTGTCCTTCAGAGAGTGTACCCATGAAAGCTGGATGGTGAGACCCATGACCCTGAGTTACCCCCGGCAGTGTACCCTGGCACCTTGGCTGATGGGTTTTTGCACCAGCTTACAGTTTACCATTTCGGGGCACACAACTCACACCAGCCTCAGGGCATTTGGCGTTGATTCAAGAATGCAACCTCCTTGAGGGTAGGGGCCAGTCAGAAACACCTTTACCCTCCTGTTATACCTGGACTTGGTACCTGTTACAAGGCAGGCAGTCAAGAAATGGTCTTCCATGGACTTAGTGGAGTGAACCAGAAAATAGGTGAATCCATCTCAGCATTGTCCCTTATTAGCTAGGGGATCTTGGTTTAATTTTGTAACCTCTCTACTTCTGTTTCTCCAGCCACAGAACTGGGTTAATAGTAGCGCCATATTTAGGGGTTCTTCAGACTTTGTTATCAGTGAGTAGCGGATGGGTGGGTGGGTGGATGGATGGATGGATGGGTAGATGAATATTCCTGTTGATGAATAGTGGATTAACAGATAAATGAGTTATTTAATAGATTCACTTAATACCTGTTTAATTAAAGAGAATTGAGTGCCAAAAGCCACCACCAGTCACACACTAAATAAAGTGACCCAAACACAAATGGTCCCCCAGGAAACAATCAAATAACAGTAACTTTTGCAGGCCTAGGGATGGCGTGGAGGTTCCCTCTGGGCACTCTTTTCACCAGATACCCTTCCCATGAAGAAAGGGGCGGGGAAGGGAGGGAGGGGAGGGGGGAGAGATCAAGGAAGGGGCAGGATGGTAAAAGCGCACACATGCGCACATGCTCAGAGGAACAACTTAAAGCCGAGCCCTCCTGTCACTTCACCCTAAGCCTCTGCCCTTACCCCGAGCCTCCCCGGGAACAGTCTATGGGTCCGAGGTTTTCTCTTGCAGAAGAAGGTGGTGCAGACAGGATCCTGAGCTCCCAGTTGCTCTGCTTTTAAGTTAATCTGTCATCTCGGTAGCGCTTGTGTGTGTGAAGGCGAGCAGGTGGAGAGAGACACAGAGGAGGACATCTCTGCATGCTTCTTCTCTAACCTATTAGAGGTCACCCCTCACCTGCCTCGGATCACTCACCTGTGGCTAAAAGGCCTAACCCACTCTGAGAACCCAGATTCTCCTGTTGGGAGCTTTACAGACCCTCAGGACTTCTCTGGCCCCTCCCGGCTCGGCCGTATCAGCTGAGTAATCTCCCTGAGCGTTCTGACACACAGCTGCAAGAGATGAAAACTGTACTGTTGATAGCTGAAACTTTGGATAAGATTACATGGTTTTGAATATCTTGATGACATATTTGTCTGAAAAGTCTTTTAGAGGACAGCCTAATATAAATGCGCGGAAATGTTTCTAATGACTAGCATTTGTCTACAGACTTCGTTGGAGAAATTAGCATTCATGTGTCTCTGGATGTCATTTGCATTTGTATGTGGGGACCAACTTTTGAATAATCATCTCTTCCAGCCCAGAAGTGTTAACTATTTACTCCGAACACAGGCTGGTTTCCTTCTCAGGCTATCTGGCTGGGTCTGTGATGTCCAGAAATAGGTAATGTTGTAACGGGCATATATCCCATGGCTCCAAGACCACTGGAACCTTCTAAGGAGTCCTCAGATACCATTTGCCCTAGCAAATATTTACTTGCTCTGCTCTGTTCTGGCCTCACCCACCCCACTGTTTCAATCACCTCCCCTCATCCCAGCTAACCTTGGTTCTTGCTACGAACTCCAGACCTCCTAGGTTGAAGGCTGAGACCTATCTGGTCGCAAGTATACTTGGGATTCTCCCCAGGACAACACAGATTCCACTGAAACTCCACGGAAAGGAGCTAGCGTGTGCAGGCATCAAGGGCCCGATTCCCTTCTGTGGTTTCATAGAGGTCCTTTGGCTGAAGTCCAGGGTAATTTTCCTGGTCCAATTTTACTTTAAGTAGAAGGAGAAGAAAAGGTCTGGATAAAGCCAAGCTAAGTGCTCACAAGGCTCTGATCTGCTCTGGGATGTCCAGGAAGAAAATTAACCTCTGTAGGCATCAGTTTTTTCATCCGTAATGTGGGGAGGTAATTCCACCAACTACCCAGAATTACAAAGACAAGAGTTGATCATGCATCTGAAATCCCAGGACTGAGCACACAGCAGACACTCAGTAAATGTTCCTTTCCTGCCCTGTCGCCTCAGTATTTCCTAGCACGCCGTCAGCAACAGCATTAAGGCTCCTGATGGCAACTTTAGCAAAGAACAGAATGATGCGCTGGTTTCAGCGTGAGATTCATTCGGGAGAGTTTCGCAGAGGGCGCGTTCGTTTGTGGGTAGCTGGACAGCTTGGGAGCCATTCTCTTTGTGAGCTCTGGGTCTCCAGTACAATTTCCCTGGGCACGTTCATTCTCCGAGGTCTTACCCGTCTGTGTCAGAAGTAACTCCGGACTGTTCTGCCTGAGAGGGTTACGCTGGAGGCAAGAGGCCCAGCGTCAGGTGAGGCCCCCGCATGGCTCTGCTTTGGGACCTAGCACCTTGCACACAGTAGGTGTTTCATGAACACCGGGTAAGTGAATTGGTGTGAGTTCGTGAATCTCGGCGGCACCATGCTGTCTGCTTCTAGAATGTGGAGCAGGAATACTGATGGACTGCGTTCCAAGAGATAAGTATCTCTAACAGTAAATGAACAGCAACAACAATTGTAACATTTCTGGAGCCCTCGGTCCAGGCCAGACTTTGTGCTGTGTGCTGTATGGTGCCATCTGATTTTGACACGCAACAGGCCACCAGCCGCCAGCTGTCACCTCCGTCCCAGTGGGAACTTGGATGCAGAATGGGAAGAGGTGTTTGCTGTTTCTTCCACTCAGCCTGCCTCTTCTCCGTTTTGAGGTAGAGCACAAGTAGCTCATTTCAGACACCACCCTGTCTTAGAAATATCCGCCAAACCCCCAGGTTTGGGGGGATCCGTGCTCCCAAATATGGCCTCGTGTAACCTTCTAGAGACTCCGAGAACTGGAAGATGAAAGGTGATGGTAACCCTAATACGTAATTACAAATGGCACCTCTGTCAGACTGCAAGTGAATAAATGAAGTCCAACAAAGTTCAGCTTTTTCCACAGTAACGACTAATTTGTGTTTTCAGTTGCTGTCAATAGAAATAACCTCGGGGTCGAGGGGTGGGCAGAGCTGCTTTGCTGATAACCCGGAGCCCGTGCCCTGCCTGTGCTTCGACTTGGCGCCGGTCCTGAGGCATCCCTACTTCCTTATCACAGGACGTGTTACTCCCATCCTAAGCTCAGGCTTGCTTGTCTGTCTGTCCACTGCCTGGAGACCTCCGGGAGGACAGGCACAGGTGTTGAGATGAAGAGGGTCAAGGAATGTCTGCAGAATGAATGAACGTGTTCACCTGCAGTGTCCTCTCAACCCGCTGGTGTGTCCCAACCGGCAAACGACTGTTCTGGGGTCTTGCTCTGTGTCTCTCTGTCTCCCTCTCTCTGTGTCTCTCTCTGACTCTGTCTCCATTTCTCTCTGTCTCTGTCTTTGTCTTTTTCTCTCTGTCTCTCTTTGTCCTTGTTTCTCTGTCTCTCTCTCAGGATGACGCTGACAAGGAGGGAGGGAGGGAGGATTGAAACCTGATTTGTCAAAATTATTCGATCTGTTTCCATCTGTCTGTTGGGCCTCACGTGAACACTCTGACAAGTTCTCTGCCGCCATGTTAATGTTCCGGGCGATGCTCTCTGGTCGCCCACATCTCATGCCAGGGACAACGCCTGCTCCCAAAGAATCCCAGGCCACGTCCCACCCTTCCTGTGTCTGCAGAGGCGCATTGGGAGAGGCAGAGCTGATCTTCCTTGAAGCCTGGGTTGCTGAGGGTTTTTTTTCTTGAACACTGTGCCTTGAGAACATTTTTATGTGCCTCTTGCCAAACCTGAAACTTGATGTTGGGATTGTTGGTGATCCTCTGAGAGTCAGAAGTGGCACCAGAACACACCTGACCACTCCCAAAAGCACATTTCCCAAGCACCAGAAAACTACAACTTGTCCTCAGGGTAGGATCAGCTCAGCAGAATGGCCCAGAATCTTCCAGCATCACTTTTCATTGTTATCTTGAAAGAAACAAATTAACCTGCAGATGTGGCTACTGTAGCCTCTATTTTGACTTGAGTCGATTGGTCCACTGGTGCAAACACATCATTAAATTAATATACACATAATGTGTTCATATATAATTGATGTGTATGTATACTTTCCCCTTTCTTTTGTCACTAGCCATTTGTTTTTAATTTATTTATTCATTTGTTTGTTTATTTATTTATTTATTTATTTTTGGCTGCGTTGGGTCTTCGTTGCTGCCCGCGGGCCTTCTCTAGTTGCGGTGAGCGGGGGCTACTCTTTGTTGCGGTGCGCGGGCTTCTCATTGCAGTGGCTTCTCTTGTTGCGGAGCACGGGCTCTAGGCACGCGGGCTTCAGTAGTTGTAGCATGCGGGCTTCAGTAGTTGTGGCTCACAGGCTCTAGAGCGCAGGCTCAGTAGTTGTGGCGCACGGGCTTAGTTGCTCCGCGGCATGTGGGATCTTCCTGGACCAGGGCTCGAACCCGTGTCCCCTGCATTGGCAGGCGGATTCTTAACGTCTGTGCCACCAGGGAAGTCCGCCATTTGTTTTAAATATCTACTGACTGCCAATCACATGGTTCCTCCTTGCACCATTATTAGAGACGTGGACTGATTTAAAGAAAAATATATAAGTATCTCCCTCCGACACACCATTGATTCCACCCACATCCCTTCAGGAGATGTATATTCCTACAGTTTCGATCACATAATTTACTGATGAAAAGGATACAGTGACAAAACTGGCACTGCGTTTTCGTCACCAGAGTGTAACTCTCTGGGGGATTTTTAAGAGGAAACACCAGGGAGGCTATTTGTAATCTTCTGTCACGACATTTAGAGCATGGGCTGAGTAGTGAGGATGGGTGGGCAGTGAGGCACTGAGTATAAAGGTAGAGAACACCACGGCAAAGGGGCCGACGTGTGAACCCCATCTTCACGTGCTCCATGGAAGCCTCTGGAACATTCACTGGTGGGGATAATTGTAACCGCACAAAGGACGGGGGGAAGGGTGTTAACAGCCTCTTTGCCCTCACTCAACTTTGTGTCTCTGTTGGGCTCCACCTCCACCCAGCCCCACCCCCGCCAGGTCCATTCTCTACTTCTCCCTACTCAGCTCTGGGCTCTGGGAGACAGATCAGCGTAGACATGTGAGTGGGCTCGCCAAGCCCTCTGGCTTCCAGCTGGGTCAGGCCTCTGAGTAACACTGCAGGGGGGTGGGGTGAGCTCCTGCCTCCCAGCCTGCGGGATCACTGGTGCCCTTGACTGAAGGTTACAGCTGTAGAGTCGGAGTCAGGCTGCCCTGTCCAGTCACCCATCTCTCTCTCTCCCTCTCTCCCTGTCTATCTACCTCTTTCTCCCTTTCTCTCCAGCTCTTTCTCTCTCTCCTCCCCCTTCTCTGAGTCTTGGAACGATGCACCCTTTCCTTACCCTTTCAGGTCGCAAGAGGTGGTCCTGGCTCCCTGAAGTTGGAAACCCCAGGAAACAATACCTTGCCTTAAGGCTTTTCTATATCGTGTGTTCCTGTGCTTTGTAAACATTCCCTTCATTAAAACTCCTCTTGGTTCCCCAGGCCCACTCCTTCTTGCTAGGACCCAAGAGACACAAAGTTGTGGATCAGATAGAATCACATGGGTGTGCTTCTCCCAGGGTGCGCCGAGGTCCCCCCGGAGTAGAGCCTCCTCCTTTCTCCTCCTCTCCCCCGGATGCAGTCAGGGGTCTCTACAGAAGAACGTGAATGACCTTCACCCTTTTCCCAGGAGAGACCAAGCTGGAGTCCTGTGTACCTCAGCAGGGCCTTACTGCCTTCCCCAGCCCACCCCACAGACTCTGGACCCCTGAATCAGAGCTGAGCTATGCGAAAGGGCAGAGCACAGACCAAAGTCAGAGGGCCTCTGCTCTTTTCCTACCCTGTGACTTTGGGTTATACACATGCTTCCTCCTTGGGGATGATGTGACATTTCATCGAGTCAAGCCATGAATAATCTTGTAGCTAAGAAAGGCCATGTGACTCATTTCTCATACATAAAATATAAGCATTCCAATGGTACCATCAATTTCCCTTTTGTTTTTACCACCTTGCAATGCAAACATGATGGCTAGCACTTCAGCAGCTACCTTGGGAAGATGAGGTGATAGCAAGAGGGGAAAGATGAGAATTGCAGAGATGGTGAGATGGTGACCTTAATATTAGTAAGCCACTGAACTAATGCTAGCAATCAACTACGTCCACAACTGTGTGGTGTGTGTGTGTGTGTGTGTGAGAGAGAGAGAGAGAGAGAGAGAGAGAGAGAGAGAGAGAGAGAGAGAGAGAAAACATTAATCCTTCTTTGTTTAAGCCCCCTGTTAATTAATTATTCTGTTGCTTGCAGCCAAAGGCATTCCTGTCTGATATAGTAAATAATGTGTCAATAAAATAAAATAACTTCTCCAACACCCCATTGGCTTTTTACATTGAAATCGGTGTAGTGTAGATTTTTTAAGTGGGAGGAGGGTTAATCTGTTTAACCCCCTTTCACCCTCTTTTCAGCAGCTCCTGTAGCCCCTTGAGAGCAGATGCCACGTTGACATTTACATCCCTAACGATCAACATCACAGTTTCTGTATAACTGGCATTCGATTAAAGATGGGCTTCAGAAGGTCCACAGAGGATAGTACGGTAACTACCATTTATTGAAGGACTAATACATGCAAAGCATTTTCCAATTCTCATTTCAGACACATCATATCTCTGTTGAGCAAGTATTTTTACCCTCATTTTACAGATGAAAATCCTGACGCTCAGAGAGTTTTCATAATTTGGCCAAGATCCTGAAGCTTATAAATGACACAGAGAAAATGTGAAGCCCCAGTCTCCCAGCTCCCCTATAGACATCTTCCCTGTGAGACAAACAATTCAGAGTGTAGAAACCATCCCCGGGGACTTTTTCTCGTTTTAGCATCTGAAGATACCAACAGACCCAGCCAGGTGCCGACCTGCATTGAAGCAAGCTCTGCATTAAACCTTCAAAGAGTCTAGAATTCAATCCCCGGAGGGTTCAGAGGATGATGGTTTTGGGCTATTGAGAAAGTGGCCCTTTCCACTCTCTCATTTGCATGCTGGATGTCTACTGAAAGTTGCTATGGTGATCCGTTTGACCAGAAGTTTCCGCTGAATCATCCCAACACATATGAAAGCAGAGATGTGGTTTGGGGACCTAGAGCCCCGTAGCCGGGGGAGACGTCTCCATCTTTCACTTGTGACTCACTCGTGGTCACGCGTAGGCCCAGCTGGGACGAAAGCGAGACCTCTGGGACAGGTGTCGCTCCCTGGAGATGTTTTGCACAGCAGGGCACACTGCCGTCGCCTCTGGGGACCCGAAGACTGGAGAAGGAAAGGTGGGAGCCGGCACCTGAGCCATGCCCTGCTCTGCAGGGTCATTCCAGGGCTCAGGTCGTCTAAGCAAATGTCTCGGTTTGGAGACCCCTAACAGCAGAGGCTGCAGTAAGCACTTGGGTTCAGGTAGTCTATCTGAGAGCTGACCTGAGGAAGCAGAAGGGAAGGGGATTCTAAGCCAGCGTGAAGGGAGAGCCTTACCAGCGTGCTATCTGGGTGCTGCCGTGGGCGGTGACCCGCTTTAGGATCTGTTTCTAGAGTAATTGGTGACAGAACGCAGAGAAGATGGAGCGTGGAATGGGGAGCAGACAGACCTGCGTTCAGATCTCCTCTCTGCTCAGCGCAGCCCTGGTTGCAGGCCTTGACTTCCCTATGCACAGAAATGGAGAATAGAATACCTCGTGTGGCTTAGAAAGAAATCACGTTCACAGTGGAAGCTGGTGCAGGGTCTAGCATGTGGCACATCTTCAGTCAGCTTTGTTTTCTCTCCTTCTTCTCTTCACCAAAGACATTCAGCTAAGTGATACTGCTGTCCTTGGCTGAGAACCAGGCGTAGGAGCTTATGGACAAACAGTTAATTTAAAAAATGTATGGATACGGGACTTCCCTGGCGGCGCGGTGGTTAAGAGTCCGCCTGCCAATGCAGGGCACACGGTTCGAGCCCTGACCCTGGAAGATCCCACATGCCATAGAGCAACTAAGCCCGTGCACCACGACTACTGAGCCTGCGCTCTAGAGCCCACGAGCCACAACTACCGGACCCTCGTGCCACAACTACTGAAGCCCCAACGCAGCCAAAAATAAAATAAATTAATTAATTTTAAAAATGTATAGATAGAAAGAGATTTAAACATAGCTCTTAAAAATTGCCCTTTATTTTGAAGTAAACGTTATTTGACATTTGATCTTCATTTGAATTATGTCCTGTGTAACTAGTTGAACATGGATATCTTTAGAGATAAACAATGTAGATGCATAGAGGAAGTGGTGCCTAATTATTCCCTTTTTTTTTTTGGCCACTTGGAGACATTTAAAGGATGCTTCTGGTTGGGGTGCAGGGGGCTGTGTGGAACTGACTGTGGAAAAGCTGTCGAAGGAAAAACTCCAGGGCAGTCTGTTGGAGTGCATTAAAGGAGAGAGATTGCCGTTCAAATGGAGATCGATCTTTAAAAATTATGTAACACATTACATTAGCAACATGTTACATTTCTGTGTGGAAAGACAGGTACAACTTTTCTAGAAAATACTTTGTCATATCAACACCCTAAAATACGTATACCTTTTAGCCTGCATATTAGTCAGGGTTCTTCAGAGAAACAGACCCAATAGGATGTGTATATATTTCCTGTTGGATAACTATCTATCTGTCTATCAATCAATCAATCAGTCAAATAATCTGCAAGCTGGAAACCCAGGAAAACTAGTGGTGTCATTGAGTCTGAGTCCAAAGGCCTGAGAACCCAGGGAGCCAACTGTATAGATCCCAGTCTGCAGGGATCTGGGATCCCTTTTTTTAAATTTTTTAAAAAATTTATTTATTTTATTTATTTATTTTTGGCTGCATTGGGTCTTCATTGCTGTGCACGGGCTTTCTCTAGTTGTGACGAGCGGGGGCTACTCTTCATTGCAGTGCGCGGGCTCGGGCAGTGAGAAAGGAAGAAAAAAGGAGCTGGGGGAGCAGGGGTGAGGGAGATGAATTTCTCCTTCCTCTGCCTTTTGTCCCACTCAGGCCCTCAACGGATTCGCCGATACCCACCCACACTGGGGAGGGCATCCACTTTACTGAGTCCACAGATTCAAATGCTAAGCTCATCCGGAAACATCCTCACACCCAGAAATAATGTTTCATCTGGGCACCCCATGGTCAGTCAAGTGACACATGAAATTAACCACCACAGCCTGGTAACCCCAGTTTTTTACTCTGTCTTACAGAGATTATCAGAGATTCAGAAATGTACAAGGAGAGAGATCAAAGCAGTATGTATATTACTGAAAAACTGGAAAGTATTTTAAAGCCCCCAAATAAGTGAAGTAAATTCTTTTATGATCATGTGATTAAGTGTTATGTGGGCAATAAAGACACTCTTGCCAAGAGTACTCAGTGATCAGGGAAAGCGTTGATGGTAGATTATGAAGTGAAAAGTTGGTTAATAAAGAGTCCATCTGATTCCAATTCTGTTAAACATACCCTTTCGTCATACAATTGCATATCTGTGTATATATTTCTGTATACTCATTACCCAAAGAATAACTTAGAGGAAAACACTATTAACAACCACTGTTTCTAAGTGCTTCTCTTCCCTTTATTCTTTCTCCTTTTTGTACTTTGCAGAGTTTCCATAAGGAGTAGAAAACACTGTCGTAATCAAAGAAGGAAACGATAACTGTGATTTCTGAAGATGCTGAAGAAGTCAAACGTTAGAATCCTGTGCATTTTGCTTCGGCTTCATCTTTCTTCAGAATACAGCTGGATCTGCCACTGGAAGGTGAGGGTCAGGTGAGCTGCAGGGCCACAGGGGTCAGGACACTGCGCTTTGATGTGTGGCCTCCGACCCCCAGGACAGAACAGTGCGGAAGGCAGCCATCAGAGGACAGCGTGGAGGGTTGGTTAGTCTCCCCAGGACTCAGGGGTGTGACACATTACAGTGCCTGCTGTCGCTTTGGACCCTTGGGGGGGCATCCTTGACCGTGCAAAGAGGATGAAAACTAGAAGCTCCCCACATCCTAACCTCCTTACCGGCTCCGTTTTCTCTCCTTTGATGGCACCTCCATTTCCACATCCCTTCCCCCTTCTCTGTGGCCCCCACCTGTGTCATCCAGCCGGCTCCGGGCCCACCGGTCTGCTTCCACTCACACCAACATCTCATGTCCCTCACTGACAATGCCAGAGGGTCACACAGAGAGAGTGACCACGATTCCACCCACCGCAGAGATTTGTGAGACCCACAAAAACATCAGAATTGTATTCAGGAGACCGTGTGGTTTGAATCTCTCTCTCTTGCCCTGCCAAGCTGTGTGGGCTTGAAAAGGTATCTTCACTTCTCTGAATTTTAGTTTCTTCACCTGTAAGCAGCCTGCCGCCTAATCGTGAGAATGACGTGAGTCTATTAGCCGCAGTACTCATGAGAGCTACACAACAAACACCGCAAGCTTCGCGACTTGAAACAACGCCCACCTGTGATATCGCGGTTCTGTTGGTCCGAAGTCTGAGTGGGCTGAGGCGGGATCTCTGCGGAGGGGCTCATACAAGGCCGCAATCAAGACGCTGGCTACGCTGAGCTCTTAATTGGAGGCCCTGGGGGAGAATCTCCTTTCAAGCTCATCCAGATTGTTGGCAGAATTAATTTCTCTGTAGCTGTGGGGCTGAGGTCCCCGTGGCTTTTGTCAGCTGGGAGCCACTCTCTGTTGCTGGGGAGCGCCCACCTTCCTTGTCACATGCTCCTCCCCCCCCACCCCGCCACCAAAAGCTTCAAGCCAGCGACAGCCGGCCCAGTCCTCCTTGGGCTTTGAACCTCTCCGACTTCCCCTTCTGCTTCCAGCTGGAGAAAACCCTCTGCTTTCAAAAGACTCGTGGAGATTGGAGACAATGGTGCGTGTAAATCGCTTAGAACGGTGCCTGGCATTTAGTAAATCAAGGTTGACTTCAGGACAGATACAGCCCAGGATACCTAGAAGGTTCTGAATCGGCTTTTATGGAATAAATGAGTGCATGAATGGTTGCAGGAATGAATGAGCAAATGGGGGGAAAAAAAAATCAGCTGTGAAGTTGAGTTCCTATTTTGGAGGGCGGAGGCAGTCAGCGAGGGACGTCTCCAACAGCGAGGGGACGTTCTGATATGAATTCCATCAATCCACACAAAGTGAGGATTCAATTAATACAGCTACTAAATAAGGTTTCGTCCTGCAGCGTGAGAGTACCTGGGGTGCGTCATCTGAGCCCGGCTTCTCTGCTCGGAAAGCATCCTGCTCCGAGGCCCCAGGAAGTCTTACTGGCAATTACAGCCAAAGGAGCAAAATTCCGTCTCTAGGCACTTCCCCCCTTCAGCTTCAAATTGCTCTTGGGAGCTTTATGTTTCTCCAACACGGGCTCTGCGCTAGGCGCCCAACTCCCTTCCTACTGCAGGAGGGGCAAGGAGGTGGATTCTGGATCTGGCCAGAGGGAGTTTGGTGATTCTACCCTTAATGTCTCAAATCCTTGCCATTTTAGCGGTCATCCGAGCACCACTGAATCATTACATCAAGCACCTCTGACACCTGTGAAACAACTCAGGTACCAAAGAGAAACAGAACAAAGATGAAAGCTGGCGTCTGAGGGGCAGCGGTGCACTTGGTAAACTTACAAGCACCCCTGGCTTCCAGACCTCCTCCAGAGGGCTTTTATAACTTCCTGAAAATGCTTTAGCATTGGGTTTTAATTAAACATTTAATATGCATCATGCGAATGTATTGATTCTGCCAGGGGGAAAAAAGATGAATCTTGTTATTTGGACATCCCCAGCTAGGAACACTCATATTTTCCCGGGGGTTACTAATGGAGCCCCCGGTTGCATCCAAGTTCGAAGAGCACTGCAGGAGCTGGGGAACATCCTGGTCTGCGGAGTCACTGGCTCAGAGCAATTGTGCTCATTTCAGCTTCTCAGACTCAGTCCTAAGACTAAGGATGTAGGGAGGGGCAAGCTGTTGAAATTAACATGAAGCACTTAAAATGGACCCCTTTGTCAGAGGGTGTCCTTCTGCGTTCACCTCTTCCCCCTTCCCGTTACTCTAAAGTTCTGATCTCTGAAAAGGATGATCCAAACTACCTGGAAAAATACTTGGAGGAAATGGCTCAGTGTACAAGATCACACTACCTGCCTGACCCAGGAGGGTTAGGGTCTCACTAAGTTGGTATTTATTGACCAAAATTTTGGAAGAATGAGGCATCTGGCATATCAAATATTCTCATCTACTGCAGATCAATCACAAACTCTTTTGATTTCCAGCCTTATTGTTCAGATTTCTTCTAAATTCATATAGGCCTCATTTCCTGCCTTATTAAAGGGGAATTGGCTAAAACTCTTTGGTAAGTAGGGGTTGGAGATACCCTTGGCTGGTCTCAGCTCCAGTATTCATTGAACAAGACAATAGCTCTAGAGTAGGGGTTCTCGACTGGATGATTTTGTCCCCCAAGGGACCTTGGCAGTGGCTGGAGATATTTTTGGTTGTTACAGCTGGGGAGGTTTGGGGGGCAGGAGTTGCTACTGGCATCCAGTGCATGGAAGCTAGGGATGCAGCAACGTCCTACAACACACAGGATAACCTCCTCCACAAAGAATTATCCATCCCCAAATATCAATAGTGCTGAGGTCGAGAAGCCTGATATAGACGCTAAAAAAATGGTTTGTAATACAGGCTGACATATTAGATGGTCATCTAGAAAGAAAGATTCAAAACAAACAAACAAAAAGCCTTTGATACGAGAATCCATTGGGGAGCCTGCCATCAACCAGCTGTGGGGCCTTGAGCAAGTTAATACATTGAATATACTGAATTCGATTTATTTACTCATTCATTTGGGCAGCTTTGTGAAGAATGGCGTGTTCTAATCTAAGCAGAGGAAACAAAATAAATGGTATGTGCAAAGGCTCAAGGCGGGAGAAAGCCAGTGTCCAAGGAAGGCCAGAGTGACTGGAGGATAATCAGCAAGAGGGAGGGAAAAGCAGGGGAGATGCTTCTGGACCTTCTGGACCAGAGCTGTGCTTTTATTCTGGGTGTAATGAACTCTTCAAGCAGTGAAGAACCATGACCCAGCTGATGCTTTAATATCAGGTGACTGGACAGGACCTTGTCTCTCTGGTTCCCTATACAGGCTCTAAGAGTGTCTGTTGGGTGAGAGACTCTGCTCCCTGCTGCTGTGGTGAGGAGACCTGACCAGAGAGAGGGGACAACGCTGGGAGCAGAGAGACCACTCAACAGGCCACTGTGTGGTCCCAGGAAAAAGAAAACAGCGGGGCAGTTCCTCAAACAGTTAACATTGTGTCACCATGTGACCTAGCAATTCCACTCCTAGGTATGGACCCAGGAGAAAGGACAACGTATGTCCACCCAACACCTTGTACACAACTGCCCATAGCGGTGTTATTCGCAATGGCCAAAGGGTGGAAACAACCCAGACGTCCATCAACTGATGGATGGAGCGACAAAATGTGGTATATCCATACAATGGAATAGTACTCAGCCATAAAAAGGAATGAAGTACCCACATATGCTACAACGTAGATGAACTTTGAAAACATTAAGCTAAGTAAAAGAAGTCAGACACAGAGGACCACATTTTGTATGATTCTGTTTATATGAAATGTCCAGAAGTGGCAAATCTATAGAGACAGAAGGTAGATGGATGGTCGCTGTGGAGAAGGGGGAATGGAAAGTGATAATAGGTACAGGTTTGGGGGAGATGATGAAAATGCTGTGGAATTAGATAGGGGTGGGGTTGCACAACCTGTGGATACTGATGGCATTTGCGGGGAGGGAAAGCCAGCAACGGAGGCTGGCTGCCTGCTTTCTCTGTTGCCGCTGCTCTGAACTCTTCCTTATGGTGTCACACTCAATAACTACATGACGGTTTTCCCCACATCTACCTCTTTCTTATTGGAGTGTAAGCTGCGGGGGAGGAAATGCTTTGAGGAAGGGAATTTGCTTTTTCAGAGGAATCAGAAAACTTTCTTCTTGGTGACCTTTCCACCCTTCATTGCCAGAAGAGTTTGACCTCTGACCCCAGGGATGCTGGGGGAACAGGCTCCGGACAATAGAGCGTTACAAATGCAGTGGGTTTTTCATGGAAAAGATGTGGTACATTTTAATGCAGACGGCTTTCCCCAGGTAGTAGTCAACGTACAGAGAGAGAATGATGGTGCTTCCTTTACTTAGAAACTTATCTTAGCTTTTCCTACACAAATAAGTGTCATTTCTGGTAAAGTCGAAAAGAGAAAGAACATTCTTTTGTGCTGATGAGAAATGAAGATAGGAAAAAAACAAAAAACAACAAAAAAAACACGACTCAGGAACACAAAACTCATGAACATTAGGCATCAAGTTCTCATGTCATTTTGGGAGGAAGGGTGAGTTTCAATCTGGTTTTAATTATGCTGACAGATAACAAACACGCTTCTGTCCTCACAGGAGTGTTCAAGGCTGGGGCAGGAGGCGACTTTCCTCATCGGACCCTGAGACAAGGAGATGCGCTCTGGCCCCAGAGGCCCCCCAAGAAAGACAGTCGCTTACATTCACAGCAGTAGCTAATTTCCAACGTTATTGACTTTTCATTCATGTAATAAACCATATGCCTTTGGAGTTAAGAAGGGGATGAAGGTAAGATTCCATCCCTGCCCTCAAAGAGCTCACAGGTATATGGAGATAAAGACAAACAAGTCAATGATAAACTGTAGAAGAAGTATTCAAAGGGTGATATGAGAAGCATCCATTGATTAGGAGGTGGGTACAGGATGTGGATTACCAAGGTGAGCGCATCGTCAAGATGCAACTGGCCTTTTATAGGGGCCCCGATAAACCATGCACTGGGGGTACTGGGAAGAGAAGTAAGGGACTTGGGTCATTATTTTCTTGTCTTACGTTCCAACGTCATCTAAGGTCTGCACTAGAATCGAAGGACCTGGGTTGCTCTCCTGGGATTTCTCCAGGCTTAGGTTGGCCCTCCAGTCCCATCTTTCAAAGGCCAAGTGGTCTGGTGGCTCCATGCCCTCAACCAGGCGGCCCCCGCCGGCCCTGGCTTCCCATCAGGGGAGACGGAGAGGAGGCGGGTCTTGATTCCCAGGCTCCCACCCCTCCCCACACACCGTGCGCCCTCCCTCCCGCGCCTGCCCGCCTGCACGGTCATCCTGGCTGCTTGTGTGGAAGGCTGTTCCCCACACGCTGCTCCGAGCCCTGGCTCCTCGCCCCGCAAGCCTCCCCTGCAGCCCCCTCGGGGACTCGGCGCCCGCGGAGGCTCCGCTGCCCGGGCCGCTGCCCTCACACACCACACGTCCTCCTTTCCCAGGCCCTGCTGCCCTCCCCTCCTTGGCTGGTGGCCCATCATGGCTGACCGACAGCGGGTCTGTGACTTTTTTTCTTCCTTCCCGGGCACAGACACGGTGGAGCCGTCGGGGGAGAAGCCGGGCTGTGGTCTCCCTCTCCATCCCCAGGGCCCCTCCCAACTTCCTGGTTGCTGGGCTCAGAGGCCCAGAAGGAGCTGCCGAGCCATCCCATCTGAAAAACCAGCTCGTTACCAGCAAACTGAAGAAATGTAATACGGAAGTCACCAGGAGAGGAACCAGGGAACCCTGCGGACTGTGTCATCTCCACGGAGTGGCTTTGCCCGGTCCTCTCAGACTTCAAGCCAGTTAGAGCCTGGCTAATTAGTCCTGGGCACTGAACAGCATTTGTGGGGGAAAGGTCACTTTGGTGTACGATTTTCTTTCTCTCTCAGCCACAGAACTTCCTCCAAGGAACAGGCACTCACCTCCGGTTCTCAGAAGCAGAACAAGCCAAGTCACACATTTCTATGAATTCTCTCAGAAAGCCTATGATTAGTAATAATAGCAGTAGCCGTGTCTATTGATTGAGCGCAGGTGCCAGACTCTTCACAGATCTCGCCTGTAAGGGAGCCTCCCAGAGATGTGGGGAGCTCATTTCATAGCTAAGTCAACAGCATCTCAGCAAGGACAATGAAGAGAGACAAGGTCGTCTCTTGCAGAGCACGGGCCACAAGTCAGGAGGGTCAAGATCGTGTCCCGGCCCCAACCGACCCAACATGGCTTGGGCAAGACTCGTCTCCCAATGGACATTCCAAAGCACTGTACCAAAGAGTTATTAGCTGTAACGAGAAGGCACATGCTGGTGGATGATTTGATTGAAATGAAGTGTCTGTACAACGAGAGTGGTACCCCAGCAGATGTACTGACACTTCCCATTGCCTCCCAAGTTGGAAGTAAGGAGGAAACCAATTTTTGGCTGCTGCGTGCCAGGCACCGTGTGGGGTTACTGCCACACGCTTTGAAATAGAAACAGCTTTGAAAAATGTGGATGCATGTATAGAAGCGTAGACTTCTAAGACATAGTTCTGTGCTCCTTTGATGTAACCCTGACATTTTACGGAGAAGAGACTCCCCTGAACGTCTTATCCAGAAGGGTTAGTTAAGGCAAGGTGTGAGCACTCACTCCCTAGAGCAATGAGAAAAGCCCTGCCTCTGAGTGTGTCGTCAGTAATTATTCCCTAACCCTGTAAGTTGTGCAAGGGTATGTGGCCTTGACGACTTCAAACCACAGCACGGTGCCCTGACTCGACTGTGCCTGAAGACAACATAAGCACAGTTTTAAGCCCAGGCTTTATTTTTTCTTGTATCGTTTCTCTTTTCATTTGTTTAGTATGTGTTTTCCCTTCCCAACTTGTGTTGCATAACATCAGAATTTGTGCCAAACCTCTGTAGACAAGGATTTGGCAATAGGGGCACTTGCAGTGAGACCCTGTCACTGTATTTGGAAAAATTAGGTGACCAGCCAGCTGGATTTTATTTCTAATAGCTGGGAGAGATCAGCACAGGGCAGAATGATGGACGTGCTCATTCAGCGGCACCAATGAGCCCTGAACTGGGGTCAACGAGACACGCCTTTAAGCCTTCAAGGGAATATTCCATTCCATCCAAATCCATTGGTTCTCACAGAACCACAGGAAACCAGTGAGAGTGAGCCAGTCAAGGTGCACTTCTGTCTGTGAGATGTGTCCCGTCACGATGAAGCTTCAGGAAGGCTCAGCAAAGTTGTTCAGGAGAAATTTTCTTCTTCCCCAGGTGAAATGGAATAATCACAGGGAATTCCATATGAAGTAGATTCCCCTAGAGAGATGAACAGATAGATACCAGTGAGGGAAAAAATAATATTTTTTTTTTCATTTCCCTGAGATTTTCATTTCTGGAAAGCCAAAACATGAAATATACTAAGTGCTGGGGGTACCAGGGGCATATCCACAACAAGGGTTTACCTTTCTGTCTGATTTTCCAGTTTTCTTACTTAAAGCAGGAGGGTGATAACACTGGTTCTTTTTGTCACCAATAAGCTGTTGTTCTGCATGTACTCTAAGGGGCTGATGTTATGTCTAAGAGGCAAAGATGCATTTGTGCCTGGAAGATACCGCAAAGAAGTTCAAAAAGCTACTGCTTCGATGGCCTTTCCCATGTCCCCTGGAGCTACTAAAAGAAATTTGCACTCTGTACATAAAAATGGGTGGATGGACGCATGGATGGACAGACGGATGGGTGGATGGATAAATGGACGGGCAGATGAAATGATCTACGGATATGGATGAGTAACAGGATTTGTTATCCCTCTATCTACCCGACTAACACAAAATCTGACACAGGACAAGCTTTCAGTGAGTAAAGACCTGACACTTAAGGATTTCAATGAGGGTCAGCTGGTCACTCCCTTTCAAGACTTGGGCTGGGGGAAAACTCAGAGTCATCTTACATACGTTGATATTTGTTCATTCATCAAAACCTAGGGATTCAGACTTGTCATTGGTGTCTTCATGCATCAGTGAAGCACGTGAGTAGGTCCTTGGGGGTAATTTGAGGATCCCTGCTCCTCCAAGACGGTTTCCAAAAATCTTAACATTAGTAGGATGAAAAGCAAGAGTTGGCTAGAGACCAATTAAAGAAAACTTGATAAATAAACAAAATGCAAAAAAAAAAAAAAAAACTTGCCTTCTTCCAAGTCTGTCATGAGAAAGTCTAAAGAAAAGTCCCAACACCCTTGCTGACGACCTCCAGTTCCTTCCTCAAGGCACTGTCCCCATCAGGGGCGATGTCCCCATGGCCTGAATCACCATGAGTCCATTTTCAAGTGCATTAACCTCAGAGCCCCCATATTCATGGAAAGATGATGCAAGAGGAATAAAATCAGGACCAAAAAATAGAAGTCAGGTGTACCTGTTTCATTTTGCAGCGAAATCTACCCTTCCCTTAATGCAGGTTTCTGTTTGAATCACCCGAGGGGATGATATTTTAAGGCAGTATGATGCCAGAGTTACCACTGAGATCTTCACAGTCGTCTCTAGAGGAAAAGTTCCCTTAAGATCGTACGTTGTTAGTGCTTCGTGCCTGGAGATGTTTTCTCTCCCTCTTGGCCAAACCCTTTCTAGACAGTATTCTGAGTCTCCTCCTCTCTTACTGTGGTAGAATTTGAGTCTATTGCGCAAGCTTTCATGTAGGAGCACCGAGAAGTTAGGTGCTGGTATGAGTTAGCTTGAACCAGGACGCAGAGGTGAAACATAAGACCCTTGGATCAAGGTGCTCTCAGCATCGTGAGGGGGATAGAGAGTAAACAGGCAATTACAAAAGTCTAGCAGGAGAGACCCTTGTGATGGAAATGGTACACATCCTGACCATGTTGGTGGCGACCATACAAATCTACGCACGTAATAAAATTGCATTTTATTCCTTTCAGCTGCATGTGGGTGTACAATTGCCTCAAATTTTCAAGAAGTCAAATATATATGGATAATTACAATGCACAGTCCCAAAGGCTGTGCTGGCGTTGGAGCGCAGAGTGGAAACATACCGTCTCACTGTGATTAGGAGAAGCAACCAGAGAAGGTCTCCCAAGGCAGGGGACCTCATCACAGGTAAATGCGAGGACGTGGGAAAGGACATGCAGTGTAGACATTGGCCCGTGCCTCCCCCACAAGCCGGCGCTCCCACCGGTCTACTGCTGCCTCTCTGGGTTTGTGCCACTTCTTTTAGACCTAAAAGAATGTCTGCTTTAATCTGTAGCAGTCTCCCTTTCTCTCCCTCTCTTTTACAGGTCATTTAGTTGTCAGAGAAACTGGAGCCTTTGTCATATAGAATTGCCCATATTCTGGATTTGAATGGTTGCTTCTTCATGGGGTCTGGATCATTTCTCTATCCGCTGTATCTCCTGATAGTGGTAATTTATCACCATCACCATCATCATCATCATCATCATCATCATCATCATCATCATCACATTATACCAGATCATCCCAGTGTTGTTGGAAAGGTGAGAATGTAGGCAATCGAGTGCTAGCTTCTAGAAGTCTAATTCCCCTATCGTGTAACTTTAAACCAAACCTTTCTTCCCTGCGACGTAGAACACGGACCACAGTCTCATGTTGGTGCTCAAGTCTGGGGAGTGATTCCAGTACAAAGATGATGCACGGACTTGTGCAATGGCCAAGAAGGGCCGGCCCTGCAGCTGCATTCAGAGCAGGGAGTTTCTGGAAACAGACCTTTCTGACGGTAAGTTCCAATAAAGCTGGTGGGTGTTATATTAATGACTAGACTCTTAGTCACCTCAAGGGAACCGAGATCAGATGACACCAGGACGGTAGAGGGAGGTGAGATATTCGCAATTTGGATTGCAGATGTGAACATAATTTCAGGGGCATTTTCATAATCGTTCTTACGCTTCGATTAAATGCCTCACATACTACTGGCCTACAAGCTGGGAGGCAGGGGTGAAGTGAGGAAATCCAAGGTTATTTATTTGCCTTAAAACCTATGCTCTGAGAAGGCCAGGAGAGGGGATATACCTCATCTTTAAAACACAAAATCTTCACTTCTCAGCTCCACCTGTGCACTTTAGCACTCAGAAACAACCCACAAAGAGACCAGTGTGTAATCGTGTGTAGCAAACACCAATTCGGGGATAGTAACAGAGATTTCAAAAATGTCAAAGGCACTTTTATAAAAGGAGAGGAAAAGATTAAGTACAAAAGCCCTGTATCATTTGCCTTTGACCCTTAACTCCTTTTCCACCTGCCTGTAAAACAGACTTCCTGGGGTCTTTTCCACCTGAAGGGTCCAATAAGACAGTCTTAGGGACACACAGGGTCAGCCTGGCATCTCTAAACACCCACTACCAGTGGAAGCCAGAGGGCTATAGGTCTAGACATTTCAGCTCACCTGATCTTTCCTCAAACTTTCTTCTTTTGATTATTTGTTCTTCTTGGGTGACCGAAACAAACATAGGAATGTAATAATAATGATGTTGCCGTGGCAGAAACAGCGTTCTCAGATCAAAGGATTCTCACTGTACACATAGAAGGACTCATTTGGTCAGCTGGTCAACACTTACCCAGTACCCCTGATGCTCCACGCTGCTGATAGGTGTTCTCGGGACGGATACAAAAATGGACCACTTCCTTGGGAATTCCCTGGCGGTCCAGTGGTTAGGATTCCGAGCTTTCATTGCCAAGGGCCCAGGTTCAATCCCTGGTTGGGGAACTAAGATCCCACAAGCTGAGAGGCACAGCCAAAAAAAAGGACCACTTCCCAATGCCTTTCCTGATATGATATATGATATGATTTTACATACAACGCTATATTATATTATATAATACTATACTAAATTATATGATACTATGCTCTACCACATTACATTATATAGTATATTACAGTATATGTTATTTGTCCATGTGTTTCTGGTATGTCTCCCTCTCGCAATAGATAGTAAGATGGTTGGAGCATGAACTTGGCCGCCATGCTGGATTCATACCTTGTACCACTCACCAGCTGAGAGGCCTTGGACAATCTCCCTCACGTTTCTGTACTTTAGCTTCCTTCTCAGCTAAATGGAAATAGCAGCACGTATCTCTGAGGGCTGTTGTGAACAGCCAGTGAGCTAAAGCCAAGGGCAAGGCCTGGGTGAGTAGCATGTATGTTCTGGCTGTTGGTCATGTTGTCGTTTGGTGAGGGGCCCCATGCTGTGGAGGAAGGCTCCTCCATCACACTCAGTGGTTTCCCGTGTCCCTGCCCACCCCATTTCTGAGTCTAAGTCTGAGTCAGTCAGCGTATTTCATCCCTTTGCCACAGGGGTTGGATCGGGGTGGGCAGATAACCAGTCAAATGAGCCAGACCGCTTCGACCCCAGCCATGACTTTGGTTTGCCCAACTGGGGACTCAGACCGACTCCCATTGGACCTGCTGGAGCTGGAGCTGCTCCCCCAGGGAGCCCTGGCCTGGAGTCCAGGCACGAGAGGGGTGAGGGAGCCGGCGCCAAGGACATCACGTGGCTCCTGCCTGCAACCAGCTCTGTCCCTGCACCCTGTGGGCATGTGGGCCCATAAGGTCCCTTTCTCCTTAATTCAGTTTAGGTCAGAGTGTTTTCACCTGCAACACAAAGAGGGCCAGTAGTTGGCACCCCATCATATGCTGAAGACCAAGACTGGAGGAGCACGTAAAGAACTCAGAGATCACACAGCGAGGAAGTAGCAAAAGCCCACCTTGAACCCGGTTCTGCCCCACCACTACACCATGAGCTCCCAAAGCTCCAGGAGGCTCCACAAGGGAGGTCAAGATACACCTGTGGGGATCCACGAATAAAAGGCGGGAGTCGGAGAGGGCTTCTGGAAGCAGCGGCAACTGCATTAACGACCAGCCTGTATTAAATGCTTATCAGATGCCAGTCTCCGCGGTCAGAGCTCCACACAGCCTTGCGCCGGAGCTGCGCCTGGGGGATGAGCACGATTTGGGCATGTGGAAATGGGGACAGGCGGGCTTTCGTATTTGAAGATGACGAAAGAGTGTCCATGTCCCTCGAAGCCCTGGTGAGGCAGCTGTGACTCCAGGCTGGAATGGGGCCCGCTTCGGTGGCGGCAGGCAGCGCTGGAATACGGGTGGCACACCTTGGTACACCGGGGTATTTAATCACTTCCCTCCGTTCGTCCTGAATTCCATCCCAGCAAGATTTGCTGATTTCCTCCTCAGTTCCAGGGCCCGCACATCTGCACCGTGTTTCCACCCACTTCCAGCTCGGGAAGACGTAGGCCAATTAGGGAACAAGATAATTATCCTGGTAGCTGAGGGATGGGCCAGTGGACGAGTGAGAGGTGAGTGTGGGGACTGCCTTGTTGCCACATACCAGCCACCTTGCCCCTCTCAGAGGCACGCTTTCTGGGACACTTGGTGGGACAGTTTGTGTGCCTTAGCACTTCCGAAAGCAAGGCGAGGAACCGGCGTGTTCGTGTAGTCACTTTCATTTAATAAACATGTATTGAGCACCTACTGAGCGGAGCGCTGCAGTAGGCGAAGAAGCTGGAGAGATGAGAGCTGTCGTCCTGGCCTCAGGACACTCACAGGGCAGATGGGGCATTAACGTGGCACCGTGAGGACTCAGAGGCGGTGGGCACAGGGACCGGACACCGGCCCGGGAAGACCGGTGACACAAGGTGGCACAGGGAGAGGCCACCTTGGGGGCTCGTGACCTGGCGCAAGGACTCAGGTAAGGCTTTTAAGAGGAAGCCCAAGACCTGAAGAAGGAGCAGAGTTAGCCAGGAGGCAGGACAGAGGGAAGATGGGGAGGGCGTGGAGTTCCAGGTGGGCGGAATTGTACAAAGCCTCAAGAGAAAGGGAAAGAAAGAGGAACTCTGCCAGGTTTTAGGGGTGACTACAGCTTGAAGGCAGGAGCAGAAAAGACAGAAGGGAAAACATTTCCTGAGACCCTCGAATGCACGAGGCGCCATAGATGGAAACGGTATGCGTAGGACGTCAGCACGGCCTTTGGCACATACTAAAAGATCAGTTCTTTTGAGCACTCACCAGGGGGCTGGCTGACGTATGCCAGGCACTGGGTACCCATGCTCGTCGTGGTGACAAAAACTCTCTCCACCTTTGACCCAGGGGGAGACTGAGGCCCAGAGCCTGGGTCAACCAACTTGCCCAGGTCTCACACCTGGGATGGAGCAGGATTCAGACCCCACGTCGGCCTGGTGCCAAAGGGCAGCATCTCCTGGCTCAGCAACCCTCAGAAATCCATGCTTCACCTTCTCACTTCTCGGCCACTAAAGGCTCTGAGCGTCGTTGACCTAAAAGCCCAGCATCGTCTGGCCTGGAGATGCAGGAGGCTTTGGCCCTCCCATTCTGCCCCCACCTCACTGGCTCTGTCATTTTGACCTCAACGATATTGTGACCTTGTCATTGAGACCCACCAGTGCTTTACAGAATCACAGCATGGCAGCTCTGTCTGTGCATATGGGTATCTGGTCCATGCTTACCTACCCCGTATTCAGCCTCAAAGGGCCGAGAACATTCCCTCCGTGCAATCCAGATTTTTTTTTAACCTCTTCGTGCAGTTCAGCCCATTTTCAGCTTGAAAAATGAGCTGGAGAAGACAGGGAAGCTTTGCTGAGGTCAGAGGTGAATCAGCAGCCTGCCTCCATGCCGACCCACCTTCCCCAACCGGCCAGCGCCCACATCACTCTGCCCCGATTAGCAGCTCTTCACGGAGGCTGGAGCCCACAGTCGGTGACGCTCGCCTGAAGAGTCCCCATCATTCCTCGGGAGCCCCGATGATGATCCCCGGCCGAGTCTGCTGCAGCAGCCAGCACCAAGTTCTCAGGCAGGACAGAGACCCCGGAGAGCAGGTCATAAATACCCGCCGGCTCCTTCCTGCTTTCATGCCCAGCTTCCTCTGCAAGGTGGTGAGATGGGAACCAAGAAGGGCAGATTCTGCGAAAGCCTGCACATTGAGATCCTTTCAAGAGAGACCAGGGGGAACCAGTTGCAGCTCAAAGGTGGACACTGGCAAATCTGAACTCTTCTGTTCAAGAAAACGCCTTGCCATTGTAAAGCAATTATACTCCAACAAAGATGTTTAAAAAAAAAGAAGAAAATGCCTTGGAGCCTCCCGGCTTCACAACTGGCATGGGGAAATGGCATGAAAGGTGGTGATCGAAACGAGAAAAACCAGGGGGGAAGGAATGGATCGCAAAGAGGCTTTTATACACACACACAGTTCTTCTGCTTAGTTTTTCTAGGTTACATCTATTTTTTTTTAGTCTCTGAGGTCCCAGCTTTGGATAACTACTATATTTTGACAGGGCGAAGGTTTACAAAGATCAGGGCAGGTGAAACTTCAAACAGTTGTCTAAGTCATCTGCCATCTGCGACAGAGAGCTCTGTCTATACCAAAAAAATGTAATTTTAGAATTGATTAGAAGGGTGGGTATAGGACATCCAGATGGGGTAAGTTAGTTTAAAATTATCCCAATTACCAAATAGGCCAATTCCTTTTTTTTTTTTTCAGCTTTATTGGGATATAATTGACAAATAAAAATTGTATATATTTCAGGTATACAATGTAATGTTTTGGTATAGGTATACATTGTGAAATAATTACCACAATCAAGCTAGTTAAAATATGCATTACGTCACATAGTTACTATCTCCTTTGTGTGTGTGTGTGTGTGTGTGTTTGTGTGTTAAGAGCACTTAAGATCTACCCTCTTAGCAAATTACAGTGCTCAATACACAATACAGTATTGGTCACTACAGCCAACATGCTGTAGAATAGATCTCCAGAATTTATTCATCCTGCATAACTGACACTTTGTACCCTTTGATCAACTTCTCCCCATTTTCCTCCATCCTTTAATCCCCCATAACCACCATCCTAATCTCTGATTTTTGTGAGTGTGACCTTTTAAGATTCTACATATAAGTGAGATCATACAGTATTTGTCTTTCTGTGTCTGGCTTATTTCACTTAGTATAATGTCCTCCAGATTCATCCATGTTGTCACAAATGGCAGGATCTCTTTCTTTTATAAGGCCAAATAATATTCCATTGTATATGTATACCAGATTATCTTTATCCAGTCACCTGTGGATAGACACATAGGCTGTTTCCATATCCTGACTATTATAAATAATGCTGTGATAAATATGGGAGTCCAGCTATCTCTTTGAGATACTGATTTCATTTCCCTTGGACATATACCCATAAGTGGCATTGCTGGACCATATGGTAGTCCTATTTTTAATTTTTTTGAGAAACCTCCATACTGTTTTCCACAGTGGCTGCACCAGTTGACATTCTCGCTAACAGTGCGCAAGGGTTCCCTTTTTTTGCCACATCTCCACCAACCCTTGTTATCTTTTGTCTTTTCGATAATAGCCATCCTAACAGGTGTGAGGTGATATCTCATTGTGGCTTTGACTTGCATTTCCCTGTTGATTTGGTGATGTTTTAGGCCCACTTAATTTTAAATGCCCACTAGGGGACTCGAATAATCCAGCGGGTCATTTTGTATAATGGGGGGACTAGGAGGGGCCGTCTCTACTGGGTTGCTGAGGGGCTTGGTCCCTTGCGATGCTGTCATCAGCAGGTCAGGGGGAGGGTCAGAAGTGCAGAGGGCACCAGCCATTTATGGAGCTGCCCTGTGGCCTCATGTGGTGAAAGACACCTCACAGGCACAATCTCTGATCCTGCCCACCTCCCATTTTGCAGGTGAGGGGCCTGCTTCTGAGAGGTGAAGCACATCAATTTCATTTGCAGCTGGTGCAAAGGTGGGAAGCGAATTAAAACTAGTCGATGGCACATCCTAGATTCAAAGCGATTTAGGCAGCAGGGAACAGTCTCGATCGAATGAGATGGACCCTAGTGGGGATCGTTGTATGTTTCCGTGCTTGGGTTCAAAAACGTTAGCCCACAAACAGAGGATAGGGGCAATACGAGGAGAAAAGGCCTGGGGCCATGCTCAATGAGTCGCTGGTGTTATGTGTCTGCCGGAGAGGTCGGGGAATTATGGTCTAGCGTGGGGAGCAGGCAGGCTGCAGCTCAAGGAGGCAGAGGGCGGGGCTAGAGCCTGGGGATCCGGGTTCAGCTCTGGAACCTGAACCCTCAGGTCGGGGCAGCGACCTCGGCGCAGCGACCTCGAGGCAGGGGCGCTTGAAATGCAGGCATATGTGGAAATGCTAAAGGCACTGACTATGTCTAGAAATGAAAAGGAAAGGCACGGAGAGGGTGTCATAGTGGTTGTCTTCTACTCCTCAGAGCCCCCAAAGGATGTAAGGATGTCGCCTTTTGAGTGTATAAAATCAAGACTCATGTAGAGAAGAAGGGATATGACTTGATACTAGACAAACAGACAAACAAACAAACAGCTTTCCTGACAGTCTCAGGACTGTGGGAAGATAGAAGGTAAAATAGGGAGGTAGTGAGCACCCAATCACTGGAGGTAATCAAGTACATGCTGTCAGGACCACACATGGACTTGTGTGGGTGCTACGTGCTTTGGTTTCCATGGACTCCTTCCACAAGAAAACTTAATTAAATTTTATGGCTTTGTTTGTATACTGACAGATAGAATCCATGCTAGATGATTTTCATTTCTTTAACTCTGATTTTAGAAGAAATGAAAATGTTTTCCTGGGCCCCTCTCCGAAGTGAATTCTGCCAAAGAACAGAGGAGTGCCCCAAGCTGCTTTTTGAGATGGTTAGGGGTGGGTGTGTTGCCGGGAGCACGCCGTGAAGCATGGTGTGCCTGCTACGATTCCATTCTGTAAAGAGTGTCCACCTGGATCCTGACTGTCATAGATGGTCACACCTGAGACCACGATTAGGGGACCAGAGTGGAGATGAGGAATTGTGGTTCTTTTGTTTGATGTCCTCCCATTTCTGTCTTGTTCAAATGTTTATATTTAACCAAGAGCATGGCTCGCTGTTTATAAAAGGACAAAATAAGAACACTGGCAAAAGGTCTATAAATTGGACTTTCATTTTTATTGGGGGTAGGGGCGGGGTTGTTTCGCTTAGTTCTCTGTTTGTCCAACCAGCAACACTGCCATGATGGATAACGCCGTGAGGGTGTCACTGGGCGAGTTTGGTGTTTTCAGTGCACAGAACAACACGTGAGAAAGCTCAGCAAAACCCATGATGCAACCAAGAACAAAGATATAACACAGGCCACAAGGGATCTCTTCTCTCAGGTCCAGCCAAACAAACTGAGAAACACACAGATTCAGAAATCATCTGCATCAGCAGACTCTTCCAGTCAGCTCACACATATTTAAGTTTGGTTTGTGTTTTCCAGAACTCCAGGTTCCAGCTCCCAGGTCGAGTGGCTGCTAAATGCCTCTGGAACAGGACCTAAGAATCACCCCAGACCCAGGGGGAGGAAGGAGAGTGACCAAAACTCTACAGAAGCAGCACTACCACCAGCCTGTCCCCCGGGTTCCCCTGCACGGAAGACACATCCTGAACCAACACTGTCCCAATATCAGGTCCGTTTCTTTATTCCTGCCTTTTTAAAAAAATCAGTTCCGATTTCAGCACAGTAAATCTTTGAAGGGTTGAATGCCTTCGAGACAAGTTCCCTCCGTGGTATAGCTGTGAGTAGGATCAAAAGGGGTAACAGTGGAATGGTGAATTGCAAGTGGTTCCTAATTGAAGGAACAGAAAAAAGCTAGGGAGATGTCCATGGCCTGCAAAAAGGAAAGAAGGGAAAAAAAAACCCAACAAGCATGGAAATCTGTTGATTTGGAATGGCGAGAGTAGGAAAGAGGCCTCATCATTTTGGATCTCCATCTGGTGCCTAAACCCCGAAGAAGTCCTTTCGTTCAAATGTCGGTGTATGCACAGAGCTATTATCAATCACCTCCTGTCTGCCAGGCCACACTGGGTGTCTTTGTCGGGTGAGGAAGGGAGGGAAGCTGGAGCAAATCTGGGAGGTTGTCCCGGGAATTCTCACTTGAGAAAACATCTGGCTTTTCCACATCTCTGGTGCAAAACAAACAAGAATTTTATTAAATGATGTGTATTGTGTTCTAAGGTAGAACTCTTTGGGAGCCTGACACAAACAAGCAAACAAAACAAACAAGACCCCAGACTCAGGCACTTGCTACCAGGGTCCTTCACAAAGGCACAGGTGACGAGTTGTGGGTTTTTTTTTTCAGAATCCACTTTCCAGTAAACAATCTCAACAGTGTATGAAGACCCCAGACCCTTCTTCTGCCCTCTTTCCGCTGCCCACCCGCACCAGGCCTATACCCCCATCAAAATGATAACCCCCCCCCCAAAGAAACCTCCAAATGTCATTTGTGTACTTTTCACTCTCTCCTCACAATTCCTCCCCTTCCCTGATGGCCTGGCTTCCCCGAAACCAAACGTGAGCCGTTCTCTAACTGCACCGGAAAATCAGAATTTATTGTACATATGTTTGTGTTCCACTTAATTAAAAAAACCTATATTTTAAGATAAACTTTGTTAGTAATTCATGAGGTAAGTGACTATTTATGCTAATCAGGCAGAAATATATTCTCAAGCATAATGCATTACATAAATTTGAATGCAAAATGTTCAATTATGAAGTAAATACAGGTAATGCAAATAATAAATTACCTCTAATAAAAATTATAGAAGATGTGTCTTCAAAGAGAGAGCGGCTTTAACTTACAACTGTGAATTGCTTAAAGAGAAAAGAATTAATAAATGCTGATTTACTCTGATGATTATTTAGCACATAATTCACCTATTCATAACGACTCCTAGTAATCAGACTGTTGTCTCACATTCTCCAATATGAGGCAAGACTGTTTCCTCAGCAATTTTACCCTTATCAGATTATCTCGTCTGATTCGATTAATTTTCGTCCATGAATCTGCTAACAGTGATTTCTGACTTACTTGCCCTGCTCACTAAAGACTGCTAAAAGGATTTTTCTCTAACACTACAGCTAGGAACACTCCATGCCTTATCATTCAGTTCCTCTGAACAACTCTTTTCTCAAATCGATTTAGTTGGTTTCAGAGTGAAACTCAGTGGACACTGGTTAGTTCTGCACCATAAAATCAGCTCCTGGATAAACAGAGTTCAGACACTACCCTTGATGCATCTTGTTCTTTTTAGATAATATATGTCTGATTCCAACATGATATACCTGAGTTGCTGTAACTCACAATCAGGAAAACTATATTATCTTTCACTTTTAATCATTATAATTTGGATGTAAACAGGGTTTAAAAAATTTTTTTTGCATAAAGTTATTCTGTATGTACTGACATGAAACCAAAATTGTGTTTTTGATGTTACGGTTTCACAATCTCCTATGTGATTCGACCCATGCCCTCCTCCCTCCCGCCAAATTCTTCTATAAAGATTCACTGCTTTCAGAAACCTCAATGCTACTGGTTTGAACTGGTCAATAATGACAAACGCATGGTTTCTAAATTACTCTGTATTGTTCTACAGAGATTACTGGAGTATATATAGCAAGGGAGTATTAAGCAGTAAGAAGACACAGTTCATATTGTATTTGGATTAGATTGGCTTGGAGAGAAGTGAAACAAACAATGTTAGCAAAGAAATCTAAAGAAATGTGGCCTGCTGTAATTGTAGAGACTCAAAACCTGAATAGTACTAATTAAAATGAGAGAGCTCAATTGTTACAAGAGAAACGCCACTAACAGAAGACTGTAAATGTTTAGACACCCCTGTGAATCACCAAATAATAAAGGAAAAAGGACAAAAATGAGAATTAAGTTATAAGCTTGAGGGCACCACTGCTCCACGTCTAAAAAATAATTCGGATCCTCCTTTTTTTTTTTTTTTTTTTCAAGAGAAAATGGGAGACTATAAAAGATTCTGCAATGAGAGAAAAAAAAAAATACCCTGCCTGGTTTGACAGCAGTGTACAAAAATAAACCATAAAAATGTGCAGATAATAATACATTTATCTGCCCAAACATGGGCATTTAATATCTAGAAATGACACATAATTGCAACAATTAGGTGCATGGCCATGAATCTATATCTCATGGTCTTCATCATTGGTGAACTTTGTTTATAAATGTTGTTTATTTATAAATGTAGCAGTTTCAGTGTTCCTGACCAAAAATACTTTCATGAGAGACAGGGATCATATCTCACAGCTTTTACCAAAACTGTGATGCAAAAGGATTAAAGAAAAAAATGAATTAATTCTTCCTAAGCATGCTGAAATTCATATTTTACATGCAAAATATAAACTTCAGACATTTGTGGCTAGTGATTTTAAAAAGGCTTAGAAAAGTATTGCTATAGACAATGCTAATGACACAATATGTTTATGTAATTTAAGCAGTAAATATTCCTCTGAATACATAAACTGTAATCCCTTAACTTCATTACTAGGTGAAATACTGTTTGAGAGGAGGAAAGCAAAGGAATTCTGTTAGGTTGCATAAATATTGACATAATCTTCACTCTTTCTTCCCCAAACTAGTAATAGACATACCTCATTCCATCCCGACAAAGTACTCCCATAAAACCAAAACTACCCATATAAACAGCTTCTCTGCAGTGATGATGAAAAGAAAAAGTGCTTTTCTAGAAAACAGCAACAGTGCTGTCCTTTTAGGGTAACGATGTGCCTACAAACGTTTTGGGGAATCTCTCCTTAGGGATTCCAGGGTTTGCTGAAACCCAAGGCTGCCAGCATGAGAGAAATTAACACAAATCTAATCTGGTGTATGAAGCCAATGAGTGACACCTAAGGTCTCGTTATAAATAGTAAAGTATGCTGTCCGGTGGGTGAGAGCATTCTGAAGTGCAATGTTCAAGAAGCTGGCTTAATATATGACTAAGTGTCAGAAGTCAGGTTTTCTGAGAATTACTTTTCAGATAAACAACTTTATAGCACTGCACTTAATCTTACTTACTAGAGACATCTCATTTATCACTGAATTACAAGTAACTTTAATTCTATTGATATTGCCATAAAGCCCGTTGAAAATCCATCCCGGCACTTTTAAAGGGTTTGGGGCCCTGTTTGTTACATGGGATCCTCTTGCATAAGCCTCTCAGCCATAGTTACACTTGGAAGGCTTCTGGGTCCCCTGGCCTCTGTATTCACAGTCAAGGGGGATGGTAGGGAAAAATGATTCACGCACCTGCCAGCACTGCCTTCAGCCCCTTTCCTAACAAAGTCGGGTTCTCCCACTGCAGTCAAACTAACTTTCTGTGCCTCTTTTCTCCTCCCACCTAGGGAAACCAGCTTCTTTTCATTTCATCAACAAAACTGGACACGGATCAATTTCAACTGACCTTTGCCGAAAGGTGGCGCTGTTGAGGTAAAAACCAAGTCGGTCCAACAATAGTTTTCACTCTTCGATCGTTTTGCAGGCTTTTCAGAATTTTTTTTTTTTTTAATGCACCCTCCTAGCGTCCCCCCCTCCCATAAAATAAGATAAATATGATTAACACCAAATGCATTTCATTAACTGAAGGAATCAACAGTCCAACATCCAAGCGGGCGGGCTGGTCTTCCAAACGCTGGGTCGGCTTCACGCACTCTTGCTTTCCCCCAAGTCAATCTCGGCTTCTCCATCTGGTCTATCGCTTTAAAATCTTAGAAACAGAGTTGTTGGTTCTTTTTTCTTTTCTTTCTCTTTCCTTCCTTTTTCTTTTTTGCATAAGCTTTAAAAGGATCAGTCTAGAAAACTGAATAGTCATTAGCATCCGCGACCCCGAGGGGGACATGCAGCCCCCACTCCACCCCACCCCACCCCCACTCTAGGTTTCCGGGCCCGTCCGAGAAACCACCGTTTAAAATTTAACCCTTCGAGGGGAGCTGGTGAAGGCTGGGTGGTGTTTTTTTTTTTTTCCCCCTTGTTCCTCGCCACGATCAAGTCTGAAATAATTAAGTGAAACGTAAAAGTGCAAAGGGCGCGCGGGACCCTGATAAACAGGAGTCAAATTTCATAAGGGGTGGATGAGTGTGTGTGTGAGAGAGAGAGAGAAATGAATCTCAAAGGCCAAAGACGGGCCAGAGTCGGAAGCCGGAGGGTGAGCCGGGCTGACCTGACTCCGAGCTTTCCCGGAGTTAATTCGCGGAGGAGTTCGCTCCCCCCGCAAGGGCACGCGACGCCAGCGGGCAGCCAGCCCCCGCGCGGAATGGCTCCTGAACAACTTATTTCACCTCCTTTAAAAGAGGGTGATAAAGCGCGCTTTCTCTTTCCGCCGACTCCAAACCGCCCCGGCAGGCGCGCGGCGGGGCGACGTCCTCCGCGCCGTCTGGACCCCTGCACACCCGCGCGCGGGCACCGGGGAGAGGGACAAAGAGTTTGGGCCAAGTTTGAGCTCCGGGCACTGCCAGGCTCGGGGGAAGGAAGGTCCCCCGGGCGGACACCTGGGTGCCGAAGGTGGAGCAAGGAGAAAAAGCTACCCGGCGAATTCACGACCCTGGGGATGGTGGTCGGCGGTGGGGGGGTGGCGGCGGCCAATCCCGGCCCAGCGAGTGACGGGCGAGCTGGGGCTCCGGAAGGCAGGCCTTTCTCGCTCCGAAGTAAAGCCAACCGTCCTGCCGGTCCACCCGGGTTCCCGCAGTCCCCCTGGAAAACTCCTTCCCCTCTTGCACCAAACTTTGCGCCCGGCTTTGCAACCTCCCGAGGAGGCTGCGGCGCAGGAAGGGTTAAGACTGCCAGTCCCAGCTGACAGTCAGCTGATTGGGCCCTGATTGACAGCTCGGAAAAGTTTCCTTGTTTCTATATTATGCTAATCGCGACCGCTCTCGCCGCCTCCCATTGGTCTGGAGTACCAGTCAATTTCCCTTTTGGGCCTGACGTCACAAGTGCTATAAAACTCAGCAATTGCTTTAAACTCTTCTTGCTGGATCAGAGGCTTTAAAATCTTTTTTTCATCTTCGAGCTGTAGCTCGGGCTGCTCGTCGGCTCGGCCTCTCCCCTTTTGCTCTCCGCCTCGCCTTTCCCCAGGACTTCGCTATTTCTCTTTAAAAAAAAAAAAAAGAGGCAAGAAAGAACTCCGCTCCCCCCTCCCTTTCCTCCAGCCCGGCTGCACCTCTGTCTTGCACTTTGCACGGAGGGAGGAAGACCGCGAGGTTGAGAGAGAGGAAAGAAAAAAAAAAACAAGCCAGGCAGAAGAGGAGGCGAGAAGCATGAAGTGTTAACTCCCCCGTGCCAAGGCCCGCGCCTCCCGGACAGCGGCCCGCCGCGCCTCCAGCCCGGAGCGGCCGCCGCGCGCGCCCCGCCTGCAGCCCGGGCCGGCGAGGCGAGCACTCCTTATGCAAAACGCGCAGCGGAGCGGCGAGCGGGGGACGCCGCGCACCCAGCCGGGCTCTTCTGGCTTCGCCGCCGCCGCCGCCGCAGCCCGCAGAGGACCTTCCCGAGCCTGAAGCCGCCGGCTCGGCGCGCTAGGAGGCGAGCAGGCGAGGAGGGGCCGGGGCGAGCGAGCAAGCACATTGGCGTGAGCAGGGGGGAGGGAGGGCGGGCGCGGGGGGCGCGGGCAGGGCGGGGGGGGGGTGTGTGCGCGCTCGGAGGTTTCGGGCCAGCCACCGCCGCGCGAGCTAGAAGCGCCCCAGCCCGGCAAGCTGGCTCACCCGCTGGCCACCCAGCACAGCCCGCTGGCCCCTCTCCTGCAGCCCATCTGGCGGAGCGGCGGCGGCGGCGGCGGCGGCAGGAGAATGGCATCAGAACTGGCAATGAGCAACTCCGACCTGCCCACCAGTCCCCTGGCCATGGAATATGTTAATGACTTCGATCTGATGAAGTTTGAAGTGAAAAAGGAACCGGTGGAGACCGACCGCATCATCAGCCAGTGTGGCCGTCTCATCGCCGGGGGCTCGCTGTCCTCCACCCCCATGAGCACGCCGTGCAGCTCGGTGCCCCCTTCCCCCAGCTTCTCGGCGCCCAGCCCGGGCTCGGGCAGCGAGCAGAAGGCGCACCTGGAAGACTACTACTGGATGACCGGCTACCCGCAGCAGCTGAACCCCGAGGCGCTGGGCTTCAGCCCCGAGGACGCGGTCGAGGCGCTCATCAGCAACAGCCACCAGCTCCAGGGCGGCTTCGATGGCTACGCGCGCGGGGCGCAGCAGCTGGCCTCGGCGGCCGGGGCCGGCGCCGGCGCCTCCCTGGGCGGCAGCGGCGAGGAGATGGGCCCCGCCGCCGCCGTGGTGTCCGCCGTGATCGCCGCGGCCGCCGCGCAGAGCGGCGCGGGCCCGCACTACCACCACCACCACCACCACCACGCCGCCGGCCACCACCATCACCCGACGGCCGGCGCGCCCGGCGCCGCGGGCAGCGCGTCCGCCTCGGCCGGTGGCGCGGGCGGCTCGGGCGGCGGCGGCCCGGCCAGCGCCGGGGGCGGCGGCGGCGGCGGAGGCGGCGGCGGCGGCGGCGGCGGGGGCGCGGCGGGGGCGGGGGGCGCCCTGCACCCGCACCACGCCGCCGGCGGCCTGCACTTCGACGACCGCTTCTCCGACGAGCAGCTGGTGACCATGTCGGTGCGCGAGCTGAACCGGCAGCTGCGCGGGGTCAGCAAGGAGGAGGTGATCCGGCTGAAGCAGAAGAGGCGGACCCTGAAAAACCGCGGCTATGCCCAGTCCTGCCGCTTCAAGAGGGTGCAGCAGAGGCACGTCCTGGAGTCCGAGAAGAACCAGCTGCTGCAGCAGGTCGACCACCTCAAGCAGGAGATCTCCAGGCTGGTGCGCGAGAGGGACGCGTACAAGGAGAAATACGAGAAGCTGGTGAGCAGCGGCTTCCGAGAAAACGGCTCGAGCAGCGACAACCCGTCCTCTCCCGAGTTTTTCATGTGAGTCTGACACGCGATCCCAGCTAGCCACCTTGATAAGTGCTCCGTGGGGGTCCGACTCGGGTGTGGGCTTGCCACTTCCAGAGCCTTGCTCGCCACCATCTCGCCCCCTCCCCTCCCGAGCTTGCCCCCCCCGCAGTTGCCCCCTGCGCGCACGCACACGCACACGCACACACACACACACAACACACACCGTGCTCCGAGTTGGTGGTGGTGGCGACGGCTGTTTTGAAGTCGGGGAGGGGCAGGTTGTCTGGCTCATGCATTGCCAATCTGAAATTCTCCATAACTCGCTGGCTTGTTTTTCTGTTTTTTTTTTTTTTTAAACACTCCCCCCCGCCCCAACGTGCTCAATGTTCAGCGATCTCGGCAGAGTTCCTCATACTCACCTTTGAAGCCTGCATCATTCACATATTTTTTTTTTCTTCTTCAGTTCATGAGCTGGTGTTCATTTTCTGTGTGTGTGTTTTTGTTTTGTTTGGATTTTTTTTTTTATTTGAGTTTTTGGAGCTTGCTGTGTTACCCCCTTTTTTTCCCTCCCCACACTCCACCCTCACTCCCTCTCCACCCATCTCCTCTGAGATAAAAGAAAAAAAAGAAAAAAAAAAAAAGCTAAGTTTTTTTTTCTTCTCCTGAGTTCTTCATATGAGATTGAGCTTGCAAAGGAAAAAAAAAAATGTGAAATGTTATACACTTGCAGCGTGCTGAGTTCCATCGGGTTTTTTTGAGCATTGTTATGCTAAAATAGAGGGGAAAAATCCTCATGAACCTGCCACAATCAAGCCTGCATCAACCTTCTGGGTGTGACTCGTGAGTTTTGGTCCTTATGATGCCAAATCTGAGAGTTTAGTCTGCCATTTAAAAAACTCATTCTCATCTCATGCATTATTATGCTTGCTACTTTGTCTTAGCAACAATGAACTATAACTGTTTCAAAGACTTTATGGAAAAGAGACATTATATTAATAAAAAAAAAGCCTGCATGCTGGACATGTATGGTATAATTATTTTTTTCTTTTTTTTTTCCTTTGGCTTGGAAATGGACGTTCGAAGACTTATGGCATTGGCATTCATACTTTTGTTTTATTGCCTCATGAGTTTTTTGAGTTAAGAACAAAAAAAGTGCAACCGTAGAACCTTCTTCCCATGAAAGTTTGCATCTGCTCCAAAACTGCTTTGAGTTACTCAGAACTTCAGCCTCCCATTGTAAATGCACTGAAGGGATTCCTTGTCAAAGATGCCAGAATGGGTTAAAAAATTTAACACGGCCAACAGTAAAGAACTCTTAATGCTTTCTTTTTAATAAGAATGACTGCCCCATTGGGGGGACTAAAATTGTGCTGTTGCCGAAAGCAGTCTAAAATTTATTTTTTAAAAAAAGAAATCTGCCCCGTTATTTTTTTGGTTTGTTTTCTTTTTCTTTTTCTTTTTTCTTTTTTTTTTTTTTTGGCTTTTGGTCATTGTCAAATGTGGAATGCTATGGGTTTCTAGTATATAATTTAATTCTAGTTTTTATAATCTGTTAGCCCAGTTAAAATGTATGCTACAGATAAAGGAATGTTATAGATAAATTTGAAAGAGTTAGGTCTGTTTAGCTGTAGATTTTTTAAAAGATTGATGCACTAAATTGTTTACTGTTGTGATGTTAAGGGGGGTAGAGTTTGCAAGGGGACTGTTTAAAAAAAGTAGCTTATACAGCATGTGCTTGCAACTTAAATATAAGTTGGGTATGTGTGTGTAGTCTTTGCTATACCACTGACTGTATTGAAAACCAAAGTATTAAAAGGGGAAGCACCCCTGTTTATATCTGTAGGGGTATTTTACATTCAAAATGTATGTTTTTTTTTTTCAAAATTAAAGTATTTGGGACTGAATTGCACTAAGATATAACCTGCAAGCATATAATACAAAAAAATTTGCAAAACTGTTTAGAACGCTAATAAATTTATGCAGTTATAAAAAATGGCATTACTGCACAGTTTTAAGATGATGCAGATTTTTTTACAGTTGTATTGTGGTGCAGAACTGGATTTTCTGTAACTTAAAAAAAAAAAATCCACAGTTTTAAAGGCAATAATCAGTAAAATGTTATTTTCAGGGACTGACATCCTGTCTTTAAAAACAAAATGAAAAGTAAATCTTACCACAATAAATATAAAAAAATCTTGTCAGTTACTTTTCTTTTACATATTTTGCTGTGCAAAATTGTTTTATATCTTGAGTTACTAACTAACCACGCGTGATGTTCCTATGTGCTTTTCTTTCATTTTCAATTCTGGTTATATCAAGAGAAAGAATAATCTACAATAATAAACTGCATTTTTTTTTTTGATTCTGTACTCAGTTTCTTAGTGTACAGTTTAACTGGGCCCAACACTGCGTTAGAAGTGTAAAAGGCATCCTTTTCTCCAGAGGAAGGATTAATGGAGAAGTAATGAGGCAATAATTCAGAGTGCAACATAGGCTGTTTTGTGAGGTGGAAGGCCAGTCCCTTCCAATAGTTAGTAATATTTAATATAAATGTAAATTACAATCTCTCAAAATCCCCCTCCCCCCCCGCAAAGTTTTCAGTTTTCAGATAAGTAGAGACATCATTGCCCTGGTGGAAACAAACAAACAAAAATCCCAACCAGAGAGCAGGGCCTTCTCAGCCTCGCCCTGAGCTTCTCATCCCACCACACACCCATCTAGAGGGAAACGAGCCCGGCAGAGAAGGCATTGGCAGAGGTGGCTTGGGCACATATGCATTCAATGGTAAAGATAAACAATTCTTGCCTTTTGGCTCAAATTGATTATTTTTCCTTCTTCCCTTACATGCCATGATTTTCTTGTTAGCAAGGCCTGACAGGATTTCACATCAACACTCTGGACAAATTACAGTTGTTTGTTTGTTTCTTAACTTTGAAGGTTATTTGTCTTAAATAGGAAAAAGAAAAATCCACCTCTCACAGAAGTCCAAGTACGTATCTGGGTTTAAACTGTGTTATTAAATCCTACTTCCCTGTGAATATTTAGCTGAGGGCTTCTCCACGTAGATGAGCTGGTAATGATTTCAGAGCACCTTAGCTCCTGGAATACAAGCAAAAAATAATGTCTGGTTGGAATAAAGGCTGTGCTTTGATTTATCGGTATTTACCCCAACACAGGCTACGTGTGCGGGCTCACTTAAAAGATCCGTTGGAAAGTCTGGAGCTACCTTCACTAACAGCACTGACCTATTTTAAAATGACACAAATTCATGCAACTAATGTTACAAATTCATGCAGTTTGCATTCTTCAGCAACTTCCCCTAGATGGCTAATAGAATGTTAGACAAAGCCAACACTGTTTTGAAAATAGAGCCAAACACGGTGACTTTTGTTTTATTTTGTTTTCTGTTCTTCAAAAAAAAAAAAAATAATAATAATAATAATAATAATATTGCAACTCTGAACGAAGGCCTGATTTTGAGGAAAACAGGTTGTGCTTGGCGCTGATGAGTTCTGGCCGGTGTATCAGCCTTCCTACCCTTTTTCACAGAACATGGAGACAGTGGATAGGGCCCCTGAATCCACACTTTATTTTGCTTTAACAGAAGTCTTAATAGTAAACCTACCTCCATGTGCTTGAAGTTAGCTGTTCTTCTCTGTTTCAGAGTTTAGTTTTGTTTTGTTTTGTTTTTTTGGTCTGATCCCAACGAGGAGATTTGCAGTCTCCCCCTGTAGAAGCAGAAATGGAGATATCGCTTATACAGGAAGCCCAGCATCCGACACAAAATTTTAGGCAAACATTTTCAAAATAACAGTGACCTGGATGGAGTTATTGCAGTTACCTCATGAGGAATGCCACTTGGGAAAAAAATACAGTGGTCCAACAATTAAGCATTTTGATAGGCCCCTACAAGGCAGTTTAATATAATAGGCAGGTTTTTGCCCCAAACATGAAAAAGCCAAATAAAGAGGTGCTGGCAAAAAAGTGGGGTTTTTTGGTGGCTGCCTTTAAGAGAAGGCTAACTCCTGATGAAAGGCACTTTCAGAAATAACCATTACTAAAAACTTGGAAATGTAATGAGAGTGGTGAACACAAATACATACTTTTTTTTTTTTAAACAAAGAAATCCTGCCTGAGTGCCCTTACTACAAATAAGTCTCTACATTTTTTTTTTTTAATCATGTAAGGAAATCTAGCTTTCCCTTTACACTGCATTTGAGTCTTTGTCTAAATAGTGTTAAAATTCCTTTCATTCCAAATACAGAACTGAGCCCACTCACAAGTTGGAGCCATCGGTGGGATACACCACATTTTGGAAGCCCCAGCGTCATGTGCTTACCCGTGTATTCACAAAATGAAATTTACGTGAGAACTGTATTTTTATTATTTTTATTACTATCTGCAGTCATGGAAAACAGCCTACCCCTGACTTCTGTTTAGTTTCCTTTTTAAAAAAATAAATGTGTTAGAGATGAAAGCTATTAAATGTATAAGCTCCATGCTAATTAACTGTGCCTCCTGTCTGAGGATCATACAGACCCACAGAAAATCACGCTGGTGTTTCTGATTTTACGATGCGCCAGACTGAATAGATGCGATTGTTTTCAACCTGTAATATTGGTTTTAAAAGAAATCCACTGAAATTTACAAGATATATACGTTGATATGAAGGGAAGTGTCACAGAAGGTTAACAGCTAGCATTTTTAAAGCCTATGTAGACATGCACACTCTAAACAGTACTTTTTCACGCTTCATTGTTTCTCTGGCAGATAATTTTACTAAGAAGAAAAATAAATAAATAATTGAGCCCCCCCTCCCCAAGCAGATGCCACGGGCAGAAGCTTTAACAGAACCGAGCACCCTGGTTTTCTCTCGGGCCCTGGATAGTATTGTATTTATCAGTGATGTCAAACGTGGTCATTCATCAGACAGAGCCGTAAGTGAAACCAATGTTAGTTAAGTACACCCCCTCCGTGTGCTTTTTTTTTCCTCCCCCTTCTCTGCTCTCAGGCATCCACAAAGTCACCTCCCATGTTTTCTTTTTTTCCAAAACCGTGTAATAATTTTTTACAATGTATCTGACACATTAATAGATTGACATCAAATAGGCAGAGATTCTACTTCCTGATCTCAGTGAGGAAATGATGTGTAGGTAATCATATTTATCTGCCTTCATGCCATAACCATCTGGGCTTTCAACAGAGGCCATTCCAATGGGAGATGCTCTATTTATTACTGAATGCGGGATTCTAAGGCTCTGATCTTTTCCCCCTTATACCTTTACCCCGGTAGTTTTTATTTAGTAACGTTGATTCGAGATACTTCTGCTCTTAAATAGGACCTCCCCTTGCCAAACCACCAGCTTTAAGGTTAAACACAGTGTACAGGGGGCAAATGGTAACCACACTTGCAAACATGGGGCGCAGCTGTCTCAGTAGCCACATTCCCAGCGTGTCCTTGTCTGAAATGACTGAAGTGGCTTCTGACAGATTCAGAGGTTCCCGAGTACAGTAGTTGGAAGGTTTTTGCTGTTGTCTTTGTTTTTGGTTCAGACCAACTTACTTCCGTATTCACCCTTGGCTTGATCAAATGTACTCCCCTGTTCTTCGAGGCCCATCAGTGTATTTAAAAGTCTGCTGGCCACACAGGTATCTCAATTTTTTGCCTGTCGGTAGTTAAAGACTAACGGAGATAGGTTGGAAGACTGAGGTCCATGAGTGACAACCTTTAGCCGTCTGATTTCCGTGCCAGTAAAACACAGCCAAGCTGTGGGGCTTACTTCTCATATAAACATGCGATCAGAGAGGCTAGGAAGCCAGATTCACCCGCTTTACACTGCTCGTCTGCGAGGCTCGCCACTGCGATTCACTTTCGTTTGATTTATTTTTAAATTTTGTCCCTTTTCTTGAAGAAACGTCTTCATTTTTAGGGAAGAGATATCTACCGTGAGAGGCTATCCTTTTCACCACTTCTGATTATTACTCAGGAGGCTGAATGAATAATTTGGGGTCGGTGCCTTCCTTGTTGTCCAGAGTAAAATAAGAGAAACATAGTTTGTTCTCACTCTGGGCCCATCCTAAATTTAAAAGATGTCCCAAGTCCAAGGCTGGGCAGACAGTAGCCATAAGGGAGGTGGTCCAGCCCTCCAGTCCACTGAATCAGGATGAGTTTGTTTGTTTACGTATTTGTTTAAAAACAGAGCAGGAGCCTTCACCCACCTTCTGATAACACTGCTTTTCTCACTTTTGATATAAATCTTCAAAATCTAGACATCACACAGCCCCAGAAAAGGGAAATTCTCTCCAAGCCTGGCTCCACCCCGGCTCTTGAACAAACCCAGCTCTGTCTGGCATTTTTTTTCTCCAGCGGGGGTAGGGGACAGGGTGAGAGAATTTCAGTCTCCCAGGCTGTCTCATGATTGCCGGGGCATAAAGAAGTACAGTCCTGCAACAATGTGGGAACATCTTTACCCTTTAGAGAGGGACAAAACAAAAAACAAAGCAAATCAAATTGCTTGGCACGAAGGCGTAGCAAAACCCCAGGCTCTCCATTCCTTGTAGCATCTGTGGGAGGTGAGAAATGAGGCAAGCCAGAGAGTTCGAAGGCAAGAGTCACCCAGTGTACACATTTGCACACAGGTGCAAACCAGGTGCAGCTGTCCGTTTCTTTCCTATATGTTCACGTGTGTTTCTGTTTTGAAAATTTTAGAGATCGAACCCCAATTAAGAGCTCCGAGGAAATTGCAAATGTCTTAATTTTGGGGCATTTATAAATATTTCAATCTGTGATTTTACAGTGGGGACATTTGAGACATTGGATGTGTTAGGCCCATATTTCTATGGTCACCGCAGTAGGTTTGATGGCGTCGTGACCGTTTTTATTGTTTAAATTTGAAAGCCCTTTGTGTGTTTTCCCTAAGTTTGCCCAACATAACAAGGCCGATATAGAAAGAACACATCAACGGCACACAGAAATCAGACCTTTCTGTGAATGTGCATCAGAGTTGGACAGTTGTAAGAAATTCACAAAATGCATTTTCCACAGAGAGGCTATGATTGGAATGCACAGTTCTCTACCCAGATCATAGTCATCTGCTAAGCACCTCTTCCCTGTTCAACACAATTCATTTTCTTTTCCTTTCTTTTTGTCAAGTAACAATTCTTTCCTATAATTAGGACTTCGGATTGCAAAATCACATTCCTCCCTTCTCCACAGATTCTTGGATCTTTAGTTACGATTAGAAAGGGGGAGCATGAGGGAGGGGTGTCTGTGGAGGTTTGGGAGAGGAGGAGGAGGAGAGGAAATAGTTCTGTGCTCACCTCCCCACGCCCCCTTGGCCTCCACCCAGCCCAGGCCTGGGTGTGAGTTACACGCTGGGGATTTGGATTCTGAATTTATTCTAAATATTCTGATCACCAACCTTGAGTGTTTCCAAGCTAAGATGCCAAAGAATGGTTTTTCCTTGTGGTTGGTTCTTTCGGTTAGGAAATAAGAGAGGCCATGAAACCTTATAGAGCTGGGAGAGGAGGCGTGGTAACCGCTATCCTGAGAGAATCCCCAAAAAGGATGGTTGTGAAGGGAATCCTGGGCTGAAAACTCCGGTCAGCAGTGCCGAGTTCCCTTTTGCAACCAAAATTTGTCCTGGTTCTGCATGACTTCATCCACTTCTGGAAGCCTGTAGAAGTGGGTTTCTGGTCTCCTTTGGGGGATTTTCCAGAAGGAAAGCAGGCCTGAGGATCCCAGAAAAATAGGCAATCCCAAACTAGGCCCAGAGGAACAGAGGGCAGGTAGCGGCTGGTGTGCAAGGGCTGGGGGGAGTATTACTAACAAGAGACGGACCTTGGCTTATGACCCCCAGTCGCCAGGGGTCAACTCTAGGTCATTCCTAGGGCCCTAGCTTCCCACCAGGGCAGATCTGTTTGCAGGATGACTGACAGGCCTCTGGCAGACCCTGAAATCCCCATGATCCTAAAAGCAATAGCGATGTCCTTAGCTCCAGGGCTTTGGCCCCTTACCACCTGGTCCCTGTCCCATCCCAGTGTCCTCTCTATAATTTCTGGCACCTCTACCCCCCATGCCTAGTCACCAGGGCCATCAGAGAGACTCAGAAATCACTGCCTTGTACCAGAAGGCAGTCACCTAAGCTGAGCCTTTGGACGCATTAAGTCACTTCTGGGGCAGGTCCAGTGCAGACAAAGGCGGGGATGTGGAGAAGAGCTGGGAAGTGGCTCTGGCATGTCTGGGGCCGGCTGGAGCTTCCCACGCCAAGGGCTTTGAAGCCTGGAATGAAGAAGATGAAGGCAGGGAGGATGCTGAGGTCCCGTCTCCCAGTTTCCGTGCATCCCCTCTCCCCACGCATCCCCTGCGCCCTCCACCCCGCCCGACCCCCTCCCTGTCTACGTTTGTTCTGCGGGGCCCATTCACTCTGGGCATCACGGCCCTGGCCAGGTGCGCTCCCCAGCCTCAGGGTCCCCCCGGCCACTGCATCAAGCGCAGAAGGACAGGAGGCAGGGCCCGCGGGGTTGGGTCCGGCAGCTGCCTGAGGCCATGAGAAGTCCCCGCGTGCCCCAGGCCCTGGGCTGCGCCAGGCTCAGGACGCTGGCAAAGCAGCTCCCCTCCGAGATGCCCGCGCCCGTGCTGGGGCACCACCGGCGGCCACTCCCAGCGCACCCCAGGGCCCCGCGCCCACCCGGCGCCCGTGACCCGGCTGGGTACTTGGATATGTATTGGGATTTGGTTTAAGTTTTCCAGGAGGACTGCCCTGGCCACAGTGGAGCCTTTGGGGACATTGAAAATACCTGCTCTGCTGCGCTCTGGGGTGGGCGCATGGAAGGGGAGGGAGTGGAGTTCAGCCCTAAAAGGCTCCGCCTTTCACCTTGGGACACTCCCCCATCCCACCTTCCAGCTGCCCCAGGAACCTTCTGCAAATAAGAGCATCAGCTCCAGATCATTTGATTTTTACTCTATTAATTTTCCGGCCCATTTCCAGATCTAGATTTTTTTTTTTTTTTTTTTTTTTTTCCTGCTCTGGTTAGAGACAGTGAAGAGGCAAAAGAAAAAGAAGGAAATCTAGATAGACTGTTTTAAAATCTTTCTAGAAATCTCCATACGGTTGGGGTTTTCCTTGATAGCGTTTGATGTTTATTGTAGAGGAAAGCCACTCAAGAAAACTTTATTAGGATTTCACCCACAGCTCCAGCAAGAGGGGCTTGCTTGCATTCCCGGATTTAACACAGTTGCTGTCAACTCTCAGGCACTCAGAAACTGTCTAAAGAGGAGAAACTTTAAAACAACTAATTTCAGAAAGGAGACCTTCCATGTGGGTATTTTTTTCTTATATGGACCTTCGGTTTTTTGGATCCTTGAGTGTGAAGTAATTAAGCATCGTTGCACCTTCTTAAATAAATCCCCCCCACCTTTTTTTCCTTTTTCTTCGCTTAAGGAAGGATTCATAAATGTACAGATAAATATGTTGAAACGAAAGCAATGATCTCAGCATCTGACGCACTTTTACACTGTCAGATTCTACTGAAATCTTTTTTCTTAGAATGGGGGAAACCGGCAGTCATCATTCTCAGATGAAATCTGTTAAAAGATGATAGTTGAGTCTGTTTTCAGGCAATGAATCCAACATATTCTTTCATCTGCCATTTATCTATCTATCTAATCTATTTATGGAACTCTAACACATTGTAGGGGGAAAGCTATTAAAAGATAAATCTGCAGTTTCCACATTAGGACACAGACATGATCACACGACAGAGTTCTTTGGTCTGCTCTATGTGTTGGTAGGCGAGAGCCAAACCTAGCCTGAATGGTCTGTCTTAGAATGATGATCTTCCCATAAAACCTTCACTGGACTTGGCGTGACTCAGAGCATCGCAGAGTTGCGTGCTGACCATCTGTGTGTTCTCAGGGTGCACTGTCCGTGTTAATTCCCTGCACTGTACCGGTAGTGAGACCTTTAAAATCTTCCTTGGAATATCACTGCACATTCCTATGCTATTTAAAAAGTACTATTTAATGGTTAGGTAAATAGATCCCACTGTTCAAGGCTCTATGCTGGCAGACGTCTGGCTTCGACTACACCACTGTGGTCAGGATGGAAAATCTCCTCTCCTACTCCCCTGTGACCCCCCCTCTGCCCTCCACCACTCTTCCCCAGTGACTAGCCTGGGTGAAGGTGATGAGAAGAGAAAATGGCAATGGCTTTTGGACCCTATTCAGGTGTGCAAACAGAATCTCTCTCTCCCCAGCTTTTGAAAGTAAATGCCCTGATAACAGGATGGGTTCCCCAGGTGGCCAGAGAATAGAGGTCATCTTGAGGAAAAGGACACCAATGATCTAAAAAGGACATCTACTTTATGAGATTTCAGGCAAGATTCCAAATATGCATTTAATGAGGTCCGATTCTTTTTCTCCAAAAATAACAGAGGCTCTCAATGAGCTGGTCAGGAAGGCAAAGGGGCATTTTGCAAAGTCTCCGTTCAATTATTGCTTTGTAATATTGTTCTAAAATTGAAAAATGCCTCACAAGTCTATGATCTCATGTAAATATTCCTTGCAGAAGCTTAACATACGTTTGCACTGCCCCAAAGGAATTACAAAAATATTCCCTCCACAATCTCTTAAGCTTTTAAACTCTACTCACTAGCATTTCTAAAAGAATCTGTTGTTCCTAAAGATTTTTTTTTTAAGTAACCTTATATGGGAAGTTTTCTTGTTTTGCTTTGTTTGTTTGTTTGTTTGAGATTAGCCATTTGAACTTGAAATGGAGAACAATTGATATCACAGATAACACTTCCAGGTTTTATAACTTCAGTATGTTTCTTGTTTCTTTTTTTTTTTTGGCATAGAAATAATTTATTTGGCAAAAGATTAGTGTATACTCTGACATGAAAAAGAGTATTTTGTGCCGTAACGTTTTAAAAGCATTTCTAACGTGAAATGTGGATGAAAGCCCATGATGTATTTGGGGCAGCTCTGACAGACATGAATACAAATTTGTTTATATGAGTATTTTAATGCATAGTCAGACTATTTAGATAAAGAGCATTGGGAAAATTACAGAGTTACGCTAAATGAAAATTTAAGTAAAAGATTCTGTCAGTTACAGCAGCCTACAGATTTCAGCAGGTGTATGCGTTGTGGGTATTTTTTCACACCAATTGTAATTCAGATAAAAGTGGGGCAGATGAAAGAAGAATAACTGAATCTCCACGTTGGAAAAAAAAATTAGATTGACTTACTGGTTTATCACAGTCATTGTACACAGATTTACTGTAACCATGTTGAATTTTTTAAATTAGATTTTAAATATATTTTGACATTCTGAACTTGTAGAGTATGGCTAACTATAGGGAGAAATGACAGGTCTGCTTTGTTATTAAACTGCTGTCTGGAAAATATTGGACTCCGTACAGTAAATGATAATTATTTTGCCACTTACATTAGTATAGCTAATAGCAATAAGGGGTTTTTGAACCATAGAAAGCTAACTACTTTGAATTACTGTGCTTTGTTATTCACTGTGAAGCAAAAAGACTTTTTTTTTTTTTAAAGCAATCTCATTTTCATATTACTGTTCTAAGCATTCTCTGCTACTAATTTAAACAGAGAGAAAGTTAATAAATAAAAGGGTGGTCTCTAAATGGTTCTATTTGTTAAGAGAACATCTGCAATTAAGGTGAGCAGTACCAGCAGAATAGACCAGGGCAATGGAGGAGGAGGGGGGAAGATGGAAGAGAAACAGGCCCTAGTAAAGAGCCAGGGTTTGATTTTGGTTCCCTGGGGATGGGCAGTCTTTGAACACTTGAGAGACACCCATCAGAGACCATTCATATCCTCCTCCACTGTGAACCCAGGATCACTTGGTTCTCTGAACCGAGGGCAGCTTCAAAGCTGATCCAGGCTGCCAGGCCAGTGGGCATCACTGTCTCAGCCCCCCAGGACCAGAGCAAGAGTGGAGGGAGGTTGTTGATGAAGTATTCCATGCCATTCTCTTCCATGTGAACCCTTCCTCTGGCAGGGCTGAGACCAGGATGCCAAAGCAAATGGACCTAAATCCCTCTTCTTTTGGTCTCCTTCTGCCCTTTTCATAGGTAGTTAGGCTGCCTTGAACATACTGTCCTTCTAAAGCCCTCTCCGTGGTTATTAATGACCCTTTGTTTATTTTAATATATTTACTAAATCAGGTACCCAAGGGAATCCTCTACATCAGTGATGTGAAAAATCCTGTTGCCTGAAGTCAAAGAGGTACATCTTGATTTCTGATTTGCATGTGCTTGTTTTAGTGCATTTTCCATGAGGGAGACAGCAAGCAAGCAAAGCAAGTGAGGAATGCTGATCATTTTCAAGGTGTGAAAGTCTCCTGCTTTAGTAGTTTGAGTATTTGGGTTTCACATGTACATAAATGGTGATACCAGATGCTGAAGTGAAGGATGCTTTGTGTGTGAGACCAGCATGCATGCATTTTTCTATTGATTTCATGACGTAGGTGTGGTGTCCAGAGTACTAATCCAGTCCGAGTAGATCTCAGATCTTTCGCCTTAACTAGCATGAGCCTGTTGACTCATCTTTCTACTTGAATGTCAGACAATTTGGGTGAATCTGTGCAATTAGCATCCGGTGGCCATCGGCTGGCTCCACCTGGGCCTCATAAACATTCCAAATTTCCAGTCTCTTATAACTCACTCCATACTCACATTTGGAGGATTTAGTGTGATCTCAGAGCACATTATGTCCCCCTCCTGTGTCCAAAAGTGAGCTTGGAGCCACTCCTCACTTCAAATGTAGGCAGAGGGAGGCAGAAATGTGATTTTCACCTATGAAAAAAAATGAAATTAAGCTACTTAAATGGGTTTTCAATTACAAGGATCCCGGGGTGAATTTAATTATGAATCCTCTTCGTTTAGAGAGCTAGACCAACACTCTTACACCAGTAATTACTTAGTGTTATCGTTTTATGTATTCCTGTTATGTCTTATTGGCTAATGGAATGAAGTTTGACTTTTTTTTTTTTTTTTTATTAAATTTGCTTGCTGAGAAATTTGCATGAAATACAGCTTTGGGTTTAAGTCCCACTGTCAAATTGCTACCGTTTGAGAAGGAGACACTTTAAGAGCCCAGTGAATTGAGGGTGTCAGGAAACAGACCCGTATTTTTTCCCGCTCTTCAGATATGGTATCTGATTACTTACTTTTACCCGCTATTATAAGGACAGGCTTTGAATAACTAGACTGTGAATATTTAACATGATTTCTTTCCTAGCCTTAAACAAAATTAACATTTTCTTTAATAGCTCTCATATATAGATTTTAACTAAGTGTATACCTTTGGGATTAATTTGTGTGTCCTTGTGTATGCATGCCATACCAATACTTTATTCTTTTCTTTCTTTTATCCCTGTCCTTATAATTGCAGTTTGAAAGCCATCTATTAAATATAATGATCTAGACCCACCGGGCAGGTTTTGTTACACCGAAACCATCCATTTTGAGCAAAGAGTTAATGAACTTCTAAGGCAAGGTTCACACGGGTCTTGACCCCCCCATAATATTTCATATAAGGTTACTGGCGGGAGAGAAATCAAATTTCAGCTGTGAACATGATTGACAGGTGAGGGTGAGGAAGAGAAAGGCATTTGGCTAGATGGGGAATTTGGAGAAGAGGACAATTCCTCCAAGTTACTCTGTGGTATTAGATATTATAAGCTGATCTATGAAAAGTTCAATACTTGATACTCTTGGGAGAGTTACTTGTTTATTTTCAGAAAGTCACTTTGGTTAAGAGATTTCAGTCCTGGAAGCCAAAAATGGGGAATCACTAGCTTTCTGCTCTCTTGCTGATTTCCACTATGTACAACTTTGTGGCTTATTTCTGGCAATTTTCTAGGCTAGAGTGTGAGAGTTAAATCACAAGCCATTTGGGGAGGCATTTGATTATTTTATTTATTCTCAGAAACACAGTCTAGATTATTTTCTGGTTCTTGGGCATCTTACAAAACAGTCATCCTAAGTGGTATCACAAAAAGATCAAATTCTCCATTTTCGTAGCATGCCTCGATCCTAACGTTTTCCATTAGTGCATGTTCCAGCTTAACATACGCAAATCTACCCAAGTGCATGATTTATCAAGGTTGTGCCTTCTAAGCAAAGTCTTCTAACATGACGATCAAGAGAGACAACAAGCCCACACTGCTATTTGATGTCAGTTTCTCCATGGTAGCATCCCTGGGTCAGGTGTGATGTCAGCATCGTCACCATGGAAACAAGAGATGGTGTTGCTTGACCCTAAGGCAAAGAGTGGCTTTGGAATTCACCTTAGAGGCTGTCTCTTAGCGTGAATTGTCAAAAGGAGGTAACACAACTACTCATGGTTGGCACCAAAACTGAAAGGCAGGCCTTTAATACATGCTCTTTCATCTTGTGTGTTGAAACACTAATTTCAGGAGATAGTGGTGGACCTTAGCCTGCTGATGTGTATGCTCTACCCATTACAGATGTTCCTGACATTGGCTAAGACCCATCCGGATGCAACCGAGCCTTAACAGAGCTGCCTTGGGGCAGGGCAGGTCGGACACATATACATAGGGGAGAGGCCTGTTGGTAGCTTTCCTGTCACCCGTGGGAGTTCCCTGATGGAACTTGTAAAAACAGCACTTCCCGGGTTCTAAGTACCCATCACTTTTTTTTTTTCCTAGTCTTACAATTAGCTGAGTGGATATGTTTTATCCTGACTGTACCTATGCTGACATGAATTCAAACCAATGTAAGGAAGGCTTTACTCTGTTATGAACTGGGATATAAACAAAAAACACAGTAAAAGGACTCCGAAATCTTGTTTCTACTTTGTATAACGTGTCCTCCCATGTTGCCAGTAATCATCCAGAAATAAAACGCAAGCATGGTTTCCCGACGTCCAGTGTCAAATGTGGGTACCTGGAGCACAGCTATTTAATTCAAACATAAAATTAAAGATGTCATAACCGTATTTCCCTTGCAGAGTCCATCAAAATATTTTAACAGAAATGGTGAATGAGGTGTTCGCATGCAAAGGCCATGTGAAAACACAGACCGTAAGTTTTCGTCTCCTGGTGCCTCGGTTTGAAAAGCCCAAGTGAGAACCGTGTCTGGTCTTGACTCTGGCTTCACCGCAGACCCCTCAGGGCTTCTCGGTAATCAGTTTTTAGAGTAAATGCCCCGTCCTGGAAGACAGCAAGGAGTAGGACGCTGTCTGGCATGCACATTTGGAGAGCAGACCAATCCATCACAGATTCCATGAGTATGTCTTAAGCAGATTACATCACTGTATTTGTTGGCACTGAGAAAATAAGGGGAAATAATTCTGTTTAAAGTGTTTTATTACTGGGACTAACTTACCTAATTGTTTGTTGTTGTTATTGTTTGTTTAATTAGATTATGCTTTTGCCTAACCCCCCCATCCCCCTTTCCATACAAGGCTGCCTAATGTCTTCCTTTCTGTGGACACTGGCCCACTAGTGAGCAGATTTAATCAATTAATTATGGCAGAGCAGGTACAGGGCAAGCAGCTCAATGAACTCACATTATTTCCAGTCAATGTTAGAATGCTATCAAAGGGGCTGCCTTAAAGAAAGGAACATTATGCATTTGGAGGGGGGGGGGGGAAGGAAGGAGGAATTCTTGCACGAGTATAGCACTCGTTATTTAAAACAAAATGATGCTTCTGTAAAGAGCTTTCGTTCTAAAAGCACACATTCAGTCACCTGCCAAAATCTCAGATTTATTGCTGCCGTTCACAGATGCCAATGTTGAAACTCTCCTCGCCTGCCGCTTGCTGAGTCTTTCATTTCCTCGATCCAAAAATTACTGTAAAGTTGTTGTTTAGTGTCTGCCTTTTTTTTTTGCTTTTCCTGGCACCTAATGAAATTATCAGCAATAAACGAGCTATGCAGAAGGGTTGGGTTTGCTTTTACTTTTTTTTTTTTTTTGGTCTTTTTTTTTTTTTTTTGGCAGTATTTGGAAAATGCTGGGACAAGGGTAAGCCGGTGGGAATATTCGGAGTGCCTCTCTTTCCAGCGTCTACAGGAAATATAATAAAGCTATTAGCATTTATATAATTTCAGATGGGAACTAATACTGAGGGTGGGAGGGGGGAGGAAGTTTCAGGTGTTGAGTGGGGAAGTCAAACCAGCTGTGGGAATTACCCTTATTGCCACTGGAGACAACCCAGCCCTGACCTCCAGTATAATCTGCTGGAAGATATTAACACCGAATTAACTAATCCAGGGGGCACATCCTACACCTTCATCACTGGTGAGGTGAAAATGACAAAAAAGAGAGGAAGGGAGTTTGTTTTTGCCATTCCCTCAGCAAGCATCCATCCTCTAATAACGGGTCATCCACGTGCGGCAAGTGACGATTTCTTTTTAGTCCTTTCAGTCTATAGAAAAGCACAGTAACTTCATTTGCTGGCAGGTAGGCAGTGGAGGTGAGAATGGAATTGATCTGAAATTGACCCTGCGGTCACGCCTCCTTTAAATTGGGTTCTTCAGACAAAGTTTCTTTTCTTCTTCCTGGGCTCCTGCCAGCAGCCAAGCTGAGTCTTGAGTGGGGTGGGGTTAGGGTGCAATTATTTAAAGGGATTCTCCCAGGGTTGAACCCCCAACCCACAGTTACTCAGGATGGAGACATTTTGTTACAGATGGTGCTTAATTAAAGGGCTTGAGCCTATACCGCGATGGCGTGCCTCTGGTTTGTTTATATTTTAGAATGAGGTTCATTCCTGATGTACAAGAAATGGCGGAGGAAGCATCTCTTACTGGGCTGAAAGTCTTGAATGGAGAATAGAATTTTCTGTTTCCGTTTAAATTTCTCTTCCTTACTTAACCGCCCCCCCCCCCCCACCCCGCCTCTTTCTAATGGAGCCATTAAAGTCCTTTCAATAAATCTTAGGGTGCGCACGATACCTTTGACAGTGTTGGAAATCCTGCCTTGCTTTTCAGAAGGCCAGGCGAGCCTGCTGGACAGGAGGCCTGGCCTCTCTCACCTCCCAGCGGCGAGGGTCGCCAAGAGAGATCAGAAATTCCTTCACTCATTTTGACCTTTTGGACCTTAGTTGAGAACCGCCGTCTCATTCATTGCTCCAGTGGTTAGTGCCTCCTGGCAGTTCTGTCGTGATGCTCGAAGGCTATTTTGTTTATGTGATATTCAGTTTTCCCAGCCTTTTTCTTTTTCTTCTTCTCTTTTTCTCCTTTTAAAGCCCGGAATCAGTTCCTCACCACTGCATAATAGAAGGAAGGTGCACGTGCTCTAACAGGCGTGTTTGGAGATGTGAGCCCGAGTTCCCCCGTGCAGGGAAGAAGCCACAGTTTGGGACGAGGCCAGGAATTCTGTAGACCTCGGCGCTGCCCCGCGGCCCAAGGCGGGGGGCTCCCAGCTGCGGTCCTGTCCGCTCCAGCAGCCTCTGGAGACTCACCACGCATGCGCATGCGAGGCACCTTGGCATCGCTTTCTTTCCCAGGAAGCCTGGCTTTCCCCCGTGCTCGGTGCTCTCCTGATCTAGTGGAGCCTCTGCAACCGGAACTCGCTGCTTTCAGAGTCTTACCCAGATTAGTTGTTGGTAAAAATGGGATGCGTTCAAAACACTCTAGTCTCCACGGGGAACCTGGTTAATTAGAATGTTACCTCTGTTGGCGCTGATCTTTGCTCACTTTGTAGCGTTCTGACAAGCCCTCGTGTAAAACGCCGGAAGGTCAGTGGAACAAAATAGCACGTGACTCGTGCGGTAAGCCCTCCCTACACGTTTGTGGGCGGATAATAGGCCCAGCTCCCAAACTCAGCTGGGAGGACTTGAGTTGGAGCGTGTTTGGGCCTTACAGTCCGGTCCTGCCCCGGAGCAGAGGGTCCCCTTGTCCGTCAGAGCTTGGAGCTTTCATAGCAGCGCGGTGACAGTTCGCTCGGCTCCGGAGAGGAAAAAAAGAAAAGTAAGGAAGGATTTCGTTTTACTTTTTTTCCTCCTGTTTTATTCGAGCCCGCTGATATTAGTAATGAAAACTTTTCCATCGCTGTTGCTGAGAAATTTGTGTTTTTTAAGGCATTGGTGGGGATGTGATGGCGAGGGATGGGCGGGTGAGGTATCAGATCCAGCAAGATGTTTCTGTCTGTCTTTGCTCAGCGTTTTACAGTGTCCTTCAGATTCTGCATCCTCTCCAGCACCCTTTCCTAATACAGTAAAAAGAAGGCCCTTTCCCATGTTTGCCATGGTTAACTTATCAGATGTTTCACTTTAGGAAAGATGGGATCCAAGTGTGTGATTTCATTATAAATTCATCAGGTGTCACTTGCCAGGCTATTGAGGACGCAGTTCTTCTGAGAAGGCATCTTTTTACTATTTCTTTAAAATTTAATTGAGATCAGGCCAGTGCCTGGTTTCAACTCGACGGTTCCACCCCCCCCCCCCTTTTTTTTCTTTCTTTCTTCTTTTTTTTTTTTTTCTTTCTTTTTTTTCTTTTTCTCTTTGGCTATTGCAAGCTGCAGTAAAGTGACCTGTAATTTATAATCAGAGTTTGGTATCGTTAAACTGTAAAATCTGACTTTGGGGTTTTGCTCGTAAAATAAATATTTGAAAAAATATAGCAATGAGGCTTGTACAGTAGAGGCAATGTCAGTACATGTATATCTGTGTATATGAATATATGTGTATGTAATTTTTTGCTGGAGGCTCTTAAAGCCAGCCCTGAAAAAGCATCTTACAAAACTGTGACTGTCAACATCCAAGTAGGAGGATTCCCTGATAAGAATATAAGCACATTTTCTTTAATGAACTTTGAATTTGTTTTATAAACTCCGTTCGTCACTCACATTAACTTATTTTTTAAGGTATATTATTTTGGCACTAAGGAGTCAGCATACACATGCTCGAATTCTCTGTCTATAGGCTATAGCGCGCCTTAGCTAGAAAGACTCTTTTTTTCCTTTTCTTCTAACAAGGAAGCTCATTTAGAAAGAAATGTTTATGTGAAGTGCTTGTCAGTTGGCATTTTTACTGGGTTGCTAACCCAAAGGTAAAATATAAAGCCATGTCTTTTCCTCACTGGCTTGTTGGCTTGTTGTTGCTAGAAGGGTCCCTCCCTTGTTAGCTTGATAAATAATATTACTAGGGGGACTCTGCTGTATTTTTATGCTTGCTGTCTGTTTTCTGCTTGCTGCAAATAAATTTCTGTACTCAGAGGGCACTCAAACTCCAAACACATGGTATTTTCCCATTTTGCTACTGGTCGCCTGAAATATTTATTCCATCTCATGTTTTTAATTAATTTTTTAAAGGAAAAAATAATTCGTGATTAATAGCAAACAAAAATTAGCCCTTTATTTCTCAGGACCATTGGGTGTGAACCTGGATGTGTAGTGTTTTTTTGAAAGGCTTTGCGCGTCAAACCCTGTTTCATATTTGTCACATTGAAGACAAGAGTTATTCATTTGGGGGAGTCCTGAAGTTTTCTCATTATAGATTTCCTTGTCTGCCTTTCCAGCTGTACGTATTAAGCTGTTAATATGAGAAATGAAGAGGGGTATAGAGTTCTACCTAGAAACAAGACACTACACAATAAATTCTTTGCATTTGAAAAATGATACATTGTGTGAAAATGGAGATGAAATTGATCATAGGTATCAATATAGCTATCAGTATCCCCCTGAGTCCCAGGCCTTGAGACTTGGGGTTCATTACTGAGGAGAGATTGGTGTGGGTCAGTCATTGGGGCAAAATGGGAGGTTCCCTGGCACAAACCTAAACAAACACACCCGAAAACATTCCAGTAAAATAAAATACAATAATAAAATAAAATAAATGAACGTATTCTATAAATTACAAACACAGTGAACACAACACATAATAGGGGTACAATAATATGTTTAATGAAAGAAGGATATTTATGCCTGTCGGCAAAACAAGTGATCATTTTAAATCATTGCCAGATTATCGCATTAATTGAAATATGATTTTTTCAAAGCAGATCTTCTACTTGCGATTTGCTCATTAGCGGGGTCTTATTTTCTGAAACTGGAACATATTTTTACAAAGGTACCAGAGACATACATTTGAAACTAGAATGCCAGCTCACATAACCAGGATGTTGAGGAGACTGAGTCAGAGGTTATCTGGAGTTCAGTTTCTGCGAAGATCACCAAAAGGAAGAGGAAAATGTAGAAGAAGGGGCAGTAGACATACATATGGATTATTAAAACGTGTATGTATCTCATCAAATGTGTACAGAGTTTATTTTCCTCTCCCACTTGTCAGGGATTTCAGAAATGAGCTAGGCTTCAAGGTGATGACTCGTCCTTCCCCTCCAGCTCTGCAGATACAGGGACTATGAGAATCAGATTTTTAAAATATTTAACACAGAGTTGATAGGCACCATTTCTTCTGGTCACTTTGGGGTGGTACCCGTTGGTCAGGAGTTAGAGAAAACTTCCATAGGGTTGAAGACCATGATGTTCCACCCAGCCCTGCCCTTTGGAGGTCATCCAATGCCTCACGGGCGATGATGACGGACAGCTATCATTGATCGAGCATCTCCTGGTAGCCAGGACCTATGCCACCTTTGCTCCTCACAACAACTAGAGGGGGCAGATACTTTAATCCCCTTTATAGAGATGCAGAAACTCAGGCACAAAGCACAGACAGGATCTGACCTTACACCACAGTCATGCAGATTTTCTAGCTAGACACTATGCCACCCCTGCCTCAGCTCATTCCCTCCTTCCCAGTTAAAGAACTCAGTGTTTAACCTCAGCACATGTTGTGTGGGCTCAGTTGCCCTCCCCTCCTCGGTTTTCTTTGAGTGGGGTTGAGTGACGCCTAGAAGAAAATGCATTATAATCTCAGAAGGATCTAGAAGATCGGGGCTAGTACTTCTCATGAGCTTGACCCTAAGGACCCCTCTGGCTCTAAAAACAAACGATTCTGTGGTTTTGGTTGTGGTAGGTAATGGAGCAGCCTTTATTCAGAGATAAAGATTGTCATTTCAAGAGCATTTAAAAAATAATAGATGGTACATTTCCTTAATACCCTGTAATGTGTAAAGTGTCAGGTGCACAACTGACACTCAGGAAATTGCTGGATAGTGAAGATAAATCAGCGTTAAAGCACTCCATTGAAAGGCCCATTTAATAAAAAGTTGTCAGCAAAACCTGTAGTCACATGAAAAAGAACACCTAGTTTCTGCATCTGTAAAATAGGGATAGTCCCTCAAAGGCTACTGCAAAGGATTAAATACGATAATGTATGTAAAGCGCCTCGCACAGAGTAAACATCCTGCCATACTTGACCCTGATCAGTATTATGTGGCATAAAACTTTGACCTTGACACTGTGCAAGCTTTGATTTGTTTTAGAATAACTTCGTGGTTATGATATTGGACATCTTCCCTCTGCTTTAAAGTAAGCGTTGTCACAATTGGAAAATGGGGAAGAACCTAGAACAGTAGTTTATTATCTGCCTTCCCCTCAAAAACTACCATCACTCCTAAAAGATTTTTTTAAAGGTGTACTTGGGAAGTTCTGTGGTCAAATAATTTAGGGAAATGATGGATTAGACCAAGTTAAACATTTAATTTTGCTATCCTCCATCTCGGAGCCTTTATATGCTAATATGTATTGTGACCCTCCATAGGGAAGGACCAACGTGGGTGGCACACAACATCTTCCCAATTTATTTGAACATGGAACCTGTTTTCTAATCAGCCATCTTGTGGAAATAACAGTAGGGCAGTTATGAAAAATCGTTGGCTAGGTAAAGAAGTCCTGACTTAATTATTTTATTTAGTACCAAAGGACCCCTTTACTAATTTCCTCCTGTGAAGCCCATGTTCTCAAGGATTCATTTGTAATTCTGTGTGTTTGTTTTATTAACCAGAGCCCTCCATAAAAGCTCTAGGGCTTCTGATCAGCAAGAGAAGTGGTGTAATTCCATTGACGTATATTCAGTCAAAAGCAAAGAAAACCTGATCATGGGGTTATCCTGTAGGACTTTACGACGATAACAGTGGCTCATGGGTGCCATTACTGCCTTCATGGGCTCCCTGTGGGCTTTTAGGATGCTGGTTTGGGATCCTCTGCTCTGATTAAAAAACCCAGGATCACTGTCAAATTCGACCTGGCTGTTTGTGATTGGATGAGCCTTCCAAGGGACCCTGAGGCCTTGGAAGGAGCCTGTTCATTTCTTAGAATCTTGGACATAAGAACTGCCTTCAGGTTTCTGTTCCTTTATTGTAAGGATACAGGTGTATATTAAGGGCATGAAATGCAAGATGGAAGGTGGGCAGTGCTGGCGTTGGGGGCTCGTTCTCTCTGTCCCTCTTCCCTCCCCTTTTCTTTGCACATCTGCTTCGTTCTCCCTACAGGAAGCAGGCAGGCCTTCTTGCTTTGAAGTACCCCTGATTCCCACCCTCACCCCTACACATCCCCAGCAGAGGTTGGCTAGCAACTCTGTTGTCCTGTTCAGAGGAGATAGCTGATTGGTTCACCTTGGTGAGGTATATCTTTTGTCCAGTCAGCACTGGCTAGGGGTGGGTCTTTATGGCCAGCTGCTGCCTAATCACATTTTCTGAGAATGGGGTTCTGCAGGGATTGGGAGATGGGGGAAATGAGCGTTTCCCAACATGGGGGAGGGAAACTGGTACCCAAGAGTCACATACACCACTTAAGAAGATAGGAATGAATAGAATTAGGCCATGAACAGGTCTCTGAACCCAGAGACTGGATCATCAACCTTGGATGCACCCATGGGGCTTTTAAAAATGTTGACGCCTTGCACCAGACCAATTAAACCAGAACCTCCATGGGCTGGTGGGGCTCAGGCATCAGTATTTTTAAAAAAAATTTAATTGCCAGTGATTCTAATGCACAACCGTGATTGAGAACTAGTAGAAGTGTCCAGAGACACAGCTGTGGAAACCCAGAAAGTGAAGAAGCTGCTGGTGAATTCCCCATATTTTATTGTATTGTCTTAACAAGTCAGCATTTTTCAGGTCCAGTTTAAAATTAAAAGGGATGAACAATTGCTTTGTGTTTTTCCTGCTTCCTCGGGCCTTCCTAGTGCTCTATTAACATCAACTCTGTTTTTTATAAGGAGGGCTCAGGCAGTCAGATAAGGCACACAGGGAAAGAGAATCTGAGTTGACGTCCAGAAGCCCCATTTTTTACACCTGCCTTGGCCACTAAACAGCCTTGTGACCTGGGCAGGCCACATTCTCTGGATTACCCTGCTGGGCTTAATTCTTGTGTTTTGGGAAATAGATCAGTTGAGCTCGAATCAGAGGCCTTCTATGAGTCTACAGAATCAGCTAAGGGACTAGTTTGTCAGGGATTCAGCACGTGAACCAAGAGAGATACTGAGGATTTCGAGCTGGCAGAATGGCTCATTTTAAACATGGGATGGTGTTTTAAAAAATTCTGCGTGGAAAAGAAAAGAACGTATTTAGTTGTCAAGTTACAAAGGTAGACATCGTCCAAATTATTTGCACATACTTTTGCAGTTACCAGTGAGATATTTGTATTATTGGTCATCATTTACCAGCAGGCACTTAGTCATTGGGTGATCGGGGTGGTGGTAGAAACAGGACCGAGGAAAATGCCTCTGGTTAGAATTAACCATGATGTGTGATCACGCGCTGTCAGGCACATTGATTCTCCACTAAAGCATAGCATTAAACCACACAAAAATGGGCCCGCTCTGGAGGCACTCTTTACCTTGTAAGACAATCACCTTTTAAATTTCTCATCTTCTATTAGGCTCTAAACTCTGTGAGCCTGGAGTTCGTGCCTCATTTATTTTTGTATCCAGCACAGCGCTCTCCCAGTGAGCGGCATGGGACATCTTTGTCTCAGATCCTCCTGGGAAAGTGGCAGAGTGTACCTGAATCAGGTGCTCAAACAAACAAACAGGGAACAAGAGCCTAGTAAGAATTCCTTAAATGATGAAGAGGACATCTTTGCAATCTGTCAAAATGAGAGGGTGTTCTCTTAAACCTCTCCCAGCTTTTCCACAGACCCATATCCCGACATTTCCTTGACACTTTTGTGGGCTGAGTTTCCTTTCCTGGACAACTTGTTAAATATGGTCTACACCAGGCCTATTTCTTAACGTCCTCTTTTGGAGAGCTATTGGAAAATAGATGCTTTTGCGCTGGCTGGTTGGGCGTCATTGTTGTTATGCTTTATTTTAAGATTTAATTCAACGAACACTTATTTTGCACCTGCTATACACTAGAATATAGACTTGGTGCTGAAGGATTCAGGAACAGATAGGGCACAGTTCTTGCTCTCAAGATTTATTATCGATGCAGACAGACAATTGAAAACAGTACATGCTGGTCCTATTTGATAAACGCTTCCCCAAAGCTGTGGGGTTTGTGAAAAGGAGGAGGGTGGTCGTTTTGTGAACATCGTACGTGAAGGCAAAAGCTACGAAAGTGGCAAAAAGAAACTAGTTTTTTTTTTTTTAAACTTAGGATAGGGAAGATCTTCCTTAGCCTGACACAAAACCCAGATACTGTACAGCAACGGATTGATAAATTTGACTACATAAGCATTTAAAACCTATGCGTAGGAAAAACGCCATGAACAAAATCAAAACACAAACAACCAAGTCGGGAAAATCGCAACCCACAAGATAGTCAAAGACCCAGTTTCCTTAATATGAAGAGTTCCTTTAAACTCATGAGAAAGAAGGTAAACAACCTGATAGGAAAATGGGCCGCTTTTAGAAAAAAATAAATACAAATGACCAATAATCTTCTGAAACTATGTTCATCTCACTCCTAACCAAATAATAATAATAATCCCTTTGGGCTGGAATCTGGGGCCATGGGCAGTCTCATACACTATTGTGAGCCTGTACATTGGACAACATCTTAGGGGGCTAATTTTTGTAGTATCTAATAGCACAGAATATTCACAGACCAAACACCCTCTTCTACACATTTTGCGCTTGGGGATCTTAATTCAACACAGCAGTGTGGGCATAGCTGGAATAAACTGTGTGTCTCTGTATGTGAGCTGGGGAGGAAGGATCGTCCTGGGCATGGACCAAGACGGGTAAACAGGGGTCCGATGGAGAAGAAATTGCAAGGCCAGGCCGAAGAGGGCGTGGAAACAGAAGACAAAACGAGAGAGAGGAATGAACTAGTGTGTTGGGTGCCCTGAGAGCTGGCGTGTTTCCTTTTTCTGGAGCCACTTGTGCCCAGCACGCATTTTGACAAATGTGAAACCGTTCAGGTGTAACCCTTTCTCTTGATTAATCCATCTTACTCCACGCTCCCCGGCAGATAAAAGACTCCTGTGTAGTAATGAGTCAGCGGAGCCCCGTTCACGGAGCCCTGGCAGAGGTCCCTCTATTCCAGCCCTTTTCTGTGTCATCTGCATTGTCCCGGCCAAAAGTGTTAGCAAGAAGAGAGGGAGGAGCATTTTTCAAAGAACTGTGTGGGGATATGGTCACGTGTCTGTCATTAACATCAATCGCAGATGCAGGGCAGAAATGCCTGGTAAGTTCCTACACACGCCTCTTTGAAAAAGGTCCCCTCTGGTGTGGCTACCAGGCTCCCCTCCACTGATACAGGATTTGGGGGCTTTGAAGTCGGTTGTGGACATTTCACTGCTTTCTTTGACTCCAGCAAATTGCTCCAAAATGCTACAAATGTGAAAAAGACGAAGGGAGTTTTAGCAGCAGCTTAGAGGTGCAATCCCCTTAAGCCATTGACAGAAAAATGTGTTTCTTCTTTCAGTTTTTAATTTGGGAGTTATATGTTAGAATACAGCAATGCCGCTGCAGTCTTCTCTTAGGAAGAGAAAAATGAAGAGTGAGTTGGGTAACAGGTGGTGAGTAAAGGGGTAGATTTTGCAGCCCTCGTTCTTTGAACTTGTTGCAGGGGCCAAGCTGCCTGCAGAGAAATTGTGTAAAACAGATTTTGTCTAATGGGGTTGAAAAGCGTTTCCAACAAGGGGGCAAGCGTTTCCAAGGTGAACCTGGATTTGACTGGGTGTCAAGGCAAGATTCCTATGCTGAGCCAGGAAATCCTGCAGACGCGTCCTGCAGGAACCCAGGAGAGGACAGAATAGGGAGATTTCAACCCACCGGTCTAGGGGCAGGGGTTACTGGTGTGCTTAAAATTTTGCCTTTAGATTGCTCCTTTTGCGGGGAAGGTACTTGGTCTTGGGTGCATTTTCTGAAAATTTCTCCAAAGTTATTTTATTCCCATAGTATGCTAGCACTGTAACAAATTAGAAAAAAATATGGGGTGGGGGGGTGCCCGCTAGAAGCACCCCAGGCTTCAGCCACCCACCTACGTACATGTCAGGATTTGGCACAAACCAGATGTTTTTCAAACTCATTTTGTTTTGTTTCAGCAGAGGAAGCATTTATTTGTAAAAATGACAGGTTATGTGAGATCACTGGGTAGAAGAGAAATGAGACGCTTATGGGGGTGGAGATGATCCTCCAAGTTCTGGGCCCTTCTCTCTCTACCCCCTAGGGCTCCAGGATGTCTGCAGCCCACTTTGAATACCTTTGGGGAGTCCTTCTCTAAGGGAATGCCAGCTCAGCAGGCTTTGATGTAACAAAGGACCGCTTTCCCTCACTGGAAACACTGAGAGATTGCTCAGGGTGTTACAGACATCAGTGCCAGACCTTTCCAGCGTCGTGACTTTGGGAAAGTCTCTTCCCTTCTAGGTGGGCATGATAGAACCAGCCTCCTGGAATTTTTCCACGGGTTAAATGAACAAGTCACGGCAGCATCTACTAAGTGTGATGCCAGCAGGCTGTGGTCCCCACTCAGGCGGCAGCAGAAGTGACCAGTGATAACTGTGTCTCCTTTGCCTCAAAAATGTTCAGGATCCTTTTCCCCAGGATTCAAGGCAATCTCAGAGTCTAGTTGGTCAAAGTTGACTGCTTCCTCCTTTTTATTTTCCTTTTACCACTTTCTCTGCCTGTGATGGGTCCCTCTGAAAGACCCTTTTTCCCCTTATACCGCGCTAGACTCTGATCCAGGACCCATGTCTTTCATTCCTTTCGCTCAGCATTTAGCACAGGGGATCGAACAGAATATACTCCCAGTAGATGTTTGCTGGATTGACTGTCGTTGGTGAGCTAGCGGTGCCCACTCCTGCGGGCTCCCGAGAGCCAGTTGTATGCGTCTCTTTCAATTCCACGTTCAGTGATTTCACGTCGCGGTAGCATGAAATCGGCTGTGGTGGGAATATTTGCAGCACGGAATGCAAGTGCTAATAAAATCGAGCCCCTTTCTCTGGCCTCCATCCTCTGCCAAAGAACCAGTTGTTAAACATTTAGCAGCACACCGCTGCTTGAGATGCCCAGATGGAAAAAAAAAAAAAAAAAAAGGAAATGGAACAGAGCAGGATGGAATCTGTCAAATGCATCACGGACATTGCTGCTCTGATGGTAGCACAAAAGCAGCAGAGAAGGGGTGATTACTGTGGACTGGAGGCATCAAAGAAAGATCTTAAAGGATGGAGAGTTATGGGCATCTAGGAAGAAGTGGTCAGATGTTCCAGGCTTATGGGGAACAGGATGGGAGAGGACACGGCCAGGTTAATAAGGGAGAGACTTTGGACTTTGCAAAGGATGGTGAGGAGATGGGCTTGCCCAGGGCGGAGGAGGGGTAGGTGAGTAGTAGAACTAAAGGCAATGGCTGGAGGGAGGGATTAGGACCTTGGAGGATGCTTAGGTACTGTTAAAGGAGAAGTTGAATTCCATTTCCTCCTTCAGCAATGATTCTCTTACCTTGTAGATATGTCTGACTTAATGCAAAGCATTCACCTGCCAATTTTCGTGGCCTCCTTCACCTCTTGAGCTGGTGCGGAGTTCAACTAAATACTTTCCAAAACGTTTTGAGATTTAGGTAAATCAATGAAAGAGAGATCCAAAGAAAGGGTCAGTGAGAGGAGCTGGGCCGTGTGGGGCTGTGGCTTGAGGCTGAGAGTGGGGAATCGCTACGCGGTTCTTGCCACTTCTGTCCAAGATTCGGGCGGATGGGTCAGGGGACCAACCTCAACTGTTTTTAATTTTAATGCTTGGACTTCGACCCATGCCTCCCTGAGAACCAGGGGCAGCTCCCTCGAGGTTGGTGGTTCTCAACCTCAGCTCCCCAGGAGAATCGTCTGGAATACCTCCCAACCCAGATCAATTAAATCAGAATCCTGAGGTGGTACCCGGGCATCAGCATTGTTTGCAAAGACCCCCAGGTGATTCTAGCGCACGGCCAAGGCTAAGACACACTGCTGTAAGGCACTGGGTCTCAAACTTCAGTGAGCACCAGATTACCTGCAGGACTTGTTAAAACTCTGATTGCTAGTAGACCCCATCCCTCGAATTTCTGATTCAGGCAGTCTGGGGACGGGGCCTCAGAGTGTACATTTCTAAGTAGTTCCCAGGTGATGCTGTAATGGGGCCACATTTGAGAACCTCTGCCATAAGGTAACTGAAACAGCATTTGGAAAACGATTAATGGGGGATTCAGGTAGACTGGGGTGCCATTTCCAGCTCTGCAGTCCCACCTGTATGACCTCATTGTTTGTTTAAAGCAGGGATGATTTTGCTCCGCAGGGGACATTTGGCAACATTTTTGGTTGTCATGACTTAGGGGACTGCATGCTACTGGCATCTGGTGGGTGGACGGCAGGGGTGCTGCGAAACACCTTGCAGAGCACAGGACGGCTCCCACAATGAAGCCTTATTCAGGTCCAAATGTCATTCGTTCTGAGGCTGGGAAACCCTGCTTTAAAATCTCTGAGCTTCTTTGGACTTCATAAATGAAACAGGAATAGTCATGCTTGTTTTTCTAGGTTGTTGGTGAGAATAAATGACGTCCTACCGATAAAGCACAGTAGGCAGGAAGTGCCTGCTACGTGGTGGTGGTTCTTATTCTCCCAGCTGAGTCACTTGGTGATGTACACTTGGTGGAAAGACTTGACCTCCATGGACCTGTTTTCTCATCTGTAAAATGGGCACAATAATAGGTCCAAACCCCTGAAGGGTAGTTGTGAAGATTAGAGGTAATCTATGCAAAGTCCCTAGAAGCAGTCAATAAACATGATCTGTTATTATGGCTTCCCGTTATATCTTTACCCAGACCATGATTCTCTCCCTTGAAGAGTCTAAGATGCTGGCTAACTCCTTCTCACTTTGTAGGTCTGTTATGTAGGTGAGAAGTCAGCTAGTTTCTAGTTTCCAGGTTGTCAGGACTCAGGAACAACAGCGGGAATAGGGCAACCTCCTAACATTCCAGGCCAGATCGAAGACTCTCAAGCCAGATGGCGCTTCCAAAGTGCCCAGCTGTGTGCGGCTGATCAGAAAAACTGATGTTTCATTTTTGCTTCCAGAAATTTTTTCCCGGCCTTAGTACAGATCTCCTTTAATGAGAATTTGGTGACGTGAAATGTTTGGAAAACAAAACACCTCCGGGACCCACCTCCCATAGGTAGACCAGTCTCAAGGCAATAAGTGGTTTAGGGTGCCCCTCCCCCAGCCCTCCCCATTTTCCAGATGGAGTATGAATTTGAACCCAGGTCTGTTTGACTCCCACGCCTGGTTTCTTGACCAGCCTTTGGCTCACGATGTTAAGTTACACCAGGAACCCAGAAGACACCAGGGTCCACCAGGGGCCATCCACAGACACCTGGTCCTGCCAAACCTCCTTTGCAGAGGGCCTCCTGCTCCCAGCCTCAGAGGTAAACTGTCCTTTCTCTAATCTTCACGCAAAATGGATTTTAGTAGCTGGATTTTATTGAGAAACTGACTCCCTCATCGCTCCACCCCCAGCGTTGAAAAACATATTGTCTTCTTTATTGTAGTTCATTTTGCTTTCCGAGGTGATTAATGAATTAAAGATGCAGTGTATTTATTCTTTTGCCTGATTACCATTCTGTAATAAATCTAAGCTCCAGAGTCTGTCGATACAGGAAGGCCAACCTGCCTCTTTGGAAAAGAAAGGTTTGTACATTAAGCTTAACTTCCAGCTCTCCGACGCAGGAGCAAATTCAGCTTTAGAGCCTTAGAAAAATAAGTGGGAGGCTCAAAGAGATACTGGCCGGCAGCTAGACGATCCCATTTCTGTGGATGAGAAGGCACTTTGCTGACACCTACCTGGACATGGGAAGGCCTGTTAACCTGTAGAGGGGATTTCTTTATTGGGAGTGCTGAGTATCATCAGTCTCTTCTTGGAGGTAGTGGTAAGGAGGGACGTGACATCCACGAAGACCCCGTCCCAGACCCGCGAGATTTTATCATCAATGTAAAACGGTGCTCTCTCTGAACTTCTCTAATCTCCGGCTGGGTGGCCACGTTCTGAGCTTCGTCTGACTGAGCACGTGCGAGTGAGGTTGCTGGTTCCCGGGGAGATCTCCGGGAGGGCAGGAGAGCTCGGGGGCTGAGAGCACTGCTGGTGGAATCGGACAGGCCCTCCTCCGGCTCTGCCTTGTCCCTAACCAGCTGTGTGACCCCGGGCAAATCTGGGTCCTCATCCATCCAGTGGGGGCTCTTCGCCACCACCCCACCGCCGAGGGCTATTGGGAGGTTGGTTGGCCCATAGCACCTGCAGGGGGTGAGGCCACGCTCTGCCTTCTGAGGATCTGACCTCATGTAACCCCCAGCCGATTTGACCTGTGCCAGGACAGGAAGGAAACAAACGAAACCAGGTTGGTGATGTCATTGGCCGTTGCCTTTTATTTATTCATTTATTTTAAAAAGAAAAAACAAAACACAAACAAAATGAAAAGCCAGTGATTTATATAGGTTCATTTCTCAGCTGCCACTGATCAAACAATATATATGCTATATATTTTTTATATAAGATTACTACTGTATTATGAAATATATATATGTAAAATACATATATGATGAAAAATATATTCATATATACTTATTTCATTGTATATTTATATTCATACATAGTTATTATATATTTTTTCATTTTTTACATATATATGCAATATATATTTCAATATATATTTCAATATATATTACATATATTACTTTACATAATAAAGTAGTAATCAAAAATCAGATCAAGTGAGTCCCCCCTTTCTAGCTAATATTTGCATTTTGATAGTACGTAGCCTTTCTTTATATGCAGTTTATCCATCCCCAGACAGCCCAAGACTTACCTTCAAGGACCTTATAAAATCCCCTAGACCGGGATTCAAAATTCCATCCAAGTCCATTTTTCTGGAAAGAGAGTCCCTGCATTCATCGGAGCCTCAAAGGGACCGATAGCCAAAGAGAGTCTGAAAATCAAACCACAGGTACCGAAGGCCTTCTCTCTCCTTGTGAGATTCCCAGGCCCCGGACTTGTGGGGATAAGTCAGGAATGGGTGGTTTCCCAGTGCCCTTAACTCTACAGGGGGACACCGTGTACGTCACGCTTTGACCTTGGTCCCCTCCCATGGAAGATAGGGATGAGGGGATGCACGCTGTGGCTGGGACGCAGCAAGGTGCCAGGCCAGCATCAGCCCTCCACACGTGTCTGGCTGGCGAGAAGTTTCCACGATGCCTTCCCCCTGAAGCCATCAGCCCCCTCATCAAACGAGATTCCACCTGCTGGGCTGGGCAGCAGCGTGGCGCCTGACTTCTCATCTGTACATCTTTCCTGACCAGCCGAGGCCCCTCCAGGCCCCTCCCAGGCCCCCCAGTTCCTTAGAACGCTGACCAGTTGAAATCTCACTCCAGCAGAGAAGTTATCAGACTCACAGATGTATTATTTTCAAATGCGCCAGCATGATGGGTTCATAGGGCTCCACTGTGACACCGTGGCCCTTACTCAGCTGTGGACTGATTCCTCACTTTCCTCCCCCAAATTCCTCCTGCCTCCCCCACTGCGACCAGAACACGAAATTTCCAGGTAACAGATGCAAGAAGGTGTTCCAGCAAGGTCGTCATGCTTCCGAGGACCGAGGAAGACTCCTTCCACTTTCTCTCCAACAAAATAAAAAAATTGCAAAGGTGGAGAGGAGAGAGGCTTCCCAGCAGGACTGTACATGTAATTATGCAGTGACAGCCTCTTAGTGGGTAAGTCCCAGGAGGCCAGAGGAGGTGGCCGTGGCCATGGGGATGGGGACCTGCTGAAAGCAGGGCTTGCTACACTTGAGATGCATCCCGCTGGAAGGTTCACCGTTTCTGCCTTCGAAATACACGAAACTGTGAACTAGATTAAGAAGAAGCTTCAAACCCAAGCTAACAGTTTGGGGCTGCCTTTCCCAGCATCCCAGAACAATCACAAGCGATTGTGCTCTGAGGAGTGTGCATGACAAGTTTTGAAAGTGAAAAACTTTACAGGGAGCAAAAAGTTTCCTCCTTCCCAACCAGAAGTGCCAGAGGTGACCCCCTGGATCAGGATGAGATACAAAATCAGATATGACAGCCCCTGAGATCATCCAAGCTGTCAAACCCATTTTATGTGTTGCGTTTGTTTTGCTAGCTTTTTTTTTTTAATTAAGACACCCAGACCACTGCTGTTCCATAGAAATAAAACGAGCCACATTTAAAATTTTCACTTTTCTAGCAACCACATTTCAAAAAATAAAAAGAAACAGTGAAGTGAATTCTAATATTAGTTAAAACCCCAATCCCTCAAAATAGTATGATGGCAACACGTGATCAATATAAAAATGTATTGATGAGGTATTTTACAGTCATTTTGTGAGTGTGTGCAAAGTCTCTGAAAGTTGATGTGTATCTCAGTGTGGTTGCCAAATGTTCAATGTTTACTGTGAAACAGAGTCTGACCCAAGCAATCAAGGTGTGCTTCACGGGGGGAAAAAAATGTACATTGCTTTAGTTTATAAATTTAAAAGTAAAGTAGTTAAAGGCAGAGACAACTAAAACTTCAGTTCCTCAGCCACACCAGCCACTTTTCAAGTGCTCAGTAGCGACACAGAGCCAGTGGCTACATCATTGGATGGTATACTGAGCTCTAGAGTTTGGGAGTTATCTCAGTTATTGGGTTGAAAAACCACTAACTGCCAGTGTGAGATTTAGCTTTGTCTGGTATCTGGAAAGTCCAGTGCCCTTACAGACATGGCCTTCACCCTGTGTGTTAGATCCACCAGAGTGTAAGCTCCAGGTGCTTGTGTAGTATAGACACCTAGCATCGCACCTGCGTGTAATACGTCCTTAATAAATATTTGCTGAATGGATGAATGGACAGGAGAAGGGACAAATGAAGAACTTCCTGACAGGTAGATACATGTGAATTTAAAAGAGGACCCTGAAGAGTTTTTTGGTTTGGATTTTTTGTTTGTTTTGTTTTGGGGCGGGGGGTTCTGAAAAAGGAGGGAGACAGCTACTCTGTTTCCTGGACCAGGGGAGGGGCTGGATCCAGAAGGACAAGCAAGGATGGGGAGGTCTCCGAGCCAGAGCCAGTCCTCGGTGGGATGACGTTTTCTTTCCCTCTTCAACTTGTTCTTTTAAGGAATAAGTCCTGGGTTAGAATTCCAGATAGCAGCTAGGTAGTGTGGGACCTTCTCCAAAGCAGAGAGGCTTATGAAGGGGGGTTGGAGAGACCTTGAAACTCTGCACATGTTGGGAGATGTGCGTTTTTAGGTCTGTTCTTAGGGACGAGGCTGAGAAGTGTCCTGTACTGTTAGTTGGCGCCCAGGGTGTAGATAATATAGATGAATGATGTGTGCTTTGGTTAGACAATGGACCTTTACGCTTTGAAAATGGATTTTTCTAAGGGCTAAGAACTGTGTCTCTGACTACTAGAACCTGGAACGTGATGAGGAAATCCATTCACTTAGTCATTCCTTCATTCTTTCCATTCATTTATTCATTCACCTGACATATCACCTATTAAGAAACTATTGTGTGAGGTAGTGGGGTGCTGGAACATCATAGGTGGGAACAAAGCAAACCTTGTCCCTGCCCATCTTCAGCTTCACAATCCTTTGGCATACCTTGGCTTTATTTTTTTCCTGTGAAGCCAAAAATCAGTATCTATCTATTTATTTATTTAATATTTATCAGTATTTTTAAATTGACACATAGTTGATTTACAATGTTGTGTGAATTACTGCTGTACAGCAAAGTGACTCAGTTATACATATATATACATTTTTTTCGTTTTCTTTTCCATTATGGTTTATCATAGGATATTGAATGTAGTTCTCTGTGCTATGCAGTAGGACCTTGTTGTTTATCCATTCTGTATATAAAAGCTCACATCTGCTCACCCCAACCTCTCACTCCATCCCTCCCCCAACCCCCTCCCCCACCTTGGCAACCACCAGTCTGTTCTCTATGTCTGTGATTCGGTTTATGTTTCATAGATAGGATCATTTGTGGCATACTTTAGATTCCACATATAAGTGATATAATATGGTATTTGTCTTTCTCTTTTTCACTTAGTATGTTTATCTCTAGGTCCATCCATGTTGCTGCAAATGGCATTATTTGGTTCTTTTTTATGGCTGAGTAGTATTCCACTGTATATATGTACCGCATCTTCTTTATCCATTCATCTGTCAGTGGATGTTTAGGTTGCTTCCCTGTGTTGGCTATTGTGAATAGTGCTGGGCATAGCTTGGCTTTACGGAAGCAATTCACTGTCAATTGTGCTCAGTGTCTTAAAGTCTGAGAAAAGAATGCTGTGACAAGACCTAGTCTGGATATTAGGAGACGTGAGGTTGACCTTGAGGATTTGAGGATGAGAAGGATTATGTATGCCTCGAGAAGTTAGGGGGGTAAAAACGGAAAGGGGACATGTTTTGCAGGGAGAACTGGGAACATGGAAGGCTGAGGACGAGAAGGAGCTGAAAGCTGACCAGCGAGTGGTTGTGAGCTTGGGACCAATGGTACATGTTGTGTTGTGTCCATTCTTGGCTCCTACGTACCTCGCTTGCTGCCCAGCACACCGCAGTCTCTCAACAAATACATTGAATTAATGAAGGCAAATAGTTATCCCCGGGATTCCTAGCTTTGGGGGCCACTCTTGTCAAGCACCAGACACATCTCTTCCTCTTTTCTCAGTCCGTCCGGTTCCGTTCTGAATGGTATGGATAATTGTTGTAACTCGCTTTGACTTTGGAGAACATTTTCTGTCCCTCTTCCCAAGACATCTCCCACAATCCCATAGGTTTGGAGAAAAATAAACACCATAGTTGAGGATATTTTTTATGCTTAGCTACACAGCCTATGTTTTTGTTTTGGGTTTTCTTTTATTTTCAACAATAGGTTGGTTCCACTTAATTTGCAACGCCCAGATGGAGGATTGCATAGGTTTCCCTGCTTTAGCCCTCATCTCCAATTCTTTTGATTTCTCTGATTTAACCAACTGGATCTCCAAAGCAATATGTGACTTACAGAATTTCTTTAAAGAATAGTGTTAGTGACAGAGACAGAAGGGAGAAACAGAAAATAAAACGAAACAAAATAAGCCAAACCAAAACAATCATATGTTAGAACTTTGAAAGACTCATGTTCTGCTTTCCTTACCACATGTGCCCATCAGATATCCAAACCATAAACTGATGTGATCGAGAGGAAGGAAAAAAATAGAGTGAAAGACAGCTCCATCAGCATTTTTCATTTCCGTTGGCTCCTCCAATTTAAAAATGGAATCATGTTTAACATCTTAATTAGGGACGGTAATGTACAACAGTTTTTTTTTTTATGAACATCTAGTAATTTACTCTTGAAGTAAATTATAGTCAATTTATCTGCAGTGACAAGTCAATAAAACAGTAGAAGGCTCAAGCTTTTCAATCACCTGATAGTTGTTTCTCGTTTTTACTGTTGAATGGAAGGCAGGGCAACAGGTAAGGGGTATGTCCAGCTCAGGGTGAAGGCTGTGGCTTTTGAATCGGCCACTGGCAGGCTTCCCCCATGAAAGACCCTGTCTGATTTTTGCCAGCTGTCTGATTTTTGCCCTCTCTGAATTTGCATAGAGATGCCCATTGTTGAAGAGAAAGAATGACTGGGACCTTTGGGTCTTGCTCTGTAGATGGTCGGGGCGATTCAAGTGGTAAACCAAACTCCCATCTGCTTTTAACAGTGGTTCATTCTAATGAGAGTGCTACGTTCGTGCACAAACCATCAGTAGCCGGAAGCAAGGGGCCTCCTCGGGCTCTCTTCTTGGTGGTGCAAGCTCGGTTAATAGCTAAGCCCGCTCAAACCACGGCCAGTGTCCTCAGGCACGATGCTTGTGTTTGACGAGTTGTACTGTGGTTTCAGAAACGGCAATCAGATCAAAGTCAACAACCCGCAAACAAGCACACAGCGACCAGGAGAGATCACTAAGACACACCCTGGGTAGGGGTTTTTGTGGTGTTTCTGTTGGTTCAGCAGAGAAGTGCATGTGTCCAGCCAAGAATCAACAAATTCTCTGAATAATTTCCTGACTTCAGAGAAAGGAAGCATGAAGGTAACCCTGTCATCATCTCTTAGAGTTTAAAAGCTTCCTAAGGATCGGGAGCCCCCATTACAAACATGAGAGCCAGGTTAAAAGGGAAGATGGGTGGTTTGTTTTGCTCTCCCCAGGAAAGCCACTGGACTCGTGAATGGAGCCGCAGTTAGATGGTAAGAGGAAGACAAGGGATATCGGTTTGGCTCGATGGTGCATCCTCAGGACCGGGAACTGCTTTCCAACTTTCAGTGAAAAATCCCCCATTCTGTGCTTCTTCAGGGGACTCTGCTACCCCTGTGCTCTGCTTTTTTTGTACAGTATAATGGAGCTGATCCCCAAAAGTTTGACCCCAGCCTTTCCTTTGCTCTTAAGTGAGAAAATAAATGATGATATAAAGTCAGCTCCAATAATGCCTTTTAACGTTAACCTGAAGATAGAAAGCACTGAACCATTTGAAATGACAAAGCTGATCAAAGTGGTTCACCAGAGAGAAGGGTACATGACTTTAAACCATGGCATTTCCTTGGGATGAGCTGCTTGAACCAACCAACCTCTGCCCCACCCTTCCTTCCTCCCTCCCTCGCTCCCTCCCTTCCTTCCTTCCTTCCTTCCTTCACTGTCTAACTCAAGCATAAATGGACACCTTCCCTTTAACACTTTTTTGCTTTCCGGCTTTTTACGACACTGTTGTGCTACCATAATGGCTCCCGCAAACCCAAACAACGCGAGACTAAAGGGTTCCGACTGTAAGGTATGTTGCCTTGGATGGTCTGTGGCTGGTCTGCTCCATGCAGTGGTCAGGTTCTAGGACAGAGTTTCACACTCCGATCTGTGCAAGTGGCCGAGAGAAGCCACTGAGCTTCCCCTGAGCTGCTCCCATCACAGCCTGGAATGTTCACTGCCCTGAAGCACCTTGGCTTAAAGGTCACTCCTCCCGGGAAGCCTTCTCTGATTGCGTAAGGTTTCAAGTCTTAGATTTACGGCCCCAGCCCGTCTGCATGTCTCCTTCGGATGTGCAGCTCAGCTGGCTGGGGTGAATCCGTGTTTCTCCTGTATCCTCGCCCGTCACGGAGTACTCAGCGTATGCCAGGCACTTCATATGCATTAGCTGAAGAAATAAGAAATTACAAATGACCCCTGTTTTTGTGATAATAACTAGCATTGCTGAAGGATGACCGTGTTCAGGCATAACAATGATCATCACACTTAATCTTTACAACACTCTGAAAGTTGACCACTGTTATTTTTTCTTTTCCGTTATAGTTTATTACAAGATATTGAATATAGTTCCCTGAGCTGTGCAGTAGGACCTTGTTGTTTATTTTATATATAGTAGTGTGTATCTGTCAATCCCAAATTCCCAATTTATCCCTCCTGCCCCCTTTTCCCTTTGGTAACCGTAAGTTTGTTTTAGATGACTGCAAGTCTGTTTCTGTTTTGTAAGTCTGTTTCTGTTTTGTAAGTAAGTTCATTTGTATCGTATTTTAGATTCCATATGTAAGCGATAACGTAGGATATTTTGTCTTTCTTTGTCTGACTTACTTCACTTATTATGATAATCCCTAAGTCCATCATATTGCTGCAAATGGCATTATTTCACTCTTTTTTATGGTTGAGTAATATTCCATTGTATATTTGTATCACGTCTTCTCTATCCATTTGTCTGTCGATGGACATTTAGGTTGCTTCCATGTCTTGCCTATTGCAAATAGTGCTACTCTGAACATAGGGGTGCATGTATCCTTTAGAACCATGGTTTTCTCCAGATATATGCCCAGGAGTGGGATTGCTGGATCATACAGTAACTCTATTTTTAGTTTTTTAAGGAACCTCCATACTGTTCTCCATAGTGGCTGCACCAATTTACGTTCCCACCAACAGTGTAGGAGGGTTCCCTTTTCTCCGCACTCTCTCCAGCATTTGTCATTTGTAGGCTTTTTAATGATGGCCGTTCTGACCAGTGTGAGGTGATACCTCATTGTAGTTTTGATTTGCATTTCTCTGGTAATTAACAATGTTGAGCATCTTTTTGTGTGCCTGTTGGCCATTAGTATGTCATCTTTGGAGAAATGTCTGTCTAGGTCTTTCACCCATTTCTTGATTGGGTGGTTTGGTTTTTTTGTTATTGAATTGTTTCTGTATTTTGGGTTTGTATATTAAGGGTAAATTAAACCCTTGCTAGTTGCATCATTTGCAGATATTTTCTCCCAGTCCATAGGCTGTATTTTCATTTTGTTTATCGTTTCCTTTGCTGAGTAAAAGCTTGCAAGTTTGATCAGGTTCCATTTGTTTATATTTGCTTTTATCTGTTGCCTTGGGAGACTGACCTAAGAAAACATTGGTATGATTTATATCAGAGAATGTTTTGCCTATGTTCTTTTCTAGGTGTCCTGTCTTATATTTAAGTCTTTAAACCATTTTGAGTTTGTTTCTGTGTATAGTGTGAGGGAGTGTTCTAACTTCATTGATTTACATGCACTGTCCAGCTTTCCAACTCCACTTGCTGAAGAGACTGTCTTTTCTCTGTTGTATTCAACATATTCTTGCCTCGATTGTTGAAGATTAATTGACCACAGGTGTGTGGGTTTATTTCTGGGCTCTCTATTCTGTTCCACTGGCCACTGTTATGATCCCTGTTTTGCAGATGAGAAAACTGAGTCACAGAGACTCTGACATGCCCAAGGCCACATAACTAGTATACAGTTGCCAGGGTACAAATTGTAGGCTACAGCCAGCTCCAGGAACCAAAACAGTCTTAGTCCGTTTGTGCTCTGCATTTGGGCTGACTCTAGTGGTGGGTCTATTTCTTCCTGCTCACAGCCAGGGATGTTTTCACTCCCCTCTGCACTTGGGGGCCTGGAAAATGCTGTGACAAGATCGTTGGCAAAGAGAAGCTCCAGCTTTCGCCTCCTCCACCCTCAAACTGCTGATCTTGGCCATTGTCTAATTTTCTCCTCCAAAAACGGAAACTTTGGGAAATTACCTTGGCAGAAAAGTCTTTCCTAGCTCTTCCCCAGCAGCCCAAGCATCGATAAAGCTGGCACTAGCAATGGAATTGAATTAAAAAAAAAAAAAAATCTCACTAGCTGAAGTCAGATAGAGTGTTGGCTGAAAAGAGCTTGTATGTGTACAAAGACGGCAGAGAACCCAGAACGGAAAATCACCAATGTAGCTGATGCTTGTCGAGCACCGTTCTTAGCTCTTCACATATATTAAGTCCTCAGAGCAACCCTATAGTGTGGGTATGATTAATTATCCCCATTTTTTGGATGAGTAAACTGAGGCACAGAGAGATAATCTAATGGCCTTGATCACATAGCTCATATGTGAAGGTGACAGTTGTGCTTGGGATGAAGAATACCGAAACAAATTTTCCATAGCTGCTTAAGTGTCTATTCTCCCAGCTCAACCCTCACCCATCATTTCTGTTATTTTATTGTCAAGTTGGTCACAAAACATCACCAATATATTCCAAGGCTTCAACTTCTTTAAGGCTGTGATTCCTTCATATGAGATCCCTCAGCTTAAAAATCTCCTTCTGAAGGTCTATTCTTATAGGTTCAGGCAGTAATGGCCAGGGACCAGAGAAAGCAGAACCCAACATACCTGTTTATCTAAAATAGATATGCTGGGACTTCCCTGGTGGTCCAGTGGTAAAGAATCTGCCTTGCAAGGCAGGGGACACCGGTTCGATCCCTGGTCGGGGAACTAAGATCCCACACGCTGCAGGGCAACTAAGCCCATGCGCCTCAACTAGAGAGCCCGTGTGAGCAAACTACAAAACCCATGCACTCTGGAGCCTGTGCATGACAACTAGAGAGAGAAAACCCGCACACCACAACTAGAGAGAAGCCCGCGCACCACAGCAAAGAGCCTGTGCGCCGCAAGGAAAGATCCGGCATGCCGCAGCTAAGACCCGTCGCAACCAAAAAAAAAAAGGAATAGAATAAAATCAATGTGCTGGACCAAATCATGGCAAAGCTGGTGGGCACTCAGGATATGCTATGATCAGTGGCTTGAGCTAAGTGGTAAAGACTACTGGAATTTACTGGCTACCCAAAGGGAGATGAGTATATCCCCCAGAGATGGAGTAGCATGACTGAAGGTGTGAGGTAGTAAACTGCATTGGATGTTACTGACCACCTGATATGATAAGCTTGCACTACCTTACACAAGCTGATTGTCAAATTTTCAAAAATTTTGGGACCCAATCATTGGGAGCCATTATTTAAAATTAAATTATATATAATATTACAACTAAATAATATTATATTAGGTAATTATATTACAATAAGGTAGTAAGTAAACAAAAACATCACTTCCTGATTACTGTGTTTTACTATTTACGCCCTTGAGGTTATTTCTATCTATTGTATCTGTTGGGTAGAAATACTATATATTGGTGTGATAATGTACATCTCCTCCCAGCTCTGCAGTTAGTGGTGTCCCATTGGTGGTTTAAAATCAGCCACAGTGAGAGCATTTACACCACAGAAATCAGCAAACACAGGGCTTTCCCCCTCTCTGGAGAGCTGGTTGTTAGACAATGACCAGCACACCACCAGAGCTAAGGGTACCCAAGAGCTAAGAAGGGCCCAGATACCAAAAGACACCGAATGTGTTTCAGAGACCTCAGACTGTAATCTATAGAGTATTGGTTCTTGACTTAGCTCAGATTCCTGAAAAACCAAAGCCTGAGGCAAGCATTAAGCATGATTTTTTTTTTTTTTTTTACTAGAAAAGGCAATCCCGGGGCGTCACAGGTAAGGGCACAGGGCAGTAACAGAGCTGTGGATGGGCCAATACAAAGCGATGGACTGGCGGAGAGGTGAGGCCCAAGAAGCCCAGGGAGCACACAAGGTGTGTCCTTTACCCTTTGCAAGCTTCAGGGTACGAGAGTCTCACTTGCGGGAGCTTGTCCCGTGGTCCGTTTTCTGCAACTTAGCTTGAGAATTCCAAGTCTTTAGAACTGGGGCTGGGCTCAGAAGTTGCCCCTCTAGGGAGCATCTCGGGAGAGCCTGACGCCAGGGGTCTCCCGGAGCAGCGCTGAGAGAGAGGAACGGGACCTCGCTCTTTCTTAAACGTCCTCATCCACCCTTGCCTCCATCTTGTCCCATTTTCTCACTGAAATGCTACCGAGACCTCTGCAGTTCTGATCGGATCGCTGCCCCCTGTCAGCTCCTCCCAACGGCCCTCAGATTCCCTTGAGATGGCCTTTCCCTCTGTCTCAGCATCTTTGGAGTGGCGAACGCTTCCGTTGTCCTAAGGAGTGAGGACCAGAGTGGCCGAGAAGGGGGGCTCGGGGGGCAGCGTACACAGATGTGGGATACTTTACTTGGTCTCTTTACCTGTTTCACGCCCTCGGTTTCCTCATCTGTAAACCGGAGACCCTGGTCCCTACCACAGGGGGCTCTTCACCTTAGGGAACCCAGGTGCTGCCGTTTGCACAGTTTCTGCGTGTGGGCACTGATTTTTGCTAGTTGTTATGAAGCACTGGTGAGAGCTGAGAAACAAAGATCTATTCCCCGAGGGAAACAGCCATGGAACCGTGGAGTTGTCCTGTGTGCCGGGTTAGAGAGGCCTTCAGGAAGGCAGGGAAGGGGCTTCCCTGGTGGCGCAGTGGTTGAGAGTCTGCCTGCCAGTGCAGGGGACACGGGTTCGAGCCCTGGTCTGGGAGGATCCCACATGCCGCGGAGCAACTAGGCCCGTGAGCCACAACTACTGAGCCTGCGCGTCTGGAGCCTGTGCCCCGCAACAAGAGAGGCTGCGACAGTGAGAGGCCCGCGCACCGCGATGAAGAGTGGCCCCCGCTCGCCGCAACTAGAGAAAGCCCTCGCACAGAAACGAAGCCCCAACACAGCCATAAATAAATAAATTAATTAATTAATTAAAAAAAAAAAAAAAGGCAGGGAAAAGAACGCTAAGGGTTGTACCCTTCTTTGGGCTTCCTGTGAGGCCCCGGTGTTGCTGGGTGCAGGGCTGGCCCCCGGCTCACTTCAGCTGCAGCGGTCCCCGGGCTCCTGGAAAATGGCAGCCTGTGTTGCAGAGATGGCGTGCTGAGGCATCTCCTTGACAGAGGTGCTTTCTAAGCCCAAGCTGACTCCAGGCGGTCTGCCAGGGCTTCCCCCTGAAGGAGGCTTCCGTAACTGGGGTGGCATAAGGTTCCAGAAGCCCCCAGATGTGCTCATACCGGCCTCTCCTCTCAGTGGTCTCTAGCTCTGGGCCAGCGGCTCAGAGGGACTGGGGTCCTTTGGAGGCTATTCACCCACTCTGGGCAAAGTGGGTTTTTCTTACTTTATAGAAAGTTTGAGACACTGTGCCTTGAGGGGAATGGGTGCCTCCCTCAAAAGAGACCCACAGCTGTTGCCAAGGCAGAGGTTCAGGGTGACAGCTGGCATACCTGCTATGTGCCAGGCACTTTGTCTTCCTGCTTCATTTAATCCTCCCAGATCTGCCAGGTTGGGGATGTTAATAACCCATTTTGCAGGTGGAGAAATTGAGGCTCAAAGGGCACATAGGTTAGAAACTCAGACCACAAGTTGCCCACCTCCCAGACCTCCCCTGCTCCTTCAACTCTGCCTTGTGGAAGTGTGGGACCCTCACATCTCCCTGCTCTTGCCCACAAATCTAACTGGCGTGACAACGGAATCTGGTGGATTAGGGCTGGCGGGCGTTGGAACCAGAGGGCGTTCTGCCCTCTCACCGGCACGCCCCAGCCCTGGAGCTAAGTACTGTGAAGCGTGACCACAAGGGAAAAAAACGCCCTCGCGGAAATCACTGTCCAGCGACGGGGGCTCCAAGAGGGGAGAAGGCAGGGCCAGCTGCTTGGCAGTGCAGCCCGTGGTTTAAGAAGCCAAATGATAAGGGCTGAGATCGTGTCCAGAGCAGGGAATAAGGAGGGCCCAGAGAGGCGGAGGGAGGGTCACATGACTAGGGAGCTGAGACACTGTTACGAAAGAGGTAAGACTTGAAATAGTCTTATGGGAGGCTAAGAATTCCCCAGGCGGTTGGGTGGGGGGGGGGGGGGGACGTTTCAGATGAGAGAACAGCAGGTGCAAAGGCTCAGAGCACAAGGGAGCAGGACATTTTGTGGGACAGCCAGTGTTCCCCTTTGCCCTGAGAGTAGGGTACAGCAGAATGGCCGTGTGGACAGGCCAGGTAGGTCTTAGAGCAGGTAGATCTCAGAGCAGGGAGGTCTCAGGTCTTTATACCAAGCTAAGGAAGGTGCGTTTTATCCTACAAACATTTTGAAGATGTATCTTCCTTAGAATCCCAGTGTATAGAAAAGACAACAGCAAAGCTGGGTTGAAGCCGGAAGCAGAATTAGGTAGAGCAAGGCCCAATCCTGATCGGGAGTTGGCAGAATTTTTCTGCAAACAGCCAGATAGCTAATATTTTCAGCTGGCTGTGTCACAGCTACTCAGCTCTGCCTCTGGAGTGAGAAAGCATCCCTGGATGATGTGTAAATGAATGGGTGTGCTATAGATACATTTCATTTGCAGACACTGAAGTTTGACCTTCACGTAATTTTCATGTGTCACAAAATATTCTTCTTTGGATTTTTAAAAACAGATTTAAAATGTGAAAACCATCCTTAGCTCTTTGACTGAACAAAAACAGGCAGTGAGGATCTGGTCCGCGGACCATGGTTTGCTGACTCCTGCTCTGGGCCACTAGGTGGTCCATGAAAGAGGGTTACAACACAGGGATGCAGCCGCAAGCAGGGAAGTGAGGGACGTGACCTCAGTTTCAAAAGATCCTAGAGACAGCAGAGTCTGTGTTCTTCTCACTTGCAATTAATTGTCAGGGCCAATTTGGGAATCTCACAAAAAGGGGGAGGACCCAAGCTTGATTGTGCCCTCATGGCTTCTCTAAGTGAGCACAGGGCATGCACTTCTGTGATGAAAACAATGCAAGAAGGGCGGGGGGTGAGAAGCCATGAATGAGAGAATGGCCATGCAGTTTCAAAACTAGAAATGATGCATTGGCTGCCGTTTGCTGCCTGGCCTTCTGATGGAGAGGAGGAGAAACCCACTCAAGGACCACGGACGCTGCACGTAGTCGGAGGCCAGTGGGGAGGAGTGAGGGAGGAAGCGAATCCTGGCTGAGGATCCTTCCTTGGGGGACCCCTCTGGAATAGCGGGGGTGTGATCCCTCAGGATTGGGGACTGGGTTAGGTCCTTGGCAGCGCTCTGTAGCTCCGTGCTGTGTGGTTCTGGAGTGGGCCTGTGCCCAAAGGTGTTTGCGTGCTCAGCCTTGCTGTCTGCAGGGCCACGGGGGTCTTCTTGATGTGCCATGGCACCTGCCACGGTGGAAACCGCCCGTGGTGCCCCCAGTGCCGTGGTTCTGGGGGTGACCTTCAGTCTAGAGAGGTTATTTCTTTTTTTTTCTTTTATTTCTTTTTTTTTTTTTTGGCTGTGCCGCGTGGCCTGCAGGATCTTAGTTCCCCGAACAGGGATCGAACCTGTGCCCCCTGCAGTAGAAGCGCGGACTCTTAACCACGGGACCGCCAGGGAAGTCCCGAGAGATTATTTCTTGAGCCATAACTGCCACTCCCCCAGGGTCCTCTGGCTTATGCCTCCCTTTATAATTTGGCTGGGAACCTACATACAGAAGAAATCTTACATGTGCCTGAAACTTGAGCAGAATAACGGAAAGAGACTCCTCCCCCAGCCAGAGCTTAGAGGGCACAAAATCCTCCCATACCCGACCTGGGTGATTTCCACCCAGTGAGCACAGCCAGTGAGCCTGGTAAGGACGGTAAGGAGTAGAAGGGAGAGCGGCTTTTGTTTCAGGCTCGACCTCATTGCAAGGAAGGTAATCTCATTTGCCGGGTGTGGCCCCTGGCTTAAGCTGTCTACTTTTGGCCGTGATAAGGCTCAGCTAGCTGCTGATATAGCCCAGAGAGTGTCCATCCTCGAGGGCCACGTGGAGAGCTGTCACAGGGTGAGATCTCGCAGGGTTTTGTGATGGGAGGAGTCAGAGAGCTGGAAATAATAGTTCATCAGCTGACCCAGCGATGAAAGCAGAGCAGGAGCCCAGCTGGAAAGCGTGGTGAGCGGAGAGTTTCCCCTTCTCTCTCTCCCCACCTCTCCCTCTTCCTCCCCTCCCTCCCTCCTTCCCCTCTCCCCTAATCTTTGCGCAGGGGAATAAATATGTCGCCCCCTTCTGTCCTCCTACCTAACCCCCAGCAGATCTTCACGGTCACTTCACTTTTCCTTCCTTTTTCTCTACATGCCCTCTCTTTGGGCATAACGTTCAAGTTCATTTTGGTTAATGGTCCCTATACATCGAGCCAGCATGTGCATCAGACACCAGCCAGGTTCCAGGCTCTGCAGACACAGTGGTGGGCAGCAGCCATCCTCGGGGAGTTTCAGGGTTTGCGGGGACAGCACGTGCAGGAGGAAAAGCCAGTGTGCTGGAGTGGAGAGAGGCGGGTGGAGCGTCAGTGGTAGAAAGGACTTCTCTCGCCTCGTTCACCACCAGTGCTGCCCAGATTGCCCGTGTCTAGGAACTCAGCTGCTTGGAGCTCACGTTCTTGAAGTGGAGCCATTTAGGAGGTTGCTTCCCTTCCAGTTGTTTTTAGGGATCCTCCTTAATTTACAGAATCATCACTCTATAAGGTGGCATCGTGGAAATGGCATTTCATCCGTAGATTCAGGAGAGAGAGGGCGATGGTCTTTAACCTTCTGGGTTAGTAGAATTCAGGGCTGCTAAGAGGAGGTGACTCCTTCTTGCCTTCTCTGCCAAGGTTTTGGCTGTGGCACTTTTTCAGGTGCTGCAAGATGACCCATATCGGTGTCAGGCTTCAGATGGACAAAATGGAACCAAAGGGGGTTGTTTTCAGAGGAGTGTCAACCTGAAAGGAGCTGTCCACGCTGGGGACGTGGCCAGCGTCATCGAAGCTGGGATTTGCCGGCCACGCCAAGGGCCAGGTAGAGAATCAATTGAGTTCAGTCCTTGCTGAAAGCACACAAGTTCCTCACCTTAAATTTGACATTGATGACCCAAAATAGTTCCGTAACTTAGAGGTCCAGCATGCTTTCACAGACGCTGTCTTGTGGCTTTCTTGTCGTATAGAAGGCTGTCCTAAAAAGTGGTTGGGCCCCAGCTTGGAGTGGAGTCTGGCTCCGTTGGTGCTAATGGACCTTGCCTCAGTTTACCCAGCTGTCAGTGGGGCGTTGTCTGTAGTACGACGTCACAGTGTGGTTCAGGCATACCGGGGCTGCTCCGAAGTGCCACCCAGAACCCTCTCCATGGTCTGTGTTGTTAGCCATCCTCTTCCTTTGAAATAGATCACAGCAGCTACCATCGGCGAACCCTGGGCTCAGCACTTTGTATACACTTGCTCATGTAATCCTCACAAGCACCCTCCACAGTAAGTAAGATGCTTCTTATTTTACAGATGAAGAGACCAGGCTAAGACTCTTTGACTGTGGGTGGGGAGGATGGAGAGGATCTTTCTTTTCTGAAGAATAGTATTTGCTGGTGTAGATGAATCAGATCAGCCCCAATCCCACAATCCCAGAGGTGCACACTGGTTGGTAACTAGTTAGTGAGCGTCCTTCTCATCCAGAGAAGTTTAAGGGCCACGGACGGGAAGAGGCATGAGGCTCCGGGCTCCCAAACACAGCTCTGCCACGCTGCTGCCTGATTTCTGGGGTGTGGACCACCCTCCCTGGGGCAGCCGGCATCCCAGGGTCCTGCTGTGCTGTCTTGTCACGAGTCCACGAGTGTGGTGGGCAGGGTACCAAGGCACGGGCTCCTCTGGAAGTCCGTAAAGAAGCGCCAAAGAGGAGAGAGGAAACAGAACACCGTGAGTCCATTAAAATAAAATGTCTTACCAGAATGGTCCAAGACTCTCCATTTTCAAGGCCATCCATGTAGCCACAGACTAATTGACGGTCACTGGAGATGTCGACCTAGAAGCTTTTCTTGTGGAAGTGTTTTATAATGCATTTATAAAGCCAGAGATTGAAGACCAACCAACCAAGCACACCCCCCCACACACACACACAAGCTATTCTTGTTATAGGTTAAGCTGCTTTCTTTCAGTGAATCTGGGATGTGAGTAATTCATTACACAATTGGACTTTATGGTTTGTTTATGCTGATTCTGATTACGGAATAAATGACTGCCTGGAGTTAAAAAAAAAAAAGAACTAATGAAAAAACAGGCATCAATCAAGAACGTTTATGAATAAAGACTTTAAACATCCATACTTAGAAATATATATGATATTTAGAAATAGATCTGAAAAGACTTATGTAATGCGTTTTAATCAAATCTTGAAGAGAAATTGGCCAATAAATCAAATATCGAAAAGAAATTGACCAATAAATCAAATTTGGAAAGAAAGTGACAGATAAATCAAGTCTAAAAAAGAAAACAACCACTATATCAAGTGCACGATATGTTTATTAAAGCAACTGATCTCAGTTTTTTGGAAACCTGTGTCTTTCCTGAGCCCATGCTTTAGGAATGTATTTAAGTTACAGGATACTTACACTATATGTGTGTATACTTACACACACATATACAAGATACTTATGCTATTTTATACGTGTGTGTGCATGTGACACACACGAATATAATTTGTAAACCAAAATAGGGCATCTGGAGTGAGATAGAGGAGAAAAAGGATCAATTGTAGACAAATACCCAATGCCAGCCTCGCTCTTATGTGGTTTCTAGGATTTATTTATATATAAGGCACCCACATAACACTAGCCTTTAGGACATCAGCAAGTGAATTCCTTGGGGATCCAAGGCATATCTGATGAATCTTAAATACTCTTTCACAGTGAATTAGGTTATACCGACGCCAGAAGGAGCAGTTTTTAAAAATCTGTACAATGGTATATAGGATATGGTATTTCACTTCTTTTAGAATTAATTTAATTTTAAGAGTTTTCCACAAAAATATTTCTAAGTATATTTTTGAGATCAAGTCGTGTGTGTGTGTGTGTATGTGTGCGTGTGTATTTGTGTGTGGATGTGTGGATACATGTGTGTGGATGTGTGGGTGTGTGTGTATGAAGAATGCTTCTGAGGGACCAGATCTCTCTTCATTTCTCTGTCTCATTGCCTTCACCCACAGGACTATATACCTTATTTCAGAAAGGAACTTTTCAAAGAAAAAAAGAAAAGAAACTTTAGACTGGTGCTGATGTCCTATCCAGCCACATGTCCTGCATTTCCCAACATAGACAGGAATTAAAATTTTCTGCTTCCTTGTCCCCATGAGGGAACTTGCAGTTGTCAATCATACGTCCCAATATCTGGGCTTAGAAAATTATGTTCCCTGTGTTTAGATGCCTCCTCAGTTTCCAGCTCAGAAATATGTCATATAAGTCCTCCCCATTGTAACTTCCAATGATAATAGTTGGTCAGTTGACAGGGTAAGTCTTCTTTTTTATTAGATAAATTTGACATGCAACATTGTGTAAATTTAAGGTGTACCGCATATTACTTTGGTACATTTATATATTGTAATATGGTTGTCATTGTAGCAATATTTATTACATTACATAATTATAGTATAATATTATGGTCTATATTTAATATACTGTATTATGTGCCTTATCCCTTTAGTCCACACATGTCCACATGAGGCAGGTACTCATTCCACCCATTTTACAGAGGAGGAAACTGAGGCAGAAAGAGAAAGTAAGTTGCCCAAGTTCCTACAGCTGGTGAACAGTAGAGGCAGGATTTCAAGCAGTGTATGCTCCTAGCCAAGATCTTACCCCCCTTCCCATGTTCAACAGTATTACTCTGTTTCATAAACATACAGTCACGTTGGTGTTACCTTTAGGGCCAGATCCCAAATCCCCATCTTTCTCTTAACCACGTGATGTTGCTGCCTGAGACCAGCAATAAAATCTAAGAGATAGAATTGATAGACAACTTCCTCCAGTGCTTGTAAAAATTAGGTAATATGTCCTTACGTAAAGCAGTTTGCTTCTCTTAACACCATCATGGTCTTAGATGAAATGGAATAGTTTTAATTTTTAGAAGTTTCCATAAAGATAGACTCCCCTCCTGGGAACCTTAAAAATGATGCTATCATTTCCTGCATTTTTCAAACTTGCCAACATATTCTAGCCCTTCTGCCATCCCAAGTCACCCCAGTCCATATAGAAACTGGTGTAAATTATGGTATGTGATTGAAGAGCTTATTCTGCAAGTGTGGTTTCAGGGTTAAGTCTGTAAGATCCCACGCTGAGAAGAAAAAATAATTAATTCTCTGGTCGATTTTGATTTTCATCTGTGTTATAGAGAAGAAAACAATAATTTTCTGGTTGACTTTGACTTACATCTGTGTTACTGAAGGATAATGTTTAGAATAAGATGTATCGGATTATCTTATAATAAGGTGGTCATAACCCTGTGCTCACAGTTAGTGGACTTTTTTTTTTTGGTTTTTTATCCAATGAAATTAAAAGTTAGGGCTATTCAGTCTCCTTAACCCTTTGATGATATTGGTAGATACTTATATGTACATATCTATAAATTACCAGTAGATTTTGGAGCACCCACCGTTTACTACTGGAATCACGTTTTCCCCTGGTGCTTTGCGGAGAATTAAAATGTTGCCGTCAGGGCCAGCTTCATGGGCCTGTGATGCATGTGGTCATCCAGGGCTCCCTGCTCAGAAGGGCCCACCCTTGCTTTAATGCCCTGAAACACTTCTTGAAATTCTTGATAATTTTTGAGCAAAGGGTCCTGAATTGTCATTTTGTGGTAGGCCTCAAAATTTATGCAGCCGGTCTGGTACTGCACTCCCCACCTTTAACCAAATATATATATCTTCTCCAGGTTTGATTTGCTAGTGTTTGAGGTCCAACACTGCTCCAAATTTTCCGGTATGTTTCATGATGTCTGTTCTGCGGTCCTTTCTTCTCCCAGGCTTACTTTCTTCCACCCATACTATTTAAGGGTAGAATTTAAAACCTTGGAGGGAAAGACTCAAAGACCATCTATTTCATGTTCGGAGTTAACCAGGAAAACAAACAAACAACAGCAGTGCATGCCAAATGGCCCCTTGGGAAGTGATGAAAGATACCGTCCTGCTCTGAGGGAGCCCGAGGTCCCTAGCCCCAGATTGTTTGAGCTCATACAGGACAGCTTTGGGCCTTTATGGGACTCAGCTCTGACCAGATGTGAAAAATACTCGAGTATCAGTCTCACCCTATTTGGTATTATCAGCTTCGCTCCTCCTTCTGTCATGTCAGGTTTGCCATTTTTAGGTAATGGTGATGTAACAGTATTGATCAGTTTACAGATACGAATATCAGGAATGTACAGTATGGATGAATACATAAACTAAAACAGTGTTTTAATATTTTCCTTTGCCTGTTGGTACTTAAGTTTTTTGTTTGTTTTTTTTTATAAGGTTATTTTATTAATTTATTTATTTATTTTTGGCTGTGTTGGGTCTTCGTTTCTGTGAGAGGGCTTTCTCTAGTTGCGGCAAGCGGGGGCCACTCTTCATCGCGGTGCGCGGGCCTCTCACTATCGCGGCCTCTCTTGTTGCGGGGCACAGGCTCCAGACGCGCAGGCTCAGTAGTTGTGGCTCACGGGCCCAGTTGCTCCGCGGCACGTGGGATCTTCCCAGACCAGGACTCGAACCCGTGTCCCCTGCATTGGCAGGCAGATTCTCAACCACTGCGCCACCAGGGAAGCCTGATACTTAAGTTTTTTATAGGAAAAAATAACAATAGCATATCATTTAGGAAAATTACACTTTGAAATCACTCAGAACTTCTTCATCTCTAGATCAGCACTGTCCAGTAGAACTTTCTCTGGTGATGGAAATGTTGCACATCTGAGCTGTCCTTGTGGTACCCGCCAGCCCTGTGCAACTGTTAAGTACTTGAAGTAAGGCTAGTGTGACAGAGGAACTGAATCTTTCATTTCAGCTAATTTTAGCTAACTTAAATTTAAATAACCATGTGCAGCTAGCACTTACTGTATTGAACAGCACTACAGAGTCATTCCTCTTATTTTTGGTTTTATGTATAGTAGTGTGTATCTCTTATTCTCAAACTCCTAATTCATCCCTCCCCCACCCCCTTTCCCCTTTGGTAACCATAAATCTGTTTTCTATGTCTGTGAGTCTGTTTCTGTTTTGTAAATAAGTTCATTTGTATCATTTTTTTTAGATTCCACATATAAGTGATATCATATGATATTTGTCTTTCTCTGTCTGACTTCACTTAGTATGATGATCTCTAGGTCCATCCATATTGCTGCAAACGGCATTATTTCATTCTTTTTTATGGCTGAGCAGTATTTCATTGCATATGTGTACCATATCTTCCTTATCCATTCCTCTATCAATGGACATTTAGGTTGCTTCCATGTCTTGGCTATTGTAAATAGTGCTGCTATGAACGTTGGAGTGTCTGTATCTTTTTGAATTAGAGTTTTCTCTGGATATATGCCCAGGAGTGGGATTGCTGGGTCATATGGCAACTCTATTCTTAGTTTTTTAAAGACCCTCCATACTGTTCTCCATAGTGGCTGCATCTATGTACATTCCCACCAACAGTGCAGGAGGGTTCCCTTTTCTCCACACCCTCTCCAGCATTTATTGTTTGTGGACTTTTTAATGATGGCAGTTCTGACCGGTGTGAGGTGATACCTCATGGTAATTTTGATTTGCATTTCTCTGATAATTAGCCATGCTGAGCATCTTTTCACGTGCCTGTTGGCCATCTGTATGTCTTTGGAGAAACGTCTATTTAGGTCTTCTGACTTCAACTTACATTTAAATAGCCATATGTAGCTAGTGCTTACTGTACTGAATAGCACTGAAGAGTTATTCCTCTTATTTTTGTATATGCTTTTTTATTCCATATCCAAGCTTATATTTTTCCATAGTTGGCCCCATCTTACTATCTGCTGTGTGCCTTTTATAAACTTATGTTTGCAAACCTTGCCCCATCTCTTAGTCCAGGATTAAACGATGGAGGGTCTTGGTGTATGGCCCATGTGTTGGCACAAAAAGAGAGGGCTAGAAATCTCCTGGCTACACACTTAGCATTGAAATTCGGCCCTGACATCTCAGAAGATGGGGCATTGAGGCAGAGGAGTACTGCTTAGTGGCTGTGCTTTTCTCTCTTGGCCGCAGGGGGCTATGGAAACGGGAGAGAAGGAAGTAATGGGAATGTGGGAGGGGCTGCCTTCCGGAGAACACTCACGCATCGGTTGAACATCCACTATGTATCAGCTATGAACACTTTGCACACACAGCCTTGTCATCTTAGCACCAAGCCTTTGGTGTAGGTACCATTCCCATTTTACACGTGAGGAACGCACCCAGGCGATATTGCTTGCACACTGCAGTGACAGCACTGGACCCCAGTTATCTCTGCCTCCAGAACCCATTCTGTCTCCACTCTGGCCTGTCTGCCAGACACGGGGGAATAATACTCGCAGACACAGGTAGTATGGGTGGGACTGTCTTTGTCTCTTGTCCTCTTTTAAAAGCCTGGGAAGAATCTACTTGTATTACTGTTGTCAGTGTTCATGATGTTATCACCTAAATGACTTTGTCCAGTGGAATGCAGAATTCACAGTGACATGGTTCTGCTTTTTGAAAAAATCATAAAGTTTTACTGATTTTTATGGCTCACATGGTTGTGAGAGAGACAGAGAGAGAAAAAAGGCAAGTGCAGGCACATACACGCACACACAGAGACACACACAAAACGTTAAAATGTCATACAATGGGATAGTCTCTTTTATAGTGACGGTTCTGCCAACTTATGATATAAAGGCCACTCAGAGTCTAAATCACTTAGAAACCAAGCATCTTGAAGGCTATCACGATCTGCTTGCCCTGGTCACTGCGGATTAACCAAGGCCAGGGGCAGGGCTGCGGATTGCTACAGGGCCGAGGTGTGAGTCCCAAAGGGGAAAGAAGCTAATCTCTCCCAGCCCAGGAAACCCCGTTGACCCATCAGAGCACAGACCCCAGAAAGTCCAAGCTTGCAAGATCCCCCAGGCCCCGAGCGGCTTGGCCACAGTCATGAGATCCGGCCCTGTGCGCACAGCGTGGAGCGCCGGGTTGGCGGGGTGGGGGAGCAGTTCCCCCTCTCCCTCGCTGCTTCCCTGTGTCATCCACGGGCCTTGGAGGGCTCTAGGGGGAGTGGGGGCGGTGTGACTTGGAACCTGTCCACAGGCCTCGACCCTGGAGCCACTGATCCGAGTCGCTTGGGCGACACCAGTCTGGAAGCTGGCCTTGACTCCATCTAATCCAGCAGGCACTTACTCACCACGTGGCCCGGTCCAAAAATAGCACGCACCGGGGGCCTTGGGGACACCAGGCCCAGCTAGCAGGAGGGCCCCGCAGGCCCAGGGACCCGCCTTCCTGTTTGCCTTCCTGGACATCAGCATCTCGGCGCCTCGCCAGCGCTCTGAGGGCCCGTTTACTGTTCCCGCACGGGCGTCCCTCCAGGGGCCCAGCGCCCACCAGGGGCGGACGGGCAACTTGCTGCGTGAACTCTTCGAAGTGGGCAGGGGAAGTTGTCACCAAGAGACAGCCGTGCTCGGCATCGGGAGACCTGGGAGGAACCAGCTCAGCTTCTTATTCCAAACCCGATCTCAGGCCACCAGGACGCTGGCTCCTGCCAACGCCTGATGGCTCTTTTCCAATCACGTAAAACCCTAGCAGCTTAGTGATGGCAGGAGCCCAGGCGGAGCTTTGTGCGAACTCGGGCCCTGTCGTTCACCCGCCGTGCAGCCGTGGGCCGGTGACGTCATCACTGGGACCCTCAGCTTCCTCATCCTTAGAAGGAGAGTCGTTCCCGTGTGGCAGCGATGGGCGTGGCAGCGAGGTAGCGGTGGGCGTAGCGTGCCCACCAGGACCCCACACGACTTTCATCCACGCCTCGGCGTCACTGCTTCGCTCAGCGAGGATTTGGAGTATGGGCGCAAATGTTTTGTGCACCAGAAGGTGCATCGTGTGACAGTTGTGAGAGAGCTTCTGGAGGTGAGGCAGAGTAATTCGAATCAGGATTCTCTCCCCCACTCTGGGAATGTGCAGTGGCTGTAAGTGCAGGTGGGCTTCTTGGGGTAACAGTAGTAGCAGTAACAGTAGCAGTGGCATTAGTGATAGTGTTAGTGGTAATGTAGTACTAAACCAGCAGTGGTAGTAGCGGTAGTCACATCCGTAGTTAATAGCTGCAGTGCTAGAGTAATATGGCGCTGATAGTACTAGTAGCAATTGTAGTGGTAATAGTTAGTAGTAGCCGCTAACCATGGTTAAGCTCCACTCTGGCATGGACCAAATCCTTTACTTCTCCCAGCAGTCCTAAGGCGGCCGCTCTTCTCCACGTGCAACAGAAAACGATCAGTCCTGATGCCCACGGTTAGAGGCAGATTTGTTTATTTCCAGCCTGGGCTGTGAAAAAGTACCTCAACAGCAGCTACCTCGTTGGAACTTGGCCAGCTCGTGCTGCCATCTCCCCAGCAAGGTGGCCCAGCTTCCCAGGGAGCTCACCACGGGCGTCAGGCACCTGTTGAAGATGAGCAGGGTGGTGGCAGAAGGGACCTCGCTAGGGGCAGCCCCGGTCCCCCAGCTAGTTTTCTCTAGGCGGCCAGCAGGTCCTTTGGTACGTACACACACTTGGGCTCAGAGCACTTGATTTCACTGTGAGGTTGAGTGGTTGGTGGGTTGCTACCCAGATTGTTTGGTTCTCGTGACTCTGCTGGTAACCCGGGAGGCCAGAGCTCAGGATCCAGGGACGCAGATCTCCTGAGCACCGATGCCTGAGCAGTCCCCTAGACCTGTCTGGAGACGGCCTCTCTGGGGGTGGCAAGGAGATGCTGTGCTCTGTCCAGGTGACCAGTTTTTCCTCCGTATATCCTTTTTTTCCCGTCTGTCTGATAACCGCCCCCCGCCCTCCCCGTTCCTGAACAACCTCCACGTGCCTGGCGGCCATAAGGGACCTCTCAGGCTCCTTTCGGCGGCAGCTCTAGGGATTCAGTCTCAGTTCCTGCCTTTGGCAGTAACAGTCTTACAGTTGCAGCATCTCCCAGCAGTGGGCCCCAGGAGAGACTGAGCTCGTGGTGTTTGCTTAAAATGTTTTTTTATTATAGAAATAATATAGTCTAATACTTAGAAAAAAAGGACGCAAAAGAAACCAAAAATCACTCATAATCCCGTTAGAGAAAAACTACTGTTATTACTTTGGAGAATGTTTGTTGTTACAGACGATTTTAGAATTTTCCTATCATTGTTATCCCACGGTATCATGATCGCAGGTGTGCATCCTGTATGCATACCTGGCTATAGGTGTTTATATGGGTATGCATCCTGTATTTTTCTACTTAGTGCTAGGCTCTGTGTAATTAACTTTGTCCAAAAATTATTTTTGGAAGTCTGATGAATATTTAACTTTTTGAACAAAGCCATTTAATCGTCAAACTTACATTGGCTATTTAGGTTGCCTCCATTTTTTTTCCTATTACAGGTAACACTGTACTGAAAGTCTTTATTCCTGAATCTGTGGTGGAATCTCTGATTATTTCTTTAGTATAAATGCTAACAAGTGGAGCTATTTGTTAAACCGTGATTTTAAAATTCAATACACAAAATAAAATTGCTTTCTGGAAAGATTGAACCAGTTTATACTATGACAAGCACTATAAAGAGACTTCACTGTAACTACCTTATCAGGTCATTTTATAGAACTTTCTTTGAGAGTGAAATATAATATCTTATTGTGTTAGTATCTTTATATTACATATAATATACAGTGTAGTGTTTTTATATATAATATATAATCTCATGTGTTTATATCTTTATGTACTCAAATATTTTTCCTTATTTTTATTTATAGCCATTTTTATTCCCCCTTCTATGAACTGTCTATTTTTCTTCCCTCCTCCATTTTTTTTTCCATTTGACATGACTGTTGGTGTTTTCCTTGTTAATTTCTCATAGCTCTTTATATATTGCATATCAATCCATTTTTCATATTATGGCAAAGTTTTTTCCATGTTTCTCTCTTGCATCTGAAGTATATTTATATTTTTACATGTACAATATTTGCCTTGTATTCAAGCTTAAGTATTCTTTCTTTGCTTTTATGTTTAGAAAGATGTTCCCATCCTCTCCAGTTAATTCTTCACCCATGCTTTCATTTTTATGATTTTGATTCTGACTTTTAAATCTTCAATCCATCTGGGATTTATTTTGACATTTGATAGGAGAGGCTGACTTGATTTTTTTTTTTTCATAAATAACCAATTTTTAATAGCATTTGTCAAAAAAGTCTTCCTTTCTCCATTGGTTTTGTCGCATCATTTATTGTGCTTTAATTTTACACACACACACACACACACACACACACACACACATACACACACACACACACACACATACACACACACACACATATAGATCTGTTTCAAGGGTGTTTCACTCCCTGATCGATTTGTTGATTCTTATAATGGGACATAATTCTTTTATTATCTTTATGATAAATTTTAATATATTCTAGAGTGATCATCCTTCACACTGTGTTTTTTCAAAATTGTCTTGGAAATTAAAAAGTAATGCCTTCAAAATTTTTTTCTCTCAGTGCGGGATACAGAATAGAATTCCCACTTTGCAGCCAGATAGGGACTCAAATTCTGACTTTTTAGATCACTAACCATAGACTGAAGTTGTTTTATTTCCCTGAGACTCAGTGCACTCACCTGTGCAGTGGGGTAAGATGGTATCCATGTCATGTGGGTACTTTGAGCACCTCCATCAAGCCTGGAGTTCAGGGCCTGGAATATAGAAGGTGCTCAATCAATGGTGACTGTCATTCTCAGGTTCAGAGGTTTCACATTCCATCTCTGACCTCATCTGTTAGGCTAAAAAGATGCCAGCTGTCTCCCTGGCACCCAGGGCCCCTGGGTTTGAATTTTGCTGCTTTGACATTTCAAGGTGGAAGATCTCATGGCACCTCAAGAATTTCTAGGAGCCATCTGTTCTCAAGTCCATGTGCCACAAACAACAACCTGCTCCTGGTTTGAAAGACCGATGGGGTTCAGAGAGCCCACAGGGCACAATCCAGGGCGACGTCCTTCTACGGTCAGGTTTGGTTGGGAACATAGGAGCGATGAGTCTGGCTTTGGAGTCAGACTGCTGAGTTCACTGACCAGCTGCACTGACGTCCAGCTGTGTGACCTTGGACGTATTATTTAACCTTTCTCGGTGCTGGTGTCCTCGGCTGTGAAATGGGCGTTGCAACAGCGCCTTCCTTCTAGAATTCCTGTGAGACGTAAACATGACTTTCAATAGAGAACATGCATCGAAGTGCCTGGTGCAGTAAACACTCAGTGACTTTTCGGGATCCCTGCTGCTCACGTCCTGACAGGGTATCAGTATGTATTTGGATGTACCTGTCAGCGCAGCCTCACAGAGGAAAAGCGGGCGGCTCCAGAGTTGGAACAGCATGTCTGAGTGTGACTCTGTGCTGGCTGAGAGCAGACTTGAGCTGAGAATAGATTCACCAAATGACCCACTTTATCATGTAGGAAAATGTGCTGACTGGGCAAGTTGAGATCACGGTCTTCCCAGGATCTTAAGGTTATGCAGACATGGTGAGCCTCTGGGTGCACACACACACGCACACACACACACACACACACACACACACACACACACTTGCCCCTGCAGATGCCTGCTGCTGCTTGAATCTAACAATCTGCTGCATGGCACCTAACATTTTTTTTTTTTTTTTTTTTACTAAAAGAAAAATAATAATAAATTACACTTGGATTCTCTTTTCACTGGAAGACATAAAACACACCGGCATGCAGCTTCAAAGCTTAGGAATGAAATCTTGCCTCTCTGTCCTCAAGTTGTACTTCTCATAGCCAATTTTTAACCAGTCACCTACCCGAGCTGATTCTGGTCTCTTTCCTCAAGGGGGGTTGTAGTTTAAAATAGAACTGAAGGCCAAGAGAGCTCCTGAGAGTAGCCTGTAAGGATGGTGGCAGCGAGGACTCCAGGTGAGCTGGGAGGGGGCGTGGAAAGCTGGGGGCACGAGTTTCCCACGGCCCGGCCTGTCCTTGCCCTCTCGCCTCCCTGCTGCCCACACTCCCTCCCTCCCTCCCTCCTGTGCTCTCATCCAGGGAGGGTGATGGGGGCCCTCAGCCTGGCCTGGCCTAGTGCGCCACGTTTAGCACTTATTGTTTGATGGCAAAGGAGGAGGGAGAATGCTATTTCCGAAGGGAGGACACCACTGGATAAGAAAATTCATTTCTCCACGTCCTCAGGAGCGGAGTTAATCACTCAGGAGGTCGTGCAGAGGTCGCTGGAGCTGCAGGCCCTGTGTTGAAATAAAGGTGACAGGAAGTGAGGGCTGAATCCCTGTTACTTCCCCCCCCCCCCCCCCCCGCACCCAAGCAGATCTTCTCGTTCCATTTCTGGAATCCTCACCTCCGGACAAAAGATCAGGTTATGCGCTCCACAGGCCCTGAAGGAGATCTGAACAGATGTCCAACTCTTTTCCCATGTTTCCTCCTTTTTCTCTCTTTTTCTCGACTCAGAGGATGAGTAAAATTCAGACTAAGACTTAAGTGCTTGTAAAAGACCATATCCCTAATGACGGGGGTTTAGAGCAACAACCTTTAATATAAGGAATTTTCTAGAGTCCGTACATCTACCTTTCATTTTTGATTCGACTGCATAGAAAATAGAGAAGCAGCAAGATAGCTGGAAACCCCTTCTCATGGACCCTTCGTATGGAAAAGTGATCTTCAGAGACAGAGAAACAAAATACAGGTCTAAGGCCATCACGCTACCCCCTTTTAAAAGTATAAGCTTCTCTTCTGTTGATAAAAATGATAGCCCTTTGAGGACTAGAGAAATAGTTTCTTAGCTAATGTTCTTGGTTCGTGGCTACAGTCTAACTTTTACACAAAGAGACCAGTGAAGAGAAGATAAATATAGAGAGAAAAGAAAGAAACTAAGACACTAAGTTATCCCAAAGGGCATTCCTGTATTAGTCATCTTATAAAAATTATATGTACCACAGAATATCTATTTTTAGAGGCCAGGAGGTTATGTGAAGCAGTTCAGATGTCGGCAAAGACCCAGAGGCCAGCTCCCAGCGATGATATTGGATATTTAGATATTTGTTTTCTTTATTTTAACTGTGCAAAGCTGGTACTGACCACATGGATATGGTGGCCACTTGGGGCTGTGAGACAAGACCCATGTGCTTCTTCAAAGACATCCGAGGCCCTGAGTGATTCTTTTGTGTTATTTTTGTCCATCTTCTAGGCCTGGGTAACACACACACACACACACGCACGAGTTTGTTATGCACATTCTCTATTATAACACCCGCCAGAGGCCTGTTTCAGGAGAGGAAAGTATGGCCCCAAATCTCACCCAATTACAATTCAACTTTTATTAAAAGTCTGAAAGAGCAGGAGAAGAGACCTCCCCATTTCTCCTAATGATCTGATTAGGATACTTTATTTCCATCGTTTCTCACTAGTTAAATCTCGTCTGAGTTTATGGAGGCCAGACAATTTGCAGCTTCCCTCCGGAGCAGAGTACACTCAATTTGGCTACTGAGCAGTTGAAAATCTATCAGATTGAGCAATCTGAGCTTCAGTGAACGGCACCAGAAATGCACAGGCTTCTGTCCCCTGCACATTTGCTTCCCATTTCTTTACTTTCTTCAGTGAAGCTCTGATCCGAGCTGCTTCTCACGGCTCACCTCTCTTATTTGCCCAAAAGACTAGTCTCCAGGTGGCTCAGGCTGGTGCTGCCACAGACGACTCCGTGGAACGTGGTGGTGACACATCCACGCGTCTACGGTCACCCTCCCTTCTCTCAAAACCGGAGGCAGGCCCATTTCTACCCCACGCTCCATCCGAGTAATCAGAGCCATCCACCGCTGGAGAAGGAGCCCAGGCTGCGCAAATGCTTCTCTCTATGCTGCTGTGGTAGGTTTGCCAGTTTTAGCCACTGAAATCACAACGTGCCCAGTTCAATTTGAATTTCAGATAAATGACAAATGTTTTTAGTATAAGTAGGTTCCACACAGTATTGAGACCTACTCATACTAATAAGTGTTCATTGTTTGTCCGAAATTCAAATCGAACTGGGCCTCCTGTATTTTACCCGCTGTGCCCTACGCTGGGGCCTGCCTTTGGGGCGTTTGTATGGGCTCCAGCCCATCCAAGCCCCTCATCAGGGCTCTTAGGAAATAGGATAGGACGTCACACCTCTTAGATCCCACTGGTGGTGATTTTCTTGTCCTTTCGAGGCCCTAAAGGTTCCCTGGCGTAGGAAATGACTCCCAGGGCCCTTTCAGAGGAAAGAGAAGCAGGAGATGGGGGCTGCTTCACCCCAACTCCACTGCCCTCCTTTAATTTTTTGCAGTTGGGGAGACCTGGATATTATCCCAAATGCTCAGGCAGAGCGGTATGTGATTAAACAGCTCTACAGCCAGAGAATTACAATGTCTCGTGACGGTTGCTGCCTTTCATCTAGAGTGTTCAGAGTATATGCTTTAACGCCCTTGTTCCTCAAAACTCTGAGTGAGGCAGGAATTTTAGGAAAATAGACCTCGGGGAGTTGTGACTTTACCCGAAGCCTTACAGCTGACTACCGGCGGGGTAGGTCTTGGGCAAACCTCCTGTTTTCTCTTTCACTGGGCCTTTTCACACCTAGTGCTGTCTCCTTACAGACACAACTCTTGGCTGGGTCTTGCATCCTTTCTGGCCACAGGGAAATGGCTCAGAGGAATCAGTTGTCATTTCTTCCTTCCCTAATCCCACCATTTTACTGTTTCCACAATAGGAATTATGCAAGGAGATAGCCATAACTATTTCTGAAAGGAGACAGTAAACCACAGTTAACCATTAATTTCTTTTATTTGTTTTTAAAATTTAATGTTATTATTTAATTTATTTACATTAGAGGAAGTTTATGAAATTCAGAAAGACACAAAGATGAAAATAATAATCACTTAATCATACTCTCAATAATGAGAGAACATTTTGGTCTTTTTGTTTGTATCTGCTTTTTGAGGCACGCGTGAGTATGTGTCCATACCTATTTGTGTAACTACCTAGAAACACACTTTATAAAATTTAAAATGTCCTTAAATAGTTTATCCAGATTTTTCATTTAGCAAACTCCATACACATTTTCCAAGGGCATTTAAATGTTCTTTGAGAAAATGGGGTTGAAATGTTTCCTGACATTTGCATCTGTTGCCTTTAATGCCCTCAGGGGGCTCTGAATTTTAAATAAACCCTTTAGGGCCCTGATGTGATGGGACAGCCCCTTTTGAACTGCTCATGAGACCTCAGAAAGCCAGCCCACTGTTTGTGTCACAGTGTCCCCAAATGAGAAATGGGAATGTGTCCTGTGTCCTTCTGAAGCTAGGTGAAATGTAAAGATTAACAGGACATGAACAGAAAACATTTGGGATGTCTTTGAGCTTGGGCACCCCATAAATGCTCAGTATTATTAACCTGCTTGTTTGGGACCCACTTATGGGCCCAAATATTATTCTAGGAATTTGAGAGGAAATATCTCTCCTGACACTTGATGAATGTGATATGCATCACCCCCTGTTAGAAATGATGTTAAAATAACGTTTACTGAGGGCTGAGTATCCATACACCCATCTGCGCATTCAGTCAACATTTATTACGTCACCCCCTGCTAGGTATCGCGCTAGGCGCTTGTACAGACATGATGCCACTTGACCCTTCCAAAAACACCTTCTGAGTATTATTGTTGTTACTGGAATTATTAATGCTACTTAATAAAAAAAAACTTATTTTTAAGTAATTATAGGCTCACAGAGGGTTGCTTAAAGTAGTACATAGTTTTGAATACCCTCACCAAACTCTCCCTAACAGTGAGTGAATCAACCAACCTTCCTTCCTTCCTTTCTTTCTCTTTTTTCTTTGTTTCCTTCTTCCTTCCTCCTTTCTTTCCCCTTCCTTCCTTCCTTCCTCCCTTCCTTCTTTTTTTCCTTTTTTATAAAACACAAGGAAACTGACGCTCAGGATACCTCAGCAGCTTTCTTAAATGAAAAATTCAGCGTAAAGTATTCAAGGACGTTGTTAATTTCATAAAGTGTATTTCTAGGCATTGACACACGTATGAATGGACACATGTATTTTTGTATGCCTCAGAAATAGATGCAAGCAAAAAGACCAAAATGTTAATTTTCTAGTTAAAAAGAGTTCAACGGAGTGATTGTTATTTTCATCTGTATGTTTTTCTTTATGTCTTCATGTTTTCATTGCTGTGTTTCCACCCAGCTAGAGGAGGGTGGAGACTTGGATCTCACTCAGGTCCCTTTGAATCCTAATTCAAACAAATCCCCTTCCCACTTTTGGAAGCTGTACGTGATTAACGAGAGCCCAGGTGGGGCTGAAATCTCTTCATCTGGAACCAGGGGGTCCAATCAGCTACCTCCCACTTCCCAACCTGCCTCAGGACGCCACTGATGTAGCTAGGGTGGTTTCATTCTCAACAGGGGGAAGAACTGGGGTTGGCTCATGAAGACTATAGGTGGGAACGAAAATAGAAACTCCTGACAGCTTGATTTCCTTTTGTTGGCACCAGGCTCTGTTCACTGGAGCTGGAGGAGACCCTATAAATATACAAACACAGGGCAATCCTGCACCCGGTCATCAACTGGCTCGATGGGGCTGAAGGGAAGGCAGGTTATTGCAGGCAACCAGCTCCGAGAAATCTCTGCATTTCTGAGAATCCCCGAGTAGTTAGTGATTGCAAATAAAGGAGCCAAAGACAGCCAATTTCATTTTCAGAGTTTTGGATTATACTGTCAGAAATGCATATAAGCATATGTGTTCAATAATAGCACTAATACAGTGGGAAGCTCTCCCCTGCCTTCCCTCTCGCCTCTTTTCTGCCTTCAAATTGATATCTCAAAGCCTTAAGTCAAACTGTGTTTTATTAAGAGAATGGGTTATTTGAGATATGGTTGTGACATTAACCAGGGCCGAGCCCAGCTGTAGTTCTGCCAAGATCCTTCATGCTGAATCTGGATTTCAGTGCAGAGAACCCTGCTCGGCTCCATTTTGCTTGGCTTGGATGATTTTGCTCAGTTCCTACCCAAGTGGCAGGGTTTTTTTTTTTGCCAAGAGCAGGACGATTTCCCGGCCACTGGGACAGTGTCTGTTGATAGTGTGTGTGGTTCACAGAAGCTAGATGCATCCAACCGCATGAGCTTGGCTGTCTTCTCTGCGAACGGGATTCCAGAAAATCATACCATTGCTCCTGGGACTGCCATGAGACGGAGCAAAGGGCTGCTGGCACCTTAGAATTGGACGTGGCCAAGGAACCGAAGGGGGCAGAGAAAGACTCTTGGAATATGAGACCCCTGACAACTTGAACTGAATCCTCAAATTCACTTTTTGAAACCGTTGCCTTCTTTCCTGTTGGTCATGAACCAACACGCTGCTGGCGCCATCTTACCAAGAAGCCTTTCTCAGGAGGCTCTCCCAAATCACCCGATGGTTTTTCTTTTTCAAACAGCTGTGAGAACTCTTACAGATGCCCCCCAGCAGTCGCCTCTGAGAAGTGGTCTTGATGAGTGTGAGATGAAAACGCTGGGACCTCCATTAGGGCGGGCACGCTCACATCTCCTGGGACCCCATCAGGGTGGAAGCACGCGGATCTCCTGGGACTTGATCAGCGTGGAAGCACCGCAGATCTCCTGTTTAATGAGGTCACCGAATATTGGCATTAGCAAGGGAATTTGGTGAACGTTTAGTCTCCTTTCTTTTCCCTAGTGGAACTCTTATCCTCTGGGTCTGGAGAAAGGGGAATATTTACAGGATCTTCCAACATGAGATGCCATGAAACTGAATGACTTCTTTTGTCTGAGGAGTTGATGCTTCTCTTCTTGAAGTTATTTAGATTCCACTTAAGCAAGGTAAAAAAGCCAGCTTAGAGCTATATTTGGAGACAATGAAGCAAATGAAACCTTATATCAGAGAAACCAGACAGCTCTGAGATTTTGTGGGCAATTGTATTTGAGGGGGGAGAGCTTTGGGGAGACCAAAACCAAACTGAATCTCTCTAGTACAGATCCAAAAATACGGCCTGTCCCTGGAAACAGGCAAGTTTACTAAACCACAAATGACACACAGCCATTTCCAACTGAATGGAACCAGGTTCCCTTACAGCACTGATGTGTTGAAGTTGGCTTATACTGGCTCACAAGGGCCCATTGTTAAATTTTCAGAAATTTTGTGAGTCGGTTGTTATACACAGCCACGATTAAAAACTAAATCATGTGAACTTACAATCAAATAAATTCTATTTTTTAAAATGTACTAAGTACTCAAAAGCCCTGCCTTCCTAACTGTCTTACTGTGTTACACTATTATCTGTGCTTTTGTTGGGATCTGCCTCTGTTGTACTGTATAGTGGGATCCTACTGCACATTCCTTCCCAACTTCACACTCGGTGACATCATGGTTGCTTAAAATTGGCCATAGTGGGAATATTTACATGAGAGAAGTGAGCAAATGTTACAAGTCAGCCCCCCTCCCTTTTTTGTCTGGGACAGCCAGTTGTAAAACATTTACCAGCATACCACTAACCTACAGGACCCATCTCCCAATATTTAAAACCAGGAGCTGGACCCCCAGAGTCAAGGAGATAGGTGCCTGTGCCTGAGCAAAATTGTCTGTGGCCATTTGTCAGAACCTTCAGTTAGGATAAATCTATTCATGTCTGAGTCAAAAGAGGTAAGAAGATTATTGGTCATGAGGTCGAATGATGTTAGCTCTCACATTATTTCATTTTATTTTTACTAATCAGTTAAGAGCCTCTCATGCTGTTTAGCTACTATCATACGGACACTTGGCATTTTAAGGCAAGGAAGTTGATTTCCTCGCGTGTCTCCAAGAATCTTCTTTCCAGGGAGGGATCTAGGGAGTTTGGCTTAGAGGGTCCGAAGGTTAGTAACCATATTCTGTCTGCAGCATCTTTACCTCTTTCTTGGTACAGAGCACTCTCCGTGAAACCCGTAGTTACTGAGAGAAAAGACGTTGACTCCTGATTATACTGGTTTTGTGACAAATGTATTAATCTTTTCTATAATATCATTTGTAGATATCATCATTATATGAAAAAAAAACAAAAAAAACACCAAAACCTTAGCAGGTTTAAAACCAGGCATCTTTTTTTGTTGAAATGAAGGGAACTCAAATATACAGCATCAAAAACCATTAACAATGAAAAGTAGCAGCCTAAATTGAATAGTTAATTTTTCAACTTTAAAGGGATTCGAAAAGTTTACTATGTTTTTTTCCTTTCTCCTCTCTCCTGGAATAATCTCGTTCTGCTTTATCTTGCTTGCCTTTTTTTGAAATCGATCACATCCCTGTCACTCTTTGGAAGCAGAATTTTTTTTTTAAAAAGATCCGACATACTGTGTCTTTGTTTGCTCCTCCAAGACCAGGCCGTCCCCTCCCGGTGCATGGCTGTAGACAGAGCTACGTTTTAATTTCTGTAGTCTTGCCAAGTCAGAATGGGATTCACTGTTCTCAACGTCTCTGGACTATCACTTTCCCCAAAACATCCATCCTGGCTGTCGCAGGAGGCAGAGAAGCTCCGCATAGCTGTTTATTTTAAGTGCCTGATTAAAATTTCATGAAAACAGGAAGTCAGGGGAAAAGAATAGATTGCAAGAGCGATGAAATCCGGGGCTTTGTAATTTTTAGCTCACGGGGAAAAAAAAAAAGCGTTAAATCGTAAGGAAGGTATATTTTCAGAATCGTGCTGTGGCCACTAATGGCATATTTTGTCACTGGCTGGGGAGCTGGTAAACTAAGAATGGGTCCAATTTTTAAAATCTTATTACACAGTTTTTCTCTCATTTAGAAATTGTCACCTTAAAGTAACCTAACGCTGCTCTATTTAAAGCAAACCTCCTACAGTCCTCTCTGTGTGTACGTTGGTCACATTGTCTTCTATCTAAGTAGATATAAATGTTGTCCTGACACAGTTGAACAGCACAGAATCTGTCCGCTCCCTAAGTTGATGTAGCCTAAGAACTTAATCTTATCTAATTCCCATATCCAATGGGATAAAGAATTCAGGGGAAGGAAAGTAATGACATGTTTTTTGCTGGCTGATAACTCAGTGATTTCTATATTTGGTCAATGGAAAAACGTTTCTCCCAAGAAGTATCTGTCAACATTGAGCTGTTGAGGAAATCAGCATTCAAAAAGAAAATCCCATCACCAAACTAAAAATTGCAACACAACCACGTGCAATTAGCGGGGAATGAACGGCAAATAAACCATCCCTGTCCTACTGCTGTACCTGGAAATTCCAAAATCCTGGCTGAATGTTGGATCGCCAACTTTCACCTTTGGGATCTCCAGCTGAGCTCTCATTTGGCTGACCAGACAGAAATCGTTGCAGCAGACTAATGGCCAGATACGTTTTATTTGTCCGTCTCAAATAAATCCCCATCTGAAAAACCAGCCTCAAAGTCCAGTCACAGAGGAAGGCGTAATCCTTATGAGAGATGGGTCAGAGTGGAGGGGGAAATGGAGCAAGAAGGTATTGCATGGCCCCCAGCTAATGCAGCAAATTAACTCCCCCCGAGGAAGGGTTAAATCCTTTAGATCTCTTTCCAGGCTTCCCATTTGCCCATTGAAACTGGCCTGAGCAAGGATCAGAGAGTTTTATCAAGGAGGAAAAGCAACTGGGGATGCTGATGGGCACAGCTGGATGCCAGGGCATCCCTTCAAAAGCTCCCCAAATCCCTCAGGGCCTGAGTTGGCGTGAGGATATCTGGGGAAATCCAAGTATCTCCGGGATAGGTGTGTGTGTGTATTTATACTAGTTGGCTAGAGGTCATTTCATGCTGATGATCAGAGGGTCATCACAACCATATTATTTCCAGGGTGGGGAACAAAAGAAGAAATAAACTATAGGAAACTCGGCGAGTCTCCTCAAAGTTGAAAAATCAGTCATCCCGTTTAGGCTGTTACTGGCCTCATGAATTCATTTCCACGGGACTGAATCGGTCATAGGGAATGAGGATACGCATGGCTCAAGGGCGTGTTGCTTGAACAGTATGTGACATGGGTGAGTTACTTCTCTGTGCCTCAGTTTCCCCTTCTGTACAGCGGGGCTTCTAATATTTGTCGAGCCCATTGCCCTCCGCCTCCGTCACCACTGTCTCAGGAATTGGCTTTGCTTACCTTGAAATTCTCTGTTTACTTCTCTGTAAACCTCAGCAAGCACTCCGGGGAGTTAGTGTCTCTTGTTCACCAGTCTCATCACTCAGCACCATGCCTGGCCACGGTGGGTATTCAGTAGTAAACATTTGTAGAATGAATGGAAGAGTGGATGAATGAATGCTCAAAGAGTATTGTGAGAGTGGAAATAAGCAACACAGGTCAAAGTTCTGTTAAGATTTCTAGAGCTTCAGCATAACCTCATCTTCTGTGCCGGAGTTTGGTCTAGTCTTCCTTGTCCGCAGCGGGAGAAGAATCCCCCCTACCTGCCTTGGGAATGCCTTGCAGAGGGCTGCTCTCTCCTTAGCTATGGTGGAAAATTCTTCTTAGAACAACGATTGCTGGAAGATGAACAGTTAATTGAATCAAATAGATCTTACTTTGGTTCTGCCACATAGAAAGCCCTGTGCTCTAATAACATGCCGATATCTCCTATCAAGCAATATTGACCAATGGATGAGGAAAAGCACAAGGAAGAAGAAGAAAAAAAAACAATTAGGGAATTCCCTGGCAGTCCAGTGGTTAGGGCTCTGCACTTCCACTGCAGGGGGCACGGGTTCGATCCCTGGTTGGGGAACTAAGATCCCGCATGCTTCACTGCACAGCCAAAAAACAAAAACAAAAACAACACACAAAACACAAAAAAACAAAAACCAAACAAACAAAAACAATTAGATACTAGGAGAGAAATCTTGAGAGTAACATTTTTACAGTGACTGCAATGCTATAATCATTAGGAAACCCTCAAAATTCTTTTTCCATCATTCTGTCTCTCTCTCTGCGCTGGATAAGATTTTGAGGCAGAAGACACAGTGTCTGCTGTTTGGAATTTGGAAATCTAAACACAATGCTCCCAGGAGGTGTGCTACTCTGAGCTCTCCAACTGCATGGTATTTATGAAGCAACTTTCTCCAAGGAGCTCCAAGCCTTTAGGGTCTTAATCAAATTCAGCCTTACAACATTGGGCGATATTAAATGCCTTTTGCCCAAAGTCCCAGCAAGCAAAGCCATCATTGGATTGATCCCAATGCAAGAAGCCTCGATTTAATCACAGGCTTGTCTCGACTCCCTGAGCGCTTTGCTGAGACCTTGCTCACAGCATTGCTTCGCCTTCGGATATATGCATTTTTGCATGCATTTGTCTCCCTGGCTTGACTGTGAATTCCCAAAGGGCAGGGGCAAATGGCCGTGACATACCCACCCTGTACCAGGCACGTGGATAGTCATATATGTCTATGGAATCGTGTAGGTCATTTATTTATTTTTTTGGTAGCAATTCCTTCCTCTGGTGCAGGCAACTGGAGGTGAAACTACAAACTCAGCTCCTTTAGCAGCTCCGTGTAGGGGAAATGGGCTTCTGTTTGCAAGCTTATTATTCTTGCATGTAATGGAATCACTGGGGCACTGTCCTGCCTACACAGGAAGACTCCTGCAAAAAAGGAGAACTGTGATTTCTACCCTAGAGAAGCTGAGAGTGGAATTGAGGCAATCAAATGACCCTGGAGCAGTGGAGGGTCCATGGTTTCAGGGCTGAGACCACCTGGATTTCAATCCAGGCTTTACCTCTAAGTAGCTCTGTATCCTTGAGCAAGATACTTAACCTCTCTCAGTCTCATATGCCCAGGACACCGTCTTGGGCCACCTCCACATCTGAGATTCTCTGCCTATGCTCTGGCTGCACCCTGAGGTAACACACCTCTCTCTTGACGGGACTCAGTGTTCCTCTTTCCCCACCTAGAAGCTGAGCACTTTGGAGGCAGTGACTACATTTTATTCATCCTTATTTCCCTGGCAAATGGAGATGATAATACTAATACCTGTCACATAGGGTGATAAGATAGAGCTGTATTTATTCACTTGCTTAATATGGGGTCTCTTCCACACGGAAAGCATGTGAAAACTACTGGCTCTTGTAAGAGTTTATTCAGTAACTCTGAAATGAGCAGTTGTACTGAAATTGATGGTATTATCCCCATTTTACAGAGGAAGTAACTGAGTCTCAGACACAGGAGGCTGTCAGTTCTTATATTAGAAAGACCCTGCTTGTGCTGGTGGGAGGGTTGCTTTTTTTTTTTCTCCCAAGAGACTTAGACTAAGAAGAGGGAGGCAGCCCTTGTTCAGAGTGATTGGGAAACAGTTCCGTTTGGAAGCCTTGAGCCCTAGAATTCCGGAGTCCACAACAGGAAGAACCCGGAGATCCTGCAGGAAACGTGTCCTGAGGATTAATGGTGGGTTTAAATGCTGAGCGAGGACTTTTTCCTTTCTTCCTCATCTGCATTTGGGAGATCTTTACTCTCCCTTTTTAAAGATCAATGTGCTATATTTCTTTTTTCTGAAGGTACATCTATTAAACCAACAGTGGTTGAGCTCGCAGACAATTCCCCACCATGTAATTAACCCCCTCGGGGTCCCATTTAGATCCAATGATATTTTGTGATTTTATTAACTAAAAGCAAATAGGGACGCTGTGTACTGTGGAGCTCCGGTTTGGAACTCCCTGTTCTCTGGAGCACAAGGGGTTCACTGTACCCATCTGTGCCTCTTGTCCCCCTGAATGATGCCTAAGCATTTTCCTTTTCCTTTTTTCTGTGTATATCAAATACAGATTTTTGGTTTGCGGTTACCATGGAGTTTTTGTACAGCAGTGTCTCTCTCTCTCTCTCTCTCTCTCTCTCTCTCTCTCTCTCTCTCACTCTCTCCCTCTCCCTGTCTCTCTCTCTCTCTCTCTCTCTCTCTCTCTCTCTCTCTATATATATATATATATATATATGATTGTTTTAAGTTGTTCATCTCTTAATTTCAAATGCACTGTAGATATCCTGCATTTGTACTCTCCTCCCCTCATGATTACTGGTTTTGATATAGTATTTTACATCTAATTGTTTTGTGTATCCCTTAACTGCTTATTGCGGATACAGATGATTTTACTTTTGTCCTTTAACGTCTGTACTAGCTTTGTGTGTGGATGATTTTCTGCCTTTACTGTGTGTTTGCCTTTACCGGTGAGCTTTTTCCTTCCGTAATTTTCTTGTTTCTAGTCGTGGCCTTTTCTGTTTCATCTAGAGAAGTTCCTTTAACATTTGTTGTAAAGCTGGTTTGGTGGTGCTGAATTCTTTGAGCTTTTGCTTGTCTGTAAAGCATTCGATTTCTCCATCAAATCTGAATGAGAGCCTTGCTGGGTAGGGTATTCTTGTTGGTAGGTTTTTCCCTTTCATCACTTTAACTATATCATGCCACTCCCTCCTGGCTTATGGAGTTTCTGCTGAAAAATCAGCTGATAGCCTTATGGGAGTTCCCTTGTATGTTATTTGTTGCTTTTCCCGTTTGCTTTTAGTGTTCTCTCTTTATCTTTAATTTTTGTTATTTTGATGACAGTGTGTCTTGGTGTGTTCCTCTTTGGGTTAATCCTGTATGGGACTCTCTGTGCTTCCTGGACTTGGGTGACTGTTTCCTTTCCCACGTTAGGGAGGTTTTCAGCTGTTATCTCTTCAAACATTTTCTTGGGCCCTTTCTCTCTCTCTTCTCCTTCTGGGACCCCTATAATTCATCGCTGTCTGGTTGTTCTTTATATTTTCTAGCTCTTTGTTAAGAACTTCTAACTTCTCGCTGTGTACATCCATTCTCCTCCCAAGTTCTTTGATCATCTTGGGAATCATTACTCTGAACTCTTTCTCGGGTAGATGGCCCATCTCCACCTCACTTAGTTCTTCTCCTGGGATTTTATCTTGTTCCTTCGTCTAGAACATATTCCTCTGCCGTCTCATTTTGTCCAAGTTGCTATTGGTATTTTTATGTATGTGGTACGTTAGTTACATTTCTAGACCTTGGAGAAGTGGCCTCTGTAGGAGGTGTCCTGTGCTTCCCAGCAGGGCACTCCCCTCTCGTCACCTGAGCTGTATGCTCTAGGGGTCCCTGTAAGAGGGCTGCGTGGGTCCTTCTGTTGTGGCAGACTATGCGGGCTGTCTCGTAGGCTTGGTTGGTTCCTCATCTGGTTGGTCGCCAGGCCCTGCTTTGTACGGATGCTGCCGGCTGCTGTTTAGCGGGGCCTGGTCACAAGGTGGATGGTTGCAGAGTCCTAGGGGGCCCGAGGCTAGTGCTGGCTCACTGGTGGGTGCACTCAGGGTCCTGAAGACTCTGGAGCTGTTGCCCACCCACTGGCAGGTGGAGCCAGATCCTGGCATTAGTGCCAGACTGCTGGCAGGCACAGCTGGTTCCTGGAGTCTGGCTGCAGGGCTCAGGGGTCCCAGAGCTCGTTTCAGATCATTACGGGGTGGGGTGGGGGGCAGTTCCTGACAGAGTTGGGTATGGGGTCCACGGTGTCTGGAAGGTTACGTTCACCTACTGGTGGGAAGGGCCAGTGTCCAGCTGGTCCCAGGGTATGGTCTGGCCTGCATCGCAGGATCATAGTTTTCTTTCTTCTGGTGTCAGCCCCCTGGTGGGTGAGGCTGGCCTAGAGGCTTGTGCAGGCTTCCTGGAGGGAAGGGCCAGTGCGTGCCCACTGGTGGGTAGAGCTGGGTCTTGGCCCTCAGGTGGGCATGGCTGTGTCCAGAGGCAGCTTTGGGCTCTTCAGTCTTTTGGCAGCCTGTCTGCTGATGGCTGGGGCTGGGTCCCTGCCCACTTAGTTGTTTGGCCTGAGCTGTCCCAGCACTGGTGCCTACAGGCTACAGGCTGTTGGGTGGGACCGGGTCTGGACACTAATGAGCTCCAGCAGGTACAGTGAACATGGCCCAAGACCGCCCAAGTGTCAAAGTTGGGACTGAAACCAGGTCTGATTGACTCCAAAGCCAGTGCTCTTTTCTACTCTATTAATCCAGCAACACTGTTTTCCTGTCAAATGGGCCACTGATTTTTGGGCACCAATTAGACAGTAAATAAGAGAAGGCGTTTCCGTGTATTTATCCAGATTCCAGAACCTTGTGGGTGAGAGGTTGCACTAGGATGGCGTGTGGGAAGGCGTTCGGGGTGCTGGAGCCCTTCACGGGCCCTGGGCCGGCTCCTGCAGGGGGCAAGGAGCTCGGCATGGCCTCAGTGGAGGCTAGAAACGCCCACGGCCAGGAGGCAGGCGCCGGACGGTGAAGGGTCTCTTAGGCCAGGGTGAGAACTCTAGTTTCCCTTCGCGGGCCCTGGGCCGGCTCCTGCAGGGGGCAAGGAGCTCGGCATGGCCTCAGTGGAGGCAAGAAATGCCCATGGCCAGGAGGCAGGCGCCGGACGGTGAAGGGTCTCTTAGGCCAGGGTGAGAACTCTAGTTTCCCTTCTCGAAAGGATTGAAGGCCATTGAAGGACTCAAAACGGGTGTGACTTGATCCGATCTATAAGAGCACCCCGGCTACTAGATGGAGACAGATTGGGAAGGCGGGAGTGGTTGGCAAGAGGGGAGGTCAGAACAGTTAGCACCCAATTGCCGATGGGTTTCCCAGTGTATGTCCCGTACCCAGAAGAGCCCCGGATCTTTGTGTTATGTACGTAGTCCTTTTGGCTCCAAGGATGGATACTCACACCTGGGGTATCTGTTGCATGCAGGTTTGTCTCCCCCTAGGCCCCCATGTTACCTGCGCAGACAGGGAGCTGTTCCAGCAGGAGAGGAGGGTGCCCTGGGAGGGCCACACTCTCGGGATGGGGGCATCCGGTGGGCCTGGGGGGCCAAGTTCAGATGGGTGAACGGTCACGAGGGTCCAGGGCTCTAGTTTCTTTTCAGGTCATAGGACAAGGCTGGCTACGTGCGCGGTGAACCCAGAGCGTCCTGGAGGAATGCAGCGTCACACCAGCCTGTGAGTTAGGACAGGAAATGCAAACCAGCACGGTTACAGTGGCGCAAAGCACAGGTAGGACACTTGGGTGTATGGAGCGGCACGTCGCCTGGCTTGGCCTGCTGCCAGGCCACCCGGGTTACAGGCTCTCCTGGTCCCCCAGGGCCAGGTATAGTTAGCGATGGCAAGCGATAAGGACTTGGGTTTTGTATTGCAGCCAATAAGGAGGGAGAAAGAGAAAGAGAGGCCGGGGAGCCAAAGCTCATTGCTTCAGAGGTGACAGTTCTCCAGGGGTGCCAGAGATAGCGCCTGGCACATGCCGCCTTGAAGGTGGGGACTGAGGGCTCTTGGGAACGGCTCTCTTGGCAACTTTGGGGCAGAGACTCCCCGTAATGTGCTGTTTAGACAAAGCAGGTCACAGACCTCAGATGCAATCTATCAGGGGCAGAGCTCACCCCCTCTGCAAATTATAATAGCACGCCAAGGCTTCAGAGCCTAGGATGTTTTGTACCCCATCTCTTGGGGGTTCCTCCCTCCTTGGATGTCCCTGAGGAGGTCACATTACTGTTTCTCGGTTCCGTGAGTTCTGGGCAATAGCTTCAGGTTTGCTGGTTTGTGCTGTTTGGCCTTGGGCAAGTCACTGAACCTCTCTGATCTGTTCTGTAGTCCTTTCTTCTACCTCTCGGATCCTGCATAGCCTCATGTGTTACAAAGGGGATGATCACAGTGGCCCTGCCACAGGGAGGTTATAAGGATCAACCAAGAAGAAAAGCTTGGAGGATTTTGGAAAGTAGAATATAACTATATTATTCGTATTAGTAATGGTAGAAGTAATAAATTAATATCAACAGACTTACTGATGCTTATTGAACATCTACTATATGCTAGGTGCTATGGAACCCAGATGTGTGACACATGGGTCTTCCACCTCTAGGAGTTTATAATCCTCACGTATATAACAGAGTTAATAATACTAGGTAAGACTTATAAAGCACCTACTATGTGCCGGGCACTGTTCTCAGTATTTTGCATGTATTAACTAATTTGGTCCTCACAATAACCTTACTCTGGGAGCAAGTCTCATCACCATTTCACAGACGAGGAAGCCGAGGCACAGAGAGACCAAGTAACTTTCCCGAAGTTCGGTAGCTGGTAAGAATCGGGACCAGGGTCACATTCGGGCCAGCTGGCTGTGGAACCACTCGTCCACATGGCCTGTTGAGTAAGAGACTCGTTGGTGGTTTTCAGGATTCCCCCTGAGAGTTATACGAGATGTATCTGTCTGAGTTCAAAGCTTGGGGTATTAACCACTTCCCCATGCAGCCTTGAGAGCTCACCAGTGAAAAGCCCAGAGAAGGATAACTGACCTCCGTGGTGAGTGCCACATCGGTTTCCCAAGGGGCAGACCAGATGTCCTCGGCCATCTCGTGCAGTAGTTACGGGTCCAGCCTCTGGAGTCACATGCTTCTGGTGACATCTCAGCTTCCTTGCTTCCTAGCAATGTGACACTGGGCAACTGACTTATCCTTTCTAAGTTTCTGTTTCTTCATTAGTAAAATGGGAGGTGTAAGCTCTTGTTAAGAGAATGTAATAAAATAATGTCTCGAAGGCATGAAGTAAGTGCTATCCATATATTGATATATGACACATATACATCTCCGTATATATGATTAAGCGGTACCACAAGGAGGGGAACACATGAAGTAAGTGCTATCCATATATTGATATATGACACATATACATCTCCGTATATATGATTAAGCGGTACCACAAGGAGGGGAACACAGGCGGGGACTTTTTTGATGCTTTGAGAAAAGAAGCCACTATTGGGTTCCCAGCCGATAGCAGCTGAGTTCTGTGTCCTGGAGAAAAGGCTGTGAGTCAGGACCCTGGCTGGCTTTTTGGTTAAAGACTAAATCAACCGTCTACCCAAACACCCACCGTAGAAAAAGGACCCCAAGTCTTGGGGATAGATTAGACCTGGAAGGCTAGAACGGTCACTTACTTGAACATTATTTGCTTGTTTAAATTGTTTAAAATATGTCTGCTGCCTGGGGCCTCTGGCTAAATGGCCCAGGTTATGAAAATATGTAATTCACTGAAACAATGCAGGAGCAAAGTATGTGAGCAATAAGCAATCCGCCAGCATGTACGGCTGCCTTATTATCAGGCAATTCTTTGTCTCCAGGTGTTTCCCAAGCAGTACTGTTTGGTGATTCTAGACCAAAGCCTGGTGAGATTGGTTGGTCTTTGTGATTTTTATCTTGCAGAGGAAATTGGGCACAGCTAAGCTCAGAGCCACAGAGCCAAGACCAGACTCAGACCTTAGTGGCTGTAGAACCTACATTGGTTCTATAGACTAAAGGACAGATACCTGGGTGGTACCAGCTGGTGCCACAGGGCTGAAACAGATGCACCAGAAAGAAGTGTTTCTTGGCCCTAGAGAAAGAAAACTGGAGACTCCATTTACAGAATCCTAGAAGATTTAATGTAGGTGGTGCCTTACGCAGCCTCTAGCTCAGAGGTCCTCATACTTTTTCTAGCTATGGGAAACTTTGTTTAAAGAATATCTTGTGAAAAAAAAAACAACAAAAACAACAAATAAAGCAGATGAAAGCTTAGCTGCTTTGGTACAAGACGGGGCAAGAACTTGGCCATGAGACCACAGGTCTCTTCTCCCTTGCTCCTGAGAGGATTCCATGGACCCCCTAGAGCTCCATGGAACCCAGTTTGGGAACCGCTGCATGGTGGCAAAGAGCTTAGAAAACGAGAGCAGGGCTTGAATCGGTTTTCTCATTTGTCAAATGGTGATAATAAAATTGCCATCTTCATAAGCACATTTCATAAGCACATCATAGATGAACTGAACAATGGGGAGGGCTTAGCAGTGCCTGGTACAGAGTAAGCATTCGATAAATGTCAGCAAAATAATTATGTACTATATTGCTAATCATGACTATGTTTATTATCACTCGCTTTGTGACCTTTGCAGATTTACTTAACCTTTCTGAACCTCTTGCTGTATCTGTAGGCAGGGATCATAATACTTACCTTGTCTTGTTGTTGTCAGAAACTTTTAAACAAAAAAGATTTGTGAATCACTTAGCATAGCATCTAGTCCTTTTCCCCTCTGTCATGGGAACTCAGAAATTGGGCCAAAGTTGATGTTCCTTCTACGCGTCTCAGAGTACATCTTGAGATTTCATTCTTAGAGAAATTCATGCATTCAGTAATAATCTAAAGCCTCTTCCCACCTATCTGCAAAATGGCTATAATCCCGATACGGGGCCCTCTGTGGACGCCTCTCCCCGTGTGATGAGGTGAGCGCAGCTTGCCCCTGTGCGATGGGCTTCTTTCTGCAAGCCTCTAAGGGGGCTCCCGGCTCAGAGTCAAGGAAGCTCAAAGTAAGGGAGACCTTCTCTAGAGATGGCTTCTTGCACCACCGTCCAGCTGTGTGACCTTGAGCCAGGACTTTGGCCTCTCTGTTCATCACTTAGCTGAGGGACAGCAAAAATGGTTTAGTTTTTGTTCAAGTACTGTGTCTATGTGGGGGGCCTCTACTCATTGCTGTCACTCAGGGACCCCCGGTGACGGAGGCTCCCTCTCAACCCGTGTCCCTGTGATCCCTGTGCTGGGGGAGGGGAGAACGGGGTGAGCCCCACACTGGCTCTTAAAGCTTCTTCCTAGAAGTGACATACGTAACTGACACTCAAATCTCATCGGCCAAAGCGGGTCACATGTCCATGCGCAAGGGGGACGGGGCGGTGGGGGGGGGGGCAGGAGGTGCAGTCCTACTTTGTGTCTGGGAGGAGGAGAGCGGGAACTCTTCTGATGAATGGCACTAATCACCATCACAGACAATCATCAGGAACGACTAGGGTTAAAGGTCAGCGGTCTGGAAATCTAAGCGGATGATGGCAACGATGGTGACAAGTCACGGCTGCTGCTTATTGAGCAGGGAGTCTGTGCCCGGCCACAGCCTGCCCCGCGCCATCTCATTTAATCCTCATGCCTTGGTGAGGTGGGCGCTCTCCCCGTCCCCCGCTGCAAAGGGAGCTGGGGCTTGGAGAGGTGACGTCCCTGAGAGGGTGTCACCCAGCCAGTATATGAGGCACCCTCCACGCTCACTGGAGCAGAGTGACAGTGGCAAGTTAACGAAGGGACCATCAAGTCAGAACCCAGAGACAGTCCCGGGGAAGGAGAGGGCTGACGTCAAGGAAAATAGCTCCTGGAAACGCGTGACCCATTGCGGAGGGAGCTGGGAGAACGTGCATGCAAGCACGCTCTCATCCAGCCGCCAGCCATCGGCCAAGCCCAGCCAGCATCTGGAAGGCAGTGGGGTCCCTGCGTGCCACTGCTGGTCCTTACAGGCACCCTTATGCACATTAGGGAAAGGTGAAAGGCACCCCTCTGGGCAAGAGTAACCCCCTTTGTATGGGACATCAGCCCCTCGCCCCTCACTCCGACCGCACAAAGCCAGCAGCCTCCCCAGGCCCCCCCTACCCGACCCAGGTGTGGTGCGTGTGCATAGGTGGGTGGTGTGTGCCTGGAGAGCCCTCCACATGACCCATCCCAGGAACGCACAGCCATTCATCCTCATCCGATGGAAGAACGAAATCAACACCAGCAAACCCACAGTTTTTCCTGCCACAAAACCTGAACTCGGGCACATCTGTTGCTTTCTGATGTTTCTAGCATTATTTTCCTCACTTCAGATATGGATGAGCTGGCATCTGTTCAACAGTTGTTTCCATAAGCAGCACACCCTCGCCTTCCCAGGGTCCTCAAAGGGTTTCCGCACTGCTGGGTGGGGGGGGGGGGCTTCTCAGGAGAGTGCAGCTTGGATGGTGAGTTGAGAATCTAGCTGGGCCCACGTTGCTCCCCCCCGGACCCCTGGGGTGGCTCCGGATTCAGAAGCCAAGCAGTCTCCCACCTCAAGAGCCCTGGATCACGTCCCCCCCATGGAATGCAGAGCCCAGTGCCCTTGCTGGCCCAGGAATGTACCTACAAACCCCAAAGGTCATGTGCAGATACGCAGAGCTGGAAACCTGGGTTTTTTCAGGCAGAGATCAGTACTATGAACTGGTTTGAAAATTGCATGGAAAGTGGTTTGTGGGAGAAACAATAGAGAGAATCAAGGCGGCTCTAGGTTGAGACGAGAGGAGTCCAAGAGGCTGGGGGAGCCTTTCCTGAGCATGAGGCTTTGCTTGATCTTTGTGCCTCCAGCTTGGATTCAGGAGTGAAGGAGGGGCTTCCCTGGTGGCGCAGTGGTTAAGAATCCGCCTGCCAATGCAGGGGACATGGGTTTGAGCCCTGGTCCGGGAAGATCCCACATGACACAGAGCAGCTAAGCCCATGCGCCACAACTACTGAGCCTGCACTCTAGAGCCCGTGAGCCACAACTACGGAGCCCACGTGCCACAACGACTGAAGCCCACGCGCCTAGAGCCCGTGCTCCGCAACAAGAGAAGCCACCGCAATGAGAAGCCCGCGCACCGCAATGAAGAGCAGCCCCCGCTCACCGCAACTAGAGAAAGCCCGCGCAGCAACAAAGACCCAACGCAGCCAAAAATTTTAAAAATGATAATAATAAAATAAATTAATTAAATACATTTTTAAAAAGAGTGAAGGAGAAAAGATCTGTCTTTCAAGGTAAAGACAGACGTTCTCACTCAAAGAGCTGTGGGATCACGGAAGAGTCTGCCTCAGTAGGTAATGAGCTTTCTATCCTGGGGAGTAATCAAGAAGGAATCTCTAGTAGGGGGTGTTGGAGCAGACATCCAGGCATTGAGGGACATGTTAGAAAGACGGCTTCTCAAGTCTCTCTCCCCTGAGATGTTGCATTTGTAACCGATCGGCAGTCTTGTAGAGCCTGGATCTGTGGATCAAAGCGGCTCATGTTTAGAAACCCAGGCTGAGGAGGTTATTGAGAACTCATGCACGTGAGCTCTGGGCTGGATGGATCTGGGGTTCCAGTGTTGGCTCTGACACGCGCTGTGTGACCTTGTGGAAGTTTATTGAATGTCTCTAAGCCTCAGCTTTATCCTCCAGAAACCCGAATACACCTAGGTCTTAGGGAGTGGTGCAGATTTAATGGCCTAAGAAATGCCAAATGCCTAGTGGCAAATGACCATGGCAGTTACCGGCACAGAGCAGTGGGTACCAGGACCCAGTAACTTGTGGATTTTATGATGCTGCCCTGGCATGGCTCTCCTGCTCTAAAGGCATTCGTGTCTCCCCTTAGTTCTGAAATTAAAGGTACTAAATGCAGCAATGCTTTTATTGTCAATAAAGATAGTAACTCTTTCCTGGGTAGTCTGGCCTTTTAGAAATAAAGACCTGCATTTATTATTATTGAGAGTCAGACTTTAGACTCTCATATAACTAACCCATTTTGAGTCTCTCTCTCTCTCACCCACACACACACAAATATTCCTATTTTTAAATATATGTTCCCTCTGCTATGTGAATGAGGTGAGGTGTTGGGGGGTTATTTTCTTTCCTCCCCCCCACCCTTTTTTTCTTTTTGCAAAGGAGACACCTTTTCGGTGTTGGCATGACATTAATAAAAATAATAAAGGAGAAGGTTTGGAGGGAAAAGGTAAATAAGGCAATTCATACATCATCCGGGAGAGACACAGGAGTACGGCAGAGAAAAATCACCATCCCGCCATGTGAGCTGGGAGATTTTCCTGAGTCAGCTCGCTTGCTGCTCTTTGGGTGCCCAGCTACTGCTGCCACGGCGTTGGCTTCTTCCTCTCAGTGGGTCCCGGCCTGGTTTGGAGACCTCTTGTCATTAGCTGGGCTGCTTTTCTGCAAGGGGCGCTAATAGAGGCATCTCTTTAGTGCTGCAACTTAAAATTCCAAAAGATCTCTCCCATCCCCAACCCCTCCCCATACACACACGCACACGCACATGCACAGAGTGCACCTTGGAAGTGCACCTACCTGCAGGAGTGACCCACTACGTGATATGCAGGCCCCACTGCAAAATGAAAACGTGGGAACCCTTTCTCAAAACTATTACAGGTTCAGTGCAGCAAGAGCAGAGCAATAAATGCGCAGAGAACTTAGCAGCAAGGGGCCCTGTGTGACAGCCTGGGAAGCCATCCCCAGCTGCTGCCTTTAAAAGTCACGAGCCACGTGGGTATGGCAGTAAATAGAGCCCGGGTGGCTTTACGTGGTCTCTTTGATCATCGGCTACCTGGCAGGTGAGTGACAGTCACAGGAACCTTCCATCCTGCATCCCAGTAAGTCAGATGAGTAAAGTGTAGCCACATCCCACACGTTCTGAACAGGGCTCAGTGACAGACCACAGAGTGTTACGAGATGCCCCACCTCCGGGGATCAACTATCAAAACTTATTAAAATCCCAGAATCGTACACCTTTACAATTTCAGGAGTCCCTGGAAATCATCTCTTCTAACAGCCTTGTTTTCCAAATGTGGACACGGAGGCCAGGAGGGAGGGGAGAGGTGTTTTTAGTCATGTTTCACCTTTATTGCATCCCTGAGCACTTGGCGTGCATTTAACTCACAACCGGCACAGGAAGTCAACACAGCTGATAGACCCATTTTAGAGAAGAAGCAACTGAGGCTCCTTCAAGTTCAATAGCTTCCCCAGGATCACACAGCCGGCCATTGGCGGAGCTGCCTTCTGAACTGATTCTGGAGCCCTTGTTAGTGCTCTGCTGTTTCCAAAGCAGTTCAGGGCAGGGTCCCCTGTTCCTACTCCCAGCTCTGTGTACACTTCCCGTCAGCTGCCCGTCTCCTCTGGCGCAGTCTGCTATCTCCTCTCTGTCTTGCCACTCCGTGACAGCTGGAGGTGGATCTTTCTGCCAACTGAATTCTCAGCAGTAGACACAAGAGGTATTGGGGGGTGGGGGGGTGGGAAGAGAGAATCAACAGAATGTAAGAAACAAGATAGGTTTGGTCCTTTTGTGGAAGAGAATGGAGTGATCTCAAAAGCAGGGCCTGAAAAAGCACGCATCCCCAGGGACATGGAGGGCCGGGCGTCCCCCATGCCAGGCCGCAGACCCCCACTGCGAATGAATTGCATGTTTGGGCCAAGGTAACAGAGGCCTTGGCCAATATCCCCAGGTCTTTCCTGCCCTGCGCTGGCCTAGACCCGGCCGTACCCAGCCAGGAAGGGGAGGCTGGGTGGGAAGACAGGAGAAGGCCTCATCGGAGCTGGTCTCAGAGCCCCAGCAGGGCCTGGCGTCCCACCCAGCAAGGGCTCTGCTGCCAGGACACTTGCCAGCCAAGCTGAGTAAACACTCGAGGGCTTCTGGCAGAGCTGGTGGCAGAGGGGAGAGACAGGGGCTTCTCACCCAGGGCTGGATGTGGCCGTGTGTGCCCTTCGTCGTGTGGCCTTCCTGCCTCAGTACCCCCTCGTCCTCACCCCTCAGGAACACAGGCCTGGGGGCTTTCTTAGAGCCCCATGTGGTTCACGGCTCCATTTCCCCTTTGCAAAGATGTGTCCTATTTTTATTCGGCTTCTGCTTAGAATACTGGGGTTTGCTCTCCTCACTTCCGCACCTCGGAGATGGTTTTCCCAAGAGGCAGAAAAGCCAGATTATTTCAGTGAAGGGACCCATGTGTGTGTCCGGGGAGGGAACATAAAGACGTAAATATGAAGGTTAAGGCAGCAGTGATCGTGAATATTCGTTTAGTTTAGAAACAGACCCTTTCCCCCGTTTAAAAAGAATGATTTAAAAAGAAGGAGATTTGATGAAACCCAATTCCAATTTCTTTTAGATAATGATAATTAGATATTTTATATATTCATGATGCAAACACACAAACCTTAAAAAGAGAAAATGGTTATGAATACTAAATAAAATGGGGTGTTGGCAGCTCTTAGTGCAATGACTTATATATTTATCAGTTGACTTACAGAGATTTCCAAAATATATTGTTAGGTAGAACGGCAGTGGGACTTCCCTGGTGGTCCGGTGGTTAAGACTCTGCATTTTCACTGCTGAGGGCACGGGTTCGATCCCCGGTCGGGGAATTGAGATCCCACAAGCCACTCGGTGCAGCCACAAAAAAAAAAAAAGGCAAGATGCAGAGAAGTTAGTAAAATGTGCTGATTATTTTAAAATATAAATCAGCATAGATTAAATAGATCGCTGGATGAATGGATGGAAGGAAGGATAGAGAGAGAGATATTTTATACACTTTCTTTATTAGAGCAGTTTTGGGGCTACAGGAAGATTGAATACCAAGTACACAGAGTTCCCGTGTACCACCCCCCCACCAAGTCCAATTTGGCACTTTTAGGCTCTCAAGTTCCCAGTTGCTTCCCATCTCACAAAGAATCAAATCCAAATAACTTATCAGGGCTTACAGGGCTACATCTTGAGCCTTATCCGCCTCTCTTTTCACTCCCTCACCTGCAGTCTCCTTGGTCACCTTGCTGTCCCTCAGCCAGCAAGCCCCCCCCCCCCAGTGGCTCTCTCAGGCCCACATTCCTCTATGTGCGTCCTGTGTACACAACGTGCGTGTCGCCTTGGCTAAGCTCCATCCAGCCCTTTCTTTGCAGGGCCGTGCTGCACTGCACCGGGACGCTTCCTCTGGGTCCTCATCCCGGCCTCCTTCTGGGCCCCCCTTCTTGGTCTCATGCTGCACCACCTTCCTTTCCTTTTACAGGCACTTGCCAGCCTCAGACCTTCCCACAACACCTCCTGCTGTCGCATCACTCCAGCCCCCTGATCAGAGCACCCTCGCCCCGACGGGTGTCCGGCTGGGGGTTTTCAACTGCTGCCTTTCTTGTCGAAGGCACGGAGATTTCAGTCGTGTGCAGACCTTGAGGTTGGGCTGCTCTCATTTGAACCCCTTCCCCCAGGAAATGAAAGGCATAGGCAGAGCAATCCAAGGACCTTGACTTCTCTGACATGCAGCTTCCCTAGCACTGAAATGGGGCTAAAGAAGGTGTCTGTTTCAGGGGATGTTGGAAGGGACGTGCAGAGAGAGGGCACAGGGGTAGTACCTGGTTACAGGACAGATGCTCACTGGGTTTCACCTCCTTGGACTGTGCTGTGCTAGCATTAGTCCAACGCCAAGCTGTGTCTCTTTGCATTTGTCACTTCGGGGGATTGAATTCCACTGCCACGTGGGAGACGGCTCCTTCCCTGTTGCCTAGGAAAAACGACGCTCTTCCTACTTCCTTTCCCTCCCACTTCTCCTTCTCTTCCTCCTCTCTCTCCTCCTTTTCACCTTTTCCTTTCTCTTCTTTCTTTCCTCCTCCTTCTCTGCCTCCCATCGATTGCCCTTCGTGTTGGGCGTGCAGATTTTTTTTTTTTAATTTATTTATTTTTGGCTGCGTTGGGTCTTCGTTGCTGCGCGCAGGATTTCTCTAGTTGCGGTGCGCGGGCTTCTCATTGCGGTGGCTTCTCTTGTTGCAGAGCACGGGCTCTAGGCGTGCGGGCTTCGGTAGTTGTGGCTCTAGAGCACAGGCTCAAGAGCTTAGTTGCTCCGCGGCATGTGGGATCTTCCCAGACCAGGGCTTGAACCCGTGTCCCCTGCGTTGGCAGGCGGATTCTTAACCACTGCACCACCAGGGAAGCCCGGGCGTGCAGATTTGATCTGCGTGGCCTGAGCTGTCCTGTGTCCCAGGAAGTACCTTTGTCCACTGGCTGAATGAATCTCTCTCGTTTATCCCGAGTGCCTTTGTCCCCTGGTTCCTTGTCCCCAAGGGCAATCCTCAGGCCTTCTCGCCCTCCAGGGAGAGCTTGGCCCTGGGGATGCAAGGCACAGGGCCCAGGGGTCTCGGGTTATGGATCTTGTAGACCGCTTGGCAACGTGTATCAGGCCCTGGCTCCCCCATGCAGTGTGGCTACTTCACCTCCGGTCTGAGCGCCCTGGGAGCGGCCCCTGGTCCCAGCACTATGGCTTTAGACGGGAAGCAAGGGCTTGCAGACCCACTGGCGATCGGAAGACTCTTCCCCGAGGAACAGCAGGTCCCTTTTCTGTGGCCTTTTTATACATGTTAATCTTCCTCCTTTGTCAAACTTCTCCCCTCTCCCGTGACCAAGGGACAAGGGCGAAGCAGCCCCACAAAATCCATCAAACCTTTTAAATTGTCACCTGCCCAGCGGAAAACCCCTCGCTACCTCATTGCTGCCTCACGCCATAGAGAATGTGGGGGCAGAAAAAGAAATCCATCAAATGAATCTCCAGATGACATTGTGAACTGTGTTTTGTTGTTATTGTTCAGATAAGAAAAATGGTAATGCTGTAAGAATTTTGGTTAAGTGTTGAGGTCGGTCACCTGTTTTCCTCCTACTTGGAATTTTTAGTGTAAAAATGAGTGAATAAAATAACTTGCCTTTTGGGTCAGACGTGGGTTTGAAAATGTAGAGGGAGGCATTCTCAGCTTCCCTTTGGGCTCTGTTTTCCTGAGATGCACACACGCTGTGTACATTTGCCCCGATGGTACCTCAAGAGGACAAATATGGCAACCCTGGAACAGAGTCGGACAGCGCCTGGGAGACAGAGTGTAGCTCCGCACTGCGAGTGGGGTGTGTGTGTGGTGTGTGCACAAACGTAGCCACAGCCTTGAGCTACGGGGAGGGAGGTATAGCCGAGAGTGTGTTGTCCCCTCCAAACTTTGGCAAGGAAATACAAAGAACAGACCCCCTCACCTAATGGATGGCATTGCCCTGTCCAGGGCCATAGTCTTTTCCGTATTCATCCATCCATCCATCTTCCATCCCTCCCTCCCTCCACCCACTCATCTGAAAACTATCGGGTAATCGTTCTGTGCCAGATGTTATGCTCTGGCAGTTACATGGGATTCTCATGGAATCCTCACAAGAACCCCGTAAGGTAAGGCGCTTTTTATTTCCTACTAGATAAGAAAGCAAAGGCTCAACGAAGTTAGTAACTTGTCCAAGCTATGCAGCTGCAAGAGGCTGAATTGGAATTGGGTCTCTCATTGTGTGACTCCATAAGCCTGAGCCCCTTGTTTTGTGTCCTGCTTTCCCGGGGTGGGGTGGGGTGGGTGAGGAGAAAGAGGCGGTGTCGGGGGTGTGCTGTCAGCTGGCAAGGTTAAGAGGGGAAAAGGAAGGGGCAACTTGTCACAGGCATATTGGTTCAGTTCTGCCTCCTTCTGAGAAGAGTTTCAAATGGCTTGGCTTAAGCATCTTTTTTTTTTTTTTTAACATCTTTATTGGAGTATAATTGCTTTACAATGGTGTGTTAGTTTCTGCTTTATAACAAAGTGAATCAGTTATACATATACATATGTTCCCCGTATCTCTTCCCTCTTGCATCTCCGGCCCTCCCACCCTCCCTATCCCACCCCTCTAGGTGGTCACAAAGCCCGGAGCTGATCTCCCTGTGCTATGCGGTTGCTTCCCACTAGCTATCTATTTTACGTTTGGTAGTGTATATATGTCCATGCCACTCTCTCACTTTGTCACATCTTACCCTTCCCCCTCTCCAAGAGAAAAACAAATACAGTATGCTAACACATATATATGGAATCTAAGGGTAAAAAAAAAAGGTCATGAAGAACCTAGTGGCAAGACGGGAATAAAGACACAGACCTACTAGAGGATGGACTTGGCTTAAGTATCTTTACATTTGGGTTATATCAAGATAGCCAAGTCGAGATGGCTCAAACAGAAGATGAAAAGTCACATCTAAATGTCTAATTCTAAGATACTCTTTGATGGGTAGTATTTAAAATAACATGAGTGGAAGTGCTCATCCTTTCATGAAAACCGTGAAGAGTGGGAAATACTGACTGACCCCTAGCTATATACCCTGCCATGTACTATGTATGTGTATAACATACGTAGCCCACATCGCTAGCATGTATCTCTAACATGCTGTGTATGTTAGAGATAGAAATTGTAGATTAATAATTTCGTTTAATTTTGAATACTTGGCCTAATTCCATAAGTGGTTTATGGGATATATAAACAAAGCAATGCTTAGGAGATAACCAGAAAGTAAAAAGAAAAATGATAGAAATAGCACGTTATAAAAGGAAGTCAAGACCAGGGAGTGACCACAGGACAAAGTGCAGACCCAACGATTCTACACAGTTGCACTGATTGGTCCACACATTTGGTTCTGAGCTTCCTGGTGAACAACGTGAAAAGGGAAACAGAAGCAGTCATGTGATTTTTCTTGTCCAAAAGAGAAAACAAAGCAGTTCTTCTAGGGGGAAAGACGAAGAGAAGTTCACACTCTAGTGGGTAGGTTCAATGATACCCACAAATGGCCATTGATTCCAGTGCAGTATGGAAATGTGTCTCATACGAAAAAGAAGGGATTTTAAACTGATTCCCAGTGGCTTACATTCTCAGTCTGAGAATTTGATTTACTTTAATTTTGCAGTTAACATTTTTTTATTATCAAATAAAAAATGGTCTTGGAAAATGTAGGCTTTTTCAAATAAAATTTGTAGCTTATCTGAATTCTGGTAGCTTTGTGGTTGTGCTGATGTATCGGGCTATTTAACGAGGAATTTTAGTCACTTAGCATAGTTTCTGGAGAGTCGTAGACACTCAATAAAAATTTGTTGAGTGAAGGAATAGAATATAAACAAGGTGACTGTTGAGCAGAAAGAAACAGAGGATGAATTCAATAGAATATTGGAAATTCTTCAAGTTCAGAAATAATCGATTTCTGAATTTAGTGTCCTGTCACTACATCAAGCCACCTCTCCCAGCAACTTTATGCCTTGAATTTAATGCTCAGACATTCCTACAGTGCTTCAACTGGAAAATATTAGTGTATTGTTTTTCACATATTCAACCCCGTTCCTCTGATTAAAGCACATGGCTTTTTAAGCAACATTATTGTAGCATAATTATATACAATAAGACGTGCACAGTTGAAGTGAAGAGCTTGATGAATTTTGGTGAGTGGACCACCCCACGTAACCACCACCTCAAAGAAGATAGAGAACATTTCCAACACCCCAGAGAATTCCCTTCACCCTGAATCACCCCCCCCCGCTTTCCTCAGGCCACCAGTGATTAAGCTGATGGGTTTCTAATTTGTTTTCCATGCTGTTCTTTTTTTTTTAATTAAAAAAAAATTTTTAATGAAGTATATAGTTGATTTCCGATGTGTTAATTTCTGCTGTACGGCAAAGTGATTCAGTTATCCACGTATATACATTCTTTTTTAAATTGTTTATATTGTTTGATGATGAATAGAATCATATTGTTCTGAAGATGGAACAGAACATAAAAGTTTTGAAGCTAGTCATGAAGAATAAATAACCCCCTTACTCTAGTGATAGGGAAACTGAGTCCAGCAGGCTTGTTGTAGACTGGTTGGCCATGAGCTGGTGGACCCATGGTGGTCTCAGGGGCCAGAGCTGTTTCTCCTGTGTGTCTTGTCTCAGCAATTCTGGCAGTTAGGACCAAGGGGCTCTTGGGATAGGAAACAGCCGGGAGAGTAGGTGACATACATTTCACTGAAGTTAAAAATTGCAATTGGTGGTGGCAATTATTCTGAATTATCCTCAGAATGATTAAGAAAATGATACCCTTAAATAAATGTTTGAAAGAAATGAGTTTTGTTGGGAATAATACCTCACAGCCACTTCTCAGAAGTCCAAAGAGAGAAGCAAATTAAGGCACGCCCTTCAAGCAGTTGGGGGGAAAGAAAAAACACAGAGTTCCTAATAAATATCTCACCAATCCAATTATAACATTCAAATCAAGGAGAGAAAAATACAATATCAAATATAATGAAAGCTCTCTTTCCCATCGAAAACATAGCCTGCTTTTCATTGCCCAGTGCTGAAGGGGATTTCAAAGTCAGCATTTATAGGAGAGGGGGAAAAAAAATGCCATGTAAATCAAAGTGAAATAATCAAATTTTTCTGGTGGAAATAAGTGCAGTTGTTTGATGTAATTTTGACATTCAGCATAATTTCAGCATCACCACTGAAGTTAGGAGATCAGGGTGTCTCCATGAGACTTTTCTAGTGAGAATTTACCGATTGGGAAAATCTGAATTAGACTTTGAATGCAGTGTGGCCTTATGCATAAAGACCTGTTTCCATTTGTTCATGGGGTGAATAGCATCCCCCCTAAATCCATGTCCACCCAGAACCTCATAATGTGGCAATATTTGGAAATTGGTCTTTGTGGATATAATTAGTTGAATTGAAGTCATCCTGGATAAGGGTAGATTCTAAAGCCAATGACTGGTGTCTTTCTTCTTTCTAAGAAGAGGAAAGAATACACAGAGGAGAGGGATGTGATGATGGAGATGGACGTTGGGATAATGCAGATGTAAGTCAGGAAACACCAAGGATTGCCAGGAGCCACCAGACGCTGGAAGAGGCAGGGAAAAATCCTTCCTTAGAGCTGTCAGAGGAAGTATGACCCTATGGCACCTTAATTTCAGACTCCTGGCCTCCACAACAGAATTTCTATTGTTTTAAGCCACCTACTAAGGGCACCCTTTGTGGCATCCCTAGGAGACCAATACATCAGTGCTGTGTAAGACCGCTTCTGCTTCTAGAAACAAGAACCCACTTATGATCATGATGTAGAAATACCCAGGAATCTGGGAGGTGACTTTCCCTAACAGAGAAACTGGGTTCACAGTATTTTGAGTCAGCAGTTGAGATTCTTCCAGACACCTTCTGAAAAGTTCTGGCCACTCGTCCCCCCCAGTGACTGAGGAGCAGACGCCTCAGTGAACCCTGAAGCTTCCAGCAGGAAACCAATCTGCATCCCTGCTGATGCTCGTTCTACTTTGATAGTGAGAAACCCAAGTGATGCCGACGCATGGACCAGAAGACGAGCCCCGGATGGCTTCCTTCCCAGAGAGCGTGCTCTGAGCGCAGGAGAGGTTGAACAAAGAGCTGCCTCGGTCCCTGTTCTGCCTGGAACCACCCAGCCTCTCAGAGGAGACTGGTCAGGTTCATAGTCTCCTACCTGGTGTGGAGAAGGCAGTAGCTTCTGCGCACGGCAGTAGGTAGAATTGTCTTTAAGCGTTCATGCATTTCTGCTGTCCCCACTTGCCCTCCTGCCACTTTGCCATGAAGTGAGTGCCACCCAGATAGCAGCTGCTCTTTTCTGCTTCATTAGCCCCTCCAGTTAATTAACTAATCCATTCAGTAATTCATGAACACGTATTTATTGAGTCCTCACCACATGCCAAGGATCGTGCCTGGTGCTGGGGCTCAAACAATGAACAGACTGAACCTCTGGTCTAGACCTCACCAAACTCCTGGTCTCAGGGCCAGTGCAGGCCCACGTGGGGCCTTGGGTTGAATTAGATAAAGACACCCCGTTCCTCTGGGCAGAGTTCATGGCTTAGCACATGTAACAAGGACTTGCATATCAGTCCATCCCACTTCCTAGGCCAGAGACCTTGCGCAGTGTACAACGAACACAACTGTACCTGGCGCTGAGTCTCCTGGGAGGCACTAATAGCTAACAGGGACAGGGCAGACATGGAGGATGGGCGGGGGAGGCAGGGGATGGAATTGAAGGGCATACAAGGCAGCATCTGACCCAGCCCTGGTTGAGCCAAAAGAGGCATCTCAGAAGGGGTGACTTCGAAGAGGAGGTCAGTACCTATAGCAGTGAAAATAGCCATACAGTAAGCCTTTTTGGTTTTGTTGTTACTGTTTCTTTTAAATATGGAGATTCTAAGGCATAGAGAGTCCAATTAATCCTTTGCCTATTTCTTAAACTTCCTTTGTAAAAGAGAGAGAGAATTTATATGCCACCATTTAGGCCTTTTTCAGTACAGTCACTGGCATTGCGTTTTGGCAGAGGTGCTAAATGACTTAAGAGAGTTGGGAGATGCAGGAAAGATGTTTTTATTATTATTATTCAGAAGCTTTTATTTGATCATATAAATCGTTACACTCACTTAAGTTTCTGCCTCAACCAAGACCAAGAATTACATCTACCAATATTCTCAGGCCCACTGCTACCATATAGAACCTTAAATTGTAACTTGCAAGTAAAAGAAATAATAGGAGGGATTTATCATGATTGGAAAATCAGATTCTAGAAAAGCAAAACACACTTTGCTACGGAGATGAATTTGCATGTGTGGCAGGCTTGTACATTAAAACAACACTGGATGGTCACGGGTAAGATCTGCTTCTCTCTCCACTGGTGTGTTTATTTTCATATCCCCATGGTTTATTAAGCATCCTTGCATTTAAGGCATCTCTAGACCCTGTCATCTGCATTTTGAAAGTGCCGAATCCTAGCCACTAGACCACCAGGGAGCTATGTCATCTGCAATTTGAAGAGAACACCTTCCTTATGGGAACCCCCTCCTTTGAAAACTAAATCCATATGGAATTCTCAACCTATATAGATGAAGGCAGATATACATGGTATGTTATATAATACCACAGTAAGAAACTGCTCTGTTAATAAAACTCAGGGAATTTCTACTAGCAGCTGTGATAACAGAGCCTAGAGAGTGTCATGCAGGGAGAGTAATAAAGTACAGTGACAGAATTCAGGTTGTGTCTTTGAACCTCACTCTGTATGACAGTTCTCAGCCTGCTGGTTGCACTAGTCAATGCCAAAAAACCCCACCCTACCCAGAAATTGTAGTGGGCCAGAAGGCTTTCTTGAGTCCCTTGTTTGTTTTGATATCATGTGGAATCTTCCCAGATGACCCTTTTCCAAAATGCAGCCCAACTCCCCTCTGGAATTCCCTATTCTCCTCCCTTGCTCTATTTTTTTCTGCTAAGACTTATCACCATCTGACATGACACATGTATCAGTTAGCTAATACTTCATAACAAATACACCCACACTTAGTCACTTTAAAACAACACCCCTATTATCACATAATTTTTGTGGATCAGAAACCTGAGTATGGCTTAGCTAGATCCTCCAGCTCATGGTATGTTACGAGGCTGCAATCAAAGTGTGGGCTGCAATCAAAGTGTAGGACTGTGGTTATCTCAAAACTCAAATAGGGAAGGATCCAGTTTGGGGATTGGTGAGAGCCATTTTATAAGCTGCATATCAAACTACATATTTTGATTATTTATCTGTATGTCATCTCTATCCCACTGAAATAAAAACTACATAAGAGCGAAGGTCTCTCTGGTTTGTTCCTCACTGTATCCATGCTCCCAGATATTTGTTGAATGAAAGAACTCAAATATTTGTTGAATGAATGAGTCAACGTAGAGACAGCTTTTTGGTCCCCTAGAGAAGTCCTATGTGTGTCTTATTTCTTTTCTTTCTTCTTGTAAATGAACCTGGAGAATTTTTGAGTGTCAAAAGGCTGAGATAGTATAAAAGCTATTTAGAAGAAAACATTTATTTTAACAGTTATGTAGGCAGAATAATGCCTCTCCAAAAATGCTCATGCCCTGATCTCTGGAAACTGTGAAGATGTTACCTCACTGGGCAAAAAGGAACTTTGCAGCTGTGATTGAAGTTATAGACCTTGAGTAAGGGGATTATTTTGGATTATCTGGGTGGGTCCAATCTGATCACATGAGTTCTTAAAAAAGGAGAGGCTTTCCTGGGTGTGCTCAGAGAGAGAGCTGATGACAGAGGAAGGTCCCAGGGTTGGAAGCTTGTGAGGGATTTGATACCTGGGGCTAGTTCTGAGATATAGGGAGAGAAGTGCAAGGACCCCAGAGAGCCTTTTAGAAGCTGAGAGCTGGAAAGAGCCTTCTAGAATCTGAGAACCACCCCTGCTAACAGCCAACAAGGAAACAGGGCCCTCAGTCCTACAACCACCTGGAACTTCATTCTACCACATCCTAAATGGGCAAAACTAACTCGCCCGTAGAACCCTCAGAAAGGAGCACAGCTTGCTAACACTTCAATTTTAGTTCACTGGGACCCATCCTGGACTTCGGACCTCCAGACCTGTAATACAGTAAATTTGTGTTGTTTTCATCCACTAAGTTTGTGGCCATTTGTTATGGCAGCAAAATAAAACAGATACAACTGTGTTCAACAGCTCTGGGTGCCTGGCTAAGCTAAGCGTGATAGAGGCTTTGGAAATAACAGTGAAGATGTTTAGCAATTGCTGTCACCATGGAAATAACCCAAGGACCATAAATCCTAGGTCTTTTGGAAGAGCCCGATTTTCAAGGAAACCCTGATAGAACCAGGGATTGTGGACCTCAGGAAAGAAAATTCCATTTTTATTAATACCATCCAGAAAGGATTAGAGACTCAGGATCAGATCTTTGTTCATGATAAGATTTTGGGGAGAAGAAAGTCTTCCATTGGAATTTGTTGTCTCAGGAAGTATGGGTACCGTCCTTCTAGGTCAACGTAAGGAGAACACTGCCCACGAGAAATACCTGCTAATGAAAGAGGAGTCGGCTGCCATTAGTTTTGTTTTGTTTTGTTTTTTAATTTTATTTATTTATTTATTTATGGCTGTGTTGGGTCTTCGTTTCTGTGTGAGGGCTTTCTCTAGTTGCGGCGAGCGGGGGCCACTCACTATCGCGGCCTCTCTTGTTGCGGAGCACAGGTTCCAGACGCGCAGGCTCAGTAATGGTGGCTCACGGGCCTAGTTGCTCCGCGGCATGTGGGATCTTCCCAGACCAGGGCTCGAACCCATGTCCCCTGCATTGGCAGGCAGATTCTCAACCACTGCGCCACCAGGGAAGCCCGGCTGCCATTAGTTTTGCTCTTTTGCGTTTCTTTAGGTAATCTATGTGTTGAAGTATAACAGATATACGGAACAAAGCACAAATCAGTGGATTGTCATGAAGTGGAAACACTGCTGTGAGATTCACTGCATGTTGCACGAAGCAGTAATTGGTTTATTCTTGTTGCTGACTGACAGTTGGATGGATAGACCACAATTTACTTAGACTTTTCCCATTGATGGCCATGTTGGTTGTTCTGCTTTGGGGCTATTGTGAATGGTCCCGCTATGAAGTTCTCATCCATGTCTTTTGGTGAAAACATTTCTATCGGGTCTATACCTGGGATGGGGGATTCCTGGGTTAAAAGCATCCTTTTCTGTTCTGCTAGATACTGGGACGACGTGAGATGAGAAACATGAGTTATGCAAATCCAGGGTCAGATCCTGTCTTTATTTAACATTCTGACATTTGGTCATCGTGGACTGTTGTGCATTAATTTTGATTATATTAATTGTTATTTTGATTTTGGGTACTCCCTTCAATTTTTCACCCAGGGTGAAGGCCTCACTCACCTCACCGCAGTTCCGGTCCTGAGCAGATAATGTGTTAGATGCTTGCTGTCTACGTGCTTGGTGTCTGGTCCCAAAAGATCCATTGAGACTGTACCGGCTTAAACCAGTGCGTGAAACCCCGGTCCTCAAAGCTCATGCCTGTGCCCGCAGGACTTTATGGGGGCCTTTTGTTTTATTTTCAAATAGACTTTTTTACTCACAAAAACGTTTGCAATCTGGTTTGAGATTTGTTGGCCTGGGTGGGGGGCGGGAGGCGGGGGCAGGGAGGGCATGGACTATTTCAAGTTCAACATTTAATTCATTAATTAATCGGGTTGGGGCGACTAGGTTGGCTTCTCAGGCCCCCATTCTTGGTTTCTAGGCTATGTTAAAAAAAGCGGGGAGGCGGGGGTGACTACAGGAAAGGTGCTGTTTAGGAAGGTCTGGCTGGGTGGAGGGGACGCAGAGGGGCTACTCTCAAAGCCGCCAGATCAGGTCCCAGGGCTCCTCACTAAAATGCCCCTTTCCTGTTTCTTTAACACAAAGAGATCTCCATCACCCATTTCCTATCTCTTTAGCCAGCTCTATCCCAAGGCTTACTGGAGCAGGTATCAGCCTGATAGGATGAGACTTTCCAGGGCTGGGTTTATTGGGTTTAGGTAAGCCAATCCGCTTAAGAAAAACTGTTCATCAGTCAGCCTAATTTACTCTCCGAAGCAGAACGGTTTTTATTTTGTTACGCGCCAGTGGTCGGGTATTCTGGGCATTGTGGTAGCGTGTGCAAATCCAGGCTCCTTTATGGCTAGGAGGCAGGGGAGACCTGGGGTTGGAAACTGAGGTTCTAATTGAGATGGTGATTGATTTCACTAAGGGGAAACGGGGCAGGGGAATGATGACTTCAGGATTGATTGGGACCCAGGGCTGCAAAGCTGGCTCTTCGCCTGTTTTGTGTCCCCAGAAGAAGAATCTGCACTAAGAGTGCAGTCACCCCACAGAGAAAGATTTTTTGTTTGCTTGTTTGTTTGACTCTCTGGGGGTTCTAGCCTCATACCTATGTTCTGGTTAATTTCATGAGGCAGCTTCTGCAATCAGTCGGCCCCACCACCCACCTGTGATACTGGCTATGCCTTCCTGTCTGGTTCTCATGGCCGCTTTAAGCTGTCAGTATCCCAAAGTACATAGTCAGCTCCACGTCATATCAAGCTGGTGGGCCCCCAGATAGTCCCGGCTTAAGTCTAACCACTTGCCCTCCCACCTCACCTCCACTTTCCATTCTTGTCTTCTCTGAATTCGGACTGTGTGTGACACGTTCCCATTTATAGACTCTCATTACCATTTTTTTCTGATTCTTAACGTGATTTCTCCAACTTGCGCCTGTGGTTCCCCTTGTTATCACAATTTGGACTCTTCATCTACCAGTAATGCAATCAGACATCCTCGATAAACTGCAGTACCTGCACCCTCTTCTTCCTTCCCCTCCTCAGAGAGCCCTGAGCGCCAAGTACTGCTGGGAGACAGGACAGCCCAAGAGCGGGACCTGGACAGTTAGATATATCAGATCGTGTCACCTTCACATCTTTATAGTCACCATTGTGTTCATTACAAAACAAATAAATATCTGTATATCTGAATGCATATAATTTAGAAAGTGAAAGCACCTTTTGATCCTTCCCAGCCTTTCCAGCAGTTTGGCATATGTTCACCCAAATCTCGTAATACATTTATGTATGTGTATATGGGTATGTGTGCATATGCTTCACTTAACCATACATCTGAGATATCCTTGAATGTCAGTACCTAGAGATCTGTCTCATTCTTTTTAACGGCTGCAGTGAGTTGCACTGTATGAGTGTACCATAGTTTATTTATCCAATAAACCCAGAGAATCTTACAACACAGCTTGTACTTTCAGACAGAGGAATTCCCTCTCCACCATCTCTGCGGGATGCTAGCCCTGACCACACAGGTCTTGGGTTTCCTTGGGTACAGACAGTTTTGATGCATCTAAGTCTCTGGGGTGGTGTCTTTATTTCTGCCTCGTTTCAATGGCGGGCTGTTAAGTCATGACTAAGAGAGGCTTCCAGCTGTTTCTGTGTCCAGGATATTTTAAAGGTGTACAACAGTTCAGGTAGATAACCTGCAGAATCACGGCCACACAGACGTTAGAGGTCCCCGATGGTTCATCCTTGGCCCTTTTATCTTTTCAGGCTATATAACCTCATCCACTTCTTTGACACTCAGATCATTTTTTCTGGGTTTGAAATATACCTGCCTCCTGTGCATCTCTGCCTACAGGTGTAGACACTTTGACCATGGTCACAACTGACCCATCTTTCCTTCAAGCTCCCTCTTCTCCTCCAGAAGTTCCACCTAGTTGGACCCTCATGAGATACTGACTTTCATCCTTGTTGATGACTGCCATCCACTCCAGGCCTATCATCACTTCTCTTATTCTGGCCATTGCAGAGCCCCTGACCACACTTGTCTTTCTCCAACCCATGCAGAGTCACTTTCAGAAAAAGCTCATCTGACCACATCCCATACAGACCCCTTCCCCCTGGCTCTCCACCTCCTGCAGAGCAAAGCCCAAGTACAGAACACCTTCCATATTCTGATGCTCTGCCTTCCTTTTGACCCTCATCTGCTGCTCTGCACCGGTATTTGACTGCCACCTCTTTGGCTACGCTGATTCTTCTCTTTGGATCACCCTCCCCACCTCTTTCTTTAAGTCCGAGAAGATATTTCTTCCTGTAAGGAGGCTCCCCTGATCACCTAGACTAGATTAGATACTTCCATTTTCCAATAAGACAGCCCCTGTCTCTACCACTGACCTTACCTCATGCAGTGAAATCATCCATATGCACTCTCTTTGTGAATTCTCCAAGGGGAAGACCCTGCCTTACTCAGCTTTATATCCTCGGCTCTTAGCACAGGAACTGATGCATAACACATATTCGGTGTACACGGGATGGACAGATGGATGAATGGAAGCATGTATGTATGATGGAAGGATGGATGGGTGGATGGATGGATGGTTGGGTGGATGGATAGATAAGTGGATGGATGGAAGGAAAGATGGAAGGGTGAAGGATGGATGATTGGATAAGTAGATGGAAGGAAGGATGGAAGGGTGAAGGATGGATGGATGGATAAGTAGATGGAAGGAAGGATGGAAGGGTGAAGGGTGGATGGATGGATAAGTAGATGGAAGGAAGGATGGAAGGGTGAAGGATGGATGGATGGATAAGTAGATGGAAGGAAGGATGGAAGGGTGAAGGATGGATGGATGGATAAGTAGGTGGAAGGAAGGATGGAAGGGTGAAGGGTGGATGGATGGATAAGTAGGTGGAAGGAAGGATGGAAGGGTGAAGGATGGATGGATGGATAAGTAGATGGAAGGAAGGATGGAAGGGTGAAGGATGGATGGATGGATAAGTAGATGGATGGATGGATGGATGGATGGATGGATGGATGGAAGGAAGGAAGGATGGGAGAGTCTGAATACCTGCCGGTGCTACTCTGGTTTCAGGCATCAGTGGAATGGAGCTGGGTAATTTGAGGTAGCTCAGATCCTTCCCTTTCATTCATGGCACAATGTCCTCTGCCCTGGAAGATCAGTAGGGAGGTAGCAAAGTCTGGAAGGAGAAATGATTCTCCCTTCACCTTGTCTCGGGCACCGCCCTAGGAGCCCCTCCTGCAAAGCCTGAGGGAAGATTGGTTCTCTCAATGTGCTGTGAGAAGCTCATAAATAAAAGGTGAGGGAGGGGGTGTTACTGGTTGCAGTGTAGGCTTCCAAGGCACCTGGGCCAGAAACAAAGAACAGGTTAACTCACCAATGGCCAAGGTGGGGTTTCCCTTAATGGCAGGCTCCTTTGGTCTCTCTACCTGACAATGTTGATAATATCAATCATTAACTAACAAGAGGGGTCTACAGTATAAGGCGCACAATCTGTGTTCCATATACCACGGGCAGCCTGTTCCCATCATGGTCAGCGTCATCCTCAGGGTCACCCTAGCAGTTAGTACCACGTAGCATATGGCCTTCCATTTACAGGGAGGGTTCTCAGGGCTATGAAACTTGCCCAGGTATTTAGTGGCAGGACCAGACTCCAGTCCTAAGCAGTCTGACCCCCAAGCCTGCCCTCCAGCTGCACCCAAAGCGGGAAGGGTTGAGGACCCGAAGTTTCATTTTCTTCACTAACTGGAAAAGAAGCTGGTGCAAAAGGATTCCAGCTGGCTGGGAAGTGGCCGAGCCGAGTGGGAGCCCAGCTCATTCTCTGCCCGCTCTTCCACGTGGGCACGAGCAGGGTGAGGGTGAGGGTTCTGGGGTCGCAGTGCCAGGCGTGCCAACACGCTACTCCGGGTCTCCAGGGACAGACTTTTTAAGTCCCGAGCCTTCGACTTTTCGATTCTCAATGCAAATGCTTCTCCCACTGATTTGTTACCGTATCCCTCTCAAATAAAGGGATTGACAGGCTGTCTAATTTCCCTGTGCCTTCTCGACATGAGCGCTGTGAGCACGGGCCTGATCCTCTGCACTGGGAGTTTCTCATTTACAATGCAGGCTGGAGAGGCTCATCCATATGCAAAGACGAGGGCCAAGCTATCAACAGTCAGGAACGAGGGAGAGGGGCTTTGTGAGCCAGCAGAGACTACCGGTGACCTGGGGGTGCTCTGAGACCTCCCAGAGTCCTCTCCAATGATTACATCTTCTGAATCTAAGAAACTTTAGGTCAGCGTAGACAGTGAGCATTTTTTTTCTTTTTTACCTTCACATTAATCTCTTACATCTTGGATAATAAAATAGAATTTTCCCCCAAAGGGTGCATTGAGAATTATCATATCTTTTGAAGAGATTCAGATAGATAAAGGACTTCTTATTCTTTTTCTTCATTTTAAAATAACTTCAGAGTTGCCCCAAACGGGGAAAATGCCTCCTTTCAGTCATTCTAGTTCTTTTTCATTTATTTTTTTATTGAACTGTACAATGCAGTAAAGTATACAATTCTTAAGCGCATAACAGCTTGATGAATTTTTACCATACGTGCACCCATGTGTCCACCACCCAGATCGAAATATAGAATATTCCCAGCACCCAAAAGGGGACACTGTCATGTCGCTTTCCAGTTGATAGCCTCTCAAGTAACCACTGTTCTGACTTCCATCATTATGGATTAGTTTTGTCTGATTTGAACTTCATGAAAGTGGAGTCACACAGGATGTATTTTTTTGTGCTGCGTCCTCATTTGACACATACTTAGCATTGAAAGCTGGGTGTTCCCTAACCAGATACGTAACCATATATAACCAAATGGTCCCTGGTTAAAAGGTCTTTATGAAAGTATGTGAAACAACTGATGTTCTTTGCAAAAAGGAGAGGAACTTTAAGGCTTTTTATCTACCCCAACCCCTGTAAGTGAAAACCATGGGATTAATCTGCACCACATCTGGATAGCCTATTGAGGATGGATTGCTTGAAATATTTTAACTGGTCTACTCAAAATCCACTTTGGAGGAGGTGGAGGAGCCCTTCAAAGACTTAGCCAGATGATGCAAGAGAAGCTGCAAGCACTGATGTGTGATAAAGTTTATTTCTCACTCTGGCCCACCCAGGGTGAGTAGCAATATGGATTTATTTATTTTAGGATAGTTAATGATTCTTCTAAATGATGTAGTAGAGGAAAGTTGGTGGTCAAATGAATCTGAGAAGTATTTCATGCTCTATCTCCATCTTGGAGATTTATAATGCTCATTATCAATTAGCATATTAAAGGTACTGATAAGTCCTGCTGCAAAGATAGCTATTTAATTTGGTTGAATGAGCATCAACTAAACATCTTTACCACAGAACTCTCTTAAAATGGAGATTATTTTTCTATCTCAAAGAGCTCGTTTTCCTATAACCTAGGTACTAAAATCCAGCAGTAAGTAAATCAGTCTTTGGGTAGAAGATTTTTACATTTACGTTTTAGTTCTGATAAACATAGGGGCTGCATCTGTATTTTCTCAGATTGTCCTGAGACTTTAAAAAATATTTAAATGATCAAAGTGAAGATAATATCCCCTTCAAAACTTTTTCAAAATATGAGTGGAAATACCCATTTAGGGAAAGATTATTTTATTGGTTTTATGTAAACTTCATTTTTCTTATTCTGAAGCTAATTATTTTGAATCACAGGAGCACCAGAAAGGCTTCTCTCTCCCATAACTATACTGCTGCCTCAAAAAATCAAGAGAGATGAACCCCAAATGGAACTGAAGGCCCCTGAGCTGGCAAGGGAAGGTCATGGGTGAGCAGGGAAGCGATAGTTATCAGAGAATCATGCGAGACAGTCTGTAATCAGGGTTTATTATCTCTTTTAACTTTTTCTTTTCTCTGTGATGTGTTTTGGAGCAATCAATAAATGCTTCCAGAATTCCTCCCCGTTCTCCACAGAGGTCCAGATTTCCTGTCTGCAGGAATCCCATAGAGTTTCATCAGTTAAGAATCTATCTCATTATCAGAGGGACATCTTATTAGTTTTTTAGCAGAAGTTTCTGCTAATTTTCTAATTTATTCATATGCTCTCTGCCAGCCTCTGGGCATCCATGGACCATTTTCAGCTTACTTTTGTTTGGCCAGACAGGAAGTCTGCTTGCTGCTTTTAATTGTATTAAGTCCTTTGGAGAGAGGGAAGGTTCACAGGGGACCTGACAGATTTTATTGCTCAAAGAAGACACATTGCAAGTTTCATGATGCTTTTGCATCGTCTGATCTAAACATTTGCACGAGAGATTGAAAAAAAGAAAGCCTTCTTCATATAATGTTTTATTGTCTCAGATTGTCAGTCTGTGCTCATGGACTAAATTCGACTAAATTCAATATATAATCAACACACAATTTTAGCACTTTTATCCTGCGCTGGATTTGGAGAGGGATTCTCAAAAGAGAAATCTTAGCCCTGCTTCTCAAGGAGTACACAGCCTGTTTGGAGATTCAGGCCATCTAGTTTAAAAAAAAAAAAAAAACAAAACTAGTCATAAAATAATAATAGATGGGTGGTATAGATGGAAAGGACAGTGCTTAATGCGACCTATCACTGTTCTTAGTGCTATAAATGTATTAACTCTTTTACTCCTCAACCCTATGAGGTATATATTATTATTATTTCTGTTTAAACGTGAGGAAACTGAGGCACAGAGAGGTCAAGACACTTGCCCAGGGTCACACAGCTAGTCAGTGGCGAGGTGGGGCTGTTATAGGCTTTCAAGAGGAAACTGACTTTTATTGAGTATATACTGTATACCAGCTCTCATGATAAATTATTTCACATACCGTTTGGTTTAATTTTCAAAAAAGCTTTTAAGGCAAAGACGTATTATATCCACTTTTATAGATAATGAATTGAGACTCAGCAATGTTGAGTAGCTTGCCCAGAGTCATGGAGCATCTAAGTGGCAGATCCAAGGTTCAAATCCAGGTCTGCCTGATTCTAAATTCCATTCAACTGCACCGTGTATGTTAAGCCAGACCTATAGCTTCTCTCTCTAGCTAACTAGCTTTTTATAAAAATACATTGACACACAGACACACACAGACACATACACACACACACTCACATACCCCTCTTCCCTAGCCCCCAGTGGCTCGATTTACTCCAGCCATGGAGTGCTGTCACAAAGGGGCCCCCTGGGAGTGGCCTCACCGGGCCCCTCTATCGGAACTTAACCCAGAGCTGGAGCGACCAGGGAGAGTTATCCCCGCCTTCAAGGCAGACACCTGGCCCGGGCTGCCCCTGGGAATGTGCCCTGAAAACTTATTTAAGGGAGGCTATCTCCTGCACCCCTTTCTGAAGGTAAGGGCTGGTCGCTCTACTTCCCACCAGTGCAGGGACCCTGAGCTGCAGAAGTGAGCCTGGCTGACCCTGGGTGAGGACTCAGCTCAGGGAATGCCCAGTGGACGTTCGTGTGGCCAGAAGGGCTGAGTCACCTCTGAGGTCATCTGCAGATAGCCTGCTTGGCTCCCTCCTCGGCCACTGTGGACCCGGGTCACTTGAGCGCTCTGGCTCAGCACGGGGAGAAACGAGGGCTGATCTGGCAGAGAACGCGCCTGGAGGAACTACGAGCGTCTCCCACACCCCAGCCCCACCGTCAGTTGCTGAGCGAGGAGGGGATTGGCTTGGCTCTCAGGGGACCTGGAGTCCTGCCCTGGTTCTGCTGCTTGCTGGTTACGTGACAGTGGGCAGGACCCTCACCCCTCTCCTGGCCTCCTTGTCCTTTGGGTAGAGCAATGGGGTCTAATAACAGACCCCGTCAAAGGATGCTGGGTGATGAAATGAGACAGTAAATGGAAACTGCCCAGGAGGTTGCTGGAGGCTGCAGGCTGCTCTCCCTTTCCTCAGTGGTCTTATCACCGTCTCTAGCCCAGCCCCCCGCAATCTCACGCGCTCTCCCACCCCTGGGGCTGCTGGCACTTGTCAAGAAGGCCACTGTTGCATGAGGGCCAACTCACATTCTTGCCTTGCCACCTGGGGACCGGTCAAGAGAGAGCAGGAAAGGCAAGGACGATCACGTCACTTAGGATGGAGACCAGCTCCTTCCTCGGGGGCCCCAGGACCTTCCTGCCTGTTTGCTCCAAATCGTGCCAGCCTTTGCCCCTCTCTCTACCCCAACCGTGCTGACCTTTGAGTTAAGCGAACCCATAACTTCCTTCTTCCGGCCGGATCTTTGCATCTGCCGTTACCTCTGCTAGAAGAGAGAAAACGCTTATTTTCATTCTCAGTTGTCACTTCCTCGGAGAAGCCTCCTGACCTGGTCACTCCTGCCTCACGATACCGTGCACCTCTTCCTCTCGCTAATTTAATCACTTCCCTTCCCCTTTTCCTTCTGCCCCATTGTATCCCCATGGCCTCCCGCAGTGTCTGTACACGGCGGTCCTGATGCACATTTATGGATGGAAGGAAGGAAGAAGGAATGGGGCCTGGCATGCACTGTGAGAAGTCGACAGCCTGTCCCTTGTTCCAGGACTCGGTCCAGTCACAGCATCTTCGCCTTGTGGGGGGCTGGCCGCCTGGTGATCACCACCTGCAGCCGCCACCCCGCCCCTCCCCGTGCGCATGCTCAGTGCTTCATAGTGCGTGGACGTGTGCACGGAACTTCTGATGGCGCGTGGGAAGGAGCGGGTGACGACCTAGGTGATGGGCTGGAGATTTCCCGTCAGGCTGCGCTCCCCCTTATCAAGCAGGACGAGCTGGCAGGCTGTGTTTTAATCAATTGATAGCATCGCTTGGCACCCGGCAGGCAGCTCAGGTTTTGTAAAAGACCAGGTGGCTGGTTTTCCCATCTCTCCATCCTCGCAGAGATTTCACTTTGGGGGCAGAAAGCGGCTGCCAGGCTTCTGCTGGAACATTGGAGAGGGGCCAGGGCTTTGCGTGGTGCACTTCCCCTGCAGAAGGAAACGAACCCCAGATAGAGGGGAGAAAAGAGAAGAAGGAAAGTGCCAAGAAAGTTCTGAGGGAAATGAAACTGTCATATGACTGTGGTCTCCCCCTTTTTGAGAGGAGGGGCTGTTAGCAACCAGGACGAGTTTAGCTCAAAACTCAAGTCAGTTGAGTCCCTTTAAGGCGAATCTTGTCCACCTGCCCAGCCCTCTGCAGTGACAGACACTTCACATCTCCTCTCCTCCTCATGGCCCCCCTAGACCTGCTCCCATGACCCAGCCCTTTCTGCTTTCATTGTCCGTCCTCTGTCTGCAGTCTCTGCTGGCTCCAGGCTGACCTCCAGTTTTGGGTCAGAATAGTTTTCCCAAAGTCTGAGCAGGTCATACCCTATTGCAATGGGGGCACCTTCCTGTGACTGTCCCCCCTGCCCAGATGGGTGCTTCTCAAGGCGCATGCCTTCTGATGACCGCTGCTCTAGTGCCAGGACTGGCATTGAGTCTGGGACGCAGAAGGAACTCAGAACATGTTTATGAATAAATGGATTTATGGATGAATAGGTGAATGGATGGATAGATGGATGGATGAATGAATGAATGAATGGATATATGGATGGATAGGTGGATGAATAGATGGATGGATGAATGAATGAATGGATATACAGATGGATGGACAGACTGACAGATGAACGAATGAATGGGATTGTTAGGGGCAGGGAGAGGTAAACAGGCCTGGGGGATGTGCTGAAATGGGGCAGAAGTGTTAACAGTGGATATACTGAGATGGTACACAGTGGTCAGCACCAGACTCTAGAATCAGACTGGCAGGGTTTGTGTCCTGATGACTTTGGGCAAATTGTTTTGAGTGACCTAAGGCCAGCCTTTCTCATCTGGAAAATGGCATTGGTAGCAGGGCCTCCTTCAGAGGGTAGCTGTGAGGAATGAATGAGATAAATCATGGGATGTGCTTGGTACCAGACCCGGCAAGTAGGTAATGCTCAGAACCTGAGAGTGGTGTTTAAGATAATGATGAAGAGGGGGAGGAGGAGGAGAAGGAGAAGGTAGAATAGGTCATGTTGGAGAGGAGCACGTGTGTGGGGTCTACATTGCTTTGGTGTCCTTACAGGTCCTCCGAGCCTCTGTAACTATGCCCAGGCTCCCTGAAGGTGCTCCTTCTTTTGTGCTTGCCTTCGGAGCTTTATGTGGTTTGTCCACAACCCTACCGCTTCCTGTTGCCTTATCTTGTTAAGGACCCTAAATCTCCCCAGGACAGTTCTTGCTCTCACTATGGTACCTTGCATTTGACATTAGGCATCTTGTTTATTGCTCAGGGTAGGTTCATAGCTGTTTTTAAAAATCAGTGCAAAAAAACATACAGTTTTTATGCAGACAGTATTCAACATTTTACAAGACATATTCAATGCGGGTGTTCCTGGTTAGGTGCATCTCCTCCAAGTAGTGGTTCAGGGACGCCAGAGTGTGACTCTACCATTTCCTAGATCGCTCTTCTCCTCTCCACTCAGACAGCAGATGGAGAGAGAGAAGGAAAAGGATCAAGTGGGAAACATTTATGGACCAGGCTGGAAATGGCATCATTTACCCCACCCATATTTTATTGGCTGGGACTGAGTCACATGACCATATCTTACCTGCAAGGGATGCTGGGGAATGTAGTCTAGCCTGTCTTCCCAGAAAGAAAGGGAAACCCACCCTCCATGTTCACTCTTGGCTGAGACACAGCCTTTGGTTCATGGTACACTGATCTGTCACCTCCAAGCCAGCCCTGTCTGATTCCAGCCCTAGCCCCTGGGATTCCATCCTGTATAGAACCACTGCCGTCCCTGCCCAGTCCTCCTGTCATATGCCCATAGTGAATTCTGACAGGACATCTGGATGCCAGGTCCAAAATAGAGCACATCACCTGGCCTTGGACACTTTTCTTCTGTATAATGAGGTCCACACCCTTGACCAATGACCTGGAGGAGGACCCTTCTCCCCTTTCCTTTCTCCTTTCTCCCTTCTCCCCTGCTTATCCCAATCTGGGTCATACCGGTTTGTGCTTGGCATTTTTTTAAAAAATCCAAACCAATTAAAAATGTATTTTGTAAAAGAGTGGGAAAAAAAATGTCTTTCACCTCAGCTGAGAATTCCACCTGGAAAAGAATTGAAAGCGACAACATGTTACTAATTGGAGAGTTTGAGCAGTCCCTTCTGTTTGGCGTGGGTTTCAACATAACTCGTTCCAGCGCGTGGATATTCACAAGTTTACCGTTTTGGCAATTGAGGTTCTGAGAGGTGGTGGCGTCTCAGATAGACCAAGCCATGTAGTCAAGGTGTATTTGGGGACAGGCCAAGGTGTCTGTTCATCCTGTGCCCTGGAGCTTGACTCAAGGGAGAGAGTTAGTCTGGGTTTCCATGATGTCCCGTCCTCCCATTGTCGGGATGTCAGTGTCCTTTCTCACCAGCGGCCTGTCTCCTCATTGCTTTGCCCATCCCGGGAAGTAGTGTAGGACTGTGGGCATTTGAGCCATAAAGACCTAGTTCAGATCCCAGCCTCATCACTAATTAGCCCTGTGATTTGAGCCAAGCAACAATTTCTCTGACCATCAAGTTTCTCATCTCTAAACCTGGGTCAACCATGCCAACAGAATCAAATCATTGATAAGAAGTACCAGCACGGACCTTAGCACCGAGCAGTCTCTTTCCTTCCTTTCTTTCCTGTGAAGGAAGTACCGAATCCTGCCAAGGGCGCAGGGTAGAATGAGCTTCCAAACACTCCGGACTGTGGTTGGCACAACTGGCCTGCCGCCCTCTCCGAGGAAGGCGAGCTGGCTCTCCTCTGTGGAAAGAGGTGGAGGAGTCCCTCTGTCAGCAGGGAGTTGATCCCTTACAAAGTGCAGCTGTTGAAGCGTGTAGTGATAGCCCCTCCCTGGCAAATTCCATGCAAGCATGGAACCACAGTAAGGAACTGGAGTGCCAAGGCAGGTCTTCAAACTGACGCTTCTTCAGACATTGGAAATAAGCCATTCACTGCGACACATATCCAGTGAAAACAGTTATGGTTCTTGATTTATCTGGAGCCCTCACAGGGATGGTAGACTGGCGTGTGGGGCTACAACACAGGTGTGCTGTGATAGTATGCTAGGATGGTACCTAGATATACTGGGATGGAACACTGAGACCGTACACTGGTATACTAGGAACATAGCTACACTGAGATTGTGCAGTCAGATGGTACGTTGAGATGGGACATTGGTACATGGGGATGGTACATAGGTGTGCTGGGATGGTACACAGAGATGGTACACAGGTACCCTAGGATGGTATATAATAATGGTACACAGGTGTGCTGGGATGTTTTTACACTGGGCTGTTACCCAGGTACACAGGCAAGCTGGGAGGTGGACGGAGATGGTACATGGAGATAGTACACAGGGATGATACATGGACACACTGGGATGGTCCACTGGTATACTGGTTGCTACCCATGTACACAGGGGTGATACACAGGTGCACTGGGGTGGACCACTCGGATGGTGTATAGGGGTGGCATGCAGGTGTGCTGGTGTATAGGGGTTACATGCAGGTGTGCTGGTGTATAGGGGTGGCATGCAGGTGTGCTGGTGTATAGGGGTGACATGCAGGTGTGCTGGTGTATAGGGGTGACATGCAGGTGTGCTGGTGTATAGGGGTGGCATGCAGGTGTGCTGGTGTATAGGGGTGACATGCAGGTGTGCTGGTGTATAGGGGTGACATGCAGCTGTGCTGGTGTATAGGGGTGACATGCAGGTGTGCTGGTGTATAGGGGTGGCATGCAGGTGTGCTGGTGTATAGGGGTGACATGCAGGTGTGCTGGTGTATAGGGGTGGCACGCAGCTGTGCTGGTGTATAGGGGTGACACGCAGGTGTGCTGGTGTATAGGGGTGACACGCAGGTGTGCTGGTGTATAGGGGTGACACGCAGGTGTGCTGGTGTATAGGGGTGGCACGCAGCTGTGCTGGTGTATAGGGGTGGCACGCAGCTGTGCTGGTGTATAGGGGTGACACGCAGGTGTGCTGGTGTATAGGGGTGACACGCAGGTGTGCTGGTGTATAGGGGTGGCACGCAGCTGTGCTGGTGTATAGGGGTGGCACGCAGCTGTGCTGGTGTATAGGGGTGGCACGCAGGTGTGCTGGTGTATAGGGGTGGCACGCAGGTGTGCTGGTGTATAGGGGAGGCACGCAGCTGTGCTGGTGTATAGGGGTGGCACGCAGCTGTGCTGGTGTATAGGGGTGGCACGCAGGTGTGCTGGTGTATAGGGGTGGCATGCAGGTGTGTTGGTGTATAGGGGTGACATGCAGCTGTGCTGGTGTATAGGGGTGGCATGCAGGTGTGCTGGTGTATAGGGGTGGCATGCAGGTGTGTTGGTGTATAGGGGTGACATGCAGCTGTGCTGGTGTATAGGGGTGGCATGCAGGTGTGCTGGTGTATAGGGGTGGCATGCAGGTGTGCTGGTGTATAGGGGTGACATGCAGCTGTGCTGGTGTATAGGGGTGGCATGCAGGTGTGCTGGTGTATAGGGGCGGCATGCAGGTGTGCTGGTGTATAGGGGCGGCATGCAGGTGTGCTGGTGTATAGGGGCGGCATGCAGGTGTGCTGGTGTATAGGGGCGGCATGCAGGTGTGCTGGTGTATAGGGGTGGCATGCAGGTGTGCTGGTGTATAGGGGTGGCATGCAGGTGTGCTGGTGTATAGGGGTGGCATGCAGGTGTGCTGGTGTATAGGGGTGACATGCAGCTGTGCTGGTGTATAGGGGTGACATGCAGCTGTGCTGGTGTATAGGGGTGACATGCAGCTGTGCTGGTGTATAGGGGTGGCATGCAGCTGTGCTGGTGTATAGGGGTGACATGCAGCTGTGCTGGTGTATAGGGGTGGCATGCAGGTGTGCTGGTGTATAGGGGTGGCATGCAGCTGTGCTGGTGTATAGGGGTGACATGCAGGTGTGCTGGTGTATAGGGGTGACATGCAGGTGTGCTGGTGTATAGGGGTGACATGCAGGTGTGCTGGTGTATAGGGGTGGCATGCAGGTGTGCTGGTGTATAGGGGTGGCATGCAGGTGTGCTGGTGTATAGGGGTGGCATGCAGCTGTGCTGGTGTATAGGGGTGGCATGCAGGTGTGCTGGTGTATAGGGGTGACATGCAGGTGTGCTGGTGTATAGGGGTGGCATGCAGGTGTGCTGGGACGGTACACTGAGTACACACGCATGTTGGGAAGTATACACGGATGGTACGTGGAGATGGTACACAGCCAGCCCGTGGGGACCCTGGGACAGTTCACAGGGATGGTACACCCCAAGATTCTATAAATAAAGAGGCTAATGGACTCTGAAAGGGCCCCCCTATTGCCACATCTAAGACTCACCCCGCTGCTTGTATGTGACCGACAACGCTGGTTTGCTCTTTCCTGATGGAACCCGGAGCTATGTGCAGTGCAGGCTTTAGAAATAAGCAGCCTGGCCTCAAGTTCCGGCCCCTCCACTCTTGGCCATGTGACCTGGGACGGGTTCCTAAGCCTCCTAGCCTTCAGCTCATTGGGTAAATAAAAAACCTTCTTCGTGGGCTTGTTGTAAAGTACAAACGCACGTAGTGAGTCCTCACTCAATGTTAGCTGTATTATCATCGGCTGTTACAAATTCTCCTGCAGGGGAGTGGCTGTGGGGGCCTGGGAGACCTACGGGACCCAGCTGGAAATTGGAGCTTTACCACTCAGTAACTCTGAGGCATTGGGAGAGTTACTCTCTCAGCTTCAGTCTTCTTATCTATATAAAACAGGGTTAACAATGCCTAACTCTGAGTATTTGCTTTTTTTTTTTTAATCAGTAGCTTCATTCCACAATGAATTTCAGGCAGGTCGCAAAAACTCACGACAAATGAGACGCAAATAGAGTTCAGGGTGAAGGGAAAATCAGGATAAGAAAGCTCACAGGATATTTATATAGGCATATTAAGTCGTAGAAATATAAGGGAGCCACATGCACAGGGCCCCATGCACTGACCACGCTAGGCTCATGGTAGCAACTCAGTAAATGTTTGGTTCCCCTCCTTGGATGAACACAGGTTTTCAAGGTAGTTGTCTTAGGCTGGAAGAGAATAGGAGGCAAACAGCAGTTTTTCTACCGAGACAGCCAGCCTCACAGACTTCCGGGCTGTGCAAACCTGATCAGGCTGGTCCTGACCTGCTCGGTGACAGAATAACCACTTGGAGATCCACGTCCAGCAAATCACATCCACTGGGAGAGGAGCCGGAGTTTCACCCGTGTCCATCCCCAAGCCCACGCTCCTGGGTCCTGCAGCTCTTAAAGGGGCATCTTTCACCTGCAATGCACAACAGAGGCCCTCATGGTCATTAAGATGATCCCGTGGCACCTTTTCTCCAAGAAGAGGAGTGTCACTGACAGCTCCAGCCAGCGCCAAGTTCAAATTAAAGTAATTACAGCAGTTCCATCTCTGGATCCTTTCAACTGTTGCTCATGTCCTTGTTCCCTTATGCCCTGCAGTGCTCTGGGGACTTCTGTTGGCCTTGTCAGACATGCTTGATGTCCTTGAGGTGGGGATCGTAACCTGTGACAGGTGTGGGTTGCACTTGACCTTTTGGAGCAAGAAGCCCAGAAAAGGCCTTCAAGATGGCCACGGACAGTAACACGAATTCCTATGGCGCCTCTCCTTGAGCCTGCACACACAAGCACTTATAGGAAATCATAATTTCAAAAAAATTTCAGTGATGGAGACACCAAGGCATAGAGATGACAGGCTTCGTCGCCTAAGGTGAGACAGGAAATTGGTGACAGGAGACCTCTGTCACGTGACTCCAAATTCACTCACTCACTCACTCACTGTCATCTTGTCACCCTCCTGCCCACAGTGACACCCGTCCTCTCACCTAACACTGTCACGCACTTTGAATACCCAAATCCTCCTCTTTTACCCTCACGACTTCCTAGGAGAGGATCCTCCTGTCCTTCTCCTTTTGAAGATGAAGAAACCGAGGGTCAGAGAGGAGGTGTGAATTCGCCAAGACCACGATTCAAGGTAGGAGTAGAGTTGAAGTGCAGACTGAAGTCCGTTCTCTTAAACACTGCCCTTTACAGTCTCTAATGGCCATGCACACTTAATTGTCTTACCTTTTTATTACAGAAAATTTCAAACATAGGCAAAGTAAGCAGAATAGTGTCGTATTAGTTGTCTGCTGCTGTGTAACAAGTCTCCACAGATTTAGCAGCTCAAAACAATTCCTGTTGATCATCTCACTTACCTGGGTCCCCTACTCAGGGTCTTTCTTGCAAGGCTGCAGTCAAGGGGGACACATCGGCCGTCAGAGGTCTTTTTTCCAAGCTCGTGTGCTGTTGGTAGAATTCCTTCCAGCTGTAGGATTTGTTTCTTCAAGGCTAGCAAGAGGGAATCTCTGCTGCTGCTTTGAGTCTCTGAGCTCAGGGAAGACCTAAATCCTCTTCCAGGGGCTCACCTGATTATGTCTGACCCACCTAGGATAATCTCCCTCTTGATTAACTCAAAGTCAAACTGGTTAGGGACCTTAATTACATCTGCAAAATCCCTTTCCCTTTGCCACATAATATAAGATATCACAGGATGACAGCCCATCACATTCACAGGTTTCACCCCTACTCAAGGGGGAGGGGATTATACAAAGGTGTGGGTCACTGGGGTCCTCTTAGAATTCTGCTTACAAGTATAACCGTGTGGACTATCACGTAGTTTTGATAATGATGAACATCCTGCCTTTCCTGTTTTGTTTCCCACCCCTGCTTAATCATTATTCATTTTTACCTTTTTTAAGGTAAAACTCATACACTTTGAAATGCAGAAATCTTAGCTGGACAGTTTTGACAAAGGGATGCACCCGCATAAGCCACACCCTTACGACAGCTTAGAATATTTCCAGCTCCCCAGAAAACTCCTTCCTAGTCAGACACACTTACGTATATCCTTTCATTTTAAGAAAGCTACTACTTATGAGAAATACCTAGTGTCATCTCCAACAGAATATAGGCAATGATAAATGTCAGCTTCCTTTCAGTTTTTCTAACTTCAAATCCAAGTCCTTTATGAGATGCCATGAAGGCCAAGAGGAGGGACACAGCTGAGCTGCACGTGGCCATGGAGGGGGGGCTTCCAGAAATTCTTTGGTCAGGATGCCTGGAGAAGCCATTTGTATGCAGTGCTTTCTCTTGGCAGTGCATGGTGTGACGAGCCTCAGCTCTGCTCCCAGCACTGAGTCTGGAAAGCATGGCAGTGCTTTCACCCCCACTGTATGAGTCCAGACGTTCCTAATTGCGAGGTCTGATCGTACTCTTCTGCTTTCAGATCGCTCTCAGTACAGCTGTATGCTCTGAACACATCTGGGGCTAGGGGTGGGGCGGAATCTCACCATTGATTTCCTGATATTGAGTGGGCTCTTCTTGCCTCCAAAAGGCAGGGCTGGGTCAAGGCCGTGCTCAGGACGTTCCTCCCTTCCCGACAAAAACAAAAACAAAACAAAACAAAAAATAAAACAAAAAGGCAAAAAACAAGAAGAGCATGGCATCTGGAGAAAAAAAGAGATGTGTAATCAGACAGACGGATACTCTGCGATTTGGGCCAAGTTATTGTAACATTGGAGCCTCTCTCTCTCCATGTCTCCCAGCTCAACCTCATTGGGCTTCTATGGGTCAAATGCAGACACAACGGTTCCTGGCAGAAAACTCCTGAATTAAGTACTCCCCTTCGCTCATTTGTCTGTCTGTCCAGCCAGCCACCATCTCAGCCAGCTCTCACACCTAATATACATGAGGGATGGAAACATGGATTCATCAGACAACCAGCTCTCACAGTTAATATACATGAGGGACGGAAACATGTGGTTTCATCAGACATATTTTGTGCCCTTAGCCAGGGAGATGGGTATTTTTATAAATACCAACAGTATGAACCAGGCCGGGGTAATTTCCCCCGAAGAAGTAAATAACAAAATGCATTCAGGATTCCTGGTGGGATTATTTTTTTCTGCACCATCTGGAAAGATTTGGATAAAAGGGGACCCTCTGATCTTTAAAGACTGTAAAGAATTCTAGGCCATCCTTCTAGGCCTTCGTTCCTTCTCCTGTTTCCTCCTTGTTTCCCCTCTCTCCTGCCTCTCCCCTTCAAGGAGGTTCTCTACCCACCTCCTCTCTCCTGTTCCCTTCCTCTTGTTTTCTCCCTCTCCTTATAGACATGGGAACCCTCCTCTCTACTAAATACACTCCCTGGCTTGGTTTCTCCCCACCTGACGGTTATGAACCATAACCCCCAATCCCTCGGGCCTGTAGATGTTATAAGAAGAACCCCACGAAGAGTGACACTGGTGATTTCTCATTTAATTTTTTCAAAGATTTGATCTTTTTTTTAATTTAAAACTCAAAAACACCATTAAAACCTGCGCCCAGATCAGCTGTATCTTTAAGTGTAAAATCCATTTCAGTCGGCAAAGCCTTCGATATGGTTAAGTACTTATTTTTATTGTCTGTCTGGGCGTGGTTTTTAACTGCAGGCAGAGGATTGATCAATAGTGTCATAAACACATGCTCACCCCATGCCCCTTCCCCAAGCCCGAGCCCAGCGGAGGGGCTGAGGTCTGTGTGCCCTGAATGGTCCAGGGTGTACCAGGCCCGTGGATGTGCTCTCTCCTTATTTTGTCTGATGTTGTTTGGTATAAGCTACACGTTCTTTTCATGGTTCCCGCAACTTGTTGCAGAGGGAAACATCTGCCGGACATTTGCACCTGGGCAAGAGCGCCAGTGAGAGGATGTGATTGTGTCCTTCCTGTTGTGAGAGGCCTGGGGTGTCTCCACCTCTCCAGTGCTTACCCTGGATGGTGGCAAGTTCAGGGAACAAGAATTGTCACGTTCAATGTCCTGGTTGCCCCCTTGGATGGCGGCGCCAGGGGACCACTCCTGCATTCACTCATCTTGTTGGCACATAGAGATCCAGGGCTTGTAAAGAAAAACAAGGATTCTTTCTCCCTCCCTCCGGAGAGGAAAGCTCCAGAGAGGAAACAATGGGTCGTAGATCTTTTTCTCCCAAAATGTGACAGTGGGGTGCACACTCTGAGTGAGGGGTGTGGGTGATGAGATGGGAGTGCAGGTGTGCATACCTGCCTTGATCAATGAGTGCAAGCTTCCAGTTCTCATTTGAGTTCAGATGAAGGAAGAGAAACCAGAAGGACCCAGTTGCAATCCAGGGGAGAATGTGTTGGAATCACTGTTTTCCGTTGACCTAGGCTTAGCACACTCTAAACACCGTGTGTGTCCAGAAGTCACTAGTGGATTATACCGCCAAAGCCCTTTAGGGCAGGGGGACGGGAGCTGTGTCCCAGGGCAATGGACTACAGGTTTGGTGTGGAAAGCAACGAGACCCCTTGTCACTTCCCCAGTCCTGTGACAACGTGGACTCTCATTCACTCATTTATTCACTCTTCGTGTGTTTAGTGAGAACTGGGATTTTACTCCGTGCTGTGTGAACTAACAGGCACTGTGCTCACAGCCACCAGGACATGGGGATAGATGTCCTCTGGGAACAGCCTGGGCAGAATGACTTTCTCCCCATCGTTTGGCTAGGGGACCGCCTATTCACCCTTCAAAACCCAGCTCTGATGTCACCCCTTCTGTGAAATACAGCTGTTTCTCAACAAGCACGTTTTAGCCTCAGGGCCTCTGCACTTTCTGTTCCCTCTGCCTGGAAGGTGTCACCCCTGGGTACCCCCGCGTCTCACTCCATGGCTCCACCCAGGTCACTGCTCACAAGTTACTTTATCCGAAAAGCTTTCCTTTCTCGACACTATGACAAATAGCATCCCCAACTCTTTAGTCCCTTACTCCACTTACTTTGTCTTCACACCCCTATTCACAACCTGTAGTGTGTGTGTGTGTGTGTGTGTGTGTGTGTGTGTGTGTGTTCGCTTATTGTCTGTCCTTCCCACCAGAGTGTAAACTCTGTAAACACAGGGATCATGATTTGTTCGTGCCAGTCCTCAGGACACACCTGCTAATCACTGATTGGCTGAATCTTTCCAGAACTGGAATGTCACGCCTTAACCACTTGTTTCCTCTCTAACAGTTTTACTGAGGCGTAATTTACATACAGACCATAAAATTCACCCATTTAAAGAGTACAATTTAATGGGTTTTAGTATACTTATAAAGCTGTGCGACCATCACTGTACTCTAATTTTAGAACATTTTCATCACCCCAAAAGGAAGCTCTGCACCCACTAGTAGTCAACCCCCATTTCCCCCCAGCCTCCAAGCCCTTGGCAGCCACTCACCAACTTTCTGTCCCTATAGATTTATTTGCCTTTTCTGGGCATTTCAAATAAATGGAATCATGTAACGTGCTCTTTGTGACTGGCTTCCTTCATTTAGCATATAATATTTTTGAGGTTCATCCATGATGTGGCGTGTATCAGTATTTTGTTCCTTTTTATTGCCAGATAGTATTCCATTGTATGGCTAGAACACATTTTGTTTGTCCCTTCACCAGTTGATGGATGTTTGGGTTATTTCCACTTTTTTGACTATTGTGAATGATGTTTCTGTGAACAGTCACAAGCGAGTCTTTTTGTGGACATGTGTTTTCATTTCTCGTGGGTAGATTCCTAGGAGTGGAATTGCTGGGTCTCTAATGGCAGTTTGTCACTTTATTCGTGTCATAGATTTCTTCTTTCCATTATGAGTCTTTGAGCTGCTTGAGGGCTGGCTGGGAGTCTTAGTTATCTAAGTATTCCTCTAAGCCTTAATTCAGATTCTTACATATGGTAGCTCCTTATAAATGATACTAGAACCAGGGGAAGCAAAAGAAGCCAAGCTGAGGCCAAGACCTCCTGAGTTAGGGGAGAAGCAAGGGAAATTGCTGTGGGTTCTTTTCTTACAAGGAAGCTGAGCTTTGTCTTATGTATGAGGAAGAAAGTGTGTCTGTACTCAACAAGGACATTTTCTCCCAAGTTGTCGATAGTTTTGTTCCTATCACCTTTTAAGAGGTTTTTCGTTTAACAATAAACGTAAATGACAACCCTGATGGAAAACTTGATAATACAGAACAATAAGAAAGAAAATGGACCACCTATAATGCTACATTCCTGACATGGCCACTTACCAGATGACATCTCTGAGCTTCAGGTTTTTATATTTGTAAAGTGGGGAAAATAATAAATGTCCTGGTGACCCCAGGAGTCTGCAGTGAGGCTTAAACACAACAACGTGGGTCAAAATGTCTGAAAGTCTTTATTTATTAAGTCTCAGCATTCTTAATTAACCCTCTTCTCCTAACCCAGGGTGTGCTGAAAATTTGGAGTTGGAAAGACCAAGCTCCTCATGATGTCCCTGGATCTTTTAAGATCTGTAGGAAAAGAAGGAAGAAAATGTTTGCAGGTTGTTGGGCAGAGAGACTCTGTTGTAAAGCATAGAAAGATGTCCCTTCTACCTCACCACCCTACTCTTGACTCAGGCCTCCACAGGCATGAGAATGGTCAGCAGTAAGGTGGGCCAGTAAGAAAGTCCAACCAGTATGGACCTGTAAAATGGCACTTCTCTGGCAATTTGTTCAGCAAACATCTGCAAGAATAATGGTGAGGATTAGGGTGGAGGTGATGTGATGATAATGAACATGGTGATGATAGTGGCTTCCATTTAGTGGGTACCTACTATCTTCCAGGCATTAAGTAACGCATTTTACCTCTCCATCCATCCATCCATCCATCCATCCACCCACCAACCACCTGTCTGACTCCTATCTATCCATCCATCCATCCATCCATCCACCCACCACCTGTCTGACTCCTATCTATCTATCCATCCATCCATCCATCCATCCATCCACCCACCCACCACCTGTCTGACTCCTATCTATCTATCCATCCATCCACCCACCATGTGTCTGGCTCCTATCTATCTATCCATCCATCCATCCATCCACCCACCACCTGTCTGACTCCTATCTATCTATCCATCCATCCATCCATCCATCCATCCACCCACCAACCACCTGTCTGGCTCCTATCTATCCATCCATCCATCCATCCATCCATCCATCCACCCACCCACCACCTGTCTGACTCCTATCTATCCATCCATCCATCCATCCATCCATCCACCCACCACCTGTCTGACTCCTATCTATCTATCCATCCATCCATCCATCCACCCACCACCTGTCTGACTCCTATCTATCTATCCATCCATCCATCCATCCATCCACCCACCCACCACGTGTCTGGCTCCTATCTATCTATCCATCCATCCACCCACCATGTGTCTGGCTCCTATCTATCTATCCATCCATCCATCCATCCATCCGTCCACCCACCACCTGTCTGGCTCCTATCTATCTATCCATCCATCCATCCAAGCTTCTCTATCCCTCAGAGCAACGCTGGGAGGTATATATCATCTCCGTATTACAAATGGTGTATCTTTCCCAACTAATGGCAGACCTGCGGGAAACCCTGGTCCTTGTGATTCCAATCTCTTGTCCTTTTCCGTAAACTAAAAACTCTGAGTGCGTCTCACTGTGTTGAATAAGAGTCAGGGGTATGTAGTAGTAAAGAGCACACATTCTGCAGTCAGAGAGACTCGTGTCACTCACTCACCTGCCTATCCATCCCTCCCTTCAAAAAATATACGTATCGAGTGCCTTCTATGGGCCAAGCACTGTACTGGGCAGTGGGATCCTGGCTCTCCTTCCTGTCATACATTAAACACATCATCTACCCTCTTTAATCATCCAACCTCAGTTTTCTCAGTTGAAAAATGGGGAGAAGAATAATAATACCATTGGGTTGTTGTGAGAGTTAAATAAATTGTACTTAGCACAGTGCCTGGCAAGAGTGAATTGACAAATGTTGGCCATTGCTGTTATCAGTAATAATATTTGTATTGAGTGGGAGGACACAGACCAATTCTCTGGGAATTGACACTGGGGGTTGGTGTCACCCTATAGATCTCTGTTTCCCTAACACTTTCTCTAGCCCCGGGGAGTGGGATGACCTTGTCGCCATGCCCCCAGATGCAGCCCTCTTCCCTGGTGCCTCTGAGCTCCTAGGGTCCCAGCACCATGGCTTGCCCTGCGCCCACTGACCAGCTCTGTCAGGAAAGGGCGGACAGGCATCCCTGTTGGCAAAGATCCAACCAGGCCGAGTGTTGGGGTTCAGAGGACAAAGGAAAGGGACACTGCAAGGAAGTTCCTACTTCCTCAGAACCAGTGTTCCTATCTCCCTTGCTCACATGATCTATTGGGACATCCTTCACGTTCCAAATGTAAGCATGTCCCGGAAAAATGCCAGTGGTGGTCATGTGATGAAATGTGTTTCTTTACAAATTTACTGGCATTGTCTGAGGGAATGGGGGATGGGGAAGAAAGGAGCAGACTTCACGTTTCTGAGCAGGGTTGAGATGGCATATTTGTATTATTAACCACTTTCTGAAATCGAAGATAACTTCTATCTGTACAATGGGAACACTGTGAATCCCTATTATGAGGGGATTTATGAGTTCAAATGAAACCTTGTACATAAAAGTGCCTGGTTCTGCACAAAAATAACCATTTTTTTCCACCTTGTAAATTATTTCATCTTCGTATCGCTCAGCAAAGTGACAATTTTATTATCCCCATTTACAGGGAGGAAATGGAAGCTCAGAGAGGTAACTTTACTCCCCTAAGGCCACACAACTAATAGGTGGGAGAACCCATCTCTGAGCCCAGGTCTGTCTGAATCCCAAGCTTTGTTCTGTGTTCTTTGTGCTCTGTTCTTTTTATATATATATATATGTATTTTAATTTATTTTTGGTTGCATTGGGTCTTCGCTGCTGCGCGCGGGCTTTCTCTAGTTGCGGGGAGCAGGGGCTCCTCTTCGTTGCAGTGCACGGGCTTCTCATTGCAGTGGCTTCTCTGGTTGTGGAGCACGGGCTCTAGGCGCATGGGCTTCAGTAGTTGTGGCATGTGGGTTCAGTGGTTGTGGCTCACAGGCTCTAGAGCGCAGGCTCAGTAGTTGTGGCGCACGGGCTTAGTTGCTCCACAGCATGTGGAATCTTCCCAGACTAGGGATCGAACCCGTGTCCCCTGCATTGGCAAGCGGATTCTCAACCACTGTGCCACCAGGGAAGTCCTGTGCTCTGTTCTTAACCAATCACCATATCTTTACCACAAGGGTCAGCAAACTTTTTCTGTAAAGGGACAGATACTAAATCTTTTCAGCTTTGTGGTTCAGATGTTGCCACCACTCAACTCTGCCTTTGTAGCATGAAAGCAGTCATAGACAATATGGAAACTAGCAGACATGGCTGTGTTCCAATAAAACTTTATTTACGAAAACAGGCAGGGGACTGAGTTGGGCCCACGGGGCTGTAGTTTGCCCATCTCTGCTTTAGAGCCAGGCCTGGGCACCTGGAAAACACCATGAAGGGGGTTAAGGCCTAAATGCCTGCTGACATGAGGGCAGCTGTAGCCTCTCCAGAACGTTTGCTTGTCACCCCAGCATAACTCTTCATATGGAAGATGGCTCTTAAAAGGAAGGGTGAGCCTGCGATTGATTGAAGGCAATCAAAGAAAGCAGGAGGATTAAGTACAAGAGATCTCCATTAGAAGGGTCTCCTCCGTGTAGCCTTCCTGACTGAGGACAAGAATAGCCCGGCTGATTTATAATGCTCCCCGGAGTATTTGCTTCTCTGGTTTCTTTTCTGTCCCCTGGATTATCTTGTCCTCAGCCACCCCCTTTCCCCAGATCCCGAAGAATTTGGACCTCTCCAGGCACGGAGGCCACGTTACCACTGTCTGCGCCTCCCACCAGTACTCTGTCCACCCCTCTGTGCCAACACCCTTGGGCGGGGTGAGCTAGGGTGGTGCAAATTAAGGATACGTGTGTCTTGAGGCTGGTGCTCCCTGGGTCTGCTCCAGACCTGTTTCTGGGACAGCAGGTGCAGCTGATCACTGACACCAAAATACATTCTTAAGGCGAGGGCAGACGGGCCAAGCAAGAGAAGGTCTCCCGCCCTCCCAGGACATGGCTTTCTCCAGAGGACACATTTGCCGTGAGGACACCCCAGTGTTAATCCTCTCACCCAGGAGATCTAAGCGTGGGTCAGCATTTTAGCCGAGGGCTGGCCTCACGCAGGGGCATCCCCCCAGAGCTGTCTGGCCAGCCCAGGGCAGCAGTAAATCACACAGCAAAAGGCCCTTCTTGGATGCCGTGGCTGGTGGGGACTCCGTGGGTGTCATAAATCAGGAGCTCACCCCATTTTACTCGTACCTTCCACGTGAATATGCAGGGGCCTTCCTGGCCTGGGGAAGAGAAAATGGTGGCGGATGGCTTGAGCCAGGGCTGGGCACCCGTGGAGACTGTCTCTTTGTCAACTTATTACCTGAGATTTATGCGTGACACAGCCAGGTCTGCTCGGTGACACATTCTAATTTAATTAAATTTCTGTTGGATTGATGTCTGATCAATCAATAATGTTAATGTTTTTGCAATTTGGAGATTAAAGTATGGTCAAGCCATGGCAAACCCCCCCCCAGCGCCATCCACTTACTTTAGAATGTTCTTTTGGAGGAGACTTGCCTGCCTGCCTGCCTGCCTTGTTTTTTCCCCTTCTCCCTTCCATATTTAAACATTTATTAAGTGTCTAGGATGTGGAGATTGGACAAGATGGAAATAAGGCTTAGAGCTGTGGTATGCAAACCTGAGAGTCCCCTCGAGGATTTGTTAGGAAAGAGATCCTTGGGCCCCACCCCCCGGAGTTTCTGATCTGGTAGGTCTGGGATGGAGGCCAGGAATCTGCATTTCTATCAGAGCCCAAGTACAGCTGATGCTGGCCCAGGGACCCACTCTGAGGACCACTGGCTTGGAAGTTAAGGGCTCAAACTCTGGAATCACCTGGGTTCAGGTCCCACTTACAGGCTGTATGGCTTCAGGCAAGTAAATTGATTTCTCTGTGCCTCAGTTTCCTCATCCATAAAATGGGGAATAATAATGGAACCTAATTCATAGGATTGCTGCAAGCAGTAAGTGAGATTCTGCAGTGCCTAGGAAACACCCAGCATGGTTCCTGGCATGCAACAAGCACTTGGTCATTGTCACCTCTTTTTGTCCTGGAGAGGAAAGCAGCTATGGTACTGCCTGCCTGGAGTTTCCCACCTGGAAGGGTGCACAAATATAATGATCAAGGCAATGAGAGGCTCTGATAGGGGTATTTAACCTAATCAGGGAGGTCAGAGAGGACCTCCTGGTGAAATGGAGCTGAAATTTGAAGGGAGGGAGGGGTAAGGAGCTAACAATGGAAAGAGGAGTCTGGGAGGCTGGCATCCTTGGAGGCCATTTCAATGGGTTTGACCAGTATCCTTAGCCCAATGGGGAGACAGTGGAGTATTTTAAACAGAGGAGGTGACAAAACCATATATGAACATTGAAAAGATCTTTCCAACTGCCCTTTAGGCGAATGGCTTGCATGGTGGCGAGAATGGATATCCCAGTAGCATACACTGAATTAGCCAGGCCTTGAGCTCTGAGATTCTGTTTCTCTCTGGAGATCTGACTCCCCAGTGGTCCCTCTCCCATATTGGTGGGTGAGATGGATTTGAAATACCCTGTCCCAGTCTATGTGATAATTAACTTGTATGGTGTGGAAGGTGCCATGTTGAATGGTCATCTGGACTCTGAAGACCTAGAACATGTATTGTCTTTTCTTAAGGATTTTACTAACATGACACACATCATTTATCTGCAGAACAATTGCCAACAAGCACATACATTCAAAAAATCTTTGCCAACAGCCAGTTGGGTGGACCAGATCAGGAGGTTGGAGGTGCCACCCTGAAGAAGACTGACCTTTAAAGTCTCTGGGTTAGTGTGGGAGACCAGCTCTAATTCAGGATTTTAGTTTAGTTTATTATTACTTTTTTGAAATCCCAGAATCCCTATCGAAGATGCATGAATATTTTTCATTGTTGGTTCAAAACAGAGCTCAGATCAGTCTCAAGTGATGTAGCCTGAAGAGAATTACTGAGAGAGAGATGGCTTCAAGTTCAGGATGGCATTAATGGGCATAATTTAAACCTATTAGTCATTTCTTTCTAAATGTATGCTTTTTTTAAAAAATGTTTATTTCTTTGTTTGTTTTTGGCTGCGTTGGGTCTTCGTTGCTGTGCACGGGCTTTTCTCTAGTTGCGGTGAGCGGGGGCTACTCTTCATTGTGGTGTGCAGACTTCTTACTGCGGTGGCTTCTCTTGTTGCAGAGCATGGGCTCTAGGCACACAGGCTTCAGTAGTTGTGGCACGTGGGCTCAGTAGTTGTGGCTCGCGGGCTCTAGAGTGTAGGCTCAGTAGTTGTGGCGCACGGGCTTAGTTGCTCTGCGGCATGTGGGATCTTCCCCGACCAGGGCTCGAACCCGTGTCCTATGCATTGGCAGGTGGATTCTTAACCACTGCGCCACCAGGGAAGCCGTATGAATCATTTTTTATTCATACGGATTTGAGAGCACATCACTGTCTGCCCTCTGTTACCTGTGCCAAAGCAGGTAGGAGATGGGGAGTCCAAAGGGAGTGAGGTACAGAGGAATCCCAACCCCCATTGCTCCAAGATTCATGATCCTGTGTCTCATCAGGGATCATAGAGGCCTGAATTAGGAGGGCTGGACTTGCCTGGAGAGACCTAAAAACCAGAAAAACTCTTCACCTCTTTTAAGATATCTCCCAGCCTCGGAATTCTCATTTTGGGTATCAGACCCATTCATGTATTCACCTATTCATTCATCCCTTTAAGATATCTCCCAGCCTTAGAATTCTCATTTTGGGTTTCAGACCCATTCATTCACTCATTCATTCATCCTTGTACTCAACAATCAAGGAACCGCAGCAGGGGACATCTTTGCCAGGTCCAGGAGATCTGCAAAAAGATTAATATCTACCAATGTATTCATCAGAATAATATTAATAATTGTTAGCATATATTGAGTGTTTTCCCCATGAGAGGTACCATATGAAGCCCTTTACCTATATCACCCCATTTTTTTCTCACAGCACCTATTGGACACAGAACCTATTATAGCTTCCACTTTGCTAGAGAGGAAATTGAAGATCAGAGAGATTAAGTCGGTTGGCCAAGGCTACACAGCTAGTGACAGTGGCACTGAAACGTAAACACACGTCCGTCTGATTAAAAAATAAGAATACATGTTTTCAAGTATGTTTTTAAGACCTGTTCTGCGATCAGTTCTTCATCCAGATAGTTACTGAAAACACATAAAACGTCCGGCCCCTGTGGAATGATTCTAAGGGCTTTCTCCCTGGTGGCTGTGGATCATTCAGTCAGCATCTGAGGGATTTGAATGGTTGGTTATCCAGCTACAAATTCACCTAAAGTTACTATAAACTAGGCCACATTTCTCCTTGCTAAGATTTTGTCCCATGCCTTTTAAGCCATTTCTACACAATTCCCTTGAACTCCCAGTCTATTAGTCCTTTATAAAAATCCTTGTCCTTAACGCAAGCCATAGTGACAACTGGGTCCTTTCTTGGAGTACTTACTATCTTCAGTAACCTGTTTCTGAATTTGCTGGAAATCAGGGGCAAGGGCTAGCCTACTTCTGGGATCCATCTTGACCCTTTTAGAAACCGAGGACATTTTCCTGTGACCTGTCACGTACCTGGTTTTTAACTGCCAGCTATTGGCAGTATTCAGTGACGCTATCTACCATGTGCCCTGCGGAGCTACACTTATTTTAGAGCAGAATTTCCAAAATGTCAGCCTTGGGCTGAGCCTTCTCTGCAGATGAGTATTCTTTGGGTCTGCACGGCATTTTGAAACAATTCTGAATTCTATGCCAGCATTTAAAAATCTGGGCAATTCAAGTATAAAACCACTCAGGGTCTGGTTTGCCTGGAAGAATGTGAAGATGGGACAGCCCTGTTCTGTATCAGCTGTGGTCCCCAGCTCACTGGTCCTCTTACTTAGTACCACGAGGCCACATCTACACCCACTTTATAATTTACCTGCCTCGTCCCAGTAGCCGTCTGAGTCATCCCCCCAGGTGTAGGCATTCACCCTGTATTCTTCCAAAATTAATGCTTAATTCATGCTTCACGATGCAGGCTTGATCCTTTCCAGCTTTAGATCTCATTCCTTAGGGGAGAAGGTGCAAGCAAAGTACGAGGAGAGAACTTCTGCTTTCTTGCTGTCATCTGTTCGAATTGCATCATCTGTTCCCAATCCCTTCCTTTTCCTTCTTGCTCCAAACATAGCTCAAGAAGCCCTTTTTCTCGTCCTTAGCAATTTCTTGCAAGCCTCAGCTCTTTCTAGGTTTTGTCTCCTCACACCCTTCTTAGGGATGCAGTGTCAGTTCACATTTGTTTTAGGGTGGGATGGTGCGTCATAGAACGATACATCTGCAAAACAACTAAATTAGAAATAGAACCACATTTCCAAGTTCACAGTGGGATCTATCGCGTCAAAAAAAAAAAGAATGCAGTTTAGAAAAAAATCTTAATAAACAAATGTTAAGAAATGTTCAAAAAAAGAGGCCTAAGGTGTTTGAGAAATTCATGTTTTTACACATCCAGTGCCAATTTAGGTGTCCTATGCTGACTTGTGGAAGGTCCAGGAAGGGTTTGACTTGACCAAGGATTTGACTGTATGTCAAACTTAGTCTTAATTGGAGCCTTAAACAGGTGCAGTTCCAGTTTCCATAATGCATGGGGCCCAGTGAGTATATTTGGTGTGGTAGCCAGAGAAGGTTGATGTTGCCTGCCATGCAGGTCTGCCATAATTCATAGAAGACATGGAATCTTCCAATCAAATTGTCATTGGATGTTAATGATATCTGCACCTGCTGTCTTCAAACAGGGTTGGAAGGAGGCCTTTCAGGGCATCAAGCTAAGTTGGCATTTAACAAGAGCAGCAAGAGTGATCTTATTAAAATGTAAATTCAGATCAGATCATTACTTTCCTTAAAACCATCCAGTACCTTCCACTGCCTGTAGATGAAAGCCCAACTCCTTACCACGGCCCATGGCCCTGTGTGAGCCAGCTCTGGCTGCTTCTCCAAGCCCCTCTCTGGCCTCTGCTGCCTGATCTTTTCTTTCTATCCCAAGGGCCCTTCTCTGTGTCCTCTAAACAAACCAAGCTCCCTCCCCCCTTACGTCTTTGCATTAGCCATCCCCTCTTCCTGGGATGGCTTTCTTCCCCATCCTTGTGGGGCTGCCATTCTCATTGCACTGAAGACCCCAATGACTAAAATATTCTCTTTCTAGAGTGGGCCTTCTCTGAGCACCCTGATTAAAACAGCCCTGCCTTCTGCCACTCTCTAATCCCTTGCCCTGATGTATGTGTCCTCATAACACTAAGCAAGATGACCCTAAAATACATATTTCTATTTTACTTATTATATTGCTTATTATATACCTCTCCCATAAGAACAGAAACCGAATAGAGGCAATTTATTGGTCTGTCTTGTTTGCTTCTATATCTGTAGCACCTAAAATAGTGTCTGGCATTTAGTAGGTGCTCAGTAAACATGTGTTATAGGTCCACAGGCAAGTAAGCATGGATGTCTAGAGGAAATGAATTATTATTACGTCTACAGTACACAAAATCTGCTTTGTGCTGGGTTGTGTGTGTGTGTGTGTATGTGGCCATGCTTTATGAGTGTATGTGTACGTATGTGTGTATGTGCACTCTTTCAGCTTTTTGGGGTATAACTGACAAATAGAAATTGTGTATATTTAAAGTGTACCACTTGATTCTTTGATGATTTGATATAACTTACGCATTGTGAAATGTTCTCCACAATCAAGCTAGTTAACACATGCATCGCCTCACACAGTTACCTTTCTTGTGTGTGTGGTAAGAACACATGATCTATCCTCTTAGCAAAATTTTAGTATACAATCCAGTATTGGCACTATTATCATTCTGCTGTCCAGTAGGTCTCCAGAGCTTATTCATCCTGTGTAACTGAAACTTTGTACCCTTTAACCAACATCTCCCCATTTCCCCCGCCACCCAACCCCTAACAACCACCGCTCTACTCTTGGATTTTGTGAGTTCAAGTATTTTAGATTCCACCTATAAGCGAGATCGTGCAGTATTTGTCTTCATTTATTTCACTTAGATAATGTCTTCCAGGTTCATCCATGTTCTTGCAATGTCAGGATTTCCTTCTTTTTTAAGGCTGAATAATATTCCATTGTATGTATGCACCATGTTTCCTTTATCTGTTCATCCATCGATGGACGCTTAGATTGTTTCCATGTCCTGGGTACTGTGAATAATGCTGCAGTGAATATAGGAGTGCAGATACCTCTTCAAGATACTGATTTCATTTTCTTCAGATATATTCCCAGGAGTGGGATTGCTGGATCATATGGCAGTTCTATTTTTAATTCTTTGAGGAACCTCCAGACTGTCTTCCGTGATGGATATACTGATTTACATTTTCACCACCAGTGTACAAGGGCTCTTTTTTCTCCATATCTTCACCAATACTTGTTATCTTTTGTCGTTTTGATAATAGCCATCCTAACAGGGTGAGGTAATATCTCACTGTGGTTTTGATTTGCATTTCCCTGATGATTAGTGATGTTGAGCACCTTTTCATAAACCTGCTGGCCATTTGTATATCTTCTTTGGAGAAATGTTTATTCAGGTCTCTTGACCATTTTTAATTTTAATTTAATTTAATTTTTTTTGCTGTGGAGTTGAGTTTCTTATATACTTTAGACACCAACCACTTATCAAATACATGGTTTTCAAATATTTTCTCCCATTCCATAAGTTGCCTTTTCTCTCTGTTGATTGTTTCCTTTGCTGTGCAGAAGCTTTTTAGTTTGTTGCAATCCCACGTGCCTATTTTTGCTTTTATTGCCTATGCTTTTGGTATCATATCTAAAAAATCATTGCCCAGATCATTGTCAAGAAGGGACACTGCCAATGTCCCTATGTTTTCTTCTAGTAGTTTTATGGTTTCAGGTCTTAACGTTTAAGTCTTTACTCCATTTTAAGTCAGTTGTTGTGTACGGTGGAAGGTAAGGGTCCAATTTCATTCCTTTGCGTGTGGCTATCCAGTTTTCCTCGCGCCATCTATTAAAGAGATTGTCCTTTCCCCATTGTGTGTTCTTGTTCTTAGGACCCTCTACAAAGATCAGCCGACTGTTTTTGCGTGTGCATGCATTCTTTTTTTCAATTTTTTGGCTGCATCGGGTCTTCGTTGCGGCATGCGGTATGTTCGTTGAGGCATGCGGGATCTTTCATTGCAGCGCGCGGGCTTCTCTCTAGCTGTGGCGCGCAGGCTTCAGGGCACGTGGGCTCTGTAGTTTGCAGCACATGGCCTCTCTCAGTGAGGCGCGTGAGCTCAGTAGTTGTGGCATGGGAGGCGCACGAGCTCAGTAGTTGTGGCACGTGGGCATAGTTGCCCCGTGGCATGTGGGATCTTAGTTCCCTGACCAGGGATTGAACCCTCATCCCCTGCATTGTAAAGCGGATTCTTTACCACTGAACCACCAGGGAAGTCCCTGCATGCACTCTTAACAAGATGTGAGCCTGGAGAGGAAATCAGAAGCCAGACCAGGAGGGAATTGTTAGCTGGGGTAAGAAGTTTAGACTTTAAACTCAGAGAAATGGGGAGGATTTCTAAGCTCATAACACAGTTGTTCATATTGAGGGCTCTGCAGTCCGATGGCTGCTGGTACTCCCGTCTTATTTACCACTTTGTGACCTTGAGTAAGTTACTCACCCTGTTAAATTCAGTCTCAGTTTCCTCACCTGAAAATGGGAATAATAAAATTGCCTCCCTCATAGAATCGTTAGGAAGAAATGAAATATATGCCAAGTATTTTTGTACTGTGCCTGATGCAGAGTAAGGGATCAGTCAGTGTTAGCCTTTCTTGCTATTGTCATGATTATTTTCCCAAGACTGAGATGAGCCAGAGAACTTGTTTGGGGAGGAGTTGCTGATAGATACGGATTGGCAGGGTGCAGACAGGGGAAGTGGAGGGAGCCAGGTGCTAGCTCTCTCTTTTTTTTTTAAATTGAAGTATAGTTGAGTTACAATGTTGTGTTAATTTCTGCTGTACAGCAAAGTGATTCAGTTACATTTTTTTAGATTCTTTTCCATTATGGTTTATCACAGGATATTGAATATCGTTCCCTGTGCTCTACAGTAGGACCTTTCTGTTTATCCATTCTGTATATAGTGGTTTGCATCGGCTAACCCCAAACTCCCACTCCATCCCTCCCCCGCCCTCCCTCCCCCTTGGCAACCACAAGTGTGTTCTCTATGATTCTGTTTCTGTTTCATAGATAGGTTCATTTGTGTCATATTTTAGACTCCACATATAAGTGATATCATATGATATTTGTCTTTCTCTGTCTGACTTACTTCACTTAGTAAGATAATCTAGGTCCATCCATGTTGCTGCAAATAGCATTATTTCATTCTTTTTTATGGCTGAGTAGTATTCCATTGTATATCAGTACCACATCTTCTTTATCCATTCATCTGTCGATGGACAGGTGCTATCTCTTGCACAGAAAGTAAAACCTCTACTTTGAGTGCAGCTCGGGGGGCGGGGGGGGGAACCTGAGGTCCTCTGTAAGGGGTGACAGGTGCCTTCTCATATACCAGAGCTACAAATTGGACTCTGCTCTTTAAGTCATTCAACCTCTTATTAGACAGCTAGAAAAACAACCCAAAAAAGCATAGTCGGGCTGGTTTTGCTAAAAAGAAATCAGGTCACCCAGTCTATGGAGTGAAAGAAGGTATAACACTGGACAAAGTGGGGAGGGACTTGCTTACCTAGGGATCGTCTACATTTCCCAGCACCCTTTGCAGTTAAGTGTACCATGTGACCATGTTCAGGAGAGTGGAAGAAAGGGGGGTGGTAAAAGACCCTTTCTGACCCGGCACATGAAGACCTCCTGTGATTTCCTTCATGACCCTTCTGTCCCATCTGCTGGCTGAATTGAGGTGGTCCAAGGACCTGGAGGAGTGTGGAGCCACAAGATGGAAGGAGCCTGGGTCCCCGAGCCTCCCTTAGAGGAGAGCTGCCCCAGAGACACAGGGAGACCAGAAACACCCACCTTGAACTGTCCTGTGAGCAAGAAATAAATTTTGTTGTGTTAAGCCACACAATTTGGGGGCTGCTTGTTATACCAGCTAACACATCCTAACTAAATATACTACCCTTTAGAAAGTATCACGTGAGTGCTCGATGACATATATTCTATAGCCAGCTACATTCTAAGAATGGATGAGTGAGATTTGAAATAGATAAATGATATACATTAATCTTTATAAAGCCTGCTAACATCATTAGTATCATGCCTACTTTGCAGACAAAGAATCAGAGGCTCCTAAAGTTCACACATATATGTCAGAGCCAATGTTTGTGGCACCAAATTCCACACTCTTTCCTCTGTGCCTCTAAGTGTGCTAAGTAGTAAGAATCTAGGGAGACAAAGGAACTTTGTAGAGCTGAAGAAAAGAGAAAGAATGTAAAAGGAAGAAAAAAATATTTTTATATATTTTAACATCAGTCATCTAAATATTGGCAATAGAGAAATAGAAAATGTGGGGAGGGGGCATTCGCAATAAAAATGAAAACTTTGGACGACTTTGGGATAAAGTTAGCAATAAGTATAAAGGAAAATTTATTACAGTTTTTAAAAGTTTAAAAATTATCCTTGGAGAAACATTTCAAGGCCTTGAATGGGGAGATTCAAAAGACATCAACACTACCCCAGATTCAACTGCACATTCAGGGGAACTTCAATCAAGATCCTAAATGATTTTTTAAAATGACAAGTTGAATCCATACATCATAGGGAAGAAGCAATATGCAGAAGAACCAACAGGTTAAAAAAAAAAAACCTAATTGATAGGGAGAGGGAAAGGATTATTGGCCTACTGTATTGGATATGAGAATACTTTCCTTAACATATGGTGATGTTGCAGGAGTGGACAAATAGTGTTCATGAAACAGAATAGAGTTCTGGATTGGACAAGTTACATGCAAGAGTTTAGTATATCATGAAGGTAGCATTTGAAATTAAGGGAAAAAGACATTATTTAATACATAACATTAGGACAAATAGTTACCCATTTTTTCTTAGTTTCCCACATAGCTTTTGTAGAAAAAAATACTTAAGATATTTTCCGTCTTGGTGGAAGATCTTTCAAAGCTTAATGCCTAATGCTGGAAAAAGAGAAATAGATTGATAAGGTGAGTTACCCAGCACTGTAAAGCTTGCATTGTAAAAAGATATACAAAGTTTAAAATATTAATGATAAACTGAGAAAATGTTAGCAACACTTTTGATAAAGATAAATAAAATAAAATGCACATACCCTTTTCCCTGGCCCATATGCTTTCTTGATTTTAAGGATATAATCTATCTGGTGCTCAAAGATACTTGTAAAAGGATGTTCTTTGCAGTATTGGTTACTAGAGTAGAAATAAGCAAGAATTTATTAAAATGAAGAGTAGTGGAAAAGTGACTTATCCTTCCAGTTATTAAAATATATTATGAAGCTTAAGATAGGAAAACAGCATGTTATGGATGGAGGAGGAGACAAGTGAACACAAGACAATCCAGAAATAATATTTGATACTTGATGAAACTATCCCTGGGAATGTAGGCGCCATGAGAACAGGGCTGATAACGTTCCGTTGACTGAGGTGACCCTAAGCAGTAGGACAGTGCCTGGCACATAGTAGGTAGAAAGAAGCATTAGAAGAATACCTGCTAAAATGGTACTGAGAGATCTTGCATTTTTTGTTTTTTTTTCTTCTAATCATGTACGTATGCCATCGTGGTTCAGAGAATAAACTCTTATGTCAGACAAAAGGATATCTGAGCCCCGGCTCTGCCTCTAATTGGCTGACCACCGTCTCCTATCCTGAACACTTGAAAAAAGAACGGTACCTACCTTACTGGGTAATGGGGAGAATTCAGATTAGACATATAAGGCACTTATAAATGCATAATTAAGCTTATGCACATAAAGCACTTATAAAACTCAGTAAATGTTAACTGCTGTTTAAAACATTCCACAACTCATTTTCTTCCCTGTTAACGCTGGGAAAGAAAAACGAATGAACATATATGTTTGTGTAAAAAACAAACAAGAGAAATCTCTTCCTACATTTTCCTTTGGCTTGTTTAGCATCTCTGCAGATTCTCCAGACAGTGAGACTTCCCCGGGGAGAAACACTTCTCAATGACTCTAACTCAAGACAGTCCCCAAGTGAGAAGAGGACTAAACTCTCCCCTTTGACCTTTGGCTAATGCCAAGGGTCACACATGATCCTACATGGTATTTTTTAACCAAGACACAAAGAATAACATAATGACAAATAATCTAAGAACATAAACATACCTATCATTTTTATCATTAATACCACTTTTTTTTTTTATTAAAAAGGCAATTCATGCTTATTGTTGAATTTTTGGAAAACTCAGAAAGGCGCCAAGAAGAGAGTGGAATTTCACCTCCTCCACGTCCTCGAGCTGGCCGTGATGGGTATTTTGGTTAACGTAGTCAAGTCAAATGGGCACCTATTGTATAAGCTTGTTTTTCACATCGTCATAAGTTGTAAATATTTTCCTATGTCAATAAATAGCTAAAACTTATAAGAACACACTCTGTCATGAAATAAAGGAACTCGCTCTGAGGGCAAAGTGGTTTCTGTTGTTCGCAAAGCAGTCTTCTGTCAGTGACAGTGTGTGACAGGAGAATTCCCTTGCGTTGTTCTTCCCAAAGATGCCCAGAGAGACAGGTGCGTTCTCAAGACTAGGAGAGAAAGGAAAAGAGGTGTTCACATTTCCCATTCCATCTAATCTTATAGCTAATTGAGAGGGTTTTAGGGAGAGAAGAGAGATGTGAGTTATGAGCTCTTTTTCTGCTATTTACCCCAGAATGTGATCACACATTAAGGGCGCATACACACACACACACGATTATAGATACCACAACCTTCATGATATTCTCGGGATAATGGGATAACAAGCAATTTTTGTTTTCTTCTTTTGGATCATTCATATTTAAAAATTTTTCCCTAATGAGCAATCAGAGGACAAATAAGAATGTGGATTTCTTTATTTTATTTATTTATTTTATTGACGTATAGTTGATTTATAATGTTGCATTTAATTACTGCTATATAGCAAAGTGATTCAGTTATACATATATATACATTCCTTCTTTTTTTAATATTCTATTCCATTATGCTTTCTCACAGGATATTAGATATAGTTGTCTGTGCTCTATAGTAGGGCCTTGTTGTTTATCTGATTGTGGATTTCTTTAAAACGATAAGAATATATCGCAGTCAACATTTCAGAATAACAAAATAATATGGCTTTCCTGGTACAACGGAGCCAGCCTCTTTACATATGGTGGGAGGTAGCTGTGGATAATGCTTGTCCTGATTTCCAGTTGTGGTGGCATTTCAGGCCCTGATGAAAGATACCGTGAGCTTCTTGGGGGTGCCTTGATCACTCAGGGGTGCCTGTCCTGTCACTACATATTAAGCTTAATCCTCCTCTGAGGAGGACAGAATGTCTAGTATCAGCTAACCGATTCCATAATACGTCTGCCATCCCAAAGTCCCATCGTCCAAGTCTTCCTCCTTCTGGGGGAAGTACATACAAATGTATATGTACACATATATAATTTATTGGGCGGCTGGCTCATCAAGTATATTGGTTTTTCATAGCTCCACTATTGTCAGCATATTTCAGATTGGATTTGCTGCTGACATGGTTGAATGAAAAAATACTGACATGTTTCAATATTGCACTTGACATTTTTTGTATTATTATTAGTGGTTTCATTCCATGTAGTGTCATTGTCCGAATGGGATCGTCCCCCAAAAAAAATCCAAGTGCTGTTTGATTCTGAAGAGGTGCCTGGCTGTTGGGTGCTGTCCTTTATACCGCCCATGGAGCTTCGAGGGAAGAGGTGTCAAACCATGGTGCAAATTGCTCGTGACACTTGTTGCCCAGAAAATTCCTGCAGAGCTAATTGGGAAGTTATTTCTGGGAGAGATCTTTTCTTGAAGAGAGGGACTGTTTTCAACCTCATCCTAATTACCAAAGTGTCGTCATCATTCTAAGCAGAATAATCCTGCTCTCTCCTTTCCAGCAACCTTGACCACCACATCCGTCAGTCCTTGAAAAGTCCTTGCAAACTTACATTTGACCCCAATTTCCTATAAGCCCTCACAGAATCACCAAGGCAAATACAGAAGCTCCAAGTTTATATATACATATTCCACAAACAAGGCTGTGCAGGAAGACATAAACAAACTGTATTTATTCTTCTATGCTACAAAGCACCAACGTTCGTTTGCATATAAATAGAGTCATTCCATATTCAAAGTTTAATTTTTAGCAAAATGTCCTAGAAAGAAGACTCCAGGAATAGGCCACCTCATGGAGAAGTAGAATTTGAGTTATTTCTTCATGAATAGCTGTTTCTGAGGAGCTGCCTGCCAGGGCGTGACGAACTGGGTAGGCACATGCTCAGGTCACGTTGGAGAAGGTGACCAGCAAAGGGGACCTCCGTCATCTGTTGCTCAGCTTGAAGTTGTAAAGAACAGCTTTCTCCAATTGAGTTGACTTAGTAGCTAATCACCTTCTCCTGAGCCTTGAGCCCAGTTTAAAATGGAGAGTTCTGGAATAATCAGTGTTTATTTATCAATCCACCGGCGTCCTCCAATGAGCGTCTCTTGAATGTAAGGGGATTCTTCTGGAATGTGTAGACCGCTCAGGCCCTAATTCCTCAGACCTGTTGAGAAGGAGACATGTTTATCTCTTGCTGGGTTGCTGTCAAAACAGAATGGGTGTATTTCTATCAGTGAAACACTGCTCTGACAATTTGTCCCCGGAGATAAATGGCGTTTTCCATAGAGGCTTTAAATAGGAGCCATAATGGGAGTGAATGGAACGGAGTTGAATAATTAGATCGTTCTCCATAAATCCTGGGGCGAAGTCATGCACACAGGACGATTTCCAGGGCTGTGTGTTAGCACACAGCTGTATGTGGTGTGGACACAGCTGTGTCCTGTGAGGGATGATAGGTAAGTAAATCACAGACGATTGAGACATGGAGAGAACTTAACTCCGTGTTTTCCCTGTAGAATTTGTCTCCTTTGCCAAAGGAACACCCATATTAATTTGTTTTTATCGCTACAAATATGGTACTTACATATTTGTATGGTACTAGCAGGAGCCGTCTTCACTTACTTGATTTGAATTCAATTTTTAAATGTAAATATATCAGATGCATCTTGTTTGTAACAGGTGAGAATAAGAAACACCCCATTAAGACAGGAAAAACAGGTGTTTCTGGTCAATTTGAACGACGTCTTCTTGAGGTGTGTTAGCTGGAGTACAAGAGGGGTTAAAGATATCTCATGCCTCCCATTTGTGCGTTTGTCGACCTTCTAAAATAATGTAGAAGTTTCTATGTGTGTATACTAGTCTACTGGATTTGGAGTTCCCTCAGGGCAAGGCCATGGTTTAGTTCCTGTTCTATCCAGAGCACCTCACAGTTCGCGGCAGATAATAAGGCAAAGAGCAAGGCTTTTAAAGTAAGTGCCATTTTTTTTAACCCCAAAGAGAAGCTCCCTTGAGCCTTTTATGTATTGTAGGCTTTTGTACGATCAAGCCTCCCGAGATGGCCGTTGTCTTTCTCTCTGTACCTCCCCTGCTTCACCGACACTCTACTCACGTGACCCACCTTCCTACACACTTGCCCCACCCCAGCCAGTGATTGTTCTAACCCTTAGATCAGAACATCTCCACCTGTTAGCTTATCAAAAGGGCAGGGAGGGGCCTCGTGTCCTTCTGCTAGTTTCCCTGGTAACTGATGAGCCCACCTGATGTCAATTCCCCTTATAACCGGTAACCTCGCCTGCCCCCCGGTAGCAAAGCCGGCCGCCGTGTCCTGCCTGCCCTGTGCCGCACGCGCTCCAGGACCTTGCTTCAGACAGGTAAGCTCCCCCGATGTCGTTGTCGCTGATTCCGGGCTCTTTCTTCCGTCTTGAAGCTGGGCAAGCACAGGCCTTGCAGGCTGGCGGGGTGCAGCCCGACGGTGGGCAGAGCCAGCCTGGAGACCAAGGAAACTCCTGTGAGCGCTGAGATGTCGGGAATTAAGGAAGGGGGTGAGGGGGAATGGAATGTTCCTTGGCCGTCGACTAGCACGGGGGGCCCCCAAGTTGGGGGTGTAATCTTGCAGGTTGCAGGGGTATTTCTGGGGCGGCCGTCCGCTAACATGGGGGGCCCAAAATTTCCAGGGGCGATCCTGAAAGTTGCGGGGGAAATCCTGGGGTGGCCGTCCACTGGTACGGGGGCCCCTGGGGTGGCTTCCTTGATAAAGGGGGGCCGCCAAGAGGGTACGGAGAACTCTTAGACACCCCTAAGGCTGTTGCGGAGATGTTGGCCGTCATTACAACGGGAAGATAGAAGTTAGACTGTAAGGCGGTGGCCGCAGCTGTGGGCTGGCCGGTGCTTGTTATACTAAGAAGGGCTCTGGGCTCAGCAACAATGGCCTCAGTGTGGAATGAGTCAAACTGCTGTGTCTACAGCGGGATGCTGTTGGCTTCTTCTTCTGGGCTTCTGTGAAAACTCGACCCAGCTCATGTGACTAGGTGGGCACAGCCGACAGGGGCGGGGAAAGACTCTGCCCGTCCTCCTGTCTCCCTATCAGAAGGACCCACTGGGTAAACTTCACTGTACAGCTAACTGCCCATGATCCTCCCTGGGCCAGGCTGTGTGGCGTGGAATCGGCTGGTTGGTTTCTGGACACACAAGTCCAACTATTAAGATTAACTGTGTTTTCTTTGGAAAGACCTAATGGGCCCACCCCTAATGGTACATAACGTGGGGTAGCAGACATGTACTGTGACTGCCGACTCCTGGCTAGGCCACCAGAATGTTTCTCGTAGGGCCCGGGCCTTCCCCTCCCCATGGGGGTGGCTCTGGGTTGGTGAAAACCAGGGGTGGCCTTACCTTCCTTGTAACTGGACAGGAGTCTGTGGCCATAGATACGGTCTCCATTGACCCGGCAAGTGCGTGGCTCCAGGATTTGCCCACGTCCTGGTGAATGACTGTTCTTACCATTCTAGGTATCTTACTCTTGATGCTTTTTAGCTTCTGGTGTCTGCATTGTACTTGTGGTATCTGGTCGCAGTGCCCCTCCACATACCTGACCCCAGGGATATTGAGGAAGAGAGGCGGACCAAGATTGGAAGGGTTGTGCAGGGTATGTAGGGGTGCAGCGTGTGGTCAAGCCTCCCAAGATGGCTGTTGTCTTGCTCTCTGTATAGCCCTTGTCTCTGTCGCGGACTCTGGGCTCTTTCTTTGGTCTTGAAGCTGGGCAAGCATAGACCTTGTAGGTCTGTGGGGTGCAGCCCAACAGCTTTGCTCTGAAGTTAGCTTGGAGCACACCATGGTTCTACTTAGAGGGTGCTTCTGCCTGGTATGATCATCTAAAAAATGTTGGTGAGTTGACTTTTAAGAAAAATAGTGGATATGGGAAACTGACAAAGAATGGTGGAAATTCTACCAGATGGGTGCTATGGGGAAAGAATGGGTCCGTGTTTCCTGAGCTGTTTTTCATGGATGAGATTGACCTGAAGGATGGCCAGCCATGCTGAATGGACCACACTCAAAGGATCAACTCATGGATAGGTAGACGTTTGAAAAAACAAGTGTGTAGGGATCTGGCCAATCCTAAATTTATCCCCGAGACTTTTGAATTCAAGAGTATTTTCCTTTAAGAGAAGGGTGCTGAATCATTCTTTTATAAGTATGAAGGAATAGCTCTTTGACATCACTGAAACTCAATGAATACATTGGGGGTTCTCCCTTTTCCTTTTCAAATTTCATGTGTTCTCAGTGTTCCCAAATTGGGTTGGTTCGGGTGTCATTTGTGACAAGTAATCAAGACCAATGTTGGCAGCCCCAAGAGGTGGGCACAACTAGTCTTCAATGTCTGGTAGCATTCTTTAACTACATGCTTCCCCTGACTCTGCAGGGGCCTCCTGCTTGCCTGTTCTTTCACTTTGACGTCCCACTGTCTCTACAACTTCTCAGTTGAGACACCATCCTGTGTTAGGGAACAGCAGCAATGATGGCTTACAGGCATGAGCTCTGCATTCAAATAGACACAAGCTTCTCTTTGGCTGATGACTTACTGTCTTATCTTGAGCAATTATATTATCTTTCAGAACCTCAGTGTCTTCATCTGTAAAATGGGCACAAATATTAGAAATTAAATCTCAGCGTTCTTAGGAAAATTAAACTTTTCTCAGTCTAGTAGTTGGCATCTTGTACAATCTCAATACCTTTGGGCTCTCCTAACATGAATTATTATGACTTAATGTTGTGATTATTACTATTGATGGTGATCAGAGAAATTAACCTTTCATAGGGAGCTGTTTCACATTGCCAGTATGGATTCCTTGTGTTTAATCCATATATGTATTTGCTTAAGAAGTCCAGCCTTTAAGAAGGGAGTAACTGCTGTATTCTCAGGGCCTGCCAAAGCCAGTCTCCAATAAATATGGGTTAAAATAATGAACGAGAAGACAGTGGTTCTCTTCCTATTGGTACTGCTGAATTTACCCTCAAGATAGCTGCCTAATTCATTTGTGAGTGACTTGTCCAGAAAACTTTCCTGCAAGAAGAAGGTTGGGGTAAGGGATACAGCAAATTATTTTCCTCTCTCCCAGTCTCCTAATAAACCAGCCTCTCCCAGTTTCTTTTCTAGCTATTCTGTTTTCTCTTACATAGAATACTTAGGTGATGTGCCAATAAGTAGTGTATGAATACTTAATGAAGGTGGAATGAATTATAAATGGCATGGAATTTATCTACATTGCTTCCTTGCTGATGGCAGAATGGTGCTTTAATCTTCTATCAAGACATAGGAGTCAGTAGGTGAGAAAGTATCCTAGTTGATAAACTTAAAAATTGTTACCGGCTGCCATCTTAAGTTACATGGAACCCAATACCATGTGGCAGAGAGGAAAAGGTTTGACCAGGAAACATGGTGAATATGATGCTGGCAGGAGAGAGATTGAGGTGGTCCCTAAGGGCACAATTATTGCTAGAGTAGAGAACTCGGAATAAAGACAGACAAAGGCTTGGGTGGGAGTTGTAGTTACCACTTACTCATTGAGATTGAGCACCAGTGAGACAGAGGTCTGAAAGGAGTCTCTAGTACTTTGATTTCAAGGAGAAGCTATTGAATGACCCTCTCCAGAGAAGGGATTTCTATGTCCTTCCTCCATCCTGAAGCCATCTGTCAACAGTGAGCTCCATAAATACAGTGAACTCTCACTAAGAAAAATAATAAATAATCTCCCACATCTCAAAGACTTGATGCACATTTTTTTTTCTTGCTCATACAACAGATACCTCTTTTGGGTGGCTCTCCTCCACATAGTGATTTAGGGGCCCGTTCTTTCCATCTTGTGGCTCTGCCATCTTTATTATGTGGTTCCCACGTGTACTAAGGAGGTTCTCTCTGTGTCAGCCAATCAGAGGAGGCACTAGCAGGGAGGATTTTGTGGACCAGGTCTGGAAGTGGAGAATTTCAGCTCTGCTCACATCCATGTGTCCAGAACTCAGTTGTATGACTGTGCTCCCTCCAAAGGAAGCTGAGAAATGTAGCCTAACTGCCCTGGTCAAAGAAGCGGCAGATATGATCATCAGCTAGCAGTGTCTGCCACATTTCTCGAATCTCCAAAAACATATATTCTTAGAAAATAATAGGGTAAATATTGTTGCAAAAATGTCATGAAGTGTTTGCAAACTCTTTTTTTTTTTAAAGAAATCCCTTTTATTTATTTTTTAACACCTTTATTAGTGTATAATTGCTTTACAATGGTGTGTTAGTTTCTGCTTTATAACAAAGTGAATCAGCTATACGTATACATATATCCCCATATCTCCTCCCTCTTGCGTCTCCCTCCCACCCTCCCTATCCCACCCCTCTAGGTGGTCACAAAGCACCGAGCTGATCTCCCTGTGCTATGCGGCTGCTTCCCACTAGCTATCTATTTTACATTTGGTAGTGTATATATGTCCACGCCACTCTCTCACTTCGTCCCAGCTTACCCTTCCCCCTCCCCGTGTCCTCAAGTCCATTCTCTATGTCTGTGTCTTTATTCCTGTCCTCGCCTAGGTTCTTCAGAACCTTTTTTTTTTTTCCTTTAGATTCCATATATATGTGTTAGCATATGGTATTTGTTTTTCTCTTTCTGACTTACTTCACTCTGCATGACAGACTCTAGGTCCATCCACTTTACTACAAATAACTCAATTTCATAAAGAAATCCCTTTTAGACTATTGTGTTTGCATGCAAACAGTGGAAATTGTTTTAATTTGTGGGATGTTACATAGTGCTAGTTCATCAGTTTTATTGATATTCATATAGAATTCTCTTTGAACTGCATATATAATTAAGCCACAGATAGAATGTGTGCACCATTATTGAACATGTAGACAATACAGCAATGGATAAGAAAGAAATGGAGAGTTCACTCATTGTTTAACTTGTGATAATAGCTTGTTTTATTTCCATCTACTCCTTTTCCTCCATGTAAAGTTTTCTACTGTCTCAAGGGTCAGTAAACTTTTTCTGAAAAAGGCCAGATAGAAAACATTTTAGGCTTTGCAGGCTCACTGCACAGAAGCAGCCATAGAACATGTGTAAACAAATAAATGTGGCTGTGTTCCAATAAAACTTTATTCACAAAAGTAGGAGGGGCACTTGGTTTGGCCTGAGGGCCAGTGCGCCAAGCCCTGTAGCGTAATATGGATATGGAGTACGTATACAAAGCACTGAGAGGCCTGCACACATGTAGTGCTCGGTAAATAATAATGTGCTCTACTTAGCTTGACATGAATACAGTTCTATGACTTCAAGTCATTGAAAACGCAGTGGATTCAATGGGTTTAGAGAGGGATAGCGAAAGTCTAGAAGCATTAGACCTTAACCAATAAAAGAAGTTTATAAGCATAGAAGGCTTGGGGAAAGGGGATATTTTTACTTATGTCTTTATTTCCTCCCCAGTTGTTTGGATTTTTTTTTTTTTTCAATGAGCATATTTTCCTATTGTAATAAAAAAAAAGTTACTTTAAATATATGTATTTCCAACTTTTTGCTGACTCAGAAAAGAATGGTGCATTTTCATGCCGAACATGTGACTGATTTTCATTTTTCAATAACCAGCTGCAGTTATGTTTCAGAATTGGAGCCTGAACCACAAAATACCATTGGGAGAGTTGAGACAGAGCCCGAAAGGCTTCGAGGAAGGCAAGGTCTCCACTTCCTCTTTTGACAATTTAGCTGACTGGGACACTGATAAAGGGGAAGAGGAGTGGTCTTTGAGGATTTCCTCTGGTCCCTCTGCTGTCACCCTGCTCAGGTCCTGGAGTGATCTCATCAGCTTCGTGGGGACAGGCAGGGTCCCTGTGCTGGTACACAGTAGACACTTCTCAGTGCTTTACTACATGCATTACCTAACCCTCATTCCCAGTGAGTAGCACAGTCGCTGGCATGTATTACACACTCGTTAAGTGAATACATACTGGATTTAATTGGAAGGATGCAGCAAACTGAAGGTAGTGGATAGCATTGTATTTACAGGCCAGGTTGCCTTATTCCTGTCAGAGCTCTGGGGATGCCGCTTTCCCTACTAGAGTTACAATAAAGACACACATTTCACGAGACTTCAGGACTCTTGCTGTGATAGGTAAGATTACCTTGTGTCAGGTGACATGATTAACCTAAATGAACCCGAGACAGCATCCCAGTGAACATTATCATGAAGAAAAGGAGATATCAGTGTCTATTGTCTGCTCTGGTGATAAACAGGGTTTTTCATCAAGATTCCTTCTCATTTATTATGTGCTGCCTGGTGCTTTTCCAAAATAGAGAAATGTAAAAACTTTAAATGCGTCTGCATTTTTTCCCCCCGATTTCAGTTTTTATCAGCTCCTGGTTTCTCTCTTAATTTCTCCACGGACTACAGTTCTGATTAGTATCCATCTACCCAGATGTCAGTCAAATATCACACTTTCTTTGTTAAAATAGGAATATAAAAGCCAGCCAAAACGATAGCCTTACAAAAACCACATTATAACACAACAGCTTTGTTTGGACTTTAGGACAATTGTAGAAATCATTAGAGAATATCTTCTTTAGGGATTCACCATGTTTGTTCTCCACTAGATTATTATCAGAACAGGGTTAAAAAAAAGAAAAAAAATCTTCGTTATTATTTGAATCAGTTTACAGCCACTCATGAATTACAAGCTCACACCCGAAGGGGTATTTTCAGCTTAATGGAAACAATTCATCAAACACTTCGAATCCTTTACCAGAGTCTACATTGATAGATGGACACTTCTTTAATGCAGGTACATTTTACGGCAGCCCCTTTCACGCAAGTTAGCATCTGTTCAAAAGTAAAGCCATTAAAAGACACTTTCTGTCTAATAAGGGAACACTGCAAATGGCCTCAAAATCACAGTTATAGAAATTGTGCTAAAATGATGGTGATGGGAATGCAAGTGGGCATATTTGTTTTGAAACAACACTTTCCTGGTCTGCTCCGGGTTTAACCCGCTGAGGTGACACGTTGATTTTCAGGGAGAGCTGCTATTAATGGAAAGTAACACTCTTGGCATTGACTGCGTAATAATAAGGGAACCGTGTGGAAACAGGAACATGTGTTTCCCCCAAGGTTTTCGGTGTTGTTGAAGAGAAGAGCAGTCATTTAAGATACGGTTATGAATCCTGAGCCCTTCTGAAAAGAGATAGCAGCCCACCTTAAGAGAGAAAGTTAAAATCTTAAAACGTGGAAAACCCGTAAGCATGCACGACCACTGCTGAGATTTCTCTGGGGGAAGGAGAAGAAAAGGGGTTGAGATCTAATCTTGGACCTCTAAAGTATGTCTTGGGGTAAATTATAGCTCATTAGTGCCGGAAGGGAGCTTAGAATTCATCTTGTCCAACTACCTCTCTTTTATAGATGGAGAAACCGAGTCCCAGTAAAACAGTAACTTCTCAGAGGCCACTCAGGGGAAGGGGGTGGTCCAGGTCCGCCTCTGACTGCATCTGTCCTGGGCTGGTTTCGCCCTGGGCTGTAGCATTCTGCCTCGCACGTGGTCGTTGCTTAATAAACGTTTGTTGCACGCTCGCGCGAAGACGTGCTCTTTTTTTAACTCCTCTAGAATGAGTTGAAGGTAGGACATAGAACTCAGAAAGTTGGGTGGAATGACTTTGCAGGACCGGGCAGCATTTTTGAGCAGGCGGCACTCTGGCTGGGAAAATGACAAGGAGTCATGGTGTCTCAGCCAGGGCTGGGGGCGGACTGCCCTCAGGGGTGATGTCTTGGGGAGGGCGGCTCCTTGGCCAGGAAGCTCCCGGATGTGCTTGAGATTTCACAGTGGGAGTTCAGGCTGCCACTGGGGCTGCCCAGGCACAGTTTGCAGCAGCTGAAGGTTGGGGGGGGGGGGGCAGGTGGGAGTTCAAAACCTCACTGTGCCCCTTGCCAGCTCCATGTCTTGCCTTGTCCTGTGACTCTCAGCAAGTTACGTGTCCTCCCAAAGCCTCGCTGTGCCTCTCGCTCTAAATATGAAGCAGCCCCGACCTCAGACCCTCACTTTGAGGGCTGTGTGATCATACAGGGGGCTCAACGAATGTCTATTTCAGTGAATTCACTTCATTTTAGAGAGAGATGATTTGTTGGCTTTGTTGAAAATTCTGGTCCTGAATGAACTATTCGTACTCTTTTTAATGAACAGAAAAGCTGAAAGTTTTATGATATGTTGTTTAGATCAACTTGTTTGACTCTTGAGAATTTTCCGATTGGATTATGCCTGACGTTGGGCTGGATTTGAGAAGCCCCAGGTTATGGTTATGGGGCTTCTAGATGTTATGGAAGGTTCTAGATGTCCAAGCAGCCAACTCGGTCCCACTGCTCATAAGACTGCCCCCCCCCACCCGGTCCTCTTTGCAGTTCACTGGCCACGACGCTGTTGCAACCAGATTGTCATTCAATGAGAGCGAAATCCTTGCCTTGGAAGCTTCTCTTCTCTCTGGCAGTTCCTCCTGCCTGCGTCTTGCAAGGCAGGTGCAAAGGGCACTTCTCTTAGCCCTACCTCTCACCGTGTTCCCCTCTAGAGCAGGTCACCAACTGTCACCAACTGTCATTTATTTCTTCTGTCTTTTTGAGGCTGGTTTTTCTCAAAATAAAAGCTAACCCACTCCTTAAAATCTGGCATAATCTTACCCACAGCCTCGCCAAAGACAACCATGGTTGTCACTGTGTGTTTCCATTACCTGTTTTTGTGTATGGGAGTAGTGAGCGCCCTGCAGACATCATTTTGAATACACCCACTTTATAACATTGAGCTTTTTCCCCACGTTGCTGTAAACGCTTCCTAAACCCATCTTCGTTTCTTAAAGGTAGCATTCAGAGCCACGGAGAGTGCCTTCAACCCCTTGAATCTGTAATAGGGCGTTAACTATGACAAAGCATTTCCAAACCTTTCTCTCTTTCACCATCATAACACTGTAAGTTTAGGATGGGGGGAATGTAATTTGTCACCCAAACAGGATCACTTCTAGAGGTGAAAGGGTGCTATTAATAAGCATGCCAGGGCAACAGGTGTGACCTGGGGCTGTCCTGGGCAAACTGAGACGTGGTCACCCCGGCTAGGCAAGACCGGAGCCATTTCAGGTTACTGATGAAGAAACACAGAGGGTAAGTGTTCAGAGACACAGCTAGTAAGTGGCAATGCTGATCTCAGAACCCAGGACTTCGGGCTCCTAATCTAGTGTTTTATAAATCGTACCCCAGTGCAACTCTACAGGATCTGCACAGCTTTGTAAATATCCTTAGAGAGACACACCCCAGTATTTATCAAACAGATAACATAAAATAATATCTCTCTCCCTCTCCTCCTCCCTTCCTCCTTCTTTCTTTCTTTCCTTTTCTTTCCTGTCTCTCTTTCTTTTCTTCCTTTCTTTCTCTCTCCTTCCCTCCCTCCCTCCTTTTTTCTTTCTTTCTCTCTTTTTTCCATTTCTTTTGGACCTCCAAGCCAGGTTCCTGATATTCCGTGGAAAAGGCGTTGTCTAAAGAGAGGTGTACTATCGGGGATTAAATGCCCCTTTAATAAAAGTCAGTGCCTGATGTATTGTTTTTATTAAGGATGATCTGCTCGGGAGAATGGTCTTATATGCTTGCCTTAGTGTCTTATAAGGCTAAAAACTGATCTGAAATAACATCCACAATAGACCGCAATCAAAACATTTAAGGAGCAATTATAATAAAAGGGACTAAGGGAATTGGACTATTTCAAAACCACCTCTTGTATCAGACAGGGATGAGGGAGAGTCTGATGGACACTGGTCCTTCGCTACCCATCGGTCCACAAAGACCGTTCTATACACCTTTCCCTCTTCTTCCCTGACTCAGTGGAAGGATATTCTGCTTCAGGGTCTGCAGGTGCCCCTGGCAGTGGCATGTGGTGGCGAAGGGTCCAGGAGGCGTGCGTGTGCATCTTGGGTTAGAGCTCGGGTTCTGGATTTAGCCTTCTAAGGGTTTTGAATCCCAGCTGAGCTACCAGCTCCGTGTTTCTGGACATGCTGTATTCCGTAAGCCTTTGGTCTCCTCCTCCGTAAAAAGAGTCGCTGTGAAAAGTGAGTGGAAAAATACACGTCATTACCATTTCTTTTTTTTGGGTGAGCACATTTAAGATTTACCCTCTTAACAACTTTCACATATATAATACAATATTGTTAACTGTTCTACGAGGTGATGGAGGTGTTAGCTCATACTGTATCTACGTGTATCAAATTAACATGTTGCACGCCCTAACTTAACACAACGTTACATGTCAGTTATATGTCAATAACGCTGGAAAAAAAGAAGGAAAAACTAATAGTGCTTCCCACAGGAACTATACATAAAAAAAAAACCCAGATCCATATGTAGTTTGGGCATGCTGTTTTTATCACCATTATTCATTTTTACCAGAAACTGAACGACCCTCCCACATACAGACACCAGCCATGGTGTTTCTATCTGGGGCTGTTCTTTCAAAAATTCCCCCAAATGTCAATTCTCTTGGCCCGGGCGGTGCAAGTGGCAGGTGTGAGTCATCAATGAAATCAATCTGGGATTTCCAATGGACTCTGAAACGAGTTGCTCTGATAAGCGAAGATTACATGAGCTGGGCAGTAATCTGCCAAAGTCCTTCAAAGCAGCGTTGCATGCCTTCTCAGCGGAGCCTGCGTCCAAGAAGCAGTGCTCTGGCTTTGGTGTCTGAGGGATAGGGCTTCTGTCTCAGAATTTCCAGTGATCCACTAAGCATGTTGCTATCCTCCCCAAATTGGCCCAAATCTTCCCACAAAGATCTTCTGACCTTGGATAAAGAGGACACGGGCTCCTCCTATATGTCGGATGCTTTGCCCTTACACTGTCTTATGTAATTCTCAGTACAGCCCTTTAAGACGCATTCAGTGATCCCTCCTCTCCCCTTGTTTTCATGATAAGGAAACTGAGGCTCAGCTGGAGAACTTGCCCGGGGTTATCCACTTGCTAAGTAGAAAGCCATCCTTTGAAACTGAATCAGGCTGACAGTGAAAATCCATGTTATTTTTCCTTCATATTTTAATTTTCATTATCAAAGTAATATATGTACGTCGTAAAAAAATGTTGAAAGCCGAGCAAAAGTATAAAGAAGGAAGTAAAAATTATCCAGACTTCTAGTCTTAATCAGTATTTTCATTTTGCTATAAATCTTTTCCTGTTTTTTTCCTCTGGGGCTCTGTGTGTGTGTGTGTATGTATATGCAGTAATGATACTAAAGAGGGATTTTACTGCGATACACAGTTAAATTTGACTTTGCTTTTCTCATTGAATATTCTCTTTTGAATTTTTCTATCATTAACCATTATTAAATAGTCTTTAAAAAACAATGGCTTACAAGCTGTATAACATTTCTTCACACACACTTGTGTGTATATACATATATATCATAGTTAATTACTCCTTTCTATCTTCAGAAATTTTGCTTGCTTCTAGTATTTTTTAAATCTAAATAGCACTTAGATGAACATCTCTGTTTAAAAAAAAAAAACTAATAGCAGCAGGTGGTTCTGTCTTTTGTTGAGTGTCTTCCATGTGTATGTACCATGTAACCTACATCATTTAATTTAATCCTCATAGTAACCACATGAGATAGGTGTTATTAGTACCATTTTACTGATGAAAAAGTAGAGGCTTAAAGAGGTGAAATACATCATCCAGACAGACGCAGAAAACTTGTGACAGAGGAAGAGTCAGATGCAAGACTTGCTGAAGGTCAAGTCTGTATCCCCTGCTGCATAGCTTCCCATCACAGCCGTGTTTGTTTCTGATATGAGCCTGGAACAGGCCTTGCTCTCCAGTTTTTGGCATCAGTGACTGAATTGACCTCCATGAAACATACCCTTCCTCCAGACACGTGCAAAGTGGCTTATTTCTCAGCCGTTTCGCTGCTCGCTGGGATGCCCAGGCTCAAGCCACCCCATCCGGCTGCCCCCCCAACTCAAAAATCCCCTGGACCATGGGACTGGGATATGGCCCGGCCAGCCACCTGGGTTCACCCAGTGGTAGGTGGTAGGGAAAGTGATTGACATGAAGCATGTGTGTTTGGCGGAATTGGGGTAAGGCGGGGATGATTCTTTTAAGGCTCCTCCCCACAGAAATCTGCCATCTCTGAAGTTGCAGCGAGTGTCTCAGTTTAAGGATTTTCCCAGCAGGAAGCAAAGTGACTCCCTCCCTGTCATCTTAGACACCAAGCAGAGAGGCCGGAGAGCATCTATCAATTTTGCTTCTTAGCCTGACTGCCTTGGATCACAATCGTCTTTACTCGGAGAGTGAGCTCAGCAGAATGGTCTTGCACTTGTCATCTCCCTCCTGTCCCATGAGACTCTGCCCTTAATCCCCCGATCGGCATTCCCCAAAGACAGGGATTTCTGTGACACCCCCGCTAGTCTTCTGTCCACACATGCTGCAGGCTGGGGACCAGATGCCTTATGCAAATTGACATGGATTAAGTCTCCCACTCTCTGATTTCCCACCGTGGCCAGGACCAGATTCCCCCAGGTCTCTCAGGTGAGGTTTTCCCTTTGGGGAAGCAGGCTTTCCCCTCTCAGCCCCTTTTGCGTTTCTTACTCCTTTTTGTGTTTCTAAGGCCTCTCTTCAGCCACACTGGCTCTTGGGAGATGGAGTTTCTTACATAAAATAGGATTCTCTGGGGCCCGCTCTTTATGAAGCTCTTTTGAAATCTTGCTTGGATTTTTTGGTCGCTTCCCAAATGATTTCAAGGATTATGTAATTGATAATAACTTGGTCCTCTTCTTTCTCTTCAAAACTCCTTCAACTCCTGTTAGTAGTTTCCTGGGGCTGCTGTCACAGATGACAGCACAAACTTGGTGGCTGAAAACAATAGAAATGTATTATCTTGCAATTCTGGGGACTTAAAGTTTGAAAGGAGGGTGTGGGCAGGGCCACGGTCCCTCTGAAGGCTCTCGGGGAGACTTTATTTCATGCCTCTCTCCTAGTCTCTGGTGGCCGCTGGTATCCTTGGCTTTTCTTGTCTTGTGGCTGCCTTCCAATCTCAGTCTCCATCTTCATACTGCTTTCTTCTCTGGGTCCCTCTGTGTTGCTGTCTCCTCCTTTCTCTTATAAAGACACCAGTCATTGCATGTAGGACACACCTTAAATCCTGGATGCTTTCATCCCAAGATCCACAACTAATTACACATGCAAAGACCCTACTTCCAGGTATGGTTACATTCTGAAGCTGTCAGCAAGAATTTGGGGGAGATACTCGCAAACCCATTTACAATTCCCTACGTCTTCCTTCTTGCTATGAAAGGGAACCAACTGTTGTTTCTCCTCTCCTCCCTTTCCGTGCTGTACTTTCATATAACTGATAATCCCACCACCCCTGGGACCAAGAAGGGGTCTTACAGATCATTCTAGTCTAGAGCTGTCTAGTAGAACTTTGTGCAATGATGGAAATGTTCTAGATCAGTGCTGTTCAATATGGGAGCCACTGGCCACATGCGGCTCTTTGGCACTTGAAACATGGCTAGTGCCACTGAGGGACTGGCTTGTTCACTGTAGTTCATTTATGTTTCCATTTAATTAACCACAGGTGACTAGTGGCTACCACTTTGGACAGCACAGGCCTGGTCCAACACTACTTCCTAAAGCTGAGAACCAGAGGCCCAGAGGGAGCATGTGGCCTGAACCGTGGACACTTAGAGCTTGGTAGAACTCGCTTCAATTTCAGGACTCAGCTAACTCTGGCCCACTCCCTGTTTTGGATGGCCCGTGAGTTTAGAATATTTTTCCATTATTAAATGGTTGATAGAACAATCAGAAGAAGGATGATTTTTTATGACCCATGAAAACTGCATGACCTTCAAATTTCTGTGTCCTGAATAAAGTTTTATTAGAACACAGCCACACCCATTCTTTGGCCCGTTGTCCGTGGCTGCTTTCCCGCTAATCTGGCAGAGTTGAGTCGTTGCCACGGCAAGTGTATGAGCCACAAGACCAAAAATACTGACTACCTGGTCCTTTCCAGGAAGAGCTTGTGACTCCGGCTTTAAAGCAGTGATTTTTAAACCTTTTATTCTCCATTTTTAACTGAGAAAAGATAGGAATTTGGGAGAAAGGGAAAAACATATCCCCTTGCAACTGCCTGGCACAGGGGAAATGTTTCATCATGTTTAGAAATTGTATAGGAATGTCAAAAGCGCAACAAATCGACTCTTTAATTCGGGGTGGTTAAGTCACAAATCTTCTATTGCAATGGTGTGAGCATCTCACTTTTTTTTTTTTTTTGAAGATGGAGAATAAAAAGCTCCCAGGTAGTAGTCATCTGTGCTACACCTCTCAGCCACAGATACTGTAAATGTGCCGTATTTACAGCCAGGACAGAGATTCTACATAATGTACAGATGAGTGACCCCACCCATGTAGGGACATAGATTTTAATTAACCCCGCCTTCCAAATTGTGAGGGGGCTGAGCACAGTACAATTCAGAATCACTACAGATGACGATTAAATCAGTGACAAGCATTGACTAAGGGCTGCTGTGAACGTAGCCTGGCTGGGCGTGAAGGGCAGCTTTCTTCTTTCTGCTGCGGGTGTCTGTCTTTCCCACTCAAGAAAGGCCAGGATGCAAGTGAGTAGAAGTGAAGGTGTCATGGGGACAGCACCCAATCTGCTTTAGTTAACATGTGAGAAAGAAAACAGCAGCCCATGTTCAAGCTCCCGCGTCTTAGCTGCCGTCGTTAGAAATGTGGTTGCTTTGCACTGGGGACGGACACGTCTTGGTGGGGCATCTCCTGCACGCCCACTGCGTGCTCGGCCCCAGCAGTTTGAAGGTGGTCCTCCCAGCCCTTACTCTCAAGCTGCTCACCTTCCAGCTCTGGGCACGGCTGAGGCCCGGGCTCACGTCGCTCTGTTCCCAGGCAGCTCACGTGGGGCCCAAGGGGGCTGCCCACCTGGGCAGAGAGGGCCCCCTTGACCGTTGTTCCTTCCTTATTATTCTTAGAAACATGCCACCTATTGCTTCCTTCCTCCGTCCAGGTGGTACCATACAATGCGAGGGAAAGGAGAACTTGAATGATGTCCAAAGGGAAGGAATGTTGTAACTGGGGAAGTGGAAAGTAGAACTGAGCCCAGGGAATCTGGTTTTGACTGTGCCTGTCTGTTCCCCAGACTGTAAACAGCGATCTCGGTGAAGTGCCTGGTCTCCAAAGGGGGAAAAAGAACAAGCAAAGAAAACAAACAACAAACAAAACATGAAGTGTGTAGGGCATGGGGTTTTGTTAATTTTATTGCCCGTAATTAATAGTTCAGCATCTATCTCTTTGGGTTCCCCCAGCTCTGTGGTTTCCATTCCCATGCTGGGGTCCGTGCTGGCGCTTGCCCTGTTTGCTTTGCCATCTCCTGTCTTCTCTGTCTGTGACACTCCATGGTTTTGCATCTTTGGACCAACTGGAAGAGGGCAGGCTAGATTTTTTGGCAGGATACCACTCCCTGAAACTCAGTTTTCTTATCCAGACAATGAAGAGAGTAATAAATAATACCTATCCCACAGGGCGGTAGCGTCAGTTAAATAAGTGGGTACATGTTAAGCTCCAGCTCAGTGCCCAGGCCATGGGGGTGCTTAATAAATGCTTCTTCATGGTAAATGGATGAACGGATGAACGAAGGCCGGGCCGGGCAGCAAGTGAAGAGCCCTAGATGAGAGTGTGGAAAGCACAGACCCCACCCACTCTGCCTTTTAGAGTTGGGGAGATCCAGCAGCATCTCTGAAACAGAGTGGAGTTTGGAGGCCTGAGGTCAAACCTCAGCCTGCCTCTCTTCATTTATTTACCAATCTTGGGATTCCTGAACTACACGATGGGGACAATAATAGTACCTGCTTTCTGCGATGGTCCCAAAGATGAAGAGTGAATGTATGTGGATTGTAACACAGTGCGGGTACGTAGCACATGCTCAATTAATACCAGCTACTAGGATCAATATGGCTAGTATTATTTTTTCTTAGCACCTCTTATTTTTATTAGCGTCTCAGTGCCTTCCTGGAGGGCACATATTACCCAGGCTGCAGCGAGGGGGGATGCAGGGGGAAGGCTGACTTGTGTTCAGATTCCCATCCCTGCCTCCTTGCTGTGCAGCCTTAGGGACCTGATTTGCCTTCTCTGATCTCCTCCCCATTGGCTCTTCCGTAAAATGGGAGACACAGTCCCGCCTGCGGGATTCTCAGGGAGATCAAGCGAGGACCGTCCACAGGAACCACTGACGCAGAGCCGGGGTTCAGTAAATGCCACTTGCCACGGCCAGATCCTTACATAATTTTCCTCAGCCTCCTAGGCGCTGTTATCTCCCTGGCAGTGCCGCCAGGAGCTGCCTCTTACCCACAAGCCCCAGTTAATATTTCAGACGTCCAGAGTTTCTAATTGTGGCGAAGCCTGAGAGCCACCTAATCCGCCCGTGTATTAACTGCTCTGCTTCCAAATGGGGGCCTCTGGACCCCGGACTAACACTTGCTGGGTTAATAACCACTCGATTCATTCCTTACGCCCGGTGCAAGAACCCCGTAAGCTGCGGGGCAGCAATAACTCGTGTACTTAGAAATGCCGGAGGGAACCCCCCTCACAAAGGGCCCGGGCGCTTGGCATGTGGGAACCCCCTGGCCCCCCGATGCCACAGGCCTCCGCTGTGCTCTGAAGCCCGTCCACACCCGGCGTCCCTAAGAGACAAGGCTTCCAGGGGATGGCATTCCAGCCCCAGAAACACACGCAGCAGAAGCCCCGGCTTCCCGGTGCCCCAGGCCGACTCCGGTCTCCACACCCAGGCCTCCTAGGAGCCCGGGCCGGCAGCCCCCATTGGGGTGGGAACCCCTGCCTGGCCTGCATCCTTTGTCCAGGGGAAGCAGAAGGGGAGGCTCCCCGTCCCTGCCCCCGGGGCCCTCTTTCCAGCCGAGGCAGAAGTTTCTATTATAAGGGGGGAAAGGAAGTCTTGTGATTGAGCGATGCCCGCAGCCTGCCCGCGATTTCTCCGGGCAGATGCTGCAGCTGGTGTGGGGTTTGGGGGAGGGTCTGGGCTCTGGAATCTTCAGGAGAGCCATAAGGGGTTTTCAGAAGGCAGGGGTTCGGGTGGCCGGGACGGTGGGTGTGCAGGGCCCCCCTCTGGGTACATCCTCCGTCACGTCTGTCTCCCTCTCTGTAAAGTGTGACCCAAGGTCACATCAGTCCCCCTTTAAATGGAGTCAGAGGCTTTCCTGAAGCGTTTTGAATGGGGCACACGGCTTTGTCCAGCACCCCCAGATAATCCCAAACAGGCCACATGGTGGATTTCCACCCTGGGGTGCTCTTGTTCCTGTGATGTCTGTCTTAACATTCTCCTTTGAGAGGAGAAATCCTCCACTCTTAGCTGACGTGTAATTTGCCCCAGGTCCCTCTGCTAGCAAGGGGCAGAGCCAGGGTTCCATTGCAAGCCACTAGGACACCAAAGCCCCATTGCTTTTCTTTCCTTGCAGCATGGTCTGGTCCTTGCTGCCATATGTAAAACATGCACACGTCCACAGAGGTGCGTGTGCACACACAACCACGCATCCGCACACACACACACACACACACACAGCGTTCTCCTTTTCTTAGTCCTCGTCACGCGCATTCTGGGTGGCCGGGACCGTTGCTGAGGTTATTAAGAATACAGGGACCCAAACGACCATCTCACGCCCGTTTAAACAGCTTCTGAAAGCAGCCCGACTCGTCCCTCTAAAGTGCAAGATTTCTGAACAAATAGTCAGATCTCTCACTTTCAAATGAGTAGCAGCCCTTGAAGAGTCACCTTGGGCAAGTACATGGTCCCCGCGGAATAATGCTGCTTTGCTTAAGACCTGCCTCACAAGTGTCACCTTTTTAGCTCTGTCACTGAGCAGGTGTGTTGGGACTCTCACCGGGCACCGGGCCCTGTATGCCGTGGCAGAGTCCTGGGGACGCCAAGGTGACAACCCAGCTCGTGTTTCCAAGGGGGCGCAGTGTCCTCCTGGGGGCATGTGGCCAGTTAAACCAACACAGAAGACAGTGCGGCGTGTAGCAAGATAGAGGTTAGCCCTGGGGTTGCCCTTTGCAATATCCTGACAACTGGCAAATCCTCTGGGAGTGAACTCAGTTTGTGGAAACCCAGAAAAGTGAGTTACAATCAAGTCTAGTCAGTAAGGTGGGAAATAACCCTTTGTTGTAAAAAATAAATATATGAGGAGTGAAAACAGAGCCGCAGAAGCCCTTCTTATGTGTAATTAGCCTAGCGGATGCGAGTGGCTCACAGTGGTTTTGGAAGAGTGTCACACACATGCCGGACACGCAGTAGGTACTCTGGAGATGTGTGAATGGACCTATGTTAGAAATAATCTCATTTTAAAATAGGCTTTGCTCTTTTACAAAATGAATCACGGCTTCACACACCTCAGTTCCCCACCCAAATAACCTGAAATCAGGGGGCTTCGGATTTGCTTCCTGCCCCCTTCCTGTGTCATCAATTTTCCCAAGGGGCGGTCCCCTTCCCTTTGAATCTAAGACTGCACTCTCCTTGCCGGCTGGGGAGGAATCCTGTTAGAGTCACTGTAGAACACGCCTTTGTCCATTTTCAGACGTTTGAGCCCCAGAGTGCCAAACTTATTGGTGACGCTGAAAAATAACCCCGGATGTGCAAAAGACATACTGACACTGGTCGACAGAGAGAAGTTTCGGCCAGTAATTGTGGGGAGTCTGGCTTCTGGTGAAAATTCTGAAGCCGGTGTACTCCTGGCATGGGAGCTTGAAGGATGAATTTGGGGAGAAAAGAGAAATGCCCCTAGAGGTAGACGAGGCAGAAGAACTGCCGCTGGCTGGCTGTGCGACCCTAAGGAGACTGTTCCTGCCACCTGGGCCTCTGTTTCCTCTTGGGAAAATGGGGGATGAAACAGCACCCATGGCACGGTGCAGCTGTAGGAGTAAATGAGCGGACGTGCATGACGTTTCGGGTACATAGTAAGAGCTCAAGGACCAGTAGCCTTAAAAAGCCTTCGCTGTTGATTGCACCTATTTGATCACAGAAGGTGCTCGTTTTCCTAAGTAGGAGGCGTTGCCTTTGGATTTGGGGGAACACTGAGGCTTTCAATCCAGCGTTATAATTTAGAGGAGGATGCTAAAGAAAAAATGTGTGTATGTGTGGACAAGTGTGTGTGTGTGTGTGTGTGTGTTTAAGTGGGGCCTTAGCAAGACAGGCCTCGCATGTTAAGGCACGCCCATCGGGGACAGGTGGAGACTTCATCGGCTCTGTTCCCTGCTCCACACTCAGCTGAGGCCCAGCACTGATGGCCCCCATCAGATAAGCAGCCGGATCTGGGCCCCAGAGAGGTCGGATCCCATCAGCTGTTACAGACCATTAACGAGTCATTGCCCCGCGGGAATCCATTCCGTCGCGCTACTGAAGCATCCCGTGCCTGGATCTAGACTTCTCTTTCGATTTTAATCCACAAAAGCTGGTCTCAGGAGAGGAGGACAGGAAAGGAAGAAGCTTACCTTTGTGGGTGTTCTACTTCTTTCTTTATAATCTGTTAAAATGTAACATTTATATTTTATTATGTAATATTTAATAGGAAGTGAAATATTTATGAATTATGTTACCTATTAAAACATCATTAATTAAAATTATAGCTTACCTATTTAAATTATATATTAAATATATCGTATGTATTGAAAGTATATACTTTTATAAGTAATATATAACAGAACAAAATAGAACCTATTATTTAACACATAATATATAAATTTAACACTTGGCTCTTGTAAGCCAGGACAAGCCAGTGTAGTGGTGAGCTGGATGGAGCTTCCTTGTCACCGGGCCTTGAAGAGCCAGATGTTAAATTTTCAGGTATTTTGCAAGCCAGTTCACTTCACGTTGGTAATTTGAAATTAGCCACGGTGGGAACATTTACACCATAAAAATTGGCAAACATTGCAAATTAGGGTTTCCCTCTATCAATAAGCCAGTGAGCTTCTTGTTAAATATTTATAAGCATACCACTGTATGTGTGTGTGTGTATAATGTGTGTGTGTGTAAGCTTTGTTGAGCCTTGTGTTAGTCACCACACCTACGTTATTTTACTCTTCTACTTCTACTGTGGTCTTCTGATGCTGGCATTTCCTAGCTATGTGATCTTGGGCAAGTCACTCCATCTTGCTGGGCCTGGTGGGCAGTTGCCCAGGTTGTTGACTGCACAATTCAAGGAGCACTCTTCACATCAGATCCTATTCACCCCCGGGCCTTAGTTCTCTTACCTCTACAATGGGGAGAACTGTCACTACTGCATAGCCTCACTCTGAGGATGCTAATAGATCAGGACACACATGCTCAACACCTACAGGGGGGGCTGGGAGAACAGGTAGTGGTAGGGACTGTGGCACACTGGGGACATATGTCCTATCTAAAGGAGCAGCTCTAGTCCATCACTGCTCTGTGGAAATACAGGGGACCAGTGATGTTGGATGTTTCTGATTTATTAAGAAGCAAGAAAAAAATCGGGATTTTTAAAAAAATGTAAAATTTCCTGAGTTTCCAAACCCTGTGAGTCTAAGTTTAAGCAGTCCCTGTGAGCTGCACAGAGTAGGACCTTTCCTGTGATAGTTTGAAGCTATGTCTCTCTCCGCTCTAAGTTCTTTAAGGGACTTCAATTTCTCTCATCCCCATTATTTTAGAATGACACGCTGGAAAAGCCTTGCTTCCACTATGTGACTGTGACAGATAACTGGTCCCCAAGAATCTCCGAGCTACATTCTGAACAAGGGAAACAGGCCACAAACATGGTTCTGAGCTTCCTGGTGGCCAGAGCAGGAAGAAAAACACAGTTACATAGTTGTCTTTGCCCAGGAAGATGAAACTGTGCCAACCCCATCCTTCAACTAACTTTCTAAGTCTAGTTATATTTTTTCTGGTCATACTATTACATTTTATTGGTTGCACTATCTTACTTGATGTATTTCCCTTAAGCTGCTTCAAATCCATTGTGGAAAAAAGAAGTATAAATAACTTCAGTCACCCTTTGGCAACTGAAGGCTTAAGATTCGCAGCTCTGACAGTCCTTGAATCAATGCAGAAGGGTCATGACACGTAGGGATGTATAGCTTTGCTTGAGGCCCGAATTTGAATCCCACGCTGGGCTGTGGGCTTCAGGAACGTATAAGAGGAATTCTCTTACCTAATGTGTGAGTTTGCCAGGGCTGCCATAACAAAGGACCTCAGGCTGGGTGGTTCAAGAGACAGAAATGTATCACTTTACGGTTCTGGAGGCCAGACGTCCGAGGTCAAGGTGGGGCAGGGTTGGTGCCTTCTGAAGCCTGTGAGAGACGGATCTGGTCCAGGCCTCTCCCCCAGCTTCTGGTTGGCCACCATCTTTGGTGTCCTTTGGCTTGTAGAAGCATCACCCCAACCTCTGCCTTTACGTTCACATGGGCTTCTTTCTGTCTGCTTGTCTGTGTCCAAATTTCCCTTATGTATAAGGACACAGTCATATTGGATTAGGGGCCTATTCTCCTCCAGTATGACTTCATTTTAATTAATTACATCTGTAACAACCTTGTTCCCAAGTAAGGTCACATTCTGAGACACTAGGGACTAGGACTTCAACATATGAATTCTGGGGGTAAGGGGACACAGTTCACCCTATAACTCTTGGTAAGGAAACAAAGCCCTGATTAGCATCAGCCAAACCACGTGCTTCCCTCTGAGGAACCCTTCACACCGGAAGTCCTGAGAAGTAACATAAAATCATGTTTCTCCGTGCAGAAAAGCCCTGATCTTTTCAACTGCCGCTGCTAGCGATGCAAATAAAATCACAGTTGAAGCCTACAAAAGTAGCTCCCTCAAGTCAGAAAATACGAGTTAGAGCCCATCAGGGAAGAGAGAGAGACATATTCATATTTTGGTGAAGGTGTCTAATTGTAATTTTTAAGAGGAACTATCAATAAGATCACTCTGTATATAAACAAAGATCCAGGGGCTTCCCTGGTGGCTCAGTGGTTAAGAATCCGCCTGCCAATGCAGGGGACAGGGGTTCGAGCCCTAGTTGGGGAAGATCCCACATGCCGCGGAGCAGCTAAGCCCGTGCACCACAACTACTGAGCCTGCACTCTAGAGCCCACGAGCCACAACTACTGAAGCCCCCGCACCTAGAGAAAGCCCACGCGCAGCAATGAAGACCTAACGCAGCCAAATATAAATAAACAAACAAACTTATAAAAAAAAATCCGAAGAGATGAAATGATTTATCCAAAGTTACCTATGCGTGAAGGACCCAGGAAGAGTTTAGTGTTTAATAAGAAGATATTTAATGTATGTGTGTATCCTCTTTAGATCTATTTTGTGCTCCCTACACAAGTGAAGAAACTAAGTGTGGTGCAGAGAAGTTCAGTAACTTGTCTAGTGTTACTGGGCTGGGATATGGCCCAGGTGGCATTCTGATCTAGGCTGCTGGCTCCGCAGCCCTCGCTCTTTAACTACGCCCCTCAGCCTGTGTCTTAGAATTCAGGACGCAGGCTCACCGCCATGCTGCCTTCGTTACCAAATACTGGGGCTGCCCTGTATAGTTGAGCAGGTTGTGCACTGTGCAAAGGGGCTCAGCTGAGGGGCTGAGTGAGGATGGAAATTCCCCTCGCGGAGCTGTGTGCCCTGGCGGGGCGGCGGGGGGTAGGAGGGACCCTGTTCTAATTCAAATAAAGGTACTGTGTGTGGGTTAGTTGCAGCCCTGCGGGTTACCAAGATACAAAACAAACAATAACTATTTACCTACTTGGATTTAAGTCAGTTTGTCCAGAGCTAATAAAAAGGAGGGACATCTAGTCCCTGTCCCAATGTCCATGGCAAGAATTTCCCACTGGCCCAACCCAAACTCACATACACACTGAAAATCCAAAGTGCCTTTACCTTCCTAAAATGTTTGGCAGCAGCGAGGAAGGCCGGTTCTGGACGCCACGGCCTCCTGTGACCCCCTCTGGGTCTGGCAGGGAGATGGGTATCGGGGGGAAATAGAACTCAAGAGTGGTAGAAAGGAACTTAGGTGTCAACCCCCATCTCCCACAAACGGGGTCCTAATGTCTGATGTCTTCAAAGGTTTAATTGAGAGAATGAGAGACCTTATGGTCTGATGGAAAATGAGGGAGGGAGGTCAGAGTGCCAAGGCCAAGGCAAATGGGCAAAGCAAAGCTCAGGGTTTGGAATTACGTCAGCGGCCCCGGGCCATGCTTAGCATGATGAAGCAGGATGGTGCTTATTTATTCAACCAGAGGCACAAATCACAGCCAGCTGGAGCGGTAAGCTGGGTGCTCTTCGTGCAGACAGCACCCTCACCCCTGCAGGGCCCGCTTTGAAAGCTGCTTTCTTTGTGCCAATTCATCCCAACGTTAGGATCCTCCAAGCTGGGCGTTGGGCAGAGCCAAGTAAAGCGTGGGAGCTGCAAGCCAGCCCCTTTTGTGACCATCATCAGGCCTGGGCGGCTCCCTCTCCCGTTCAACAGACACTCCTTAAAAACGTGCTTCGCGCGCGGGGCAGTGGAGCCATCTGGAAGTGGAGTGACCGCAGGTGAGGACAAGGGGAGACAGGCCAGGACCCAGGGTCACCGGAGCCGTGGGCAGGAGCAGCGCTGCTGAGGGAAGGTCCACACCTGGGAGCGGTGTCTCCTAGGGGCAACGTCCAGTTCGGGTTTGTCAAGCAGGGGAGTGTTGATGCCAGTGTCTGGTCGTCTCACTGAGACCCGGAGCCCCCAGCTCAGCCCGGAAGCAGGGAGCAGACAGGGTGGTCCCACCTCTGAGGCTTTCAAGCTGGCTTTGGGTGGGATAGGGAGGGTGGGAGGGAGAAACAAGAGGGAGGGGATATGGGGATATATATATACGTATAGCTGATTCACTTTGTTATACAGCAGAAACTAACACAACAATGTAAAGCAATTATACTCCAATAAAGATGTTAAAAAAAAAGGGAGAAGCAGGCTCTATGCGCCGAGTATAGCGCCAGCTGATTTCGTAGTAAATTATTCAGATGTTAATTGCATTGTAAACAAAGCCTCTACCTTTCTTTCCTTTCCAAGGCCCCTCATGAAATGTGTTCGGGGAGCTGGGAGAAGGGAATAGAAAGCCGAAGTGGGGAGTGGGATGGAAGGCCTGTGTCTGGCTTCTGGCATGAATGGCCTGTGGTGGACGCCTGGCCTGGAACCCCCCCGAGAGAGGCAGGGAGACGTTGGTCTCCAGGCTGGAAGATGTTGATGGGGTCCACACCAGGCAGCCTGCGTCCCTCCCCCTCTCCTCTCTTTCCCACCCCGGCAAGCCATTTAGATTCCTTCAGCAGGAGTGACAGCTTACGGTGACACCCTTTCTGGGGGGCTGAGCTGGAGGGCGAAAACATTTGAATGTTGCACAGACCACAGGACCAGGCGGACGCAGGAGTACCCAGACCTGCTCAACCATCTGGATATAATTTCGGCACCGGATACAGAGGGGACTGCGGGATCACAGTTTTCCCCTCTCCGCACCCCTGCTCTGACATCTCTGTTAACTGGTACATGGGGGTGGGAGCTTGCAGACCACAGTAAGGCGCCCAGGGCACGAGGGACAAGCCACTCAGCCTGGCTGTGCCCACAGTGGGGTCTGAATTTACCGTGTGCATCGCTTCCACTTAAACTGTGAAAAGCCGGCCTGCTTCCCTCCCCTCTGTGCTGCTTCCTTTGCAAATGACTGCGATCCTAATTAAGAGCAAATTGCCTAACCGGGTGGCGCCCCAGGGCTGTGCTCCTCAGAGGGGAGGCCTCCTGCCAAGGGACAGAAGAAGCCAGGCAGAGAGAGGAAGAGGAGGCACACGCAGTTGAGGAGACCGTCCCCTCCAGCGGTCCCCTCGCAGCACCAGCCCGTCCTTTCTTGGCCAGCCGGTATCACGTCAGCGGGCAGGAGATCTGTGTCGACTCATTACAGAATCATCTGAATTTGCCCAGCGATGGGCCAGGGTAGCGAGAGGCTCAGAGAGTTTCTGAATTCTGGGAGAGGATGGTCCGGGTAAGGCCCCAAGGTAACCCTCCCCAGGATGTGCCAAAGAGAGAGGCATCTATATGTCCCCACTTCTGACTTAATTAGCGCTAAAAGGCGTTTAAAGGCATCGCTTTGTTTACGGCACGTCTTAGCCTTGTTCTTAGCGAAATAGACTATTTCCAGAGTGACTGGTTCATGCATTCCATGGGGCCTCCATCTCGCTGCCCATCAGGGAGACGTTCTGATGGCAGCTGTTTCATCGCGGCCTCTCATGACCCCGGGGCTGATCCCCTCCCTTCCAGAATCTTTGGGGAGCAGTCAGCTCTGTCTCTCTGTCCCCCTCATTCTACCAAGCTAACGATTAAAGGGAAAATGTCACCTTGAGGACTCCAAGGTAGGAACGGGACACCAGGATCCACGCAGCGTTTGTCCTGACACAGCTGAGGATTGAGCTGCTGGTCAGCTCCGGACGGCCGCAGCAAGCCGGTCTGCATTAGCATGTGCTGCCCGTGCCCTACGGGTGAGATCTCGCTGAGACCCATCCGTCGTCGCAGATGATTAATACCATGGACACCAGGAACTCCCCCACCCCAAGCCTTTGGATGCAGGTGGAGGGAGCAGAGGTACTTGAGTTGCTTCATCTGTCTCACTCAGAGCTAGATTTTGAAAGCATCAATAGAGCCTCTTGGAAGCTGCTTTACAACAGAAAAGCTTTGAAGCAAGTTCGAAGCTGTGAGAGATCAGGGCAGCTAGTCCTTCACTCACATCCCATTCATTTGTTCCTTTTATACCTGTTAATCATCCCCGAGGCTCCAGCCACTGCGGGCCAAGCCCTAGAAGCACAGAGCTGAATAAATGCTGATTCCTACCCACGAGGAGGTCGTGGTCTAAGAGAAAGCTTACTAGGCAAATAAGCACAGCAGTTGCACCCAAGGGTCGTAGGGGCTGGGATGGAGAATTCAGAGGGGAGCACAGAGACCAGCCAGGAGCTGGCAGGAAAGCCTTCTCAGGCCAGTGGATCCAGAAAGGAGAGGCAGAACAGTAGCAGGTGGAGGGGAAGAAAATGGAGAGAAAGAGGTTTAAGGGGGCCTTGAGGCAGGGCCCTCACGGTGAGGGGAAGGGGCATTCTGAGTGTGTGACCCAGGAAGGAGATGGCCTGCCCAAAGGGTGGTGTCCAGCTGCCATGGCATGCCAGCTCTCCAGACACAGTCCCAAATCACTGAGCTGACATCACCCGCTCCAAATAAATAAATAAGCTAACAAATGAAAAGAATGAATAACCAGATACGGAATCATTTGCTCAAAGAACCAGGTAGACATGGTCGATCAATGGTGCTGCCCCAGCCCAGCTGAAGCAGCAGCAGATGTTTGGGGCCACCCAGGACACGGCAGGTGAACAATCGAAGTGCCCCCAGTGACAGCTGGATGAGATAACCCGAGGGTGGAGCTCAGTAATCTGAACAAGACTCTTTCCAAACACAGGTTTTGATTTGCTTCTAGAATCACTGATTGTGGGATTCATTCAGGTGGCCTGTTCTTTGTGTTTCTTTTTTCTCTCCTAAAATCACAATGATCATTGAAATGTGTAGCAGGATATAGTTTCCTAGGGGTTTCCTACCCATTTTCCTGTGTGGTCCTCACAACAAATTGGAAAGAGTGGGAAAATCGCTCTGGACTTTCAGTACCAATGACAGAAATACAACTCATTTGGCTTGGGCAGAAAACGTTACTTTAGTGGCTCATGCAAATCAGCAATCCAAGGGTAGGGTTGGCTTCAGGTGTGGTTTGATCCAGGAGCACAAGTGATATCATCAGGATTGTTTTCCTACATCTCTTAGCAATGCCTGTTTTTTGTGTCAGTTTCATCTTAAGACTTCGTTGTAGGCTCTAAGTGTTGGTTCTGGCAGCTGGTTGGTTCTGGCAGCTTCAGGCACTGTCCTTCCTGCTAGCAGACTCTGGAGAGAGAAGAAGCATTTTTTGCCTGAACCCATCCAAATCTATGGGTTTGTTTTGTCTAGATTAACCTAGGTCACATGTCCTTCTGTGAACCCATCCCTGTGGCCTTGAGGATGGCACAGCAGCTGATTACTAGGCTGGCTTTGTGGGCACAGCCTCAAATCACTTATGCTGGCTAGGGAAATTTGGTGGTCTGATTGCTCAAGACTGGGTCCCGTGCTTTATTCTGAAGCTCGGTCACATAAGGACTGAGGGTGGGTCCTGGGGAACAGTATTAGTAAGATCCCAAAAGTAGGAGGTGATGGAGGCAGGGCCATGTCAAACAACAAATATCCATGTGTAATTTTAAAGGTTTTAGTAGTCACATTAAACAAGGTGAAAAGAAACAGATGGAATTCATTAAATAATATATTGTAACTCATTGTACCCCAAATACTATCATTTCACCATGTAATCAATATAAAATTATGAGCCACGCATTTTCTTTTTTTTCTTTTTTTTTTTCATTCTAAGTCTTTGAGATCCGGTGTGTATCTCTGAATGCTAAAGTTCTCTCTCTGAATGCTAAAGTTGTATCAGAAACATTTGATCTGTATTTAGATTTCATAATATTTAATATCAGTTGAAAAAGAAGATTCACCTACCCAAGTTGTTCAGACATACTTAAAGTTTTGCCAATAACTGAATTAGGAATTCATATTTAAATTTAAATTAATTATAAAATTAAATGAAATAGAAAACTCAGTTTCTCTATGATACTGGCTACATTTTAAGTTGTCAGTAGCCACGTGACTAGTGGCTACCGTATTGGGCAACACAGGGCTAGAAGGTAGGAAGTACCTAGAAATATCTACAAGTATCTACAAGTATCTACAACTATGTAGAAGTAGGAAGGCAACTGAGTGCAATGCTCACTAACATGGGAAGAACTCAGGATTTTTTTTTTAATTTATGTATTTTATTTATTATTTATTTTTGGCTGCATTGGGTCTTTGTTGCCGCGCGCGGGCTTTCTCTAGTTGCGGTGAGCAGGAGCTACTTTTCATTGCAGTGCGCGGGCTTCTCATTGCGGTGGCTTCTCTTGTTGCGGAACATGGGCTCTAGGCGCGGGCTTCATTAGTTGTGGCGCATGAGCTCAGTAGTTGTGGCGCATGGGCTCAGTAGTTGTGGCTCGCGGGCTCTAGAGTGCAAGGTCAGTAGTTGTGGCGCTCGGGCTTAGTTGCTCTGTGGCATATGGGATCTTCCTGGACCAGGGGTTGAACCCGTGTCCCCTATTGAACCTGTGTCCCCTGCATTGGCAGGTGGATTCTTAACCACTGCGCCACCAGGGAAGCCCCCCTCAGTAAGGCTTTTAATCCTGCTTCTGGCATTTACTGGCTGTGTGACACAAAGTAAGTTATTTAACCTTTCCTAGCCTCCATCTTTTTCTCTGCTAAAAGAATGGCACTCACTCTGCAACTTCTTTCTAAGGATGTTTAGTCTCCTGGGATTTATTAAATGTTCAAAAATAATATCTATTACTAATTGAACCTAAGTCTTAATGCAGCTTCTCTTCCAATGCTCCTCTTTATCTTTTTCTCAAAAGGCCAAATATCTTTTCCAGTTCAGAGAGAAAACAAAAAGATGAATTAACTCAGTAAAATAAAATTGCAAAGTATAGGATAAATGTAAGTCATCACCCAGTCTTTTGGCTGAGGAGCGGCAAAATCTTTTCAACAAATCACCTAATTTATATTCAGGTTGATGGCAGAAGTCGTCACAAATGATTCTTCTCCTGAGCAGTGGGGACAGGGGGTGATTTTTTTTTGCACCTACCATGTACCAAGCACTGTGCTAGCTACATGACATTCTTAACTGACTCCATCCTTTCAATCTTGTGAGCTGTAGGTATTATCTTTCCATTTTCACAGAGAGGAAACTTTGGTTCTAAGATGCTATAGAACATTGTGCAGCTAAGATGCAGTAGAATCGGACTCAGATTTCATAACTTCAGTAAATTCAGGAAGAGCCTTAAGATTGTGAGTTGATGCTCTGTATATAAATCAATTTTTTTAAAATTAGTGATAGCCAGTAACTAACAAGGTGTTGATTATTAACTGATTTTCAGAACCATCAGGTTTTAAATTCAGGTAAGAAAAGAATGAAGAGCCTTGTTGTATGTTTCGAACCAGCTTGATCCCAAAGCCAAGAGGAATTTTCTGCCCTGGGGATCGAGTTTGCTAAAGTACGGCTTGGCTATTAATTGTGCTCTTGGCTTTTGTGAGTCTCCTCCAAACTGTGCAGTAAGATCTTTTTTTACCCAGGGAGGCCACACTCCAGAGAGTGTTAAGCCCACAGGAATTTCATTTTAAAAATAAAAAAGACATCATGGACTTATGTGCAAAGAAGTAGCCACAAGGTTGTTCATCACAACATCATCTATAATGGTAAATTAAAAAACAGATGGGGATGTCTGATGAGAGTAGATCATAGAAATAAATATGGATGCATTTGTAAGGTAGACTATTACAGGCAGCCCTCACTTTATTACATTTCACATATACCGTGTAGTCTACAAATTGAAGGTTTGTGGCAACCCTGCGTTAAGCAAGTCTATTGACGCCATTTTTCCAGCACCATTTGCTCACTTCCTGTCTCTGTGTCACATTTTGGTAATTCTTGCAATATTTCAAGCTTTTTCATTATATTCGTTATGGTGATCTATGATCAGTGATCTTTGAAGTTACTGTTGCAGAAAGATTACAATTCAACGAAGGCTCAGATGATGGTTAGCATTTTTTAGCAATAAATAAATGAATAATTTTAGCAATAAATAAATAAATAAATTTTAGCAATAAATAATTAAGGTATGTACATTGTATTTTTTAAGACGTAATGCTATTGCACAGTTAGTAGACTACAGTATAGTGTAAAGATAACTTTTATATGCACTGGGAAGCCAGAAAATTCATGTGACTGGTTATATTGTGATATTTGCTTCATTGTGGTGGTCTGGAACCGAACCCACAAAATCTCGGACGTGTGCCTGTATAATGTCATTCAGTTGACATTGTTAAAGGTTAATTAATATGATGAACAATATTTGTCATCTTTGGGTAAAAAGTAGTTTACAAAAAAGTGTGCAGAGTGAGTTTCAATTCTAATAAAACAAAAATCACCCTGGTACGAACAAAGAAAGAGCATAAGGGTATATCATAAAGTATTAGGAATTGTTACTTCTGGGTAATGGCATTTTGTGTGTGATTTTTATTGTCTCCTTTGTACTCATTTGATGAAAATGTAGGGATGTTTTTTGATATTTTGATATCGAGGGAGGAGGGGGCTCATGAAGGTCAAAGTGCCTGGGGCCCGTAGAAACTGCAGTGAGACCCTGGATGGGACTTTTGCCATTTTGTGGAGAAAGAAACCCAGACTTAGGTTACAGCTTGCTTAAGCTGACTCGTGGTCGAATTCTAACTATGATCTGTCGACCCTCCACCAGGCTGCCTTGTTTCTGCTTTCTAGCATTAACTTTTCAAAGCATTATTTTTCACTGTCTCAGTAGAGCTTTTTTCTTATTTGATTTTCCTTAAGAGGAACAGCGTTTACAAAATCTTTCCCCTTTCCTTTCATAGCTGACCTGGCAACCAGGTAGTTCTGCCGGAGTCCTGCCTTGATGACTGTGGAGTTTGTGTAAATTATAAATATTCAACCGCACGTGTCGATGTCTTGTCTGCACCTCTTAGCAGAGAGAGTAATAGTCTTAATGGGCAAAAGTCTATGAAATAAGAAATAAGTCTTGATTTGTGTTGTAGCCAGCTAATGAGTCTTCATCACGTTAGCAAACACACAATGGAATCAGATTGGTTTTCTTTCCATTTTAATACCAGACTCAAGAACCTGAGGACATGACTGTTTTTAAAACATCAATCTAAAACTTTAATTTGTGATTGAATGGGAATCACAAGTAAAAAGATGGAGGCTAGGAAAAGTAGACTAAGAAATAAAAACTCAGTATGGCTTAATTGCTGGTTCCTGGGGCTTGCTGTATTTTAATTCCTGGGACATGCCGTAGTTCAGGAGGCAACATAGTGTTTCCGTAAAGGGACTGCATAGTACATACATTAGGTTTTGTGGGACATACAGTCTTGTTGCAACTACTCAACTCTGCCATTGCAACAGGAAAGCAGCCATAGATGCTGTGTAAACAAATGAGTGAGGCTGTGTTCCAATAAAACTTTATTTACAAAAACAGGTGGCAGGCTGGATGTGACCCATGGGCTGGAGTTAGCCAACCTCTGCTCGATGTTCTTTCTGCCACTCGTGGTCTAGTTAATTCTGGGGATTGAACACACAAGCCATTTTGTTCGATGCGCCCAAACTCCTCACCACAGCCTCCAAAGCCTTCCTCTCAGAAATGTCTCCTGCCCCTTTGGGCACATGGACCTTTTGCTCCCCAGACAAACTGAGTTCACTGCCACTTCAGTGCCTGTGTCCTTGCCGTTCCCAACCCCTAGAACAAGCTTGCCTGCTTTAGCAAACACAAATACAAGATGCACAAATTCTAATTTCAGATAAACAATAATTCTTTTAGTATGCTACATCCTATGTAATATTGGGGAGATACTTCTGCTAAAAATTGTTGTTGTTCGTCTGAAGTTCAAATTTAACTGGATATCCTGTATTCTCTTTGTCACCCCTCCCCTCTAATAACCTTCTTGTTCTTTATCTGGCTGCCTGCTTCTTGTTTCTCAGTGTGAATGTCAGCTCCTCATGTGTCCCTTGCGGGCCACCCAATTTAGCGAGTTTCCCCTTCCAGGCAATATATCCCTCTAGCTGTCGAATTTTCTCCATATCTGAAATTGTCTTATTTGTTTAGTTGACTAGTATCTGTCTCTCCGTGAGAGCAGAGACCTAAACTCCTGAGTTCCCGAATACATTTCCAGGGCTTACAACAGTCCCTGGCACATAACAAGTCTTCAGTAGACATTTGTTGAATGAGTAAGTGAACACATAAGTGGATAGCTCTTAAATCATATTCTTCCAAAACCTGAATATGCCCAGTGCAACGGGAATACGAATAAAACTAAATCACTTGAGCACCAAATGTGTAGTAGGTATGGCGCGGGTCCCACATCACCTCTCTTTTACTCCAAGTGCAGAGGAAGGAAGTTATGTCCTCAGCCGAAAGAGTAGGCACTGGAGGTTCATTAAGTCGACTTACCCAGTTCAAGGTGTCAGAGGCAGGAAGCAGCAAAGGTGGGAATCAAATCAGGTCTGTCATTTTAACCCAAAACTCTAGAATTCTCAGGACCCCTCGGAAGAGTCTTGCGTACATCAAATGTGTCCGCTTTCTTTGCATTTCGTTTCGTCGGAGCCATAAAAGAAACAGAAGGAACAATCTGGAAAAGTCAGGCCACTTCACTTTGGCTCCATTGACAACAGCTTCTTTCCAGCCAGATCTTAGCAGCTCCCAAACCTGCCAAACAAGATTTCCAAAAGAGGGGTCATGAAAACAAAACAAAGAAAGCAGCACCAAACAATGCACTGGCCTGGGCTTTGTCTTCCCTGGAGAATTCCATCCTCAGCCTAGGGAAAGGGTGATTTTACTTTATGGGGCTCCCACTAAGAGCCCACTTCGACACATTACCCACTTGGTTTCCCTTTCTCCTGCATGGTCTGGAATGTCCCTCATTATCCCTTCTGAGGTTTGTGTCTTCTTGAAATAGCCAAGAAATCCCCATCTCCTTTGTCTGTGTGGCCAGGGTGTTTCCGGTGTGTTGCCGCAGCGTCACAAATGTGACTGTGTCACCCTGTTTCGTTTGCAGCTGCTTTTGAGCAAAGTGGGTGCCCTGTCTCTTGGGGGGGGGGGGTCATGCCCTCAGAATCACATATAAAGTGACACACACTTTGTTCGCCATCCAAGAACACTGATACACATCTATAACGGCACAGCCAAAGGATCAATTTTATTGATTTTTTTTTTTTTCCCTAGTGCCTTGTCAGAACGAACACAAAGTATTGCCCCATCTTCCAAATCCATAGGCATGTTCTTGGATTACTGCAGTTTTTTGCAGGTGCTGGCCGCTGTCACTCTTGCATAATTTTGATCATCAAAAAGATGCAGGAGAATTGGCCAGTGGGTTTTTTAAAAAAAAGCACATGTCACATTCTAAAAAAATTCTTTGAGTTCACTGGTTACTCCAGGGCTGTCCCTTAAAAGCATGAGCGGAACGCTTTTTTTTTTTTTTTTTTTTTGGCAGGAGGTTTAAAATGCCTTGGATTGTGAAGCAGGAAAGAAAACAAAGTTGCAGAGTAGGACTGGTTCATCAATTTGTAGGTAACGAACGGGGATGGGTACAAGGCCAATGGTGGTTCAACTGGTCACTCTAAAGGCTTCTTCACCCCTGAGGAGGTATTTGAAGCTGATTTCTTCTTGATGCCCAGGTGGGCTCCATCTAGACTTTTCTCTGAATGATGGCATCGGCCATGAAAATCTCCCGGCTTCCAGAACCTCATTTTAATGGGGCTGTTCTTATTTTGTCAGTTTGTTTCTTCAAAGAGAACGGGTGAGATCTAGCTCTGCCAGAACAGACATGGAAGATAAGGAGCACAGAATATTGGACAGGAAAGAGTTTTGGGCTCAGGGTGCCTGAGTCTGGAAGTCTGAAAGGGGTCCATCGATAAGCTTCTTCTTGTCAATCGGTCTGAAGGCACTAACGCTGATGAGAACATCTCTTTGACGGATGCCGAGGAATCACGGATCTTCCAAAGCCAGGATCCTCCTCGCCTCCAGTTTCCATTTCCTCCTGTGTACTGTTTGCTTGAATGGTGCGCGTTTGTGCTGATCCTAATGTAAGGGAAAGGTGAAATATTGTGACACCGAAAGTCAAAGCCTTGTTCCAAGGAAGTGTTGAGTTCTGTTATTTCCTTCCTCACCCTCCTCGAATTCTCCTTCTTGGGGGAGGCAGCCGGGAGCCAGAACTGCTGTGTTTGTCCAGGCTAATATTAAACATCTGAGCTCCAAGCGTGGTCCTTGCCTCCCCAGCCCACCTTCAGGCATGCAGTGATGCTCGTCCTCCCAAGGGGGGAAATTAATTCCGCGTTCGGTCCACATTTAGGCTGCTGTATTTCCTGTGCAAACACGGCTGACATTTATGAAATCTAATTTAATAAATGTCTATGATATAGCACTCATTAACATACCGCAAAATAGCTCCAGAGTAGCCCGTTTTAATCAAATAAATTGTTGCTGCCGTTCCGACAGGCTGTTCCTTTATGAAGTGGGAAGCAGCACCGCCCAGCCAGGGTCCCCGTTAGGGGCCCTGGGTTGGGGTCCTGCAGGTCCGCCCGGTGATACTGCAAGGGGCCTGCGCCTCTTTTCCTGTTGGCTCCTGAGATGAGAAGATGAAAAATTGCTGATCAGACATCCTCTCCATAAATCTTACGGACAATAAGTCATAAAACCTGGTGTCTTTACATATGGTAGGCGCCCGGGGATCCCACTGCCATATGTAAGCAGCAGCCTCTGGAAGGAAAAAAACAAAACAAAAAAACCCCAAAATTCTGTCGCCCGTGAGAAACTTCTAGAACTGTTTCCCGACCCTACAGCGAGCACACCACTTGCTCTCCCCCCACCTCCCTTGTTTTATTTTTTATTTTTTTTCCCTCTCCCTCACCATGGGGCTGCCTCTTTTTGTTCCAAATTACCATCGGGAGAATTCCCAGCGCGCTAATTAGGAAATTGTGTGGTTTGCTAAATTCCCTTTCTGTCTGTCACCACAGAATGAGTGAATAATTACCCCCAGCCAACGTGGGGCACAGGTATTCAGACTTTTGTGTGGGAAAACAGGGGCCCTTGTCTTCTCTGGGACTGTTCCCAGCTGACAAGCCAGGCCCCCGCCTGCACACGGCCCCCAGCTAATGAGAAATGCCTATTTATTGTCAAAACTCAACCCATTTTCATATCTATCAGGTAAATTAAAAGAGACACAAGAAGATGGTCTCTCAAGCTCAGCCCAACGGGAGCCTGTGTTCTGGAGACACAATGAGACCAAATCGTCCAGCTTCAGGCTGGCAAAGAAAACAGGCAGTTGTTTTTTTTGTTTTGTTTTTTAACTTAACCCAGTGGCACCCTTGAGATGTGGAAAAGTGGAACTGTGTAGAGGATTTCTTTTTTTTTTTTTTTTTCTTAGCCAAACAACTCGATGATCTGTTGCCTGTCACGGGAATCAGGCACAAGTCCAGAGGAAAGGGCCCCAAGCAAGCAGGGCAGCTGGCCCGGGGTTGGGGGGTGGGGGGGTCCCTCTGCAGAGTGAGGCCTAAGCAGAGGACCCCGGCAATTAGCCGTTTCCAAGAATTCCCATTTCCAGGTTGAAAGACGGATGTTTTCTCATAGAAAGTAGCGTGTGCTGGGTGCGCGTAGAGAGCTTCAGCAGCGCCTTATCTGGACCCGGGAGGGGACACTCCTTTCCTGCCATATTTTATCCAAAAGTCATAAACAAAACCCAGCTCCTGATATTTGGTCAACAAGAGAAAACGCTTGGAAAGGCAGGCAGGAAGTGAGGAGCGCGCCGGGGAGGGGATGGACGATCGCACCGCTCCCAGAAAGGGAAGTGGTCCATGCGGGCCCCGGGGGAGCTGGGGGCCGCCCAAACACCCGCTCCCTCCCTCCTTCCCTGTCCCTGATGCCATGCAGGGAGCCCACTTTGAGGACCGTGCTGTCCCCCAACCCAGAATAACATAGCACATCCAAATAGCACACCTTGGACCTCTGCTGCTCACTGCGACACCGGCTAGGAGGGGAGAAGAATGACCCCCTCCCCAAAAGAGGTGGGGATGAGGCTGGCAGGGACCCTTTTGATATTTGGCACCGAGTTTGGGACAGACTGACTTTGTGCTATTTTTATGCTAATTATTTTACCAAGTGATATTTTTAAATTAATTAATTAATTAATTTATTTATTTATTTTTGGCTGTGTTGGGTCTTCGTTGCTGTGCGAGGGCTTTCTCTAGTTGCGGCGAGCGGGGGCCACTCTTCATCGCGGTGCGCGGGCCTCTCACTATCGCGGCCTCTCTTGTTGAGGAGCACAGGCTGCAGACGCGCAGGCTCAGCAATTGTGGCTCACGGGCCTAGTTGCTCCGTGGCGTGTGGGATCCTCCCAGACCAGGGCTCGAACCCGTGTCCCCTGCATTAGCAGGCAGACTCTCAACCACTGCGCCACCAGGGAAGCCCCACCACAGGCTTTTTAAAGACCTCAAGATGCAAGAAAGAAATGCACCCCGAGTCCATTAAAGAATTAGGTTCTATTAATGCCGAAGTCTGCCCGAAAGGGCCGTGGGCACCTCCTCAGCCTGCTTGGAAAACGGGAATGGTGCTCCCCTAGCTTAATAACTCTTGCTAAGAGAGTAGAGAAGAAGCATCCTTTCGATCTCTGAGTTTGGCTCTTAACGTGTCTTGGAAATGCTGGCATTTTTGAGAATGATGTTTTGCCCTGGATTCCACTCTTCTAACTTGAAAATAAAGCTGGGATGCTGGTGTGGAAATAAGAATCATTATGACAGCTTCTCTAGCAGAGAGCCCGCTGCTGTTCTCAGCCCTCCAAGAGGAACAACATAAAAAGCTTCATTATCTCTTCAATCCATCGACAAATCGCCATAAAACAATCAAGTGTCTTCCCCAACTTTATACGGAGAAAGCAGCAGAAACATCCAGTTTGTCTGACGCTTTCGGATCTGCAGGGCCTTCAAATGCTACTCTCCTTTCTCCTCGCTGGTACCAGGGACAAATTTGAGGATTTGGAGCCCTGGGACAATGTCCGAGACTCTTCTTATCTCTCGGTTCTATTTCTTCATCTGTAAGATTGCAGGAGGGAGGGAGCATTCCTTCCAGGATGATATTTAAACCTTGCAGCTTGAAAAAGATACGATGCTATGAAAGTCACAGTCAATTCCTGATTTTTTTTTTTTCAATTTAACCATAAACCACTTCCTTTTTAAAAATTCTTCCGAGTGTCTTGGATCACCCTGAAAAGAAACAGAAGCAGTCATATTTTGAAGCGTTGATAAAAATACCGTATGTTTATCACGTGCATCATCTCTGTAACCCCAACATGTTGATACAGAGCCTGGCACAGAGTTGCTGCCCAGTAACTCACAGGTAAATGAAGGAACCGGGAGGACTTAACCCAGGGCCCCTGAATCCCCGAGGTGCTCTCCAGAGAGCAGTGGCGTCGGAGGCGACCCTGAGAGCCTCCGCCCGGGCTCTGAGCACACAGCTCACTGGCTCCCGGTGGTGCCCCTGTCTGTAGCTATTAGCAGCGAGTCATCGCCCCTGCTCTGGCCCTTTGCAATGCATGGCAGCTCAGGGGCACACACAGCAGCTGCCACCAGCCCCAAGCTGGGTACGTCCCCTCTGTCAGTGCTGCTGGGAGGGGGACAGCTGCTGTGTATTCCCGGGTACATGTGCTTTGCTCAAAGGGGGCAGGGGAGGCTTCACGCGTGGGCGTGCTCCCTGTCGGCAGAAAGCTCAGATGTTTGTGGGGGGTGACATTCCTAGGGCTGTAATAGGACGCGCTAGAGGATTCAAGGGTGTGGCCCCCAGCGGGCAGAGGGAAGCTAACATTTGTTGGAGGGTCTGTGTGTTTAGATGCGGAAACCGAGGTTCAAGCATGTCGAGCTCAAAGGCACGCAGCTAGACAGGGGAAAGCCCAGGAGTCAAATCCAGGTCTGACTGACTCCCCAGCCCATGCTCTTTCCAATATGTCCCAGGAAGAGAAGAGGGGACAGATGCCTTGAGAGGGAGAGCAGAGTTTATCAGTGGCCTGGGGGCGGCAGGGGGCTTAGGACACAAGCTGCTTCGCAGCTGCAGGAGGGGAGGTGATCCAGGATTTGAACGCCGACCATAATGAGATGGGCGAGGCTCAACCACAAGCTCAACCTTTCCTATTGAAGGGGACTTCTTCCCAGACACACAGCTCTGTTCCTGAACAGCACAGAAGTTTCTTAATAACTAGATCCTAAACGACCCAGTAAGTTGCCTGCCTTGCTTCCTTCCTTCCACCCTCTCTCCCTCCCTCCCTTTCTTCCTTCTCCAAGAATGTGTTGTTTCTGCCTTGTGCCACGCTGTACCAAGTGCTGATGATACAAAAGAACACAAAACGGGCGACGTCCCTGCCCACTTGGAGCTCACCGTGGCTGGGAGCTCAGCCATTTTTGGGGTCCAAGTTAGAGCCACTCACCAAGATTTCTGCTTCTCCCCTCCTCCTGGGCACATGGCCCTTGCGGGTAGGCATGGACACGTGACTTGCTTTGTCCAATGAACTGTGAAGGGAAATGAGCATGGCACTTCCGGGTGGAAACATTCAAGACCAGGTGTGGAATTCCTGGAGCTTTTCTCTTCCCTTGCCTCAATGATTGGGGACACCCTGTTGTTACAGAGGACAGTTGTCCAAAGGAACCCCTGGTCCCACAGTGACATTATGTTTGTGCTCATCTTTGTTGTTTGAGGTGGCTGAGGTTTGGAAGTTATTTGTTACGGCCGCCTAATTAGTCTCTCTTGATTAATACAACTGCATTTCGATCTTGGCTTTCCATCTTATCCTTCTTATGGCTTCCTTTTTAGCCATACCTTCTCTTGGAGAGTTTGGCTTTTCCACTAGACTTTGAACTCCTTGAGGACAGGGTCCATGTCTTATTTACCTCTGTATCCCTGGTTCAGGGTCAAGCAAATGTTTGCTGAGTGAGTGAGAGAATGAGTGAGTGCCAACATCTGATTTGTCAAAGGCCATGCTAAATAACCCACAGCACTGACCTCAGAGGCACAGAAAGGGTGGGCTTGTGAGCTCACACGGAGGAGGGGGTTTGTCCAGCTGGTAAATGGTAGGGTCAGGATTTGAACTTGGGCGTGTCTGACCCCAAGGCCCACCCTCTTTCCATTTCAACTCCCACTGACGTCCCCTTGATTGGGCTTCCGTTTGCTGAGTCTTCTTCCCCAGTGGGTGATGTTTCCTTCACCCCTACCACCTCCCTTCCGCTGGGGTGCTTGCGATTGCCCCTCAGGAAAGTTTCTGACCTTGCTAAGAAGGAGAAGAACTAATATTTGTTGAGCATTTACTAGATTCCAGGCACCTGACCCCAAAGTGGACACTCCCTACGTGAGAAATACATACATAATTGATACATGTTGTTATATTTAATTCTCATCGTAAAATGAGAAACAGGTCCCATCCTTATCCCTGGGTTAAAGAGAGGAAGATATGGCTCAGAGGGGTAAAGTAACTGGATCCAAGTCCAGAACTCGTAAGTAGCAGAGCTGAGACTTGAACCCAAGTCCAACTCCAGAATGGAGGATCCTGACAACTTTTTCATGTTGCATCTTATTGGAGCGAGCTTGTATGTGTGTGCATGAGTGTGTGTGTATGTTGTGTGTTTATGAGTGTGTGTGTATGTTGTGTGTTTTGTGTATGTGTTGGAGAGAGAGAGATAACAACTTTGGGGGGGGTGCTGGTGATGATATAGAAATATCTTTTCTCTACTTGCTGTTTATCCAAGTTTGTCACTTGTGTTTTGACAGGAAGCTGTAAGGACTTCCTGCTTTAACTCTCACAGATGCTGGCCCTGATAACTCCGTATTTACATACCTCCTGGGCAAGGCGAGGTCCATGAGCTGCTGACTCTTGTGGGATTTCAGGACAAGGACTGATGGATCACCTCCTCCCCTATTATCTCTCATACAGCCTCCCAGCCTCACTGGGCGTGGATGGGGGAGGGGGGAGTCTTTCCTTTGTCCTTTAATGTGGCCTTTAAGCCCTGTAGGAACCCTGGACTAAGCACTTTCCTGTGTGTGACCTCATTTGATCCGAACAACTGCCCGGCCTTATAGGGACTGTTATTTTTCGTGTGCTCAAGAGCAGAGTGGGAACACAGGGTAGGGTGCTGTGGCCAAGAGGGTCCAGGCTAAGAATGCTGTTCAGTATCCTGCAATGCACAGGGCAGCCCCACAGTAAAGAATCACCCAGCCCAAGTCAGGTTGAGAGACTTGTCTTAGAAACCTCATGGAACATTCAAGCCATAGGGCTGGGATCGAACCCACCTCTGCCAATGCCCATCGTGTACTCCTCGCTATGGAGAAAAGATGGATCAAGGCCTGTGAGGTCAGGAGGTCCTTCTCCAGCATCTCCACGTGGTTGACCCCTACCTGTTCACCCTTGGTGCCACCTTGATCACCTCCCCCGGCGGTGTCAGCTGACCCCCTCCCTGACAACTTGCGTATCTCACCTTCCTGAGCTTGTGTTCTGTGCACCAGCATCCCTGCAGGCTCATCTCTGTTCCGCTGTGTTTTCAAGGTTGATTTCAAAATTACCCCAAGATCGCAGACCTCTGAGTGTCATCTGAGGCTGGACTGATACATTTCACTCATTCAGGGAACACCCACGCTATGCTCGGCCTATGCCAGGTGCCAAATATGCACAGGGGAAAAGAAGTGAATCATTATAATAGTCATGGTCTCAGCAGCAGTCCCTGAACTTTTCATACCATCCAGGCATCATCTCAAGCATGAGTTTTATTGAAGGGTACCCGGGAAACGCAGAAGGGGGTGCCCTGGCGTGGCTGGGTGGTTGAGGAAGATGACCCAGAGGTATGGATGGGGGCCTGAGTGGAGACTTGGAAGAGGAGATGTGTGGGGGTGACAGGCAGAAAGATGAGCATGAGGAAAAGCCTGGGGGAACCAAACTCAAGGTGGGTCTAGAAAGTTCCAGAAAGAAATTCAGTAAATAAAGACAGCATTTGGGGTTTGATCAGATGTCTGCATCCCACAAGTAAATCATGTAACTCAGCTCAGTTTGTAGGTAGTCTCCATCATTCAGGGCCAAAGCGTCTCCAGGTCGACTTAGGTAGAAAGAGAGCCGGTCAGGTTCCTATGGAGTTCTCAGCTTCCTCTGCCCCAGCAAGGATTTCCAGGGTTTTCCCCAGTGCACACTGTCAGGCTGACTTTGGAGGCCTCCTTGAATGACACTGAGGTTGGTTATCAAAAATAAAAGGCACAGGGTATGGATACTGAGCGGCCAACTCAGGTGTCAATAACCCAAGAATTACAGATATTTACACTGATCTCCAGGTCCAAGTCACGGGGGGTGGGGGTGGGGGGGTGGCGGGGCGGGTGATACATCAGACCAAATTAATTAACCAGTGGAGGTTATTTACTGAGTTCCTACTCTGCTCTTGAGCCCACGGGGGACAAAGAATAATGATAATGGTGAGGTCCCAGCCACCAGGACTTGAGGTCTTGTGGGACACTTGCAAGACCAAGTCAAGAATGTAGCAGAAAATCACCCAGCAGTGACTGTGGAGTGGAAACCACAACTGGAAAAGGGAAGGGTTGGTGTAGAGAGGCGAGATCAAAGGAGGCTTCTGGAGAAGGCAGGATTCAGGCAAAGCCTCGAAGGATGGGAAAGATGGGGCCAGCAAGCTCATGAGGGCGTTTCATTCGGCAGCAGGTGTAGATCCCTGAGACCGATACCTAGAGAAAAGTCAAAGGATTCTAAATCTAGGTCAGGTCCAAACTCCCTAGGACATCACATAAGGTCCCTCATTGTCTGCTCCCATCCTCCCTGCAAAGAATCATCTCTGGCCTCCCTGCCTCCACCGCCCACCCCATCCCCCCTACTTCACATGCCAACCCTGGCCTCCCGTAAGTTATCCCCAGCCTAGAGTCACATCATGGTTTTGAGCTTTTGTCTATGCTCTCTGCCTTGTTAGAATGTTCCTCCTTTTCTCTGCAAGATGAACGACTCCATCCTTATAGGAGCAGTTTAATTGCAGCCTTCCTACATTCTCCGTGCTCTTTCCTCTCTGCCCTCATCCGTGTCACAGCACCTCCATGTTACTGGTTGCCATGACTCGCTCCCTCAGTAGAATGCAAGCAGCTTCTTGAGCTCGGGAACTTGTCTATGTGTACGTTTCCTTCCACATCCATACCGAGCACAGCGTATGACTCATACTCAAGATGCGTGAATTACTTGTTGAGTCTGTAGGTGACTTAAAGTAGGAACTGAACACCTGGTGCAGTGAGTTGACTTACGGAGGCTTGGGGTGGCTTTAGAGTCACTGTGTCCAGTCCGGTGACCAGTGGCCACATGTGGTTTTTAACTTAAATTATAAAGAAATAAAATTTTAAACGTGCTTCCTCAGTCACATTAGCCACGTTTCAAGTGCTCAAGAGCCACCCGGGGCGTTGGAGAGCTCAGATACAGAGTTTTGCCGTCACCGCAGAAAGTTCCATCTGACAGTGCGCTGGTCTTGCCTTTACAGAGTAGAGAATGGCCTCTTATGCCCATTTCCCTGTCCTGTTTATACCCTCTTCTCTCTCCCCAGGGTTTGCTGCAGCCGGTCCTTTGGGCGATTGACTATCGATATTTGTATATACGATGCCCAGAGCTGCAGAGGCATTTGGGGAGGTGGGGTGTGCTCAGGGCTATTACTGTTCTTTGTCACCAAATCACTCCTCGTGGGTGGGCTTCAGGCCTGCAGAAAGAGCCCAGCAGTTGTGGCCTCAAGACACAGGTACCTGTCAGGGGAAACTCGAGAGCCAAACTACGGAGCAAGCTGAACGTGGCTCCTGTGGACAGCGCAACGTTCAGAACCACCTGGCAGGCTGGAAGCACACGTCTCTCAGCTTTTAATTGAAAATGTTCTGAGTGGGCAGAGTCAGGACAGGGCTAGTTGAGAATCTTCTCGTATGTGTTTCTTGGGGGGAAAAAAACCCTGCCTTAACCTTTTTTCATATGACCATTTGGTTTGTCATTTCGGTTAAGGGTTAAGAGCATTTCTTTTTCTTTTTCTTTTTTTTTTTTAAACATCTTTATTGGAGTATAATTGCTTTACAATGGTGTTTTAGTTTCTGCTCTATAACAAAGTGAATCAGTTATACATATACATATGTTCCCATATCTCTTTCCTCTTGCATCTCCCTCCCTCCTACCCTCCCTATCCCACCCCTCTAGGTGGTCACAAAGCCCCGAGCTGATCTCCCTGTGCTATGCAGTTGCTTCCCACTAGCTATCTATTTTACATTTGGTAGTGTATATATGTCCATGCCACTCTCTCACTTTGTCACACCTTACCCTTCCTCCTCCCCATATCCTCAAGTCCATTCTCTAGTAGGTCTGTGTCTTTATTCTAAGGGCATTTCTTGACCCTCAAGATCTGTGGATTTCAAATATTATTTCTTTCTTTTTGAAGCGGGCCCCTGGAATACAAGCCCAATTTATAAAGCACATAAAAAGGGTCGCTGCCCAGGTTGGAGGAGGGGAGGGGATCCCAAGCCCCACTTATTTGGCCTTTCCTCCAGTGCCATCAAATGGCACCGCTGCAGGCAGTACTCTCCACATGGTGGTCTAGGCGGTGACCCCAGCGGCCCCAGCCTTACGGTGGGGGGAGGCAAGCACAATGTGAAAATTCTGGTCTATCTGCAAATCCTAATTTTAAAAAAATCATAAAATATGCACACTGCTACAATCCTAATAAAAATATGCATATTTCTACAACTCATTCTCATTTGTAAAGGGCTTTTTAATAGGAAAGCTCATCTGATCTTCTCAATGAAGGCTGGATTAAAGGCTTTGGGGTCAGGGACTCTTCTTCTTCTCTGGACCCCTAACTCCTAGTTTAGTTTCTGGCACATAGTAGGCATTTAATGTGTTATTTCAGGAAGGAGGAAGAAGAGAGGGAGAAGGAGTCAGGGAAGGAGGGGGACAGGGGAAATAGGGAGGGAGGAAGTGAAAAAAGAGAAGAAGAAAAGAAGGAAGGAAGGAAGCAAGAAGGGAGGGAGGGAGGGAAGGACGGAGCTTATGATGTGTCATTGTAAGTTTCAGTTTACTGATCAAGAAACCAACCGAGATGCAGCGATTTTAAGTGACCTATTAAAAGTCAACAAGATAATAGAGTAGCCTTGATGAAAACTCAACACTTCTGTTCCTGAAGCCCATGCTTTTCACCATTACTCCACCCACCCTCCCCTGTAATTTTTTTTAGATAAAAAGGCTATTATATGTGTACTTAATTACCCCTTCTTTTACAAGCTCCAGCTTTTTAATGTGTAAAACTGTAGGAAAAAATCTATCTCCCTCTGAGAAGGAATTTCTCTCCTAGGATCCTTGCTCTTTCCCTGAAATAACCAACCCCTCCCCTTGTCTGTCAGCAGCAAATTGGAAGCCAGCATCAAGGGTGAAAATTAAAAGTGCATCAACCAGCGTAAGAATAACTGAGGCAATCATGAAACCAAGCCCCCAAGCGCCAGTCTTCGAGGGGCGGCTGGACTGGATCGGTGTTTAAATTCATGTTGTGTCAGGACAAAGGGGGTTGTTCTGGTGCTGGTTCCATTTTCATAATGAAGCCGTATATCCAGAATCGGAAAAAAAAAAAAAAAAAAAATCTTTGACACGGGGGAACAAATGAGTGATAGGACGTGATTCTGCGATTACCGGTGGGACTTCCTAAAGCAGGCTGAGCTGTCAATGATGGGTCGTGCCGCGGCCATGACGTTAGGAACAGTTAAACCCCAGCTAAATCCCAATCGCAGGAACACGACTACGTGACTTCACCCCTGTCCAGTGAACACACACGCGCGCGCACGTGCACAGAGGGAGAGAGAGAAACTTTCAAAAGGCGTGTAACAGAACAAAGCACAGTTTTTACTATCACACAGTCTTTATGGATCGCCATCCTTGAGGTGACGTTATATCCTTTATGGTCACATTTTGGTAGTTTCCTTAAATTATTGAAGGCATTTCGTGGGGCCTGCGCTCTTGGAATGGAGCTGGGAAAGAGGCCCCCCCGGTCCCTCATCTGGAGGTGGGTTAATGATGGCACGCCTCGTGCCACGCGTCCAGGACACAGAGGTTAATAAAACCCGTAGCTCTTCTTCATGGGTACCAGGGGATGGTTAATGTTCAAGCCTGTGCAGGACCTCGGCTTAATGTTCCACATGAAGGGTGGTGCTGCCAGACGGCACCCTCCCTGGTGCCATATTAGTACATGCTGGAAGCGGGCTGAGCACGTCTGGAAACCTTAGGTGCTCTCTCTGAGCTGGGTGTGATGAACAGGCAGCCTGCTCTGTTTGCCGGGGGCTCTGGACAGAGAGTTGGGAGAGCCTGCACCCGGCCCCTACCAGCCGCGGGGTGTCCAGATCTGATGTCTCTCTGTCCTCCCACATCCAGCGAAGGGCATGAGCTGCCTTCTGCATTCCTGGGGTCTGTGCAGAAAGCGGTCTGGGGGACTGTTAAGGGAATACCTCAGTTCTGCGGTTACCAATACAAGCCTCTCGGGGGTCATGGGAAGCTTGCATCAGATCTGTGTCACCCTTACCCCTGTACGCCTTGGGCAAGTTGCCTGACCCCTCTGTCTTGGTTTGGCTCCTGCCAGAAACAAACCCTGAGACAAGGATTTGAAGGCAAGTAGTTTATTTGGGAGGTGACCCCTGGAAGCAACAGGGAAGGGAAGGGTGTCATGAATAGCACATCATCAAGCAAGTTTCTGGGAGGCAGCGTAGGATACGTACCTCAGAGCCTTCCCAGCTGAGTGGCAAGGGAGCTGGGGCATTTATACACCACTTTCTGCCGGTCATTGGCTGAAGGCGGCCCCAGCGGCCCCTGGCCTGCCATGCCGGTACGCAAAGCGGGCTCCTACAGTCAGGGCAAGCCTCAGGCACAGAGATGCAGCTGGTGGCTGGAAGTGCAGATGGCATGCGCTGAAATGGTAAGGCCCCGGGCGGAGATGAGAGGGAAAGACTCTCGTCCCTCCTCTCCAGGATGAGGCCAGCACCTCCTACCTACTAGCATTGTCATGAAGATTAAATGAGATAATGCAAGAGCCCGATAACTGTTAGTTGTGATTTACTGCGAACCTGAAGGGCAGGTACATTTATTGCCATTAAGGCCATAAACTAGACCTGGGTGAATTGCCCACAGTTGAAGGCTTCCTTCAGGACTTAGCTCTTTTGGTACTTTGGAAAATAAACTTGACTGTATGTGTGGTATCAAAGGGAGTGGATGGGATAAACCAGGTAGTTCGAAGATGTGCTTTTCCTCCCTGAGACCAGGAAGCGAGGGAAGGAGTAACTTCCGTGTTTACATGGAGAAGGAAAGGGACCGTGTCGCCCCAGGTGGGGTAAGCGATTTCATCCACTCCTAAGAGTCGGCCATGCAGGCTGTTGTCACCCCAAGTTGCTGTCCATACGTCCTTCGTTTCCTAGAACATTTGCAGCGTTGCTTCTGCAGTGCGGTGGGTCAGCGGGGTTTCTTCATCAGAGGGTGAAGCAATGTCCCTGCGTATGTGCCCAGAGCCTCTTGCTTAGACATCACTGGGAAGTGGGGAGACATGCCAGAGTGTTCTTATCTCAGAATGGCCCCTCCATGCCTCAGTCTTTGCCCCCTCCCGTGGGGTCCCAGGATACATTCCTTGGAGGGACAATCAGTTCTTAGCGTGGACTCCCCTCCTTGACACGGATGGGGGCACCTCCGCACAGCTGTGTTGGGGACCTTTGTGTCCACAGGGTCACCCTCTCTCAGAAGGGACTCCACAGCAGGTGTTCACGACTCCGCATCTAACCTTCCATTGCCCAGTGGTGCTGTCGCCCCTGTGAGGTGTGTTTATATAGTCACGGATGAACCGACGGTGTCTGCAGTCTGTAGATGCTACTCCCTAAGTCCATGTTGGCTGAGTGAATGAGGGAATGAATGAAGCAATGAATGTGGAAATGCACAGGGAGGCGGGTGGGGGGCATTTCTCATGGGAAAAATAGGTTTGGGGATTTGCAGCTTCCTTCACTGCTTCCCTCCACGGTTGTGCTAACCACCAGGAAGCCAGACTGACACTTCCATGTAAATCGGAGGCTTCCTTTTTCGGTTTCGCAAATTCGTTTCTTGCCTTGCCGTCATCCACTGGGGAGATGTCCCCAGTCTGACTCACAGTTAAGCACAAATAGTGCTCAGGCTGCTAAAAAAAAAAAAAAAGAAGAAGGAAAGAAAAAGAAAAAAAAAAAAGAGAGAGATTGCAGCGCTTCTGATTGCAATGTGCATCATTAATTGACTCGGCGGGGTTGGGGGGATCTGCTGGAGGCACCGGGCACAAATTGGTCCCTTCTCCCTGTGACCTTCTGCCGGCTCTTAAAGGAAAGGGGAAGATTCTCTTTTAAAACAATCCAGACACTACAGTGCGTTTCAAGAGCCCTCACGAATCAGACATCTTCACGATGGGGTTTAACAAATAATGGAAACAGATCCAGGTGGAAAGTGCTTCAAAACAATCTCAAGTGTTTCTAGAAGTACATGGGGATGTGTGGTCCGCGCTGCATGTATGGGACTGAGTTTGTTTTCACGATTCTTCCACCTCCATTTGGCCCCAGCTCATGAGTTTTTCAGGTGAATAGCATCAGGGAATGAAAACTCACTGCTCGTCCTCTCCAGGAATCCAAGCCACAACGAGAGACATCCTGGGAAGTCTGTCTGACCCACCAGGGTCCTGAACCTCTGATTTCTATGGTGACATTTGGTCTCTGACTCACCCTCTTGTTATTTTGTTCAGAAATATATATACCAAGTGCTTATTCTATGTTAGGGCCTATTTTCTGTGATGTCCCCGCCCCAGAGATTTCTTGTTTCATAAAGATCACGTAAAAGATCTCAATGGGGTACGACTCTGGTGAGACTCTAGAGGCCGGTGAGCACGTTGTCCAGCCTGATGGGTGAGCAAGGCTCCCTGAGGAGCAGGAATCTGGGTTAAAGCCTAGAACAGCATTCAGGGAGGCGAAGCTGGGGGCAAGCACGACCAGGAAGGGTGTTCTTGGCAAGGAGCACGCACAGAGGTCGGGAGGTGAGAGAGTCTGGCTCGAGACCAGGACCATCCCGATTCCCTGGACAGCAGAGCAATCCTGAGGCTGAGCCCTTTAAGTCCGATGTCATCCGTGGACTCAGAGCTTCCTTACTTCTCAGCCCACTCATCCCGAGTGAGAGCTGGTGATTCCCACCCACACATTCGTTTAGAAACACTGAGGCCCTACTGACTCCGGGGCCTCTCTTAGGTACGGATGATTGGGAACTGAATGAGACTGGGTCCCCGTTTTCAGTGGGGAGCACGGCTGTGTTAGGAAACCCCGATTTTGGAACAAACATGTTAGAATGTGCTGGCTCTTCTCCCCCACTCTGGACAACACCTCTGGAGGCATTCACTACAATTATGCCCATTTTACAGAGGAGGAAACTGAGTGCAGGTGAGGTCACCTGCCACATCAAAGGCTTGGACCTGTTGGAGCCAGGATTTCACCCGGGTCTGCCCACGGCCTGTCTGTCCTGGAACGGGATCACAGGGCTGGTAACAAAGGCAGCAGGCTGCAGGCCTCCAGACATCCCTGACTCAGACCCATTCCTCTCCTCCAGGCTCATCCTGAGGAGGTGGGTTAAGACGCACGTCTCAGAGCTCCTCCCAGGCCTGGACAGTCTCGAGTGTGGGCCCCCAGGGAAGGTGGAGGCAGAGGGGCCACCATCTTGCCTCAGCTCCAATGAGCCCCCTCCCTCTTGGTTTATGAACCTGCCCTGCCAGGCAGCTGGGCCTCTGGCCTTTATCCGACCCCATCCCCGGCACCTCCAACCGTTCCCCTCGTGCCCTGCTGGCCGACCTTGGCCTGTCTCTGGCCTCAGCCCGGGCGCCAGGCCTGCTCCTGGAACCCGGCCAAGCCCTACCCCACACGCAGCCTCTCCTCCAGTCAGGCACTCCAGCTCTAAGGCGGGCCGAGAGCTCACAGGCCAGCCTTACGCCAGGGTCCCCGGTGATGCGCCCTGTGCCCAGCGTGGCCTGCAGGTGTGAGAGGCCCACTTGGAGGTACCTGCCTAAGTTTGAAAGGGGGAAGAGTTGGTCTGAACCTTCCGAGAAAGGATCTCTTCTTCTCCAGCTTTCCCAGGTCAGCTGGCTGCTGATTCCCCACTCCCAAACCCCCCTCCCCAAACACACACACACACACCTTGGACTTAAACCCTGGAGAACAGCTGCTTTTCACCACTTGTTTCTGTCCTCCAGGTACTGTGTCAAGCTACCCTCATCGTCCCATTTAATCCTCACTATTTTCCCAAAAGGTCTCATGAAGCAAAGACCCCCACATCCCCATTTTATAAACACATAAACTGAAGCTCAGACAAATTAAAGCAGTTTTGCTCCAAGTCTCAGATAGCCAGTAAGTGAGAGAGTCTGAATTAAATCCAGGTTTTTCTGACTCCACAGCCCATGCTTCTAGACACTAACTAGCTTTGTGACTTTGTGATATCTCTTGGCCTCAGTTTCCTAATCTGTAAAATGGGTATAACGATAACGCCCAACTGGTGAGGCTTTTGTGGAGGTTGAATGAACTTACTGATGGGTGTGTGGAGCATGCTTAGACTAGCTAGCTCCTGGCCCGGGAAAGTCGCTAATAAGTGGTGGGCAACATTGGTGTGTGTGCCATTGTCATTGGCCCCGGATAAGCCCATCCTGCTTGGGGCACCCATGTCAGCTTCCCAGCTGGTGCCTCAGCATTTTTTGTCCCAGCCTCTGTCCTGTCTTTCTTACCTTATAGCCACTGATTGCTTTGTTTCCCTTCTGTTCTGATTCCACATCCTGAATGCTACAAGCCCCAAAGATTTCTGGGCTGATCTTTATTATTTCTGTGAGGGTACTTGCCAGGATGCCAGAGTGGCAACTTGGCATCATTCTTCCCCCAAAGCTCATCCATACATTTTCCCCAACTAATTTAACGTCTTGCACCAGACTGGTTTGTTTTGCAGCAAGGTTGACCCTTCAATGTGAGGAGCTCTCACGACTTAAAGTAAAATAGATGAAGCGCTTTGTCAATAGAAACTGGATTTAAATGCCAATCCTACCACTTAGAAGCTGTGTGACTCTGGGCAACTTACTTAACACCTCTGAACTGCATTTCCTTTTTGAATTGGGACCGAAGGATGAGATGTGTAGAATGGTCTTCACAGGGTTTTGGAGAGAGTTCAATGAGAGACTGGCAAGCAGGGCCCAGCATAGTAGGTGCTCAATAAAATGCTAAGCCAGAATCCAGTTGAAACAGAGTTCAACAGTACAGTTAGTTTGGGTAGCAAGAAAGGAAAGAAAGAAATGCACTTGGCTTGGATAAACCCACTGGGGAAGATGAGGCAATGGACTCAGAGCTGAGGACCCAGCGCCACACTGTGTCCCAAGCAAGGCAGGTCCTTGGGAGACTGAAGAGGGCAAGGTCCAAGGCTCCTTTGGAGCCGACCTCTCAACTTCCTGGTGAAATCTGCAGCTTTCCTTGAAGGCAGGGCCGAGTCTCCTTATCGGTGGGTTCAGAGTCCATGGCACCAGGGCCGGAAGCCTGCGCCTGCGTGCAGGAGGCTGCAAGTGTTTATCAGGCCCCTCCCTGCGACCAGCGGGTCAGATGCCCAGACTTTGGACATGGTTGGACTTGAACGTAGCTGCTCTTCCTTCCCCCTTGGGGATCTCCAGCGCATTTCCCAACATTCATTCCCAATTCAAAAAAAGGGTTGAAAGTTGACTGCTGGGGTTTCACAAACATGTTGGCCAAGGATGAGATTCTGCTTGGGTGTCAGGACTCCTGGCTCCTACTTCCGGCCGTGGGGTCCCCGTCACATCCCATTGCAGGGGCGATAATGTTGGACCTACTCACTTTGCAGCGTGGTCCTGGATAAGATCCACATTGACGGATGCTTTAACACAGGTCCCCTCTTTTTCATCCCTAGAGGAAGCCTGCAAAGGGGTGTTATTCTATCCATTTTAGAGTTAAGGAAACTGAGGAACAAATGACATGCTCCCTGGGAAAGAGCTTTGCCAAGAGTGCAAACTCTAGCCAACGCATGTGGTGCTTACCTACAAGCCCAGCCCTGTGCTAGGAGCCCAGCGTGGTTAGGTTATGTCACTAAATCTTCCTAACATTGGGCCTCTCCTTACTCCATTGGATGAAAAAGAAATTACACTGAGAGAGGTTTAAAAATTGCCCTCATTTACCCAGCTAGCAAAAGTTGATGTCAGAATTTGAACCTAAACAGTTGGTCTCAGACCCTTCCCACCACTCCCAAACCATGAAGGGATGCTCCCTGGCCCACGGTCTCCCAGCTGTGACACTGCTGACGTTTTGGAATACGTCGTCCTTGCTGTTAAGGCTGGCCTGTGTGTTGTAGGATTCGTAGCAGCATTCTAGGCCTCTACCCACTAGATGTCAATAGCCAACCCTCACCCCGATTTATGACAACCCAGAATGTCTCTGGGTATCATCAGTGTTGCCCCCGAAAGAACCACTGCTCTAGACCGAGGTCAGGTATTGTGATTATTATACATGATTATGTTATAACTGAGATTGTGGTTGTGATTACGAGGTCACTGCCAGTGTGCAGTTTGCATGCGGGCAAGGACCGACTCAGGCCAGCTTCAACGCATAATTTAGGGTCCAAACTAGAACCCTTTAGAGATGACAGTGGGGACAGTTAATAATGATGGGAGAATACAGGCACCATTGCAGGCAAGCTGGGATGAATGTCTGCCCTGCTTTGGCAACCCCCCGTTCTACCTGATTGCCAGGTAAGGTAGCCAGATGTGTGACTCTGGAGCTGCTTCTTTGCTGTTGATGCCCTCATGCAGGGGGCTTTTCCTGGCTCTTCAGGGCTCTGGGAATCTTAGGACTGGCTCCTCCCACCTTCTCCTCGTATCCCTCCCCCCCCCTCCCCCCGAGAGACCCCAGACTGTGGCACATCCACAGGATAGCTACTGATTTTCTTAGATTGGTTGAAAAATAGAGATGACCTCAAGGAGTCGGTGCCAGTTTTCTTTGCTCTCCGGCTAAGCTGGGTCCGTACTGTTAGGGTTCTCCGTATGTTCACCTAAATTATGGAGACCTGGGTTCCACTTGGGAACCACAGTTGGTGGAATGTCTTTCTGGTCAACCCTGCTGAACTTCGTCTAATCCGGAGAAGGCAAGCCACGCTTCCTCCTTCCGGGGCATGTGAAGATCGGTGATGACGCTGGTGGTGGTGGTGATGACTGAGCATTTGCTGTGTGCTCGGTCTTGTCATGTGTACGTTACGTGGATTATTTCATTTCATCCTTACTGTAGCTCATGATGCTATCTTTACCGCCATTTTATGGATATGGAATCTGAGGTTTCAGGAAGATTAGTAACTTGAGCAGAGTCATACAGTTGTCCAAGGGTAGAGGCAGAATTCGAGCGCGGATCAGTGGATTCCAGAGCCCATGGGGTACCGCCTCTCAATGGAGTATAAGTTCGGTGATGTCAGTGGTTATCTGTCTGTTGAGCACCTGTTCCAGGCATGATGCTAAGGAAGGAAGGATGGAGAGACAGATGAGCCTCTCTCTCCCTGCCCATCAGGAGCCCACAGGCCGGTCGGTACAAGAGACAGACGACTCAGCAGGCAGTGTGTCTTCTTTCAGAGGGGGGTTGGGGAAGAATGGGGAAGACAGTGCCAGGCGGCGGGGCCAGCGGGGGGGTGGTGCAAGCAGACTGGAACGTTGGAGAGGCGTGGTTCAGGGTCGGGGGAAGGAGGGTCAAGTCCAAGGTTGGGGGCCCAGAAGCCTTGTGACAGTATAGCATGCAACACGCCCACACATACATTCACACTCTCAGGCGCGCGCGCACACACACACACACACACACACACACACACACACACACACACACACACACACGAAATTCAGCCACAAGCTAATCCCATCAGACCCTTCCTAAGACTAAGGTATCAGAGAGTTCTGAATCTGCCACTTGTGAACATTATCTCCATCTTTCCATTTCTCTTCCACTACAGGCAAAGTTACGCCCCTCCTTTTTCATAGATGCCTGCATCCCTGGGGACTACGTGAACGTGAATTATGGGGATATGGTTCGTTATGAGTACGTTATAGGGAAATTAGAGTTGTAGATACAAGTAAGGCTACTTAATCACTTGACCTTGAGATGGGGAGATTATTCTGGATTATCTGGGTGGATCCAAAGTCATCACAAGGGTCCTTAAAAGAGCGAGGCAGGAGGATCAGAGTCAGAGAAGGAGATGTGAGGGCAGGCAGGGGTTAGAGCCACATGCTTTGAAGATGGAGGAAGGGCCACAGCCAAGGAGTGCGGGCACCTCTAGAGGCGGGAAAAGGCCAGGAAGCAGACTCTGCCCTGGAGCCTCCAGAAGGCGCACGGCCCTGCAGACACCTTGATTATAGCCCAGGGAGACCCAGGTCAGACTTCTGACCTCCAGAACTGAGAATACATTTGTGCGGTTGTAAGCCACTCTGTCTGTGGTCATTTGTTACAGCAGCCAGAGGGAACTCAGACATCTTCCTCTCCAGAGCCAGTCCTGTTCTTCAGGCTCTGCGAGGTGAACTGTGGTCGCTCACAGCCCGGGCAGGTGTACACTGTGGGCGCCCGCCTCCTTTTATGCCAAACTCTTGGGGTCCTAAAGGAAGTCCCCCCTCCACCTGGGCCTCCGGCTGGAGGTGGGACCCAACCCTGGAGCCAGCCAGGCCCTAAGGGATGAGACTACCTCTTATCGGTGGCCATAACCACACCCAGGAGAGCTGTGATATCTGGGGGCCACAGGGAAAGGAAACAGCGGGTCCCAAGGCTCAGGAATTCCACATGTGGGTCCATCCAACCAGTCTGCCATGATCTCACCTACCCCCCAACCCCCTGTTTTTTTTTAAAAAACAAAAACAGCAATATTACGTTCAGGCAGCTGGGTTTTTATTATTCAGACAGATTTCTAAAAAGGAACATTCTGGCTTTAATTAGAATGAAAAAATATGAGTGGTAGAAATATTCAAACATCACACGGCTTCATTATTTACACCATTGATTTCAACAGGCAGATAAACACAGAGTAAGACATGGGCTCAGCACTCTTTAAAGGATAGAGCAGCATTAATCTGCTTCCAACTCGCCACCCATTGACGGGACCCTGCGTTTCCCTCTCCAAGGGCAAGACCACCGCAGTAAAGGCTCACGACGTGTGGCCTTGCTGTAGCAGGAGAGACAGATTGCAAAAATCGAATGAAAGCAATGATGAGTTGGGACAGTACCCTGTATTTAATACCATGTGTCAGATGTTCAGTAAGTGTCTTTTCACCCGTTTGCTCACTTCATCCTGGCAATTTACCCGTATGACATGAGTGTCTTAGTCCCACTTTACAGACAAGTAAACTGACTTCAGAGAGGGGCAGTGACTTGTGCAGCCACAAGGCCACAGGGTGGTAGATATTTGTACGAGGCTGCGTGGCCCCAGGAGCTGCCGAGTGTGGGCTCGGACAATGTGTATTAAGTGCTTTAGGCCAGTGGTGCCCAAACAAGGCTGCTCATTAAAATCACCCAGGGAGCTCTCAAAATGCGATGCCCGGGTCGCACCCCAGACCTGTTAAATCAGAACGTCTCGGGGTGGGAGGCAGGCATCAGTGCCTTTTAAAGATCCCCAGGTGACCCCAAAGCGCAGCCAGGGTGGGGGGACACCGCTGCTTTCTGCACATTCCCTCCTCCAAATCCTCTGTGCCCCTAGGAAGAAGTTACCGTTGCTGGCCCATTTTAGAGATGAGAGGCCTGAGCCTCTGAGAGGTCACGTGACCCCCCACTGAGTGGGGATGTGAACCGGAAAATTCCGGAACCCTCATTTGTAACCACTACACTAAAACGCCTTCCTAGGGAGAGACTGTGAGTGGGTCAAAAGAGGCTTTTTCCAGGAGAATGCATTGTGCCTTGGGGACGTGTAAAAACTGAATCAAGCTTTTTCCCATCTCGTGGTTTCCAGTTCTTTGAACAACCGTGAAAGTGAAACTCTTTTCGCTGTGAGCATCCCCCCTTTTTCCTCTGGACTTCTAAACCCCTAATTGAATCTGCTTAAACCTATATGTTTTCCTTAACAGTTGCAGCAACTCACAGGTCCGGGGTGGGTCCAGGGGACCCAGGAGGGCTTCTGCTTCCAAGCCCCCAGGAGCGTGGGCTCCTGGGACCTCCAGCCTTGACCTGTGTCCCCGGGGACCCTGTCCTGCAGGACGAACTTCCTCCGCCAGGGTAGCCCAAGTTCTCAGAGCAGTGCCTAGTGATGCCGAAACTCAGCCTCTGTGCACCAGTGCTGAACTGAATCTTGGAAGCAGAGTTCTGGGTGAAGTAGCAAAGAATAGCTTTGTCGCTTTGCCAGGCAAAGGGGGGACACAGCAGGCTAACGGCCCCAAAACTGTGTGTCCCAACCCGGGGGAATTTGGTGAGGAGTCTTATAGCAGTGGTTCAAGGGTGGGGTTGCCGATAAGGATCCGGGTTTGTGCAGGGCCTGCATTCCTTTAATCTGGCCGCTGGTGGTCTCCTGATGAGCTTCTGTGGTTCTCGATGTTATCAAACTATGACCCTTGAGGTGGAACCAGGACCCTGCCCCATGGCTGCACTATTGTTTCTTGACTGTTCCTCCCTTGTCTCTGCATCCCCTTCCTTGCCTGATTAGCAACTGTTTGAACCTGCCCTTGGGAGCTCAGGGGGCTGAAGCCTATTCCCTACAAATGAGAAACGGGGGACACAGAAAGGCTTCTGTGCCCAGGAGCCCCACAGGGTCCTGGTTGGTTTCACTAGCATCTTCCATGCAGAAGAGATTGGGGTCATTTCCTCCTTCAACTTATAACTACGTAGGGGCATGACTGGTATAGACTCCCAGACATGGAGCAAAAAGCCTCCCCTCGGAAGCTTGGGGCTGTGGCAGTTATTCAGTCTGCAAACAAGCAGGGAGCATGCACCTCCAGGTCCCCTTTTCTCCTCTCTGCTCCCTTCCCTCCATCCATCTCCCTCCCTCCCTCCCATCATTCCCAGACCACATTCTCTGACTCTGTTCACTTCTTCCCGCTGCTGTAACAAATGAGCCCGTGCTTAGTGGCTTCAGACAACACAAATTCATTCTCTCACAGTCCTGGAGACCAGAAGTCCGACATCAGCGTGTGGGCAGGGTGCGGTGCTTTTTGGAGACGCTGAGGGAGAATTCTGTTCCGTGCCTCTCCCCAAGCTTGGGGTGGTGGCTGGTGACCCTTGAGGTCCCTGGGTGTGAGGAAGCATCACCCCAGTGTCTACCTTCCATCACGCGCTGTTCTCTCTGCCCTGTGTGTCTCTCTGAGTCATGACGTGTACTTCATATGATGACACTGGTCTTTGGATTAGGGTCTGCCACAATCCAATATGATCTCACTTCATTAATTACAATGGCACAGATCCTGTTTCCAGATAAGCTCACATCTGGATGTTCCCGGGGACGTGAACTTTGGGAGGACGCTGTTGAACCCGGGACACCTCCTTTACATCTTGCCAAACCGGTGCTGCTCAGCTGTGTGATCTAAAGCACGCACGTGCTGGCTCATGAGTCACCCCACCCTTTGATAACCCTTTCCACTGACCTCAGGATAACATCTGACTCCTTAGCCCCCAGGCTCTCATAAGCGCCTTCTCTAGCTGCCTCTTCATCTTCTGCCTGAAGCATATTTCCCAAGGCCCAGCGGACTGGCCTCCATCCTGTGCCATGTTCACACCTCCAGGCACCGGCCCTTGCTGTTCTCTCTGCCCAGAGCACCTGCCCTCCGGCCCTACTCATAGCTGGCTCCTCCTCCTCCAGGTCTCAGCTCAAATGGCACCTCTTTGTAAATTCCTTCCCAGACTACTCCCTCTAAGATAGCCCCCCTTTATCACACTTTGCAATTTTATTTTCTTCATAATGCTGATCACCATGTGCAGTGATCTTGACCTCCTCTGTGTCATGTTCGTCGTCTGTCTCCTGGTTTCTCTCTGGTTCATGGCTGTGTCTCCAAGGCACAGTCTAGGAGCCAGGGAAACACTGAATTAATGATAGCATCACCACCTCGAGACTCTGCGTTGAGTTCCCTTCTTCCACCCATCCACCACTCAAATTCTCTGAGTCCTCACTATGTACCGGGCATTATCCCTGATGCTGGGTGAACAAAGTCACCATTCTCTCTTGCATTCTAGAGAGGGAGCACTCAATATGCACATTTATATACGCTCAAGACTTTCCATAGGGCGTCAAAGATGCTTCCTCTAAACTTCCAAATCACGCTCAGCTCAAACCTTGCTTTTCTATCTTGTGAAACCAACGAAGTTCCTGGGCTCTTTTCAATGCCATTGGCACTGAGCACCTCTGGGATGCTAATTGAAGTTCCTCCCATCTCCGTGGCTTTTGTTTCTTTGGTCCAGGCTCAGCCCCACTGCTGTCATTTTCTCTGGGTAAAGTAGGATCAGAGACAAGAGACCATTGTAAGGTCACCGAAGGAGCCCAGCACCTGAAGACTGAGCTTGTGGCTTTTAGGCCAGTGAGTCCGAGCAGCCCTGAAAAGTCACCTGCCCTCTCCAGTTTTGCGCCCTCAGCCTTAGATTACATGGATCCAGATGACCAAGGTCTTTTCCAGCCTGCACTTTATTTATTTTTTGACTAATTACTAATTTGCTACAATCACTGTTTTTACTCATTACTAATTTGCTATAATCATGACTAGCTAGCTAAACTTCTGTTCTGCTTAGAATAGTGGTTCTCAAATTTGTCTGCACAGTACAATCACCTGGACATCTTTCATAAACCCCCAAACCCAGGCCAGAATAATTGATTCTCAATCCCTAGAGATGAGACACAGTTAATAGTTTGAAGTTTTCCAGATGATCCAAATGTGCAGACAACTTTGGGAACCACTGACTTAGACCAGGAGTCAGCAAGTTTTTCTGCAAAGGTCTGAGAGTAAAGATTCTTGCCTTTGTGGGCCACAAGATCTCTTTCACACTGTGCAACTCTGCTATTATAGCATGATAGCGGCCATAGAAAGCACGTAAATGAATGAGCGTAACTGTGTTCCAATAAAACTTTATTTATACGAAACAAGCAGAGGGCCATCTTTAAGCAGAGAGCCATCTTTAAGCAAAGGGCCATATTTGGCTCATGGACCATAGTTTGTATCCCTGTAGCCTAGAACAATTCCTGGCACAATATCAGATGGATATTATATCGGATGGATGAATGAATACATTCAACAAGCATTTAATAAGCAGCTACTATATATCTGGCTCTGTGCTACAAGCTGGAATTCAGAGAAGAAAATGTGTCCTGTCTAGTTGGGGAAATGGAGCTGTAAACAAATAATCAAAATGCAGTGAGACTGAGGCAGTTAAAGATGTATGAGCTGGCCGCCAGGGAGGCCCAGGGGAGGGAGGAACCAATTTGGCTTGTGGGATAAGGAGGAAGTCAAGGAGAGTCTCCCAGCAGAAAAGACATTTAAACAGAGTCTGGGAGGAAGATTTTCAGTCTGACTCCCAGCTGCCAGAAATAGAGATCCAATCAAGTTACCACAAGGATGGAAGGAGGCTGTTTGTTCTCCCAGGTCGCATCTAGATAGGTTGGGGACTGCAGCAGCTCCCAGCCGGGCCTTCTCCAGCTCTGTCTGTGATGTGTCTCCCCTCTGGATTCTTGCTTTCTTTTCCTCTCTTTATTGAGAGCTTCATGGGTGACCATATAGAGAGAGTGATGGTATTATAAAAAAAAAAAAAAGTGGGCTTTAGAAGAAGATGCGCTTGGTAAATTGGTCGATTTCCTTATCTGGGAAAACAGGGAGCATCGCAAACATACTTCAGAGTGTTTTGGCGAAGGTCAAATGAGGTAAAACAAAAAGAAGCTTGGGACCGCACGTGGCACCTATGAGCCCTCAAAAATCTTCGTGTTGCCACGATTGTTGTTACCTTCATTCTTAGCACTTTCTTCCGTTTGCTGATTGCTTTTGCATCCTTATGAGTTCACCTGGCCCAGGATCCATCAAGATCTTCTATAAGCACCTCTTTCTATTTTAGGTCCTGCTAACTGCTGGCTCAGGCTTTTAATGTCCTAGTTCAAATGGCCAGAAAAGAGAGAACCTGGTCAGCCAGCATCCGTGTCCCAAGTCACCAAGTTGCCTCTGGATGGACACCCTTGAGTCCAGGGTCTCCCCTGGGTCTAGTCCCCTGGGGATGGAGGAGGGAGCTGATACAAATGCAGCTCCCTGGGCCCCCGGGCTGGGGCGAGGTCTGTGTCCCTAAGAAAGGGCTGGGAGTGGGGCTGCCTCCTGAAATTGGACCAGCACAGAGAGCCAGTTGGGCAGGAGGCCCATTAGGGAATGATGTGCAAAAGATGAAGTCTGTGGTCTTCTTGCATTCCCCTCTCCTTAAAGAGGGCCTGGGGGACAAGGTCCCAACTCAATCAAAGGAGACAGAGGGGCTCACTGCCCCGGTGTCTGCAACCCTGCCTCTGAATCCCACCTTCCAGAAACCCAGTCAGCCCTGGGCATTGGCCAGCCATGCAAATTAGCCCCGGCCCCCTGGCCCAGCCCTGCAGGGAGGTATAGCCAGCCCCCAGAGAAATCATTTCGGAGTCAAGTGTGAAGGTACAGCCCAAGGACTGTAGAAGCCTTTGTTTGTTCCCATCTGCAAGCCCAGGCTGCCAAAACATATTGGGAGTATAATGAGAAATAACGGAATCAAAATAATGTAAAGGAAATAAGTGCTGAAGAGGATAATCAACATCCTTTCTGAATAGATTTCCTGCCAGGGAGATGGGAGCAAAGGGAATGTTTTACCCATGGGGCCAAGGCAGACAGTGGTCCTGGAAAGGAGGAAAAAAAAAAATTACTTCCTGGAAGAGAGTCTTTTAATTGTTGTTTTGAGAGGGAGGCAGGAGCTGCCAAGGCCCAGAACGAGTCCTCTGTTTGGGGGGTGTCTCCATTTGTCAGCCGCAGGAGAAGCCAGACACCCCTCAACCATGAGCACGGGCCATGTAGCAACGGTTTCCCTTGGAGTGTCGCTCAGCTTGGCACCAGGCAGGCTGCGTAAGCATCTTAGGTCTCCCACGTGCTGACGGGCTTTGGAGGTAGCCAGATGGACGTCGGCTCGGGTCCCAGCTGTGCCACCTGCCTAGCCTGGTGACGTGTGAGTTTCAGACTTTCTCCAAGTCATACTTTTTTCCCAACAAATTCTCATCCTGCTTTGTTTGCAAAACTCTCATCAGTAAAAAAATCTTAGACACTGTGCTGGCTGACGACAGCTTCAGTGAGATAGTACGTGAAAGCCACAGCACATCTTAGGAGGTTCAGGCCAGGTTTATCAGCTCTCTCTTGCTTACTCACTTTTGTTCCTTCTCCCCTCTCCCTGTCTCTCCTCCTCCCCTTCCTCCTCCTCCTCCTCTCTCTTTTATCAAGCAGTCTTGCCTCATTCGTGGATATGGGGGTCACGTTTGCTTCTCCATGCGCCCCCTAGGGAAGCAGGTATTATGCCTTCGCAATAAGGGGGGAAAACCAGAAAGTCACTGTTTGTTTCATTTCATCCTTCTGTTCATTGTTTACTGAGCATCTATAGGATGCTAGGTTTCCACCCAGGAGCTATCCACAGAGGGGACTTGAGCCTAGAGAGTGAAGGAACTCCCATCCAGGGCACCCCCATTTTCCTCCCTGCCCTACTTTTCTTCATGGTCTAACCGCAGATGTTTCTTTCCATCTTACATGGAGGAGGCTGCCTGTAGCTTTCACACCGTTTCTACCAACTCTTCATTATCATCTGAACTGCCATGAAATAAAACCTTTTCACCTTCATAAAAATGGCAAGAAGGCACCCCTTGTGGATTCCACTGCTTCCCTCATGTCTCTGGCTGTGCTTCAGACCCCAGACCCCTCAGCTCTGTGCCACTGTCTAGGGATTAAAAACAAGAAGAAAATGACTAACATAATAAAATAACATATTGACATTCTTCTATGCATTGTGCTTGACCCTGTTTCTTTAATTCTCCAGCCATCCTTGAGAGGCATGTGATTGTTAACCCCATTTTGCAGATGAGGAAACTGAGTCACAGAGAAGTTGAGCAACTTGCTCAAGGTCTCAGAGCACTGGGTTTCGGGGCCAGGGTTTGAACCCACGTGGTCTGTCTCTATAGTCTGTGTGCTGAACCGTACACTGATGGAATGTGACACTGTCCCCCAATTAGCCCGCAGGTGAGAGCAAGAAGGAGCGGGGTGAACATTCAAGCCTGGCAGTGTGCTGAGAGCCAGAACAGTGTCTAGACAATGCACTCTGTCCTGTAATCACGAGAGTATTTGAGGCTGAAATAGTAGCCCAGAAACCGCCCTGATAAGCATCTCAGGACAAGCAGGTGGCCTTTGAAAGACAGCATAAGATCCCAGGGTCTGAGCAAACCATCCTGCAACAGAAGCAACCACCACATGTCTAGACCTGGAATGGCCCCTGCGGTCCAGTTATCAGATGATCATACAGCACAGGGACAATTCATTTCTCTGCCCCTATCTTATCTCCCGGATCTCGCAAGCCATTTCCAAGTTTAGTTGCTGGTTCCCACTTCCCAAGCACCGGCGGCTCCATGGCAAGAGTTCAGAAATGTCTAATTCCGAGTGGCAAAAGCACACTCCCAGGCTGAATGCTGACTCCATGCCGGTTTTTCATAATTGGTTTTCAGAGCAGTGGTTCTGTGATGTGTAATTGTTAGCAGTTGTAAAAAGATAACTCACATTTTTAAAAGCTTAAAGCTTGCTCTGTGCAGATAAAAACTGTGACAAATTATGTTCCGAAAAATCATAAAAGTAGAGAGAGACATGTTAATAACCAAAGGTGGCGTTTCATTTAGAGGTCAGCCAGAGCTATTAAAGTGGTCCGGAATTTCAAGCTTTGGCAGTAGTGATTTGACCATATCACTTATCTCCCTCAGCCCATGCCTAAGTATCTCCCTCGGTAAAAAAAATAATCCACAGACAGTAATACGGGAGGTCAGGGGGAACTGGGGAGAAAAGCAGTATTGCCAAAATAAACCCAGCTTTCAAGGAGAGACATTCACATTGGCCAAGGCCATTAAATGCTTTGGTTCCCACAGTTTCACCCCCAGTATTTGAAAACATGCTTACACACGTGACCACCAACATGTGTATACACCCACACATCACGTAAAAGAGCCACATGAAGATTTTTCTGCGAGAAAAAAAAAAGAAAATTGATCTAAAGATTTGATGGCAAACACAACAAACAAGTGTGTGAAATGTCATCTGGTTTTCCCAAACTTAAAAAAAGTTTTTGTTTCTGTTTTGTTTTGTTTTGTTTTTCCTTTAGCCGAGATAGAAGCAAATCCAAAAGGTGAATGATCTAAAGCCAGTGGGGGACACTCCAAGGTTTATCCACACAGTGGGAGGGGAAGAGTTGAATGGAGTCTGGCCATTGGCTGTTTTGAAAATGGGAGGTTGCCAAGCCATTGGTTGAATCCATGCAAATGTGCGTCTCCCCAGCTGCCTCCACCGCTACCAGACACGTGTCAGTCTCACTTGTGATCAATTTCCGAAGGTGAATGATTGTTTCTGAAATCGACCCATATTCCATGCCCAGGAGATTCAGATTGAAAGGGTCTCCTTAAAGGACAGTGGCAAGAAGGCAAGGTAGTAAGACCATTCTAGAACATGGGACCTCGGAAAAAAGCATGAACGGCAAGTCGAGCTGATTGAGTTTTGACTTTGTGACTAATTAGTTGGGCGCTGCTAAGCCCGTCACCTCACTTCTATGGGTTTTCTCTCCTGTGAAATGGACAGATCCCAACGCTGGTCCCACTGGGTGTTGTGAGAATGTGCATTGATGGTGTGTTCCACACGGACATTCTGTCCTCCCTTCCCAATTTCTTCAAGATACTCTAAATTTTCCAGGATGTTTTCATGTCTTGTAGAGGTCGGCAAATTTCAGTCATTTCTCAAATCACTTATTTTTGTTCATGCCATTTTATTACCTCTTGTATCTTGGAAAGAGACAAGGAAAAACAAAGGCTTACAGATGGGGAAAGACCTCTGCTCTGAGAAGCAGATTGGCCCATAGTTGTGTATTTGTTTAAAAAAAAAAAAAGATTTAATACGCATCCCCCCCAAAATGACAAAATGGTCTCTACTTGTTGAAGAAAAATATCATGTGTGTTGTATATGGTGGCAGGTACGTTCGCAGTGAGAATCTTCCACTTGAGGAGGAGATACTGTGGTGAAGAATCCATCTGAGAGCAGACAGCTGGCTTTTTAAACATCTGCCTGACCTTCCTTTACCATAATGTAGAAATCATAGCAGCCAAGAAATAGAAACTCGGGTTATAAAAATACATGTCATTTATCCACAGGCTAGACCATCACATGTAATGTGGGCAGATATATGTAGCTGAATTTAATGTATTATAAATGAACATAGTTATGCATTTATTTATTTTAATCCCTCATAGATCTTCCATACCACTTAAGCATTGAGGAAAGAGAAGGAAGTGAAAAACAGGGGGGTGGATGCTGTAATTTAAGCCCTGAGTCTAAAATGGATTCCTTAACAAAATGCAGTTGAAGGTTTGAGGCCAGAATCACACCACAGTTACAAGCTCATTGTATTTAGGCCCATTCATAAAGAAGATATCACTGTGTGTTATTTGTTTCCAATCTGCTGTGTGCTCTGCTCACCGGGGTGTGGCTGAATAAAACTTCTGCCCTCCATAAGAAATTACCTAAATTTCTTTGGGATCCCCACGTGATGGAGGCTGTCTTCTCTAATTCTTTACCATTCTTAAGTATTTGGTTTCCTTTTAAGTTACCAGAATTGCTTATTTTTAAGCAAGTATTTTAAACAACATAGTATGAATTGCAAATACTCTTGATAGATTCATTAGAACTTCAGTTTGTTCTGTTTATCCTGTTGAAACATACTGCCCTCCTCAGGGTCTGGGCATGTACAGGTGATCGATAGTACCCATTATTACATTACTTATAATAAAGATTGCGTGGGCGCACACAAACACAGCCTCAGAGTGAATGCACTGGTAACCATTGCCTTATCCAACGCTCATTGACTATTCATGTATAATGATGGACCAGACTAAGAGTAATACCAAGATGACACTAATAACTTCCCATTGGGACTCATGCTTTGACCTGGTGGTTTTTGTTTTTCTCCTTTCGTAGTGGATGTTGGGATCTTAAGGCTGGACTCCCATCTAGCTAGGAAGGATATAAATAGATAGCTAAAAGAGAGCCTCTCTTGGCCCTTTGTGCATTAAAATGACTTTCTATCTCTTATACATGTTTATGGGAAGGGTTAAAAGGGCAGAGATGTGGGATGGCCCATCATATGCAAATGCTTGGTAACATCTCCTGCCCATTCGTGGGGCACGTCATCATTCAGCATTTCATAGAAAAGAGAGAGTTCTGCCATTGCTGTGAGCTGCTGGCTTCTGGGATGGTCAGAGGAGAATCTGCTTGCCATCACAGAAGATAATAATAATGAAACCCAAAACAACAGGTGTGACTTTTTTGAGCAGATATTTATTCTGGGAATTCTGCATATAAAGCCGTAGGATATAGTTAACCTTTGAGCAGCTCAATGGTTGAACTCATATCCAACTCTAAAGCTAGGTCAGCTCTTACTTAGTTAATGTATACTTTGAGAACCTTCCTCAGGCTCCCTGAGCCTCAGTTTCCTCTCCTGTACAATGGGCTTATAGTAACCAAATGGGGTTTTTATTTATAATAATTTGTAATAATCTCTCCGGTTGAAACACTGCCTTCTGTTGGCTCTTCGGTGTTTCGTGGCTTGTCCTGTGGGGCTCACCTCCTAGATCACCTGCTCAGAGAGGTATCCATGACCCCCGTAAGGAACAGGTTGTCCTTGTTATTCTGTTTCCCATTCCTGCTCCTTTCTATCATCAAATTTCACAATTAGTGATCCTATATTTTATATACTATAAATTATATCTGTGTATGAAATTATAGACTTATTTATCTACTTATTTTCTTTCAAAGCCCTGAGGGCAGGCTCACGGTTTCAATCCTTCAGAGCCTTATAAAGTGTCAGGCACCTAGAATGTGCTCCAGAAAAAGCTATTAAATAAATTAATGAACGTTAAAAAACCAAAACAAGAATACAGTGTGTAAGGTATAATCTTACTTTTTAAAGACATAAGTAGATACAGGCTTGCATATATCAAAAGAGAAGGTTTGGACTTTTTAATTTCATTTCAACCCTTTCCTCTATTTTTTTTTTCTTCCAGAGAGAACATACAGAGTTTAAAATTGAAGAAAAAAAAATAAGTAGCAGAATTTTATGCATAAAAATGAAATGAATTTTAAACCTTCACTTGGGCAGAGACAAAATTCATATTAGAATTGACAGTCTGTTAACCACTATTCTCAGTGTAATCCAGTGAGCAACTCTGTTCCTTTTATAAGTTAAATTGATTCATACATATTGGCAAGTTAGCTATTTCCCTCAAAGGGAGTTGAATTTATTTGGGCTGTATATTTATATCTTATTATCCTTCTTATGCACCAGTGACACGATCATTATTTCATCTCAGTGTGTTTATTAGAGTAAGTGCTTTTGGAAAGGGAAGTTGAAAAAACCCCACCTGTGCCCAGCAATCTTTCTAGGCAGGTACGTGTAAAATTCTCTGACCTATTGCTGTAGCCATTCTCTGCAGATCTTTGCTGACCATGTCCCCAAGGTGTGTTCCCAGCAAGCCCCAGTCAGGACATACTGTTAGAATATGACTCTGGTGTGTTCTTCAGATATGTCTTCTGCCCCAGTGCATGAGATGGGACTCGCCTTTGAAATTTGCTTGTGGGACCCACTGTCATTGATGAACAACTGGTCAACCCCTTGCTGGCAATCTGCTGAAATAGTCTTATAAGTGGATCATGTTTATATGTTGGAGGTTGGGAGGATGGACAGTGGGAATGGGTTGACCTTGGACAATGGCAACCTGTCACAGATCTACATGAGTTGGATTGCCCTCGTTAGCAACAAAGTGATCATCAAATTCAGCTAGGTCCCTGCTATGAGGCCAGTGACCAGTGCAAAAGAAAATCCATCTGACCTCAAGAGCCTTGAACAGTAATATGTCTTTACTGAAGCCATTTGAAGAGGAAACCAAGGGAGAATTGTTTTACATACCACAGGGCAAACCCCTGAAAAGGGCTGTTTAACCACCTTACTTTCCCAAAGCTCTCTTGTCATACCAGCTGCCCCTCATTCCTTCTCCTCAGCTCCCCCGGGCACTCTTAGCTCACGTCTTCATGCTATTTCCAGCCTTCAGATCTATCACGTCCTTCTGTATTCCTTCCATTTTGTGACCTTGCTTTCTTCAATTCTGCATTTACTCTCAGCGAAGAAGCTGAAACATAGAATCCTCCTGGGAAGATGAGGGAAGGGGAGAGGCTGGGCTCACTCATGCTTGGGCACCATTGCCCCTTTCGTGGTGGTCATAGCTGCCTATTCCCTGCATTGACTAGTTTGATTCTCCCCAGATCACAGATGAAGCTGTAGCAAGGAGAAGTAACTGTCCGAATCACACAGCTAGGGGCTGGGTTGGGGTTAAGCTCCTTCGCCAGTGGTCACATATGGCCTCTCTTGATGAAGGTAATCAGGAGGAAGGAAATCAGCCTGAATTGGATGCCCCATCAAGGGTTTCAGGCCCATCCTCAGCTGCGGAGCAAGTGACTTTGTCCCATGAAGCAGAAGTTAGAATTTGATCTTGAACTGCTAGGAGACATTCTCAAGCTCCCCAAATCTCCTCTTCAGTGGGTTGAATTCTCAAAAGGCTGGGGCTCATCTTTGCTTCCTGGGAGGAGATGACATGGATGGATATGAAAGGGTCAACCATAGGGGTATTTTGGAGGTGAGAGACAGGTAAGTAAGTCATCATTTTAAGACAGAAAACCTAAAACTAGAACAAATCCTCTGTTCTTCTGACCCAAACTTCCACTAGCAGGACTTTCTACTACAAAATACCTACCACGTGTTTCCCTCTAGTGATGGAGGCCTCCCAGCTATGTGAGAAACTCACACACTCCATCATAGTTGAAATCCTTTCACTGTTAGTTTATAACTTCTTTCCTGAATAGGCATCATAGGCTGTTTAACCTCTAAATATTGGTTCTACCTCTGTTCTCTAGAAACTTTTAACAATAAAAGTCTAGGCACTTCAACAGGTACAAGTTCTCTTGTGAAAGGAAATATTTGACCCTCCTGTATTTTCTCCCCACTTCACCCTCTCTTAGCCAGAGCCACAAACTATGAGAGGATTCCAAGTTTTTACCAGTGAGAATTCAAGGAACAGTAGTCTCCCCGTAGCACAGTGGCTCTCAAACTTTATCGGGCACCAGAATTACCCAGAAAGGTTGGTTACAGTCTGGACTGCTGGGTTCCATCCTAGAGTGTCTGATTCAGTGGGTCTGGGGTGGGGTGGGAGAATTTGCATCTCTAGCAAGTTTCCAGGTGGTGTGGATGCTGCAGGTGCCAGGACCACACTCAGAACCACTGCCTTATCAGTTTGAGATCTAATCACATCTTTGTATACAATTGCTCCCTGTGATCAAGTCCCTTCTATGCGAAAGGTGTTCATAAACTGGAAGACAGAATTAGGTTGAGTAGGTACAAATCCACTGATAATTCTCTCATCCATTTCACATCTCTCTATCTCATCTTTAGGTATTTCTTGTGGGACAGCATCATATGCTTTCTGAGATCAAGACATATTTGTACTGTACCATTCCCTTGAGATACTAGCTTTCCACTTTCCTTTTTCAAAATCACCTTGTTAATAATCCATTCTTAAGTTGTGCCAATATAATGTCCTTTTCGTCATTTTTTCTTTCAAAACCAAGACATTGTAAAACATGATTTTCTTCCTTTCTCCCCGTCTTCTTGATCTGTTGCATTTCACCTGCGAATTGTTTCATTATCTCAGGATATTAATTATCCAGTTGCATGGATTTAAACTATCTAGAATAATCATCCGGAGTGACTGGATTGTTTCTTAATCTTTTGTCCCCGCTCTGGAGTTTTCATTTGCAATTTAAGTACCCCTTCCAGTTTGACTATTTCTTCCTGGTTGAGAAGACTAAAGAAAACCCCAATAGAGGTCAAATTTCTCTGGTGGCTTACAGTTCATCAAGAATACTATATACATTATCTACTTAGGCATTATTTATTAGTTCTTCTCCTTTTATAGATGAAGCAACTGAGATATTGTACATGGCATATAGTAGAGATTTAGTAAATATTGAATGAATGAATGAATGAATGCTAGCTCATAGACCTTGGGTGCACAATGCCGTGCCCCATCCCATTAGTACCATTTTGCAAAGTTCTCCCACTCTGTCTCATCTGGTTGTATCCCAGTACCTAACCCAGGCGCCAGGCCGGTTCTTCTCTTGTTCTCTGTCTTGCTCCAAACCTCAACAGAAATGCACCATTTTATGAATTTAGCATCTCTTCTACTTTCGCTTTTTCTGAGATATGTTCAGGCCAACAAAAGTAAGGTCATGTGCAACCTGCAGACATGTTACCAGTGTTTGGGGCTGGAGAAAACAGTTGACTGGATAACTGAAATTTTTATATAAAATAAATCTTAACACTTCTCCATCCATAGTACAGTTCAGGGTCTGACCGTTACTACCAGTCTGTACTGTACATTATTTGCATATCTCAGTTTAATTTTAAGTTAATTAAAATTAACACAGTGTAAAATTCAGTTCTTCAGTTGCAACAGCCACATTTCAATTGTTCAATAGCCCCATGTGGCTAGAGGCTACCATATTGGACAGCCCAGAAATGGAACATTTCCATCCTTGCAGAAGGTTCTATTGGCCAGATCTAGTGTAAAATCTATGTATATGCGTTCTCTATTAAATCAATCAAAGGGGGAGAAGGAAGTGGATTTTAGTGTTGCATAGCGGTTGTTTTGAATTTTCCTGGTAGGAGTAGACCCTAATTAACCAAATGAAATTCCCAGATGAGCCAGAAGAAAAATGATTGAGTTGTGCCCAGAACAATGAAAACCCTCTGACATGTTGATATTCTAGGCCAGCGACTTTGCTTGTAGCATTTTGGAACAAGATTCAGCATCAGGGGCTTCCCTGGTGGCACAGTGGTTAAGAATCGCCTGCCAATGCAGGGGACACGGGTTCGAGCCCTGGTCCGGGAAGATCCCACATGCCGCGAAGCAACTAAGCCCGTGCGCCACAACTACTGAGCCTGCGCTCTAGAGCCCGTGAGCTGCAACTACTGGAGCCCACATGCCACAACTACTGAAGCCCGTGCGCCTAGAGCCCGTGCTCTGCAACGAGAAGCCCCCGCAATGAGAAGCCCGCGCGCCGCCACGAAGAGTAGCCCCCGCTCGCCGCAACTAGAGAAAGCCCCAGCACAGCGACAAAGACCCAACGCAGCCAAAGATAAAGAAAATAAATAAATTTATAAAAAAATAAGATTCAGCATCAGGAAAGCATCACCCACGTTGAAAGCTCCCCTGTAAGAAATGTCTCCGTTTGACATAAAGTAAATAGAAGAGACAGGTTACAGGAACAGGAAGCAGTGGAGGATGTCTAAGTGATAAATGGTACCCTGTCATATCACATTTGACGTCTTAACAGGAAAAGGGGGCTGTCGGGCCAGATGTGGGTTAAGGGAAGACGTTCAAACCTTTCCCTCGTCTTCATTTTGTTTTTCAAGGCGCAGGTTGAGTTCACGAGCTCAGAGCTCAATCACGGCATATCTCTTCTGCCAAATGAGAAGCCGGTCAGGGCAAATATGTCCTCCAAGGCAACCTCGGCCCTTCCCAAGAGCAAAACGATCGCAGGGCTTCTAAGCTGTTGAGAGAGGGCGCAGCCGAGAGGGATGCTCTCCAAGGGAAGATTGCCATCAGCAGTCACGTCATCTGTGCCGTAGCTACAGGGATAGAGCGTGGGACCCCGGAGAGGGTGCCAGCCACCCTTGAGTCAAGGATGGTCCGGGCCTCCTCAGTCAGGCTCTGGGGTCTCCAATCTTCATAGGTTGCATTTCTCAAAGAAGCACCGAGGATAAATTCAGTGCTCCATCTTTGAGGGGGTCCTCCTTAGCCAAGCAAGTTTCGTTTGTCTCCCGTCAGATCTTCCCCAGATAACTTCCTCATCCCCAACACATTTATCTGGGTTTCATGTCAGCCTGAACGATTCGGAGTATGGATCTGTTTTCCAGACTGCCCGTCTGGCTGTCTGACCTATGGTTGTTCCCTCTCACCGAAATGCATGATGTTACCCTTGTTAAAAACCACAATTAGTCTAAACCCTTTACAGGAAATATCGGTTTGGTAAGACCAGAGGTACTGTTAATAGGAAGTCACGTGATTCGTAAGGAGCGTGAGGTGCACGCAGTTGAACTTACACGGTTTCTACTTATCGCTGATCGCTGGCAGCAGCTGCTGGCTACTGACTGCAAAGGTTCGCGTGCGGACGGGAGCTCGTCATCCTTCTGTGTCACGAGGCCAGAGCTGGGGGTGCCCTGCCAGTCCTGGAGGCCGGAGGACTTCCAAGGGGCAGCTGGTCCCACGTACGGGAGGCTTTAGGAAACAGTCTGTGTTCACAGATCCTTCCCATCACTTTCCAACTGAAAGGAAAGACCAGACTGTTTGCCAGTCTTAAGGCTGCCCCTAGCCAGCCCAGACTTGGCAGGCAACTTCGGTTATAACAAAAGGAAGTTGCCTCACGGATGGTTAAAGAATCAGAGTCATAGAAGAGCTGCAGGGCCAATGGCTGGTAGGTGTGTGGTTTGGAATTGGAACTGATGGGTGACTCTGCCATATACTAGCTTTGAGGCTTTGGCCTCAGTCTCCACATCCGTACAGTGGGGCTGATACTACTTATAGGGAATAAATTTAGTTATCAGTCTGTAGCAGTGGTGCTACTAATCATTACCAGAGACCGTTGATCATTCTGTTCTAGGCACATTACTAAAGCCATAAAATATGACCATAGGAAGAGCACATCATAGCAGTTAATTCAAGGAGGAGAAATAATCTAATTAGCCAGGTAGCCATGACAACATGTCTTAATCCTTCTGAGTTTTCATTTCTTCCTGTATAAAATATAGATAATACCTCTCTCACATGGCTATTGGAAGAATTAAATGAGATAATGGTTAGCACAGTTCTTGGCACCTATGAAACATTTGCTAGAAGCCACTACTATTGTTAACGTTATTACTATTATAACTATCATCCTCCCTGATGCTGCCTCAACTACCCTTGAGCTAGGTGGTATTATTTTGTCCTGCAGACAAGAAAACTGAGGCTTCTCAGTCGATTAATAGCTATTATAATTAATATATTTAGAGTGTCAAATGGAGTGCTACTGGAAAAGCCCAAATTGCATTCAACCAATACAGAACAGATTTGTGGAAGACGTGAGCCATGACAAACCACACCGATTAAGGAGAAAGAAACTTAAGTGTTTGGTTGGTCCAAGGAACGTATGCCTACAGAGTACTCTATGCATTTAAGAGTTTAATTGCGAACGCCTCGACTGCCTGAAGGAATATACACGTTCTCTAGATCTGGGAGCAAAGTAAGGACATCAGTGCTGTGTTTTACTTTTCTTTTGGTTTTTCTTACAACCTTAGAGAGTCTGTGAGCTGCTCTGTCCTGGACTCATTGTGCTCCGGTGGGGTCTCAGGCCCAGTCACTGGGGCCTCATTGAGGGACCTCCCAGCTGATAGGACAAAGGCCAACTCCAGCCCAGAGCTCCTCAGCTGGGAGCAGCTGGTCTTTACATCTAGTTGCGGCCATTATATACATTCAGACCCAAGATGCATCTTCCCTCCTTGCGTCTCTCTCCCGCTCCCCAAAAGCAAAGCAGGAAGTGAAGGGCAAGACTCTCAGTCCCTGGGATTAGCAAGTTTCACTATTCCTCACATCTAGGATAAATCATTTGTGTAGTAAAGAGATGCTAAAACTCAGTAAAATATAGGTGGAAAGTAAGAAAAACTGTGACATAGTTATAGGATTACCTGACTTGAGCTAGGGTGTTTATATTTTAAAGCAGTTCTTACTAGGGGTGTATGTATATTGTATGTGTGTGTGTGTGTGTGTGTGTGTGTGTGTGTTTGTATGCACTGACACAAGAAACATGCCACTGTGCAGGTCTTAGGTATACTTTTGTCAGTTCCACATTGGCAGCTTGTGCATAGATGGAGTGACAGAACGAGACATCAGCAAAGTGCAGCCATGATAATGTAGAAGAGGGCTGGCAAACATATGGCCAGCATTCTGGCGCTCCCATTTCTGCATCATGGCAGGCATCACTAATGGATCAGGACACTCCCGATGCTCCAGCCAGGCACAGCCTCAGAGTGCTTCTCAACACAGTTCTCCAGCCAGACATAACCAATCACTTACAGTTGGCAGGCAAGATGAAGGCTGTTTAGCCTCAGTGAGAGAAGAGAAACTTCTCATGCCAGCTTCTGTGATCCAGAGAAGATGTTACTCAAATTATCTTAACATCATTACCTGAATCTGATTTTGACAAAGCTTATGACTTCTTTGAAAGGAGAAAATTATATTTTAGGGGACAAAGCTAGGGCAATCATCCTGAGAGAAGGTCTTAGTTTATTTTTACTTGAATCCAAATTAAAACAGATATTGACTTTATAAATAGCATCTAAAAATATGTACCAGTTGACCCAGTAATTACATGTAAATTCCTTGTAAGTAAACGCTCTTCATGTGGCAGTATTTATAATACCAATAAACAGTAATCTAAATATTCAAAATAAGCAAAGAGGTAAGTAGTATACACTCATTTGATTTACTCTGTGTAGCAACCGAGATAATGTAATTAGAAGATATATGCATTAAAATTAAATGTAAAAAGAATTGGAGGATCTAAAAATACTTAGAATGATCATCTCTGGTGGTCAGATTATCAATAAATATTTATTCCTTTGTTCCTTTTATCACTATTTCTGTTCTCAATAATGTGTGATTATTTTTCATTGAAATCATTATTGTAGTGTAACACACATACAGAAAAGTGCTCAAATCGTAAGTGAACAATTCAATGAATTCGAATAGGGTGAATGTACCTTGCAAGCTCCAGATCAAGAGGCAGAACAGCTTGGTTGTACCTGGTTTTGAATTTTATAATAATGGAATCAAAAGTTAAGTACTTTTTTTCTATTGACTTCTTTCCCTTAATATTGCACTCTTGAAATTCATCCACGTAGTTGCATTTAGTTATAGAACGTTTATTTGCATTGCTGTATAGTGTTCCGTTTTGTGACTATAGCATTGCATGATTGATGGACTTTTGGGGGCTCTTCCAATTGCAGTGCTGCTACAGATCTTCTCAAACGTGGCTTTTGATGATCATATGTGAGCATTTCCCTGGGAATATATCTAGGGGTCTAATTCTTGGGTCACAGGACAATAACTTTTCCAATGGAAAAATATATATATAAGTTAAAAAAATAACACTATTTAAAACTCCATTTGTCAAAGGCAGAAGCACAAAAGATTCAAGAAATCCAGATCAGGAGAGAAGCTACCCTAATTTGTGTGTAATAGATACAAAGAAAAGTTAGAAGAAAACTAAAGGAAAGAAGCAAACATAAAAAACACAGCCAACTAAATTAAACCTAACTAAAACTAAAATCCTAGTACATGTGAAGAAGTAGCATTTCTGGTTTTTTGCTCTTATTTTTCTCTCCAACAATACTTGGAGTCATTGCTACTTTGCTGTTCTCCCAGGCAGTCTCAATATTTGGAAAGAGCTGTGCTGACCAGTTTCTCAGGATACAGAAACCGAACTATAGCCTGACTTGCCTTCCGTTCTGAAGGCGGCATCGTTAACCCACTCACCTTCCGGCGTGGTATTCCGTACATTCTGACTCTACCCGTGTTTCCATCATTGCCTTCGAAGTCCTTCGTCCTCTGCCGTTATTTTGTGCTTCCCGGAACGTGTTGGGTTCAGAGGCTGGAAACCATGGAGGAGTAAACTGGGATTTGCCAAAATGTAGGAGGGCAGAGAAAGGGGTGATTCTTTGATCGGGTGTAAATTACAGTAAATTTTGTGTGTGTGTCTGCGAGCTTCAGTGTCCCCATTTGTGATGAGGTGCTAAGAATGTCTTTTTTGCTGGGTTGCCACTTAGCTGTCTAGGGCAGTGCCTGGTATCTAGTAAGTGTGCTGCAAGTGGCAGCTATCACATCACACTATCACCATCACCATCACCATCACCATCACCATCACCACCATCACCATCACCATCACCATCATCACCATCACCATCACCACCATCACCATCACCATCACCACCATCACCATCACCATCATCACCATCACCATCATCACCATCATCACCATCACCATCACCATCATCACCATCACCATCATCACCATCATCACCATCATCACCATCACCACCATCATCATCACCATCATCACCATCACCACCATCACCATCACCATCATCACCATCACCATCACCACCATCACCATCACCATCATCACCATCACCATCATCACCATCATCACCATCATCACCATCATCACCATCACCATCATCACCATCACCATCATCATCATCACCACCATCATCATCATCATCATCACCATCATCACCGTCATCATCACCATCATCACCGTCATCATCATCATCACCATCACCATCATCACCATCATCACCATCACCATCATCGTCCCGTCTGGGGAAGAATATCAAGTCAATATGGAATCATTGAGCCCAGTTGCTCTCTCTTCTGGAGAGAGCCAGGCCTCTGTACAAACTAGCTGGGCACCTGGGGTGTGCGTGATGGGGCATAAGCATGTGGACTTCAGGAGGGGAGGAGGGATTGTCTCTTCTTAGCCAGACAGAATCCACACCTTGAACCCTCTTATGCAGGTGCAACTCTAGAGATTCCTGCCTTTGGGTCACTAGGAATTTTCTACTCAACTCTAATCAAAACTCTCCTGCTGATGGAGGTTGATTCTTCTGAAAATACTCATGACTTTTCACACTAGGTCAATCATTGCTTTATGCATGCATGCATTCATTCATGCATGCATGCATTCATGCATTCCATAAATGCTCACTAAGAACTTATTCTGTCCCAGCCCTGTGTTATATGCTGGAAGTTTGAGGATAACAAGGTTTCTGGAACTCAGCACCCTGCACCCAGTGTGGACACGGGTGAGCTTGTGTGTATACACACGTGTGCACACACGCACACTAAGAAGTCAGCCCTTTAAGGGGTGATTCCGCATCATGTTCATCTTTGTATACCCACCCCACAGTGTCTAATATATCTTGTTTATCTGGTCTGTCACCAGATAGTGTGTTTTCTGAATGAATGAATGAATGAATGACACAGACAAAGCCAGAGCAGAAGGAAGGAAGGGAGGGAGGGAGGCAATAAATGACCTCTTCCAACCTCCCCTGTTCCCTGTTCATCCTCCTCTGATAGCAGTCACTCCCTTCCCCTTGGAATTCCACCGTTGGCTATGTACCTGTCTCTTCTGGGAGGTCACATGCAGCCTTCTAAACCCAGTGCCTTCACAGTGGCTTTCCTCTAATAGCATCATCAATAAACACTTGCTGAATGGATGCTTTGTAACTGAGAAATATTACCAGGTGTCACTGGAAAAAGGATACTGGCAGGGGTTACTGTCAGGAGTAAGTAAGAAGGCCGTGGTAGCAATTGCAGCCATTCAGGAACGAAATGTAGGGGAGTGAACTAAAGCCGAGGCAGAGGCTGGAGAGGAAAGAGCAAGTCATGGAGAGGATGGGAGGAAAATTCAGCAGAACTCATCGGCCAGTTGGCAGCAGAAGGTGAGAGAAGAGGCAAGAACCGAGGAAGACCCTGAAGTTCTGAGCTTCGGCAGCTGCGGGGAAAATAGCGCCATTCATTCCAGTAGGTTTGCGAGGAAAGTCAGTGAGGATGATTGAGGGATACAGAGCTGTCAGAGGACCAGATGGGGGTGTGAGAAAGTAAGCACCTAAAGTCACCTTTAGGTCAAAGGTCCTGGTGTAGTTTTTACATGTTATACGTTTTTCCCTTCCTTTTTTTTTTAAAAATTTTTTATTGAAGTATAGTTGATTTACAATGTTGTATTAATTTCTGCTGTGCATCAAAGTGATTCAGTTATACACACATATATATTCTTTTTTTATATTCTTTCCCCTTACGGTTTATCATAGGATACTGAATATAGTTATCTCTGCTGTACAGTAGGACCCTGTTGTTTATCCATTCTGTATATAAAAGCTCACATCTGCTCACCCCAACCTCCCACTCCACCCCTCCCCCAGCCCCCTCCCCCTTGGAAAAACCGCAAGTCTGTTCTCCACGTACGTCTGTTTCTGTTTCATACATAGGTTCATTTGTGTCATATTTTAGATTCCACATGTAAGTGACATCATACGGTATTTGTCTTTCTCTTTCTGACTTACTTCACTTAGTATAATAATCTCTAGTTGCATCCATGTTGCTGCAAATGGCATTATTTCATTCTTTTTTATGGCTGAGTAGTATTCCATTGTATATATGTACCATATCTTCTTTATCCATTCCTCTGTTGATGGACATTTAGGTTGTTTCCACGTCTTGGCTACTGTGAATAACGCTGCTATGGACCTAGGGGTGCCTGTGTACTTTTTTCCCTTCCTTGTTGTGTTTTCACTGATAAGCCAGCGAAGGAAAGTGAATATTTCTTTGGCAATTCAAACCAATAAGGTTAATCAAACATTGCAATGAATCCCTCCACCAAGTCTCAGAATCAGGAGGTTGAACTTGATTTTCTTACTGTGTTGGGCAATTTTTCTGGATTCATTCATCTGTTCACAGTTATTTATTGGTTCCCTAGTCTACTAGAGGCTTGGATGCAATGATGAGTGAAAAGAGATGCAATCCCTGCCCTTACAGAGTTTGTAAGAGAAGCTAGAGATGTCCCATAACCGCCCGTATCCATGTAGAGCTGCTAATGCGGAAACAACAAAGGAGAGGTAATGGAGATCCTATGTGGAACTTGAAGGGTCTAGGGGTGCTCCAGAGGAAGCATCTCTCCAGCAGAGACCTAGATGAGGAGGAGGCAACTAAAGGAGTTAAGGGGGAAGGAAAGAATGTTCTAGAAAGAGGCAAGAATGTCTAGAAACGGTGCTGAAGGTTCTGTGGTAGGAGGGAACTTACTTACCTATAAGTATGAGAGTCTGAAAAAGCATCCACGGGACAGTTGCTGAGAGGGGGAGCCTGGTGGGAGAAGAGGCCAGGGGGAGGGGTCAGACCCAAACCAAATTGGCCTTGGTGGGTCACACAAGAGGTTGCAGAACCTCCTAGAGGTAGTGAATCACGGCTCCTGAGGTCAAATATGAAATTTCTCAGTAAATCTGATTCACACGAATGGAGCCTGTCAGGGGTTTGCCCGCCAGACCACAGCCTGCCCCGTCGGAGTGGATTGCAAGGTGCCCCAGTAGGTCGCCATGGCTAAGACATTACAGCATCTCTCCTCATTCTTTCCAGTCTGATGTAATCTTTCCAAAGACTGGCAGCATTTGCAAGAACACTGTTTCAGATATCTATTAATATTTTAACATGCTTTTAAGAAAATTTGGCCTTTTGTCGAGCTGGGCTCAGAGCAGACATATATCACAGTTCATGATCGACATTACACTTATCCCTATTCACTGGGTCTACTTCTCTTGTTTGGATTCATTTTTAAACATCTATTATTAAAAAAATCTTTCTTGCCAGTTATGTGTTTGCTCCTACAGTTCCTAAGCTTGTTTACTCTGATCAGGTTACCCCGTCCTCACCTTCCCCACGAGGAATGGCATGCAGTGAATTTTCTGACCTGGGCAAGCAGAGATGACTGCTCTCAAATTAAGCAAAAACAAAAAACAACCAACAAGAAAACATCTGGAGCTCAGAGGCTAAACCAGAATGTCTGGTAACAAGGAAATTATAATCTGCAATTGGCCTTGTACTCGGGGAAAAAACCCTTTCTCTCTCTTTTAACAAATATCTATTGCAACTTTACTGTGCGTATGTACTCCATACCAGGCTTACACGTGGGCAGTCTCATTCTTTTTTCTTACGACAACACTTGGAGGTGAATGTTGCTTATCCATGTTTAGCAGGTGCGAAAAGTGAAGCATTCTTTTGCGGGGGGAGCGGGGAAATGGGGTGGTAAATAACCTAGCAGTAGGCAGCATTAAAACTCATCTTCGTCCAAGATCAAGATCTGTTCTCCCTTCCTAGAGCCATGTATCGTGTTGGCCAAAAAGTTCGTTCGGGCCTTTTCTGTAACCTCTTACGGAACCCAAGTACTAGCTCTTTCTCTCAATCTCTAAAGGGAAGCTGTTGACCATCTAGAACATTCTAGTCTGGATGCCTTCCATGGTTGTGGGCTGAGTTCAGGGGCTCACTGGGAGAATATGCTGGTGAGGGCCATCCATCTAAAGAGGACACATGAGCTCAGTCCTCACTAACGAGGGGGAGCCTGCATGGGGAGCTTTTGAGGAAGGGTGTTTTCAGACGAGTGAAGTTTTGAGGTGAGAAGGAAGAGTTTGGCGTGTTTGTGGATCAGGCAGGAGTCCCTTGTGGCTAGAGGGTGAAGTGGAAGGAAGGAAATGGTATAAGGCGGTCAAGGGCTGGTCATGAGGGCCTCGTTGGTCAGCCAAGAAAGTGGATGTCTTTCTGAGTGTGGTTGTGTGGCCAGTTAAAGATGGCTACACATTCCTGGACACTCTTACCCCCGAGGGCTGGCATCTGCATCCCCTTCTTGTGAATCTGGGAGGTGCTCTGTCGCCTTTGGGCAATGCAGTGTGGTGGAAGTGACGCTGTGCCAGCTTCTAAACCCTGGCCTCAGGGAGGGGTAGCTTCTACTTCTTGTTTTCAAACGCTGTCTGGGAGTCCTAAGCCACTGTGTAAGAAGCCAGATGACCTTAAGACTGGATGCTTGGAGTGGTGACACTCCAGTCAACAGTCCCATCTGAGCCCAGCCCTCTAGCCACCACCACCAAAGCACCAAATTATGTGAGTGAAGCCATCCTAGAACCTCCAAGCCGGGCCATCCACCAGCTGCGTACCCTGGAGTGACCTCACTCGACTCGGTATAAAGCAGAAAAACCATCCAGCCGAGCCCCATCTGGAGTTGAGAGCTACAATAAAATCGTGGTGGTTTTCAACCACTGCATTTGGGGGTAGACTGTGATACAGTGGGTACCCAGCACAGACAAGAAGTCACTGGAGGGATGTCGGGGAGTTGTGACTTAGTGAATACGCTGTAGGAAGATAACTGTGGCCCCTACGTAGAGGCTGAATTACGGGGAAAGAGAGTGAGGGCGGGCTTGGAATTGGCGAGATGGATTCAGGTGTTGATTTCCGTTGTCCAGGCAAGACAGCCAGGAATAACAGCAGAGAAGTAATGAATCTGATAGATGCTTTGCAGAAAACAAAAACGTAAAACAGAACTCGCTGATGGATTGAACATGAGATGATAAAGTGACCCCCACCACGTACCCTAAGATCCTGGAGAGATGGTACTGCCTTTCCATGACAGCAGAAGGACATTGGCCCTGCTTGCATCTTGCTCCTTACAGATACTCCTGTCTTTAGGGAGGACAGATGTGAGCCCTTGCAAGGGGCACAAGAACAGTTTGGCCGCCACTGAACAAACTTCACTGTGGGCAGGATGAGATCCACGCGGGACCTCTGTGTGTCCAAAAGTATCGTTGCCAGTGGACCACCTCGCATACCAAATGCTCCAGAGCTGGAGTGTTGTAAAGGCTTCTGGTCTCTGACACCAGCTCACTGCCCATCCCTCCTTGCCCACCGTGACTATCAGCAGGTAATCTCCAATCTCGGTCTAGAGAGGAAGTACTCATAAACAACCAACTTTCAACGTTATTTTCTCACCTGTTCCCAGCCCCGAGAATAAGTCTCAATACCATTCCTTTTTCCACGTAGAAATTTGCCGAATATGCTTTTGCCAGGTAACCCCCTGGGGAAGGAAACTTTGGGAAGAGAGAGACTTCCCAGTGACCCAGTAACTTAATCGTGCGGTTAAGTCACGCTCCTCTTATCAGCATTTTATTTCGGGTTCTCAGCCGAGTCACCCCCATGCCATTTCCAGGGAGTCCTAATGAGAGAACAGCTTCAGGAGGTCGGGAGAGGTCGCCTGTGGAGGAGGAGGCCATCTTTGAGGATCTGGAGGCCCGGCATTTGCTGAATTTCACTTCCCTTTCAGGTTATTGCTTCACTCCAGCTGGGGCTCAGGTCAGAGCAATCTGCTCGTGTCCGAAGCTTTCACAATTTGAGATTAGCCGGGTGCCGTGTGCCAAGCCTCAAATCCATCGTGGAGGGTGGATGCGTTTGCAGTGGCTGAGATCTGTCGGCTTGCCCTCTGGCCTTAGATTTGAGGCTGCTTTCGGAATAACTGCTTTTCCAAATGTCAGTGGGAGGCCGGGCTACAGTTTCTCCAAAGTCATTTCCATCTACACAAACTCTCCAGTTTTGGGTGTCAGCATCCCTGAGGCCATTGCAGGAAAAATAAATAAAAGGCTTGCAAACGCATCAATGAGCTAAACATGGAAATGCGCCTCCTCCCTTTTTTCAGGATTTGTGATAACAGCGTATCCTCCTGTCTTCAGGAAGAAACAGAACTAGTCCTCTGGAATGCAATCATATTTGCCCGAACACGGAAGGCAGTGTCACACAGTGGGAAAATATGGCCTTGGGGTGAGACAGACTTGAACTTGACTCCTGAGAATCACTGGAGTTGCTAGAATGTTAGTTCCATACAGACAGGGATCTCACGTGTCTTGTTCATTCCTGTAGCCCAGCGCCCAGTATAGCGCGAATGCTCAAAAATTATCTGTTGGAGGAATTCTTGAATGAAGTTTTCCTTCTTCTTAGCTGTGAAGAAGTTCTCTCTTCTTAGTTCTCCTTCTTCATCACCTGCTCTAAGCTCGAGTTGCCTCATTTGTAAAGCTGCAAAGAGTTAATAATGAGGATTAAATGAGAGAGAATTCATGCATTTAACAAACATTTCTTGAGCTCCTACTGTGTGCTCAGCATTGTTCGAGGTGTTGATGACATAACAGAGAACAAAGCAGGGAAGACTCCCAGCCTTTGTGGATTCTGTTTTCCAGCAGCGGAAACAGACAGTAAATAAACCAACCAAAAAAAACTGTGGTGCATTAAAAAGTGAAATGTCAAATGTAGAAATGTAAACAGGATATGGGATAGGAAGTGAGAGGTGAGGGGTTCCCGTTTTAAATTGGGAGAGAAGGTCAAAGAAGGCTTGTCCTTTGGGAACTGGGAAGTTGACAGGTGAGCAAAGACTAAAGATGTAAGGAGTCAATCATATGGATATGAGAGAGAAGAGCATGTGCAAAGGTCCTGAGGTAGGAGCCTGAGTGGCATGTTCCAGAAATATCAGCTAGCCATTGTGACTAGAGTGAGGAGAGGGAAGGAGAAAAAGTAAGAGATGAAGCCAAAGGGTAGCAGGGGCCATAATGGTGGCATTTGGAAAAGGACTTTAGCATCTACTCTGAGAAGGGGCGTAATGTTTCCAGTAACCTGCCTGGTACTTAGTAGGTACTTCACAGATACCTCTGTGTCTCCTTTGGGAAAACAGACCAAGATGACTTTCCTCATAGTCATGTGCTGAAAAGCATTGCTCTCAGATGGATCGCTCTGTGAAATGCACAGTCCTAGACTTGTGAGCTCTAAGGGGGGGAAAAAAAAAGAGCTCTAATAAAGGTCTAGAGACCTTGTCTCAGTTGTTCAAAATTAGATACCATCCTGCTGTCTACTAACGCATGCCATTCTCTCCTCTTACGGATGCTTTTAAGAGGGCAAAACCTGGAGCTTCAAGAGCTCGGTTTATTCAGAAGTTGTTATAAAATGAGCTTTGGCGAAATGATCAAGTCCGCTCCCAGACAAGACAGAAACCAGCGTGGCCCTCCAAACGATTCCCAGCCTGAGTGATCTCTGCGCTCCCTTCTGGAGCCAAAGCTCCCCTCCCTCAGCTGCCTCTTTGGGAGGGCAGGGAGCAGCGTGAAGGCTGGGAAGCCTCCAGCCTCGCAGCAGGCCCGCAGGCAGCCAGGATCTTTCTGCACTTGTCACTCGTTGGACAAATGGAGTGTGTGCTGACACACAGCATCGCAGTTTGGCCTGGGCTAGTGTCTGGTCAAACTCTATCCTTTTCCGAAAGCACCGTGTTTCCGGCAAGGCCTGTGAGAGCTGAAGAACCCTAAGAAGAATCTGGTTGTACAAAGGCCTTGTAGAAGCAGCATGAAAGAAGGAACGAAGGGCTGGGTTATTGAGTACCTACGACCCACTTGGCTTTTGCGTTCACTAGGTCTGTGCCGTCCAAGATGGTAGCCACCGGGCGTGTGTGGCTCTTTCCGTGTGAATTTAAATTAACTAGAATTAAATGAAGCTAAAATCCAGTTCCTTGGTCACACTGGCCACACTTCAAGTGCTCAGTACCATCCTGGACAGCACAGACATGCAATGTTTCCACCATCACAGGACGTTCTGTCGGACAGCGCTGCTCTCCGTGCTTGAGTCCCCCCCCCAGTCTCCCTAAAGGCAGGGCTAGAAACACCATTTGGCAGATGATAAAGATGACTGACCCTCAGAGGATAGATCCATAGTAGCAGGGCCAGGAAGAGGTGGAGTTGCTGAGGTCCTTACCTCCTGGCAAGGTCCTGCCTCTGGAAGGTGGGAAAGCCCTTGCGTTTTCAAGGTGTCTCGGAGCCAATGGAGACTCTGATCGTGAGAGAGGGTGGTGGCAGCACTTCTGGGGGATGCACACTTCCAGAAAACTGCACTTTCTATTTTAAACACCCTTCCCTCCCCCATTCCCTCCCTCCCTTCCTTCCTTCTAAAGTATTAGGATGACTTTTAATGTTTACCATTATATCATGCAATCCCATTTTAAAATGCAAATGTAAAAGCGTTGAACTCCTATGAAATTGCCAAAATTACATAGTTTGTATCTCGTAGCTCACACAGGCACGTGGACTTCATTCATCCTTATTGGGCCAATGGAAACGCTGTACGAAACTCACCTGTCTTTATCCCACTTCTTGATATGCGCACTTTCCACCAACACTGTCTACCTCCGCCTTACTGATGAGTACAGAGGACTAAAAACAAAAGGAACTCTGGGTTGCCCAATCTTTCCCTTTCCTCCTCTGTCATCATTTTCAGCCTAAGTGGTTGACTAACACAGGGAAGTAACATGAGTAAGAAAGGCAGGATATGCTAGGGCCCCTTGGTCACTCGCGTTTCTTAGAATGCCATGACGTTCTTTCTGTGTTCAAAGCCAGTTCTGGTTTGAATGGAAAGCGTGGCCTGCTGCGGCTGTCGGTCCCTCACTTGATACTCAGTAGTAGATGTTATGTACTTACCTTGTACTTCGCTTTGAGTCTCCCTGAACTCCCACGCATGGTGGGCCCCCTGGAATTCTGTGCTCTCAGGGCAGTGAAAATGCGATATGCAAGCAGGAGGGCAAGGATCAGTGGACACACACACGCTGTGCATCTCCTCTGCTCACGTGCATGCTTCATTGTCCCATGGGACTTCACTTAGAACAAGTTCAGAGATAAAATTATTAGGCATCTGGGGACAGTGACGGCATGAAACCACACTGAGGGTCCTCCAGGTGACTATACAGGTTGCTTGCTCATGAAGCCAGCCCTGTGGGCCAGTGATGCCTAAACTCACCTGGCTGTAAGGATCACCAGGGGAACTTTCTAAAAACTCAGATTCCTGGCCCTGCCATAGATCATCCGGAATCCGAATCCCGTAAGAGGAGCTTGCGGGTTTTGTTCTTTTTTGTTTTTGGGGGTTTGTTTGTTTGTTTTTGCTTTGCTTTTACAAGTTCCCAGATAGTTGTTATAATTAGGAAATCTAGAAGAAGTCAAAGCTGGGCATAGTGGCTGAGGAATGGCTTTTGAGGTTGATAAGCCTGGGCTGGAACTTTAGCCCTGCTGATCGCTGGTTGGGTGACCTTGGGCTGCTTCACCCCCTGGAACCTTCAATTTCTTTATTTGTAAAAGGGGCAAACATTGATAATACATCTCTAGCGGAGTTAGCGTGAGAAGGTAATGAGTTCATGTGTGTCAGTCAGTTTGGGAAAGGAACTCATACTCGGTCCACGGTGCTTAAGTTATTTTGATAAGTGAGAGTCACTCTCCTATAAGAAGAGAAATTGTAAGTGTCCTGCTTAGCTGGGGTTTCCTATGTGGTAACCCCCCTCCTCCTTTCCCGTGTGTTGACCTCTTGACTGTCTCTGTGGATGTCCCATCTTTTCAGTCTATGACTTCCTCACGTGCTTACACGTTAGAGGTAAAATAAGACTTTCTAAAGCCCTAGCTTGGCTGCAAGACCTAGACCCCAGCCGGTCTGTTCTGATTGCAGACGGGCAGCCCCTAGCTTGGCTTTCTCGCTGCCCTCGGCCCTCCAGGTGGTAAACGCCGTCTTCCAAGCCAGGGAAGGGAGGGCCCCTCCCACCCTGGCCTCCCCCAGCCCTGCTAGGAGACAAGGCACAGCGATTAATGACAAGGTGATCATCTGAGCGAACAGCAGCCTGGGGAGCTGACTTCCTCAGGGAGGTCGGCATTCAGCGAAGTTAAGCGCCCACAGAACTGACAGAAAGAGGAGAACTCTTCCAAGTGCAGGAGGAACTCGATTCAGAGTGCAGGAGATGGCAGTCTCTACCTGGCCGCTCTCTGTGCTCTCGGGGAGAATCAAAGCGCAGGCGAGAATGAATGATTAGGGCGAAATTTTTCTCCATCAGATAGACGGGGAAAGTTCTTGAGTATTTCGTTGCATTTTCGTGCGGAAAAAGAACAATGGCAACTACTGTTTATGGGGCACTTGTTACATGCCAGGCGCTGTGACTTGTTCTTTCTACACATGAGCTCAGTAAGTCTTTTTCGGAGTCCGTACGGGCCAGGCCATGCTGACATAACAGACAAGCCCAAATCTCAATGGCTTAAGTAAACGCTGGCTTATTTCTTGCTCATGCTGGTTGGCCAGTGGGTCAGCACGGGGCGGTCTCTGGTTCCACATCTTTCTCTCTCCGGGACCCCATCCTCTCACTGGGAACCCCATCCGGAAGTTACCAGTGATGATAGGAGAGGGAAGGAAGGCAGGGAAAATTCCATCCTGATGCTCAAGCTTCCATCAGAAAAGAAACACCCTTTACTTCTACGTATATTTTATTGATCAAAGCAAGTCACATGGTTATACCTAACTTCAGGGGACAGGAAAGGACAATCTCACCACATGTCTAGAACTTCAGGAAAACTCAAAATGTGTGAAAATCCCTAATTGCACATCAATATCATCATCATTATCATCATCATCGATCCAATTTTTCTGCTAAAGGAAATTAGACTTAGAAAGTTTCCGAGACTTACCCAAGGTCACAAAAGCCAATAAAAGGTCAACTTGAGATTTGAACGTGGGCAATCTGGCCCTGCCCTGCCTATACTCTTAACTTCTAATTTCTACCTTAAGTTACCGAAAGACATTTGGTGCCATGAGAGTCTGGCCTGCAGTTATTTTTTTTAAGGTTGACTCTCTTCCAGCTGAATTAAGTTTGCCTAGTCTCCTTCCTTGAGGTTACTAATGTCCTGACACTACTCCCAGGCTCTGGAAAAGCCTGTCACCATGAGAATGACAGCTGGTAAACCAGGGGTATTCTCGGCAGCAATAAACAAATATTTATTTTGCTAAAGGAAAAACACAATAGCACCTGAAATGGTTTTTACAGGGAAACCAGGATGAAAAGGAGATCTCAAAATTAAACATTTGTTGGTGGAGATATGTGCATCATAAAGAAAGTTGACTTGGGTAGGGCAGATCAGGTCACAGTTATTGAGAGAGTCATTTACTCCCAACAGGTCAAGTCTGCACAGGCTAACGAGTCCTTAAACTCAGTCCGGGGGCTTATCCTGAAAAGCACGGCTTTAGTGTTCTTGGTTGGAATTAGTACCCACTGAGTAACTCCGAAGGAACATGTACCTCGTCAAAAGTTTCATGGTTATAAGAAACTTCTCCCCTATGAGATAACTGGTCTCTGGGTAGGATGGCGTCGTTGTGAAGATGGGGAAATAAAGACATTTGGAACCTCTGTCAGCCAGCTCCCAACCAACCCACAGACAAATAATACAAGCGAGCCCGACTGAGATCAACTCATCACAACTCCCCACGCCAAAAAAAAAAAAAAAAAAAAAAAATCAACCCAAAAACCCAAAACAAAAAACTGCAGTAGAGGCAAAGCCTATAGCATTTCTAAGAGGAGAGCTAGGGCTCCTGATCTTAAAGTATAATGAAGAGCCACCCCATCAGTCCTTCCTTTAAGAGATATTTACCAAGCTGCATGCCCATCCCAGGTACCATACTAGACTCTGGAAGTCCCGCAGTCAACACGAGAGGTGGTACATGGAACCATACTGGACTGCTTGCCATTCCCCAGTTCCTCACACTCTGCTTTCACCCTGCAGGCATTTGTTCTTCCTGTTCCCTGGCTTAGATGCCTTTCTATCTAGTGAGCTTCGCATCACCCTGGACAACCCGTCTCAAATCTCCTCTCTATTTTGAAGTCTTGCCCCAGCCTCCCCGGGCAGAGTTAACCCTTCCTTCCTTTATGCTCCTACAGACTTTACCAGGCCTCCATGTAAGTACCAATCTCATTGTATTATAAGTATTTTCATACGTCTCCTCATTGAGCTGAGAAATCCTCAAGGGCCGGGCACCCCCTACTGCCTCTTGTTGATCTTGGCCTACCGTCTTATTTTGAGTTGGGAACTTCCTAAGTGACTTAAGAGATATTCAGATAAACTCAACTTGGCTCCTTTTCTGCCCTGCATGTTCCCTCTCTTTGAGGAACCCAAACTGGGCTGTAATGGAAGATGCGGGAGCATATCTTGAAGCTGGAATGGGTTTGCAGTGAATACAAAGTCCCTCTGCAAGGCTAACAAGATCAGTTGCTCTAAGCAGGGCTGTGACAGAGACCTGTGCGGTCCTTGGGTACAGCACACCTATGATGCGTCATCTGTAACTTGGAGTTTCACTTTCTTTCTTTCTTTTTTTTTAATTGAACTATAGTTGATTTACAATGTTGTGTGAATTACTGCTGTACTGCAAAGTGATTTAGTTATACATACATATACATTTCTTTTTTATATATTCTTCTCCATTATGGTTGGTCATAGGATATTGAACGTAGTTCTCTGTGCTGTACAGTAGGACCTTGTTTTTCATCCATTCTGTATATAAAAGCTCACATCTGCTCCCCCCCAACCTCCCGCTCCATCCCTCCCCCAACCCCCTCCCCCTTGGCAACCACATGTCTGTTGTCTATGTCCATGAGTCTGTTTCTGTTTCGCAGCTAGGTTCATTTGTGTCGTGTTTTAGATTCCACATGTAAGTGATATCATATGGTCTTTGTCTTTCTCTGTCTGACTTAACTTCACTTAGTATGATAATCTCTAGCTGCATCCATGTTGCTGCAAATGGCATTATTTTGTTCTTTTTTATGACTGAGTAATATTCCATTATATATATGTACCACACCTTCTTTAGCCATTCATCTCTTGATGGACATTTAGGTTGTTTCCATGTCTTGGCTATTGCGAATAGGGCTGCTTTAAACATAGAGGTGAATCTATCTTTTTGAATTATAGTTCTACCTTTTCTTTAAAGAGGAGAACTTAAGGGCATGCAGTCCCGAACCTCATCAATGCTTTTTACAGTCTTACTCACTGCATCCGACTTGACCACCTCCTCTGCCTTTGTCAAGTCTTCCAGAACATTCTGTTTCCACTCTGCCAACCTGCCTTGTACGTCCATCGTTCACCCCAAACTTCCTAAATCTCGGTTTCTTCATGATAAGACTGTTTCTAATGATGACTAATAAATAGCAATCATGTGCTGAGAACTTTGCATGCGCTGGGTGCCGAGCCAAACACTCGAAGGATCTTAATTTAAACCTTCTAACAAAAAAAATCCATTGAGGTGAGCACGGTTACCTCCCTCTGGAAAGTGGAGATCCTCACGTTGCAAGGTGAGAATTCATCGGAGCGAAGGTTTCAGTAAAAAAGCCTGAAAACTAGTCACTAGATCCGACCCTCCAAAACAGGCCCACACGTATGGGCCACTTACTGTGTTCAAGGCACTTAGCTAAATACTTAAATTGGATTCGCTCATTGAATTCTCTCAGTGACTTGATGATGGCGTAAGCACTGTTAATATCACCATTTCCAAGAGGAGAAAACTGAAGAATAGGGTCACAGTTAGAAAGTGGTCTCCAAGTCAAGCCGAGATTATAAACCCAGGGACTGTGTTTCCAGGGTCCACCATTTTCAATGGAGTCATCTGCGAATGGGATTAACAACCCCTATCTTGCAGAATTTTTTGGACAGGATTAAACAAAATAGTGATTATTCCACTCAAATGCTTGCTACCCCATCGTTCCAGGGCACACGTCCCTTCCATTCCATTCCTTTCCTTTCCTTGCCACACACAACAGAGACATTTGGCAATGATTGTATTTTTCTCAATCCTTCCGTAGTCTCTCTAAGATTAAAAATGTAAACAATGACTGCTTATGGGGGATTAAGCACCCAACTTCAAAAAAAAAAAAAAAGTCAATCTTCCGAGCAGACACAATTTCTCTTGAAAGGTGACACAGTCCTTTAAAAATAGCTATGGGCTCCATTGTGCAAAGGCAGTGACAGAGACGGACAGCTTTTAGAGAGGTGTAATGTTCCCAGGCAGCCGGCGAGCAAGGCTCGCCCAGATAGAGATCAGTAATTCGATCGGGGGAGAGTGCTAAATGTTAGAGGTTAAGATGCTATGTTCTTATTACTAATCAAACTTCAGCACCATGCCTGGGCTCCTCCGGTCCCTATAAGGAAATGGTAAATTAGGGAGAGGCTCCAGCCCAGGGTCCTGGCTTCAGAGGTGCTGCCTGTTCCTGGTCACGGGTACGTCCTGCCTTCTTCTGGGTACACCCCGAGGAGGGGTTCCAAGTACTCTCTCACGATGCTGGCAGTTGAAGGTTAAGTGACTACCGGGGCAGGCAACATGTGCTTCTCGAATGAGCAGACAGCAGAGAGAGACACAGATCCTTGGTGCACACTCGGCCAGACAAGTTCTTTGTTCATAGCAACATGAGATAGAAGCTCCTGTAGGGTTTGGTGAATCATCAGCACCACTGATTCTTTTTCCTTGGCAACACAAAGATTTTTGAAGGTGAATCACGTGACTCGGGCCTTTCTTTTCCGACTGTCGATGGCAGGGCTGTGCTGGAGAAATGTTTCCTTACCAGGTCTCAGTGGGTGGAGGGGCCCTGATGGGGAGCTTTTGCCAGTTCCCGTGGTGTAAATGCTTCCACCACAGCTAATTTCAAGCTAACGATGCAACGTTACTGAATGCATAGTTTGAAAGAGATTTGCTGTCATGGCATGAGCCACTCCAGCACACGTCTGGTTAAAAGGGCAGGTGGATGTCCCAGACCCGTCCCTGCTGGGTTGGCTGTGCTCCCCTCTCTAGGGCAGTCCAAGCCCTCCTCCCTCCAGGCCTCCTTAAAGCCGATCTGGCTCCTTTTCTGCAATTTGATAGAAATGCCCATAGCACTTGTAGAACAAGCAGAAAAGGCAAACCTTGCCCTACTCTGGTCTCCCAAGGTTGGGTCAGCTTGGCCCCCAAGCTCCTGGCTACAAAGAAAAAGAATCTGGTCCAATTGGTTCCTTGGTGTCTCAGAAAAATGAAAGTAGATCATTTCCCCAGAGCCTGCGGGTACCCACCCGTGATCTCATCTCAGGCCTCACGAAGTCCTAGCAGGTTGGGGTCATCCACTCCCCGCCCCCACTTTACAGAGGAGGAAACAGAGAAGCCACTTGTTCAAGCCCACGGGGCTTAAGAGTGCTGAAGCCGAGATTTGATCTCGTGTTTGTCCTCCTCCGGAGCCCATGCTTTTAGCCACTTCCATGTCTCAGCCAATCCCAGAAGAGCGTCACCCACATTTGGGAGGCTGCAGATGGGAGACAGGGTCAGGTGGGGTTCCCCAGGAAAGGTGACAGGGGAACATTGAGGCACGAAGGAGGCGAGGAGGCTCCAAAGGATGGGATGAGCCATCTAAGCCGATGCACCAGCCTTCTAGTTGGAGCTGATCACAGGCGTGGGGGCAGGGTGGCCACAGAGGCAGAAACAAGACCAGACGTGTCTTCTCGGTATGGCTGTTCCCGTCCTGAGGCAACCATTCCAGGAGTTACGAGTCAGAAGTTCCTCAGGTGAATCTGAGCGTCACTCCCGCTCTCTTCCACCCACCCCTCAATCTCCTCCCTCTGGTTCCACTCAGAATAACACTGCCCATTTCCCTCCCCCATCGATAGCAACCCTTCACCCATCATCAGATGGCAACCCAACATCCCAGCATCTTTCCTTCTCCAGGCTAAGGTCCTTCTGCTTTGCAGCTGTCCCACGTGTGAAACGGTTGTTGGATCCACCAGCATCCTGGCCACCTGTTTCTCCAGTAATTCCTGAGTATCAATGTCTCTCTTTAAGATGCAGTGTGAGAACTGGGCACCTGGGTTATCGGTGTGGCTTTGCTCTGGAGCCCTCACCCCAGGAACAGTTTGGGGTTGCTTGGGGTGATTATTTGATTGCTCTCTGAATCCTCCTCCTTGGCTGGATGCATCCCAAGGACGAGAATTGCGGCTGGTGTTGTCTCCCAGGATCACCCCTCCCGCGAGCTCAGGAAGCATGAGCTCCAGGTGGCTGAGTGGAGGGTCTGGTGAACTTGGAGGACGGTGAACCAGGTGTAGAATCCTCTCTTCTACAAGATTCTTCAGCAAGGATGGCCTCAAAACACCCGTGTCCTATCAAAGACACTTCTTGGTGTGCCCCAGAACTTCCCGTTAGTTCACTATTAGCAAATACCACTGTCTGTAAGCTGCTCGAATTGATACCACCATCACTGCCTGAGCCCTCACGCGGAGATTTATCACCGTGCCCTTTGGGGTACAGGGCAACAAGATGACCTGGTTTAGAAAAGTGATGGTGTTAACACAGTCTCCTGACTCTCCATTTCTAGGGCGGTGCCGGCGGCTAGGGGTGATGTGTGTACTAGAAGATGTATGGAGGGAGAGGGATCAGGAATCTGGAGGCTTGTTAAAGTTCCAGACTCAGGCCGGCCTCTGAATGTGCCTCGCTCCGTCTCCCTGCCAGCTTCCGGGGACACGTGTGGGCCCAGAGCCCCGGCTCCGTGCCTGCCTCGGTTCTGCTTTATTCAGGCTTCCCTGAAAAAGCGCATGTTGTCAAAGCCTTCAGCAGCTGGAGGTGGCCTGTCCTGGTGCTCGTGGCAGTGACCGGTCCTGCTGAGAAAATCCCCCTTGCCTCAGGGCAGCCTCTGGGTCGTCCTGGCAACAAACAGGCCGGTGGCTGATTCTTGGGCTGCCGAGATCTTGGACTCCCCAGAACTGGGTTCCAGAGCAAAAATCTGCGAATCTCGGAGCTGACTTGGGCTTTATCATTAGAGAGGCACTCTTGTTTCGTGGCGAACCGGACCACTTAAAAGGTCACAGCAGCGGCACTTACTGCTTCCGTGTGCCAGGCATATATATACCCTCCATCTACATTATCTCCTTTCATTTTCACAGAAACGTTAAGGGGCTCGTCCAGGTTTTATGAGCGCCAGTCGAGGTGGGATTCATGTGACCCCAATACTCCTCCATCTGGGCTGCCTCGTGAGATGCCCGGGCCCGGCCAGGATCTTCGGAGTGGGATGGGATCACGTAGCTGTGTTGGGCTGCCTTCTCCCCAGTGCACGTCATCAAAATTAAAAATAATCCCAGCTTGGGATCAGTGAGCAGGGAAGGGGTCAAGGGTCGAGCTGCCTGTCATGTTCTCATCACTTGGAGCTCCGACTGATGAACCTGGTGCCCCCGCCTGTGGGAACACGGGCTGCTCCTGGCGAATGTCCTCCTGCAGCCTGCCGGGAGGGTGGCCACGCTGACGGCCCCCCGCACCTGGGGCTCCGAGCAGGCGGGCAGGATCCTTCTCCTCCAGAAGCTCAGCTCTCATCACAAGGCAGGGATTTGAAAAGCAAACGGTTTAGCCGTGGGCGGACAGGCCTTCCGGGCGCTGGTCCTGCTGCCCCTTCCCCCATGGGCGGGAGCTGTAAAGTGAGGCCGCTGCGCCCTGGAGTGGCCACCTCCAGTTCCTTCCACACACCCGAGAGGTGCCGCTGGGGGTGAGGTGACAGTGTCTGCCCGTTGGCCATTTGCATTCCTGCATGTGGTGTCCAAGAGCGATGCCCTGAAGCGTGTCTGTACTCAGAGCACGTGTCCTGCTCAGCAGACCCAGCCCAGAGCGGGCTGGCCGTTCAGGAGCTGGGCACGCTGACCCCCACTGAGGCCAGCAGAGCTCCGTACGAGGGGGACGCGTCCATCCCCCGGTACGTGGAGCTTCTCAGACCCCGGGAGGAGAGGGGAATGCGTCCCTGCCTGCCCACGGCTCAGCACCTGGTAGAGGGGGTGCCAGCGCATCATATGCCCCTCCAACAGCTATTTCCTGAGGGCTCACTGGGGGAGCAACTGGGCCTCGCTAGCTGCTGGGGAGTCGATAGTGCGGTGACAGACGTGGCCCCGATCCTCATGGTGTGATGACAGAGACTGACGTCAATTAGGAAAATCACTCTCTTAACCGTAGACTTTCACCTATGCCAAGCTCAGAGAAGGGTGGCCCAGCGGTGCCAACATATCGGTCAGAAACTGGAGGCCCAGGGCCCACGAGACTTCTAGGGGCCCGTGAACATGTTTTGATTTTAGTTTCTTTTAAAAGCAAGAGAAAAAAAATGTGTATAATGAGTACCTAATAATGAACCCAGCCTGGATTACATTTACCTATATACCAATTTTAAATCTATTTTAAAATATTTTTCAGTGGAGAAAGGGACTCCCAAATGCCAGAGCACCCAGGGCCCGAGAACACTGTGATGTGGCCTTGGACCCAACAGCAGTCAGGACTTTTATGAGGGTGAAATGATTAAGTCCTGAGGTTCAGGAAGGCTTCCCTGCAAAGGTAATAATTAAACTGAGAACCGATGGAAAGCAAGGTTATCAGCAGGGGAAAGGGAGTGTTCCAGACAGAGGGAACAGCATGTGCAAAGGCCCTGTGGGGTGAGGAGGAACGAAAACAACACTGCAAAGAGTGGGAGGGCACGTGGTGTGGGTCAGGGTTGCCGAGGTAGAAAATGGTCTTAGTGTATAACATCAGAGCCATGGGAAATCAGCAGTGTGGATGATAGAAGTGGGGTCGGGGGGGAGGGTAGTTAAGGGCAGGTCAACCAAGCTGGCACGTTAATAATTTCAAAAACTTGCCCTGGCTGTTGTGAGAGGGTGGAACTACAGGAAGCAGGCCGAGTGATTAGGAGTCTACTGCAAAAGTCCAGGCACGAGATAGTGGCTTAGACTAGGATGATGATGATGGAGATGGAGAGAAGGGTAAATATGAGAGCGACTTAGGAGGTAACAAGCTTAGGACTGCAGGCGATTGGAGGTGATAAAGGAGGGAGAGGGAGGGGTCAAGAGTGGCCCCCAGGGATCGCCTTATGCACTTGGCAGGTGGAGCTGCCCTCTGGCATGTAGGGAACACTGAAGAAGCACCAGGGTCAGGGGCGAAAAGCATGAGTTGGTTTGTAGTAGTGGAGGTAACAAGAATCCTTAAGAAGTGACTGCCTTTACCTGGGCAGGGAGAGAAGCCATCGTGGGAGGCTTCCAAGAAGAAGTGATGTTTGAAGCTAAGCCACAAAGAGCTGTGAGTTTGAGGGCAGTGATAGCGCTGTATCAGCTCTTCCCGTATCCCCTGCTGCACACCTACACCCAGCTCAGGATCTGGCATGTGGGAGGCACTCAGTGAACGACTGACCAGCAAATGCTGCAGGAATAAGGCGTAGCTTGCCAGATGGACAAGGAAGAGGCAGAAAAACAGACTCAGAGGCATGGAGGCGTGATTCCCTGCGAAATGTGGCCCCAGGCTGAAGAAACAGGAGGCACAAGGTTGAGGATGTGGGAAGCAGGCGAGGCAGGCAGGGAGCAAGCCTCAGGTATCCTTCAAATTAAGTTACGAAGGTTCCACAGCAGAAGAGTTAGTGAAAGACTTATGCCCATTAAGGCCACTTGCATTGACTGCTTCAAAAGCAGCAAGCGGGCGGGCTGGGTCAGACATCTGAAAAGATGATGGTGTGACCTGAGGATTTCCTGCTCCTCAGTTAAAATTGAGAGCTTGCAAGGAGAACAGGGTTCTGGAGAGACATGCTGTGTGTGTGTGTGTGTGTGTGTTCTTGGCTGCATGCATGTGTGAAAGTGTGTGAGTGTGTTGCGTGTGACTGGTGGATGCAGGCATTTGTGAGCGTATAGTGAGTGTGCGTGTGTACGTGAGTGATTATGTGCTCATACATATGTGCGAGTGTGTAGGGGATCGTGTATTTGGGTGCCATTGTGTGTGTGTGTGTGTGTGTGCATGCCTGCTTGTGTAAGTGTATGTTCTACACATATGTGCATGTGTATGAATGTGTATGTGTGTGGAGACATGGGTCCAAGGAGAAAGGAGCGGGGCATGGAGAATTCCCTAGAAATTGTAGCTGTGGAAAAGAACATTGAGAAGCGAGTTGCTTGGGATTCTTCTTTGATACTCATGTGATTTCGATCCAGAACTTAGCTCTCTTTGGGGATATGAACAGAGCGACTGGTTGCTCAAGACTTAGGACCTCAGCCACTGCTGGGGACCCCACCCCTCCACTGCCGCTTCGATGGAGGCAACAGAGTTGACTCCCCTGAATTTTGGCTCTCCCTGCCAAATTCCAAAGTTCAGCATGGGCTGCCACAGGGGAAACAGTGCCAAAATCTTCGGCACGATTTTTCCAACTACTTCCTCTTGGGAGCTAGAAACACTTCAATTTAGAGTGACAAATCATATTTGAGTCCCTACTGTGTGCTTTTCTCATTTAACTATCAAAAGGATCAAGGAGCTAGGACTTAGTTCATGGAGGAGGAGGCCAGACAGGATGGCAGATCTGGGGCTCCAACTCATGTCTTCCAGCACCGAATTCCAGGTGCCTTTCTCTTGCGGCCCTGCGGTGTCAGAGTTCCATAGCCATGGAAGGATCTGGAACCACCCCCTTGAACCCGTGGGGGGCTCTCATTGGCCTCCCCTGGGCTCTGCTTTTCCCACCAGGACAGGACTCCCTTAAATGTGGAGGCTTCTAAGGATTTAAAAGAACTGAGAGGCCAGAAGGAAAGTGATGGTTGGACATGTTCCCTCCCGCTGTCCCTTTTCTCCCCCATCTCCGGGGATACCCAGATCCCAGCCCTAGCAGGGCCTTGGCTAAGCCCCCCTTGCCTTCTTCGTGCCCAGAATTCAACTCCCTGCCCCACCAGCTACTCCAGCCAGAGATTGGATTCTATTTTCAGAACGTGGGATGCGTTTTCCAGGAGGAAAGGTTGTGAAATATTGGGGAGACAGCTCCAGGCACCGCCAGTGCCTGCAGGAGTTTTAATAAGGATCCTTCAAGAAGACAGACTTGGGATTAACTGTCCTAAAGTAAAGATTATTTTAGCGCTGTCGAAATGGTTGCGGGGGGGGGAAAAGGTAATCTTATCAAGAAAAGAGAAATCTTTTTATATTTGAGCCAACTTTGGTTTTAAAATGTTATGAAACAATTTCTGACCGTTTCCCAAATAGGATTTTTTTTTTTCCCTTTCCCCAGAACTCTGTCAGCTCCTGGGCTCTCTCCTCCACTGTCCGTTCCCCCCGCCAACCCCCGCCCCGCCAATCTGACACTTTCTGGATTTCTTATACACATGGTTTGTTTTGTAGGGTTTTTCCCTTTCCTTGTTTTTTTTCCCCCCAGAAGAAATTTCATTCCTCTTACTTTTGAGACAGCTTTGTCTTTCCCATGGGTCCAGGCACTAGGATGGCGTAGAAATCCCACTCAAAGTGGAAAAGACCGGATAAAAACGCACCAGAGACAGGATACTGTTTCCAAGGACCGTTTTTCCTTGGACAAATGTGCATAAAATGGGGCATTGCAGCTGCTATTTACCCTCCCCGCTTCCCAACCCCTTTTGCTCCTGCAAAGAGAAGTAAGCTGTCAGAATGCTTGTTAATTCCTCCCTCTCTCCCAAACCTGACTTTTGTACCTATTGGTTTGTTTGCTGGCCACAGCTTCCCTACTCCTCTCTCTTGAGCCTCAGAGCTTTTCACCCTTCAGAACTCAGTGAGCATTCCCTCTCCTGGGAAGTATCCCTGACCTGCTCCTACCCACCTCCCGCCTTGGCCAAAAGATGCCACTTGCACGTGTGACCTTCACCCAGCACGCGTAACAGCCACACACATATCCCGGGACCTCCACACCTTGTCGTTTGCGCCCAGGCTCCTCTTGCACTCCTGCGCTGCACGCTCCACCTTGCACTGAGATGACCTGTGTGCACCTTTACCCTCACGCGTCTCTGGGTTTCTTGAAGGCCATGGCACCCTAAAAGGTATACAAGGATCCTTTAGATTTTCTAGACCTTGCAGGTCTAGAGAACTGAAGGATGGCCGAGGATGTGAACAAATGATCACCCCCATCCACGAGATGCTATAGATAAGAGCTGGGGGCCAACTTCTTTTTCCCTTTGGGGGCCCCATGGGGGCCCCAGGAGTTAGGACCGTTGTCTGAAAGATTTTGATTTCCATCCTGGCTCTGCCACAGACTGACTGAATAATCTCAAACGAGTTCCTCGCCCTCCCAGAAGCTCGGTTGCCCCCTCTGGAAAGGGAGAGAGATGAGGGCCCACCTTACAGGGCTCTTGGAAGGATCAAGAGAAGGCAGGGCTCCTGGCAGGACCCGACATATAACAGACGCAGACGACCCCCCTCCCTGTTGGCATCTCTCATCTCCAGTTTTATCAGTTTGGGTATCACTTTCTGTAGTAAGATTTGTGCCGTTGAGTGTGTGGGTAACAGTTATTTATGCATACAACACTGCCAGTCTCAGAACCTCAATATACTTTGAAAAATTTCTCTGTGAGTTTGCATGTTTTATTATTTCCACTTAGATTTTGGTATATGATCCTTAGATTTGTTAGGTTAGATGGAGTCAGAGAAGCCTGACATTTGCTTTCTCTTCTTTCTCTCTCCCTCTCCCTCTCTCCCTCTCTCCCTCTCTCCCTCTCTCCCTCTCTCCCTCTCTCCCTCTCTCCCTCTCTCCCTCTCTCTCGTCCTTGACATTAGTTATAGGGCAAGGGTTCCACCTTTTGACTTATAATCATGGCATATCTTAATACCCCACATTTGAGACACTATATCTTTATACCCATATCCCATCCAATTCTCTCTTTCTGTGGTTTTCAAATTATTGTACTCCACAGGCGGACATAATGGCAATGTGGGATAATATTTTTGGTTGTCACACCTGGATGGGAGGTGTGTGCTGCGGGCATCTAGCTAAACACCCTACAATGCTGGGCGACACTTGGAGCAAATCGGTAAGGACATCAAATCGGAAAGGACATCAAGGGTTCGTAGAAGGATGTAGGGTATCAGGAGCCGAATCACGGGAGCGCAACCTCAGATCCCTCTTAGGAGCTTGATCTGGGCATGATGAGTGGGAGAGAGCATGCGTTTCAGATTCAGGCAGACCTGGGTTTGAATCCCAGCTCTGCCCCTTTCAAGCTGTGTGTTCTTGGACAAGATGCAGGACCTCTCTGAGCCTCCTTTTCCTGGTCCATAAGCTGGGGTTAATAACCTTGCCACTAAAATTATTATGAGGATTAAGTGAGAGACTACCTGATGCACAGTGGGTGCTCAGTACAGGTTAGGTGTCGTCATTTGCGGGGAAAGGAGCCAGTGATCACGCCTGGGGTGAGAGCGATGGTTCAACTCCACTGGGGGGACGTACGGGAGAGTCACCCACATCGACAGCAGTGAAGTGGCAGTGGATCAGAATATCTGGCCTGATTCACGTGGGGTCCGTGTAAGCATCATCAGAATGTCCCATCCGAATCATCAGACTCGCTTTCAAAACAACAGTCATTTCCTGGCGGAGGTGAATCAGTTGTCCCCGAAACCCGCCCCAATCATCCAGCTCTGGCCGGTGACTGTCACCGGCCCCAGTGGGTGCTTTTGTTTTCTCTGTCGTTCAAGTTCGGCCTGATATTATCGGGACCCTTTGAATTCTTCACAGAGTAATTCCCGCTTACCTTTTTTGCCTCTCTTCCCCTTCAGGTTCAACCCCTTTTATCACACACTAAAGTGCCAATCAATATTGCGAGATAGATGTTACATCTTAGCTTTTTATAACATGACTCGTCCCAGAAGGGATACTGTATCTTTAAGGAAATGGACCCCGTATCCTGTTTCTGAAGGATTAAAACCCTTTAAAGAGACAGAAGAGGCTGTAAACCCCGATCATATTCTTATTCTCTCTTCATTATCCTGTCCACTATCTATCCCTGCTGAGTAAATCTGCTTGTGTGTTTCTCCAAAGTGGTCATAAGAAGAAATTTATTTACTCCTCTTTGCACTGGAGGGGCATTACCGAGCTTCAAGGCTCTCTGAAGTCATAAAGATTTTGCAGTGTGTGCAAAAGGAACAGGAATTCAGAACTTCTTTCCCCCTCTGAGGTCGTTTGGCCATCCAAAGGGGGAGTCACTTCTCATTTTCTGACAGGGTTTATTTCCGTAAGATTTTTCCAATTAGCAGGAAAAGGTCACGCTAATGTTGGTGCTGGGGAGAGGAAAAGGATCAAACTATGCAAATAGACACATCCTTGAGAGGACAATATGAAAAAGAAATAAAGGGTGGATTTCCTTCATTTCCTAATCTCAAAATTATATATCTATACCGATGGCTTTTTGCTCCAGGGTGAAGGAAAAGGGTGATTGCATTTGACCTGCAGCTCTTGCCTGGGATGCAAGAACCATTGTTCACTGGTGGATGACGGTGGCCCGCTTGGGAGCGGAAGGTAGGAAGTTAAGAGAGGAGATTCCCCAAGCTCTTGGCCCGGGAAGTTCGGGGACACGGGATGCAGGGCGAGCAGAACTGGAGTTTCAGCTGCTGATGCAACCTCTGTGGACCTTTCTAATGGCCAGCCTCTCCCCAGCCCGGCAGAGCTGACTGCCAGCATATCATTTTTAAACCTGGCTCAGATGTCTCTCTGACACTTCCCCTGCCGCCTTTGTTCCCTGCTCGGTGCGTGTGAAGCGCAAGAACTTTTCTCAATAATAGGGAAGGCTGGGAGCAGTGTCACGGAAGATGTACTCCAGCCATGCAAGGACAAAAGTCACCGATGCCCATTAAAAGGGATCCGGGGGACCGCTTCGCTCTGGGCTTGGAGCTGATGCTGCTTGACAACTCTCACATGCTATGCAAATGTGACGAGACGCAGCCCTGGCTTGCTGTTCACGTCTGCCGTTAGTGGTCCACCGGGTGGGACGGGGGTGAGCTCGCTGGAAGGCAGAGCCCTGCCAGAGGGAGCCTGGGGCTCTGCACACCCCTCACACTTATTCCTGCACACCCAGATGTTTGTCCACGTAGCTGCAGTCAAAATGGAAGGGGGGCTTCCCTGGTGGCGCAGTGGTTGAGAGTCTGCCTGCCGATGCAGGGGACACGGGTTCGAGCCCTGGTCTAGGAGGATCCCACATGCCGCGGAGCAACTGGGCCCGTGAGCCACAACTACTGAGCCTGCGCGTCTGGAGCCTGTGCTCCGCAACAAGGGAGGCCGCGATAGTGAGAGGCCCGCGCACCGCGATGAAGAGTGGCCCCCGCTTGCCACAACTAGAGAAAGCCCTCGCACAGAAACGAAGACCCAACACAGCCGTAAATAAATAAATAAAAGCAAATACTTTAAAAAAAAAAAAAAAAAAAAAAAAGATCCACACATAATCCTCAAGGTGAAATAAGCATTTCCATTAAAAAAAAAAAAAAAAAAAAAAAGGAAGGAGACAGACCTCTAGCAAGGACCCGCCTTCCACGTGGAGGTTCCATGTTGCTGCAGGTAGCTCAGCCAATGATGTAACCTGGCCAGTTTGTGACGATAGCAGGAACCGTTTTGTCGAGAGCCCTCTCAGAGCCAGATCCCATACCGGGTGCTGGGGTTTAGAACCTGCTTGAGGTCACACAGCTGCTACGTGGCGGAGTCTGGATTCATCCAGGTGCATGCGCCTCTGAGAGCTTCACTGAGTCGTGCTTTGGTCTTATTTCATTTGTGAGCTTTAAAAAAAAAAAAAAAAAGCTAGTGGGATTATTTTGACAGCAGGTTAAGTCTTGTCAAATACTAAGAGCATCATTTGTCAATTCTTCCTAGGACGTAAATTATGCAAAAGTATGGGATTTGGGTGTTTAAACATCAGAAATGTGCCGCATTGTTTTCAGGCTCTGTCTACTATAAATATACAGTATTATAACTATATACTATTCATATGGGGTAATAGGACACACATAGGAAGAAGACACATGTCCTCTAGTTTAGATCTGCTGTGACTTTTTCTTTTGGCCACGTGGTATAAGACAGAAACAGTACATCCTCAGTTTAAAAATCTTTCTACCTTCCTTGAAGTTGAAGACTAAAGCCTGAGAAGGCATTACTTGGATTTCAACATGAAGGAGAAAGCCTTTATGTAGTTCTTTGCCATTAAACAAAGAGTGACCCATTTTTTTTTTCCTGTTTTCAGAGTATTATTGTTTTTTTATTGTTGAGCAAGTATTCATTTTAGCCAGTCCTTGGCCCTGTTTTTCCTTAGAGCCAATTGGGGTGGGAAAGAGAGTTACAAAGGATGAGACCTGAGTTAGAGCAGTGGGGGAAATGAATTGCTTGCTTATGTTTCAGACTCCAATCCTAACTGAATTAAATTTACCAAACTCAAATCCTTCTCTTGGCTTTATTTAGGGAAAATTATCATAGCTAATCAAAACAGGCAAACAAATCAACAAATAATGATCGTATCCAAACACCAAAGCCACCTAAATATCCAACAATAGATAACTGGATAACTAAAGTATTCCAGTGGCATATTATTCAGCCATTAAAAAGCATGTTGAAGAAATCTTTTTAATGATGTCCTTTTCTGTTTCAGAATACCAAGTCTTACAATTTTTCAGCACATCATTATTTTAGCAAATTCTTATCCCTTTTGCATTTTAGGACAAAGTCAGATGGAATAGGAAAAATTACACAAAATTGGTTTTGAGCAGAGTGACCACAGGTAGCCAGGTGTCAGGTGGCAGTATAGTGGTTAAGCGTTGGAAAACATATTATATTGTAATCAAATAAAGTAATTATCTATGTAATGAGAAAAAGAGACTATAAAAATTGCAGAGAAGGCTGGGAAAGATCAAGTACAGGTAAAAATGATAACGGCGGTTACATTCAGTGAGCTCTTTCTATACGCTAAGCATGATTCTAAGTAAGTTATATGTTAGCCAATTAAATCGGGATATTCCTATTGCTATTCCTTTTGTAAACATGAGTAAAATAGGGCACAGAGAAGTAAAAGAACTTGCCCCAAGGTCACAGAACAGCCAGGGGGTGGCAGAGGGTATTCCTTCTTTCTGATTCTATTCTTCACAAGAATATAACACATTTTTAAAAAGAGTTAAGTTGATTTTCCTTTCTCCCCATATGTGACAAAATGGAAGGCTGCATTTCAGAATCAGTCCCTATTTGTTGATAACGACTATTTAATTTAGCAAGAATATTAGAAACCCTTGTTAAAAAGGCAAAATTCTGTGCCCCATACCAGACATACCAAATGTAAATACAGAGGGGCGGTAGGCCCCCAAAATAGTATTTTAATAAGCTCTGTAGATGATTCTGAAGTAGCCTCCCACAATTCAGGGACCGCTTTGTAACAATGAGCGGCATCTGGGAAGCTTATTAAACAGACAGTGTCCAAGTCCCTTCATTAGAGATTTGATTCAGTGGGTCTAGAACACAGAATTTTACCTTTTTAACTCCAGTCACTTTATGTCCTGGTTGTCTGGGATGTATGATATTATGATGAACATGATTATGCAGAGAACTCCCTTTCTCACTCAAAATCATCCCAGTCTGGACAATGCATTCTATGTTTAACCAGGACCCGAGGAGATTCATATCAAAAGGACACTTTGGTGAGCACGGCTCTGAAGGATGTCGGTGACCTGGGTCCAATCTCCCTCCGCCAAGACTACTATTCATGTAGCCTTGGGTGAGTTATTTAACCTCACTGTGCCTTCAGTTTTCTCACCTGCAAAATAAGTATAAGGATTCCCACCTCCCGGGTCGTTGGAAAGTGAAAACGCATGATTCATCCCTTCTAAAGAAGCTAGCTGAGTGGTTAGAAGGCATTCAGCAAACACCAGCTTCCTTCTAAAACGAATGTCAGGGAGTTTCTCCCATCAGCCCTCAGAAGCATCCTCAAGGTCATGGGTACCGTGCTTCTGTTGACTGTGCATTCCTCTTTGGTGGGCAGGCGACACTGGGCCAGGGTCTAGTGAGCATATATGAATATGGCGAAATTTTCAGGGAACCTATAAATGCAAGCATCAGATTGATTTCACCAGGGAAGTACAGTTTTCTTTTTAACTGTCAGAACCATACCCTGAGGTTGTCTTATGTGTCACTATACCAGCCTTTTAAGAAAAAACAAAAAAAGTGTGTGCTGGGGACGGTGGTGGTAGCAAGACCTCAATAAACCATGTAGAAACTTTCAGACCTCTTGCCAGAGACAGGCGACTCTGCCATCCTGTTGGCAGCAGGAAAAATTCTCATAAATAACCCAAAGAGAGACATAATCCAGATGGCATTTGAAAGATTATTGATTGAACAGTCAAGAGTTTGCTAATATAAATGGCCTTTACCACAAAATTTGCATTCACGACAGTCCCTTTACTCATGTCTCTAAGCCAAGGAAAGTATCCACGCAACTGACACAAATAATGATACAGACCAGGCCATCTGTTTTCAAGCACAATGAAAAAAGAAAATGTTTCCACTTATGGTTATGGTTGGCGGTTGGAGTGTGTACTTTTTCGAGACTCTGCGGAACATCTGAAAGGTAATCTACACATATGTGGGTTTCAACAATTTGACACAATTGCCGGTTCCCGATATGTTTGTTCCATCCGTTCTAAAGAGACCATTCAGCCAAGATAATCAAGTCAAATGCTGTTGTACAGAGTTCTGAAAGTTGTCTGTCCGATTCTATGAACCACTCATGGCAGATAATGAGAAGAATAGGAACAGACGAATAGGGTCGTTGCTTTTTCCCAGCTGATCAGAGCCCATGGGCAGAGTCTGTCATACTCTTAGATTTGTGGCCCTGGGACACGTTGCCTTGATGGGTGGCATGATGTCACCCAGAGGGACCCGAGCGTATCTCCATTTCTATACCACTGACTCTGATAAGCCTTGACATTTTTTTTTTAAATCCAACTCCGTTTTCACCTGGTTGCAGTGGCTGACTTGTCCTCAAGGTGGGAGCAAAGCAGGGTATCAAAAGGGTTTTTTTCTGTAAGCACCTCGTATTCCACCATTGATGAAAACATACCCGCGGGACGTTTGCATATCTTAGCCTTTTTAAGCGACCAGTGTCGTACAGCGCAATTTAATTGTAAGAACAAGTATTTTGGAGCCTGAGAATACCATGGACTCTTATGGGTTTGAATTCTGGCTCTGCCGTTTCCTGGCCGTGGGATCTGAGCAACTTCTTTCATCTTTTCTAAGCCTCGGTTTCTTCATTTCTGTTTTGTTAATAGCGTGACCCACCTCAGAGTTAGGCTGATGGGGTGAGACACTTGCACGATACCTATTGGCTTGTTAGCAATTCACCAATATATGTTCGTGTGTTTCTGTGTATTCATGTCCATAAATGTTAGTTCTGTCATGATGATGATGGTGTTGGTGGTGATGATGGTAATTATCTGCCTGGGGAATTTAGAGCCACCTCCTTAAATCCTTATAAAACCTGCCGAGGAAAGAGTCTCAGAAAGTTGTGGAGAAGTGGTAGGCAGTGAGAGAGCCAAGAATGAAGCCGCTTTAACCTCCGTATGCGGCAGCGTCTCCTGGATTTCCTTACTTGCGAACTACTATGCGGAACACAGTTGGGCATCCACCCCAAAGATACCCCAGAAGCAAGGAGGCCCCTCTTCCATGGCCAGGTGCATGGATAGAGCAGCTTCAGGGTGGAGAGGAAGTGCGGCGGGCTGGAGGTGGGCGTGGGCGTCCAAGTCAGAGCTGACAAGAGACCCTGGATGTGGCCCCGGCCCCCTGGTGGCTTCGGGGAAGTCCCTGAACTCCTCTGAGCCTCAGTGTCACACGTACAACAGGGAGCTCGATCTAATTATAGTCCCCTCACAGCATCTTAGGGAAGATCAGAGAAACAGTTGCAAGTTGTCCGTCCTTAACAAATGTATGCAAATAGGAAATCTACAGAAACATACATTCGTAGAGAAGTATAATTTTGTTGTGGCTGCTGCTAGTGGGAATCGTAATACAGAGATCACATCACATTCCTTCTGCCTACTCAGTCCAGAAACGTCATCCCTGTTCTGTGCATCTGTCCCGTCCGGTCCATCAGCAAGCCCACCCCCTCTTATCTGCAGGATATGTCTCACATCAGACCCTCATCTCCAAGTCCACTGTCACTGCCTGGTCTCAATGACCATCTCTTGGCTCTCTTACTACCATGGTCACCCAGCTGTTCTCCCTGCTTCTTCCCCTGCCCCACACCTCTCAGTCTGTTCTCTACAGAGTAGTCAGTTACATTTTAAAAACCTAAATCCAGTCATGTGCCTCCTAGGTTCAGAACCCTTCAGTAGGCAAACCTAATAATACTAACTAATAACCAGGCGTGAGCAGATAGACCTTTCCTAATTGGCACCTCGGGGTGGGGGTGGGGGAGGAGAAACCCTGATTCCTAGCACTTGCCAATTTCCGCGGCATAAGTACTCCCACCATGGCCAATATCAAGCTCCCAAAGTGCCATAAATAGCGAAGAAACGTGGGCGGTCCGCTCTCGTTGGCTGATTTTAGGTAGCTGTAGCCTCCCCACCGGGCAGCCCGTGAGAGGTTACTCTGCACCAGACATGCATGGACTCTGTCAGTCCTCACCACGGCTCTACCAGACGGGTGCTTTCCTGTGTCTCCGTTACACAGACGGGGAAACTGAGGCCCAGGCAGTCTGGCTCCAGCACCTGACCACACCATCCTGCCTCTTGTAGTCGTGCTTTAGGTAAAACCCAAACTCCTTACCTCTTGTGCAGCTCTCCACGCACCCAATCCAGCATCATCTTGAGCAGCAGCTTAAATGTCGCCTTCCCAGGCCGCCCATCTGCCTCTCTCTCACTATGCTGTTTCCATCCTTCCCAGCCTGTATCACAACCAGTAGTTACCTATGTATTTGTGTAACTGTGGAGCAGTGGTTCTCAATGGGGGTTAGAGGCCGAGGGCGTGAGTTTGCCCCCAGGGGACAGCTGATAATGTCTTGAGACATTTTTGGTTGTCACAACTCAAGGAGGGTACTACTGGCAACTAGTGGGTGGAGGCAAGGATACTGCCCAGCATCCTACAATCCCAGGACGGCCCCCACCACAAGGAACGGTCTGGTCCCAAGGGCCAATCATGTTGAGGTTGAAAAATGGTGCGTGCTATTTGTCTCTCCCCGTCAGGATGCTAAAGAGGGGCATAGCCTCGACCGCTGTGTCCTCTGCTGTATTCTCAGCTCCAAGCACAGTGCCTGGCACAGAGTAGATGCCTTCGAAGTAGGTGTTAAATGATTACATAAAAAATAACATCACTACTGGGCTTCCCTGGTGGCGCAGTGGTTAAGAATCCGCCTGCCAATGCAGGGGACACGGGTTCGAGCCCTGGTCCGGGAAGATCCCACGTGCCACGGAGCAGCTAAGCCCGTGCGCCACAACTACTGAGCCTGCGCTCTAGAGCCCGCGAGCCACAACTACTGAGCCCACGTGCCACAACTACTGAAGCACGTGCGCTTAGAGCCCACGCTCCGCAACAAGAGAAGCCACCGCAATGAGAAGCCCGCGCACCGCAATGAAGAGTAGCCCCGGCTCGCCACAACTAGAGAAAGCCCGCACGCAGCAACGAAGACCCAACTCAGCAAAAATAAATAAATAAATAAATTTAAATGAATAAATAATATCACTACTGATGACAGTGATGATGATAATAACATTAAGCCGTAAAAAAGAATAAAATAAAACCATTTGCAGCAACACAGATGGACCTAGAGATCATGATACTAAGCGAAGTAAGTCAGAAAGAGAAACACGAATACTATATGATGTCACTTACATGTGGAATCTTACAAAATGATACAAGTGAACTTATTTACAAAACAGAAATAGACTCACAAACAGAGAAAACCAACTTATGGTTACCAAAGGGGAAGGGTGGAGGGAGGGATAAATTAGGAGTTTGGGATTAGCAGATACACAGTACTATATACAAAATAGATAATCAACAAGGACCTACTGTATAGCACAGGGAGCTATATTCAATATCTTGTAATAATCTAGAAGGGAAAAGAATCTGAAAAAGAATAGTTATGTCTAACTGAACCACTTTGCTGTACACCTGGAACAAACACAACATTGTAAATCAACTACAGTTCAATTAAAAAAAAAAAAAATATATATATATATATATATATATATATATACACCAAAAAAAAACCCCCACTGAGACACCATTTTAAAAAGTCACACCTACATTTTCATGCCAGGCAGGAGAGGAGCCAGCCTGTGTGCTCTGCTGTCTCTACAAGCAGCATTCTTTTTGGCCTGAGGACAGGGAAGGAGGGGCAGGCGTTTGATACAATCCGGTCCTCCCCCCTCCCTGACCTTCCCAGCAGCCATCCACTAAGTGTTGGCCTTGGCCAGAGCTCCCCGTAGTAATTTGGTTAATTGGATGAACAGGCACTTCAGTGACAGAGACTGGATTTCCACACTGCAGTCCATCAAAACTAATCAGTTGGCCGTGTTCCATTTCTCAGCAACTGACAGCTTCCCCAGGATGGTGAGTAGATGGTAACTTTTTAAATGGAAGAACTTGCGAAGTAATGGCAGTTAGAACTTGGCAGGATGCTTTTAAGGGGGAGACAGAGAAGAAAGAAACTTGGCCTTGGCTTCGTTCCCCCCTCCCCCCGCCTCTGTCCCCACTAAGAGATAATCCTGTTAGGGCCAGCTCCATGCAAAGTTTCTTCCAAAGACACTGGTGGAAAACAATCATCTGGAAATTGGATGTTGTTTCTTTTCCTTAAAAAGAAAATTCTAAAAGCAGGTGTACTGCATTTCCCCTTCATCTGGTGCCTTTTAAATGCATGTTTATTATATATGCCTGCTGTTAGCATACCGTATTAGGTTAGTGTTAGCTGCCGTAACAAATAAGCTCTACAGTTTTGGTGGCTCAACACAAGATTTCTCCCTCCTGTAAGAGTCCATTCAGAGTCCTCAGTGGAGGGTGGCTCTCTTCCATGCAGTGACTCAGGGACTCAGGCTTCTCTTACCTTGTGGTTCCATAGTCCCCTGGGGCCTCAATGTCATCTACCCTCAACCAGCAGAAGGGGAAGGAGGGCATGGAGCAGACACGCTCCGTTTAAAAACCTTGGCCTGTATGTGACCCAGAAAACTTCCACTCACATCCCTTTGTCGGGGAGCTAGTCACATGGCCATACCTGGCTGGAAGAGAGATAGTGGACGTATGTTTTCCTAGTGGTAGCTCCACATGATGGAAGGGAGAGCATGGGTCTTGATGGACAGTTGGCCACTCTTAACATCTAGTCCACACCAACTGTATGAGAAATTGTTAGGAGTGCCCCTTTTTAAAAATAAGGTACCCGAGGCTCAGATGGAGGCAGCTGACCCAGGTGTATGCAGTTGGCAATGGGCAAAGTAGAGATTTGCATCCATACGGTTACGTACCTGTATCTCCCCACTCTTTCTCTCTTTCCTACCTCTCCTGTTTCTCCCTTCTTCTTTCTCTCCCTCTCTTCTTTCTTTTGCTTCTTCCCTGCTTTCTTTCTAAAGCTCCACAATTTCTAGAGTACAGACATTGTGCTTCTGTAACTTTGTATGTTTTCCACGAGATTGTTCTCTGGGGCTCGAAAATAATCCCCATTTAATAATCTCTATCCTAGAGGAGATTTGTCTGAAGCATATCTTATAGTTGTGGGAACATTCGTTTTGCTCTCAAAAGCACAGGGAGCTTAAAAAGGAAAGTGATGTACCACAGTGTTCATTGCAGCTCTATTTACAATAACCAGGACATGGAAGCAACCTAAGTGTCCATCGACAGATGAATGGATAAAGAAGACGTGGCACATATATACAATGGAATATTACTCAGCCATAAAAGGAAACGAAATTGAGTTATTCGTAGTGAGGTAAATGGACCCAGAGTCTGTCATGCAGAGTGAAGGAAGTCAGAAAGAGAAAAACAAATACTGTATGCTAACACATATATATGGAATCTAAAAAAAAAAAAAAAAATGGTCCGATGAACCTAGGGGCAGGACAGGAATAAAGACGCAGACGTAGACAATGGACTTAAGGACACGGGGAGGGGGAAGGGTAAGATGGGACGAAGTGAGAGAGTAGCACTGACATAGATACACTACCAAATGTAAAACAGATAGCTAGTGGGAAGCAGCTGCATAGCACAGGGAGATCAGGTCAGTGCTTTGTGACTACCTAGAGGGGTGGGATAGGGAGGGTGGGAGAGAGACGCAAGAGGGAGAGGATATGGGGATATATGTATGCATATAGCTGATTCACTATGTTATACAGCAGAAACTAACACAACATTGTAAAGCAATTATACTCCAATAAAGATGTTTAAAAAAAAAAAAAAAAGGAAAGTGATAGAAAAGAGGTTTCTAAAAGACAAGTCAGATATTGTCTCTCCCTGATGTAATAATCCTTGATGCCTCCTTCTTGCTTTAGGGAGAGAGTTCACACTCCATGGCTTAGTGTGTAAAGGCATCTGTGATCTAGCCCCGAAACTCCTTCCTGCCCTTCACTCAGCCTTCCGGAAGTCTCTTGGCCAAACTCAAAAGTCTTCCACATACCCCGTGTGTTCCCCTTTCTGGCTGGCTCCTGCTTCCATATGCTTGTCCCCGATCTGGAATGTTCTTGCTTTGTCTGTCTTCATTGAGTTAAGATCAATTCCACCTTCAAAATTCTGCTTAGTTACTTCTGCTGGCAATCCCACTCTAGTGGAGGCTTCCCGATCTGTGATAGCAGAGCCCAAGGCAGACCTGATTGAATGAAGACTCCCCCACTGGATTAGGATGCCTGACTTACACGGAGTTTCCCCTGTTAGACTGTGGGCTCCTTGAGGACAGAACATGTCCTCTTTATGTTCACTTTCCCCATGCCTCGCGGTGCCTGATGCACAGCTGATACTCATTCAATATTGAGTAAAGAAAGAAATGGATTCTGCTACTGAGCTGCAAGATCTACAAAAGGAGTGAGTAGTTTCACCTCCACTAGACTTATTTTTTTAATTTATTTTTCCATTTTATCTCCACTGATTCTTTTTGTTGTTATTGTTGTTAAACTTTTTAAAATCGAAGTAGAGTTGATTTTCAGTTATTCAGGTGCACAGCAAATTGATTCAGTTATACTTATATGTGCGTATTCATTCTCAGATTCTTTTCCCTTGTAGATTATAAGAAGATATTGAATATAGTTCCCTGTGTTACACAATAGATCCTTGTTGTTTATCTGTTTTATTTATAGTAATGTGTATCTGATAATCCCAAATTCCCAATTTATCCCTACCCCTCTTTCCCCTTTGGTAGCCATAAGTTTGTTTTCTATGTATGTGAGTCTATTTCTGTTTTGTAAATAAGTTTATTTGGATCATTCTTTTTTAAATATGATATATAAGTGATATCATATAGTATTTGTCTTTGTCTGACTTACTTTACTTAGTGTGATAATCTCTAGGTCCATCCATGTTGCTGCGGATGGCATTATTTCATTCTTTTTTATGGCTGAGTAATACTCCATTGTATGTATGTATCCCACATCTTCTTTTAAATTGAGGAGAAGCAGCAAATCCATTTGGTTTGAGCTCACAGTAGGATCTGCCATACTTTTAGCAACGGGAAGCAGCTTTGTGTCTGCACAGAAGGGTTTTATAGTTTCCAGGGAGATCTCATGCCAGATCTTCTATAACCCTCCCCCAACCATGCTGAGAAGGAGGCAGGGGTGGCACACGTATTTGTGTGTATGTGTGCGTGTGCACGTGTGCATGAAGCTCCCCAGCCTTCACTTCCAACAATCCTGTTCTCAGCACCTTTAAGGATGGCATAGAGGTTGTTTCCGGGTTGGGTCAGCGACATTGCAAATGTCATGCTGTCAGTGTTTTACAACTCCATTTCTTTTTATTGCTGGTTTGAAGAAGACGTTAGTCTGAGTAGGGAGAATGAGAAGGAGGCCACAATATTCCCGAACTCCAAAACATGGATGACTCCAGGACCTCTGACCCACTCCCTCGTGTTAACAAATATTCCTAGCGCCATGCGGAGACCAGCCCTGCTTCCAAGTTGCACAATTTTGGGGTTTTGTATGAAGCTTTGCAGGGAGCATGCCAGAGCCTGTTTCTAAACAGTCCAATGATTTATTTGATGCCTTTGGATATTTAAGTAGTCTGTAGTATACACCAAGTGTCTGTAATGTTTATTTTTTCCTTGCCTTAATGTGTGGGACTGCTCACAATGCCTTGTACACCCCAGGCCCTCAATAAATATGATTTATGGAAGATGTAAATATATCCAAACCAAGATGAGGTCCACATTCATTAATTTGTAGCTCCAGAAGCAGCCCTCCTTGCCAAAGTTGAAAAAGAGAGAAATCCTCACCAAATTACCAAAGAAAAGGAAATTCGAAATAAGTGACACGTGAGCCCCAGTAGAAAGTCATGAATCTCCCTGGGGTAAAATATGAAATGCTTGATTATGTTCTCAGCTTCAGTATATACACGCTATGTGACCTTGGGCTAATTACTTAACCTTTCTGGGTTGTCCTTTCTTAATTAAATTCTGAGCTGGAGTGGTTCAATGATGCCACAGCACCCCTGAGCTTCAGAGAAAAGGAAGAAAATAGGATGGGTTAAATTTGAGTACCAGCCACATTGTAGGCTGTTTTACTTAGGATTTCTCACTGTTTCCCTCCCTGTATCCCTAAGGAGGATAAGGGAGTGGTTAGAAACACAGATTCTGCAGCCACAGATACCTGGGTTTAAACCTCAGCTCAGCTCTTTACTGGCTCTGTGACCTTGGGCAAGTTGCTTAACCTCTCTCTGCCTTAGTTCACTTACTTGCAAAATGAAGATGATATCAGTACCCCCTTGTGAATTGGTTGTTAAGCTCGTATGAGGTCATGTATATAATGCCTTTATGTAATGCTGCTACGTGACAAGTTATGGTTTTCATTGCTATGATTCTAATTCTGGGATGAGACCACTGAAGCTTAGAGACTTAGATACCATGCCTTGAGGTTATGCTGCTCATGACCTTGGGCGGGGGTGGGAGGGGTTAATTAATGGGGGAAGAGTATGAAATTTGACCCTAGTTCTGAAGCTCCAAAGCCCTAGCTTCTGCCCCCATGTCCCAGGGTGCCCCTGCAGTGAGGGTGACCCGTCATTCCTCTGCACCCCTGAAAGCCAGGCTCTGTCCCTGTTTGGACCGTGGGAATTGTCTCTTTCTAAACATGCTCAGGGCAAGAATCTTGGTCACATCAGGAAAGGGTCCCATCCTTCCCAGCTGCCCTGCTCCTTCTGAAGCCCAGCTGAGTTAAAGACAAATATAAATTTCTAATGTACATTTCAGCTTGATTTAGCTCTTCTTCGAATAAGCCGGTCTAATGAGTTTCGGAAGGCTGTCTGGCCAGGGCACCAGGAAATGAGCCCTGTTGAGTCGAACAGAAAATACATAGAGGAAAGATTTGGGGCAACGTCCTTTTTAAAAATCACTCCCTTCCCCAACAGCCCCCCAAAATCACGATTTCTTTCCTTCCAATGTTATACGTTTGTTTTTGCTTTTTTATTAAAGTATAACTACAGTGCGTAAAGTGTACTAACAAGAGACCCCTCAGTTTGCACTGGATCTTGCAAGTGATGTCGCCGGCCCTGAGATCAATTATAGCATATGTCTACGCCCTTGCGACCACCTTCTTGATCAAAATATAGAACATTTCCAGCCCCAGAATTCTCTCCTGCCCCTTCCCAGGCAGCGCCCCCTAGTGGTGACCGCTGTTCTGACTCTGTCACTGTTGCTGTCCTAGAGCTGCTGACAGAGGGAGTTGGTACAGTGTGTGTCCCTTTGCTTCTAGCTCCTTTGGTGCTGCAGTGTCTAGATTCTTCGGCCACGATGTTGCACGACCCAGCAGCTCTTTCCTTGCTATTGCTCTGTAGGCATCCATTGCACGACTCTGCCCCACTTTGTGTATTTTGTTCTCCTCTTGATGGGCACTTGGATGGTTTTCTGATCTCTATTTATGAATAAAGCAGCTACAGACAATTCGTGCACGTGTCTTTGAGGGGACACACGCACTGATTTCTCTTGGGTACGTTGCTGTGTCAGAGGTAAGTCTCCTGTTCAGCATTAGTCCTATCTGTGTTCATTTCCTGGGGATTAGGGATGTGTCGTTTAGACAGTGTGATCGCTGATGGGAAAGCACACCCCTAATGGAGATACTAGGCTGGATTCTGGATGTGGTGATGTCACCAGCTCTCACTGAGATGTTGAGAGCCAGCCTTATTAGACCATCTATTTTATCATTCTGGCCTCTAATGCATAAAGACTTCCATTTTTAAAAGCATAACTGGACATTAAGTTGAGATAAAATTTTCCTGTATCTTCCCCCCATCTAACCTGTGGAAGCTGAGTGACATAAATGCCTCCTGGGGTGTTGACTGATCTTGGTGGCACATCCTGTTCATCTCAGGACCGGTGGTAGCATCTGCTGCATCGTTTTGGCTTGTTGGCCTGTTGTTTTTGGTTTGCCCCTCTTTTTTTTTTTTTATAGACCTGCTGCCGGCAGAGTCTGTCCTAGTCTCCTGATGCTTCTAGTGGGCAGGGAGTGTAGGCACAGAGTTAGAAACAAGTACCCATCAGGTGTGTTCAGATTAAACAGCCCCTGAGGTCTGAGATCATATGGGGTCAGATCAGCAAAGAAAAACAGGCCTGGTCCAAAGGGATTAGAAGCTGAACCCAAGTGATGCATGAGCGTTCTCCTGCTCCAGGGACAATGCAGACCACGGCCCTGGACCACCATCTCCCACAGGACGAAAGTGCATGCATGGAAGCGTGCCCTCACCCTCTTCAGGTCATCGCCGACTCATCTGCCCAACGGGGGAGCGCCTGCTATGGGTCAGGCCATCGGCCGGGGGTTCAGGGGATGTACCGGGGGGCGCAGTGCAAAGAGCACCTTGGACTTTGAAGCCGGCAGCACCTGGATGTGAACGCCAGCTTAGAAAACTCTGACCTCGGGCAAGTCATTTCCCCTCCAGCTGGTCAAGCAGGGTAGTGAATAGCGTTGGCTTTGGAGACATGCTTAGTTGCCTTGAAGCCTGACTTCACTGATTTCCCGTTGTGTGGGCTGCTTTTGTCATCAGCGACCTCAGTTTACTCATCTGTAAAATGGGACTTGCAATAGTACTGGCTTCACAGAGTTGCCATCTGGCATGAAGCAGGTGCTTGAGAAATATTACCTATTATAATTATGATTGTCATCGTTCTTCACTGTCTTATCTAAGAGCATTGTTGCAAGGATTCAGTGAGGTGAGAGGCACAAGCAAATGGAGAAATAACGAGTCGGTTCTGTGCCAAGTAAATCACACGCACTCGATAAATAGCCGCAGAATTGGAGCAAGGGTATTTTAGTTACTGTTTTTATTATTATCTAATAATTCACTTGATAAATATTTATTCAGTACCTGGCATGTGCTAAGAACTCCTTGAGGTGTTGGAAGTATCACAATGAATAAAATTAAGTTTCTGCCCTCATGTTCTAAAGACAGGCAATAAACAACATACATATCTATAATTCGAAACGTGACATTATTTTCAGAAAAATAAAGTGGGGTAAATACTAGAAACTGGGAGGGTGGTCAGGGAAGGCCTCTGCTGGGGACGTGTTTGGAATGAAGAGCTAGCTGTACGAGGGAAGGAGGGAGCCGAGTGGGTCCTTGAGCAGGTGCATTCCAGGCAGCAGGGTTAGGGAGTGCCGTTCAGGCTCAGACGGAGAAAATGAGGTAAGAGTGGGGAGATGGGGGAAGAAAGAAAGCTGGGCAGACACTGGAGGCTCGGGCCATGGCGATCTGGATTCTGTTCTAGGACAGATGCAGAGCTGTAATGTGACTTAGATATTTAGAGGATATCTCTGGCTTCTGTATGGACCAGAGAAGACGTTGCATGAGAAGAAACACAGAGACAGTCAGGAGACTGTCATCATGGTCCAGGCCGGAGATGATGGCGGCTCAAACAAGCTGAGTGGTGGGCATCTCAGAAATACTCTGCTCTGTGTTGCGTTCAAATGTTAAATAGACGCTATTGCTACTTACAAGAAACTCTCATATCACAGTCTCTGTTTATCCCTTCAAGTCTTTGAGGACCTCTCTGGTGCTGGGCGTTGAAGGCACCACAGAGAAGAAAATATGGCCCTGCTCTGTGTTAATGCAATGTTGAAAATCAGAATTTCGTCTAAGGTCAATGAGACCTCCACGGCAGGGACCACTTTCTCAGTACCCATGTTGACTGGGCCCAGAAAGCTCAGAGGAAATAAACACCCAGCCATGGTACCAACTGGAGGTCCTTGGGGATTCTAAAAACAAGGATGGAGGAAGGCCCAGAAGGGAAGACAAAGGCAGGATGCTCAGCCAAAATGTGGAAAATGGTGCCCTCAGCTCAGGTCGTCAAGGACTCGCCTGGTTGCTACTGATCAGGGACAAAGCCAGCTGATGACTTGATGTTATTGAAGATGAACGTGGAAGGCAGAGAAACCATGGGGCTACATTTCCTTGGCACAGGGGAGATCGCACACATTTTTCACTGCAACACAAAATTCCCTGATATGAGGAATAAAGAACGTGTTGGAATACTTACTTTGCAGCAGGCACCCTGCTAAACACTATTTCATTTAATCTCACAGTGACCCTGTGAAGTAGTTACTGTTATCACCCTTGTTTTTAAAAAAGAGAACAGGGCTTCCCTGGTGGCGCAGTGGTTAAGAATCCGCCTGCCAGTGCAGGGGACACGGGTTCGAGCCCTGGTCCGGGAAGATCCCACATGCCACGGAGCAACTAAGCCTGTGCGCCACAGCTACTGAGCCTGCGCTCTAGAGCCCGTGAGCTACAACTACTGAGCCCACGTGCCACAACTACTGAAGCCCACGTGCCTAGAGCCTGTGCTCCACAACAGAGAGAAGCCACCACAGTGAGAAGCCCACTCACCGCAACGAAGAGTAGCCCCTGCTCGCCGGAACTAGAGAAAGCCTGTGTGCAGCAACGAAGACCCAATGCAGCCAAAAATAAATAAATTAATTAATTTTTTATTAAAAAAAGAACACTGAGATTAAGTGGGACCCAGCTAGCTAGTGGCAGAACTAGTACTCTAGTCATCTGACTTCAGTATCCAAGCTCATAACCACTGCCCTGGTCCATTCAATAACCTGTGGTCTTCGATCGCCGGCTCTGTGCCAGTTGATCCATTGATGAACATAATAGATGAACACACAGGTCAAATCCTCCCTAACGTGATGCTGTCAACTCGGCCAGGGAGACGGTGGGAAAGGAGGGTTCAAACTAAGAACCAATAGAACTAATCATAACTGACCACTAGTTAGAGCTAATCATACCTGGACATTGGTTCCAAATTACAATGGTACAATTACATACCAAATTACAATGGTTCGGTTCCTGAGAACCTGTCAAAGGAAGTGGTCCAATCCGGCATGAACCACAAAACCTCGTAGGGAGAAAACAGGTGAGCGAATAGCATGATGTTTCTTAAATAATCCCTGAAGATAGAGAGCGTGCAGGGGAAGCAGGCGGTGTGGATGTTGTGAGGATGGAGCCTGCCGAGCTCTCGGTCCTCACAACATCCCTACGAGGTACACGTGCTTATTGCCCCATTTTGCAGATGAAACTTAAGTCCACAGCATCAAGGGAAAAAACCCACATTTCAGAGCTAGTAGATGGAGAACAGAACCATGAAGGGTAGGGGAGATTATACAAACACTTCTTTCAGGTCATCTAGAGCTATGATTAAGACCTGAGTGGAATCCGCTAACATTTACATTTTAACCGAAGCCAGTTTATCCAACACCACCCCTTTCCTAGCAGAAAGGTCTCCCTGCCATATACATTGGCCTACGGGAGTGGCAGCCGAGGTCTGGTTTTTCAGGCCAGGGAAAAAGAATTCAGATACATTTTTCATCTTCCGCGTGGGATTAGGCCTGCATTAGCTCTTTGTTTGTTAAGGGACTTGATCTCATTATGGGTCAATTTGTCGAGTATCAAGTAAACGGGAAACTGAGGTGCTTCGTTCCTTGAACGACCCAGCTTTATTTCTTGAAATATCTGAAGCAATTTCCCGTGTGAGCCCAGAGGATTCGTTTTAGTTCTTGTTTTACAACTTTACATGGTTTCATACCCTTGTCCGTCACTCGTGGGATCGGCCTTCATAGCCAAGGGTTTATGATGTTTTGCGAGATAAGGAAGGTGGCTTGGCTTTGCATAGGGGAAGGGAACTTTGGAGTCAGGCAGGCCTGGCTGGAATTAACTCTTAACCAGCTGCTAACTCACTCTGTGACCGTGAACAAGTTTGGTCGTCTCTCAAGCCCCATGTTCCCTATTTATACATCAAGGAGGACAACATTTGCTTGGAGGTGCTGGAGCTGGAGAAGAAGTTCAGGTGTCCAGGTAGCTAGCACTGCGTCTGCCTCCTACTTGCTGTTCTGTGAACGGGAGCTGTTTTGTCTGAGCGTCAGCCCCCCTTCATCACTAACGGGGCATCCTCATCACGGTTTGCTTGGGCTTTAGTCTCTGATCTTATCTCAGCGGTGCTTCTCCCCACCCTGTGGGTGGACCCGAGTCCCTGTCTCTTAGCTCCCTCCAACCCCACTTGACCCAAAGCACAAGCCTCGCCCACGGCCAGTGCCATTCCCCTTACAGCTCTCGCCTTTTCTCCAACTCTGCTCAAAGGTGGACCCAGTTTATGAGACCCAGCATTTTTTTTTTAATTTTTAAAAAAATTTTTATTTATTTATGTATTTATTTATGGCTGTGTTGGGTCTTTGTTTCTGTGCAAGGGCTTTCTCTAGTTGCGGCGAGCGGGGGCCACTCACTATCGCGGCCTCTCTTGTTGCGGAGCACAGGCTCCAGACGCTCAGGCTCAGTAGTTGTGGCTCACGGGCCTAGCTGCTCCGCGGCATGTGGGATCTTCCCAGACCAGGGCTCGAACCTGTGTCCCCTGCATTGGCAGGCGGATTCTCAACCACTGCGCCACCAGGGAAGCCCCGAGACCCAACATTTTACAAAAAAAAAATTTTTGGATCCCTTGCCAGATTGTAAATACAAAGTTGTTAGGCTCTTTCTTGACATTTTGGGAGGAGTCTATACAGTTTGGAGGACCCCGAACTTTAGTTTCCTTAGCAAATCCACCTCTTACAGTACTTTATTCTCAAAAATTAAATGCGTAATAGCGTCCAATTATGCTTGGAATGATCCGGCCACAAAAGGGGTTGAACCATAAAATTGGATAGCCATGCTGCTTTTATAGATGACCTTTGCCCTCTTTGAGTACAACAGCAGAGCCATAGCCTTTATAACTCATACTTTTACCTGCATCGAGTCAATCAATGACAAAATAGATTTGCTTAATTTGATTAGTAAAAATGATGCATTTTTTTTAACATCTTTATTGGAGTATAATTGCTTTACAATGGTGTGTTAGTTTCTGCTTTATAACAAAGTGAATTAGCTATACATATACATATATCCCCATATCTCCTCCCTCTTGCGTCTCCCTCCCACCCTCCCTATCCCACGCCTCTAGGTGGTCACAAAGCACCGAGCTGATCTCCCTGTGCTATGCAGCTGCTTCCCACTAGCTATCTATGGAGGTTCCTTAAAAAACTAAAAATAGAACTACGATATGACCCAGCAATTCCACTACTGGGCATATACCCTGAGAAAACCATAGTTCAAAAAGAGTCGTGTACCACAATTATCATTGCAGTTCTATTTATTTATTTATTTATTTATTTATGGCTGTGTTGGATCTTCGTTTCTGTGCGAGGGCTTTCTCTAGTTGCGGCAAGCGGGGGCCACTCTTCATCGCGGTGCGCGGGCCTCTCACTATCATGGCCTCTCTTGCTGCAGAGCACAGGCTCCAGACGCTCAGGCTCAGTAGTTGTGGCTCACGGGCCTAGTTGCTCCGCGGCACGTGGGATCTTCCCAGACCAGGGCTCGAACCCGTGTCCCCTGCATTGGCAGGCAGACTCTCAACCACTGCGCCACCAGGGAAGCCCTGCAGTTCTATTTACAATAGCCAGGACATGGAAGCAACCTAAGTGTCCATCGACAGATGAATGGATAAAGAAGATTTGTCACGTATATATAATGGAAGATTATTCAGCCATAAAAAGAAATGAAATTGAGTTATTTGTAGTGAGGTGGATGGACCTAGAGTCTGTCATACAGAGTGAAGTAAGTCAGAAAGAGAAAAACAAAGACCGTATGCTAACACATATATATGGAATCTAAAAAAAAAAAAAAAGGTTCTGAAGAACCTAGGGGCAGGACAGGAATAAAGACGTAGACGTAGAGAATGGACTTGAGGACATGGGGAGGGGGAAGGGTAAGCTGGGACAAAGTGAGAGAGTGGCATGGACTTATGTATACTACCAAATGCAAGTGTATTTTAATTGAAATATCTTTGATTATTAGGAAGATGAAACTTTTGATTGATTTCTTGGCCACATCCTAATCTGCAATCTTTACGATTTTTCCGTGGTCACTTAGTGTCTATCATCCGTGTGCATTTGCTGTTTGTGTTATATGGATATTAACCATATACCCAACATTTCCCTGTCGGAAGGAATCAGGAAGGATGATCAAGTGTGAAGAGGGCAATTTCGAATTTGTTTTGAAGCTGCATTTAAATAGAAAACATACTGTTTTCACTTACATTATATGTTACAGGGCAATAAAGTAGTACAATTTCCTAAATTTGCTTTTATTTTCATAAAATTTTATAAAAGATTGAGCAAATATCTGTGTTCACATCACAGCATAGGGATGCAGTGTTAAAGGGGTTATTTGTTTGGAGAGAGGCTCCACCACTGAGAGGAACCACTTCTCTCATATTTGGGGTCAGATATTTCTTCCACTTCGTGGCTTACTGTATAGGTTTTGAATTTTTAAGATGCTAAATGGAGATTTTAGAATGCAGTAATTTAGCTCTTGCATTTTTCTTTATGAATTCCACCATGGACCCAGAAGAAATGGCACCATTCACCTGATTGATACCTATGGTGTGAAATTTTATTTGCATGGCATTTTCTTCCTATGTTAAGTTTTTTTTGGAAGCACAGGGTCTGATGCAAACTCTCGCTTCTCTAAAGATCAGTTTGGTCAGGCCAGAGTCAGACTACTTCCACGCATTTCTCGGTCACTCACTTGCAGCCCCCATCTTATGAGGAACTGTGTTTGGAAGATCAGTCAACTCTGATACCACTGGCTTTTCCAAGCAGAGAGGGGGAAATAAGCTTTCCTTTAACCTAATGTGCCCTGGTGTTTTTTGCCTGGTCGGGGTCTCCAGGAAGAACAAGAACCAGAATGTAGGAAGTGAAACATGAGTTTAAAAAAAAAAATCACAGCAGGAAGGGGGGCAGGTTGGGGTGAAAGGGAGAGACAGAGCTTGCAAAACTGCCTCTTCACGTATCAGAGCTGCGGTTATTGGGAAGTGTTAGAGACAGACACCATGAAGGATGCACCTGATTCTGTACCAGGTACCACCGTCCCTCGGTATCTGCCAGGGATTGGTTCCAGGACCCCCCAGGGGTGCCAGAATCCACAGATGCTCATCCTTACATACGATAGCTCAGCGTTTGCATGTAACCTACTCCTGTCCTCCGTTATGTTTTTTGTGTTTTGTTTTTTTGCTTTCTAATCATACATTTATTATGTCATTAACAACAACAGTTTTGAGCGTCGATAAGCCATTCATCATAATAGGGTTTGACCTTCTGGATCTAGGAGGGTCTGTACACCATAACTACTCTCAAGCCCTGATCCATTACAAAAGGTTTGATCATTGAAACATGGCAGTATTACGTCTGTTCTAGTGTAACACCACCAAATTAATTGCAACCTTATAACAGATTAGTCTCATCAAAGAGCTGCTTTGATTTTTAAAAAATATTTTAATTTTGTTGGAGTATAGTTGATTTACAGTGTTGTGTTCGTTTCAGGTGTACAGCAAAGTGATTCAGTTATACATATACGTATATTCATTCTTTTTTAGATTCTTTTCTCATATAGGTTATCGTAGAATATTGGGTAGAGTTCCCTGTGCTGTACAGTAGGTCCTTGTTGGTTATCTATCTTATATATAGTAGTGTGCCTGTATTCATCCCAAGCTCCTGATTTCTCCCTACCCCCCCTCCCCAGGGTTTCCCCTTTGTTAACCATAAGTTTGTTTTCAGTATCTGTTAAGTCTGCTTCTGTTTTGTAAATAAGTTCATTTGTATCTTTTTTTAAATTAGATTCCACAGATGAGTGCTCCATTATATTTTAAATCATCTCTAGATAATTTTTAATACCTCATATAGTGTAAATGCTATGTAAATAGTTGCCAGCTCACAACAAATTCAAGTTTTGCTTTTTGGAACTTTCTGGAATTTTTTTTTCCTGAATATTTTCTATGTGCGGTTGGTTGAATCCACAGATGTGAAACCCGTGGATACCGGGGACTGACTGACTGTGTACCTTAGCGCTAAGCATATAGGCAACGTAGAGCTGATAGTTAAACAGCTTGGCAGAAAGCTAGCCAAAGCTCGAGGCAGCAGCGTCCTGGCTGGAGCAATTGAGAGAGGAGTGATTCTTCTGAGGGTTCCATTTTAATTACACACTGGTTGGAGAATATGGCTTTCAGAACCCCCCGTGCTACTGGGTTCACTTCCAAAACCTAATGGAGTTATACTGGCCGGAGGAAAGGTTTCCAAATCACAGTGGCAATTTCCCTCTCCAACCTCCACACGCTTTGTCTCACACAAGCACCGGCTCAGCTCGAGGGAGTTTAGATTCTGCAGAGAATTTGCTCCCTCTTGCCTCCTGTTTCATTAAGAAATTGGCAGGAGATCAAAAAAAAAAAAACCAAAAAACAAAACGGACCATGTTCTCATACAAGGCCCAGACTCCTGATCTCCACTGCCCAACCCCCCGCAAGAGCTCACCAGGATTTGAAATTTCTCCTTTTGCCTCTGTCTTCCTCCCCGGCACAACCAAGTGTCCTAAAAATCGGAGTTGCCCTAAATGTCCCAAATTGCATTTCCTGGTCTGGAGGCTGTTCCAAAACCCAAATCTCAATTTTTTTTTTTCCCTTTTCTTAAATGGAGCCTCTGATTTACAACCACTGGAGCTCGTATATCATGAAGATACTCTTGGCCGGGCAGTGCCCTCTGAACATTAGTGAAGAAAGAAATGAGAGATGCTTAGGGAGGCAACATATATTAGGCACCTACTGTATGCCAGGTGCTAATCACCTCCGGAGGCGCTTAATTAATGCATGCTTGTTGAATGAATGGCTTGCAGGGATGAGAAAACATGGGCACTTGGCAACGTTTGCTATTTCACTTAATCCCTACGACTCAGAGAGTTGGACGTCTTTATTCCCATTGCACAGAGAAGGAAACTGAGGCTTGGGGAGTGTCTTGGGTTTGCTCAGATTCTCATATATTAGGGAAAAAGTGAAGTGAAGCTTTGCCCCAGAGTCTGGTACCTAACAGGATTTCATGGCGCTCAAACCGTGACAGAGAGGGTAGTGCCCTGCCAAGGCGATTTACAAATGACTCAGTGTTCTTGCGAGTGTTTGTGTCCTTATGACTGAGCTTTCATTTCCTCCTCTCTAAGATGGGATTCTAAGAGTATTCTCCTCGTGGGCTTGTTGTAAAAATTAAGAGTTAAATCAGTCGAGACTCGTGGTACAGTCCCTGCGACCATGCAAGGCTTGATGAGCCACTGGATTACTGTGAACAGAAATGGATATGATTTGGGTAGAAAGAGAGAACTCTGAATCTTAGCACAGCAAACTCTATTTCCACCTGAGTTACTTCTGGGCCACCCTGGGTGAAGTTGACTTACCTACAGCAAATTCTTCCTGAAGCTAGCTCTGTGACCTTGTCACATCGATGCCTTGCTGTGTTATCTCATGTCAAATAATAACTCACCGCTTTATCTGTACATGGATACAGCTGTCCTCAGCCCATCTGCCTCCGAGAGAGCCTGTCACTGAGAAAATAGATCCAGAAGTGGGTAAAAGTGCTTGAAGAATACAAAACACATTCCCAATCATAAATGTCCCAAGAAAATAAATGTCATCGTAAGAGACAAAGCATGAGGACTGGTCTTGTACCTTTCACCTCGGCTGCCACCCAAAAGGCTGCCTGCTGCCCGCAGGGCTCCCACCCCAAGCCACTCCAGAAAACAGGCTTTTAAAAACCTTTTAAAATGTAAAAATCCAGTCATCTTCTCCCAAACACCCTCAGCACACAGACTACAGAGCCAGAAAGCCTGGGTTCAAACTCCACAGCTGCCGCATTCGACAGGAATTGCCTTGGGCAAGTTATTCTGCACCTCAGGCCCCAAATCAAGTTTATCCCTTCTGGAATCCTTCATCCTCTCTTCTCTCTTTTCAAAATCTTCTCATTTCCTGTCCAGAGGATCCTGGACGTGACCTTGTTATCCTGGATGCCTCAGAAATTACTGTTGACATCTGCAAAATGTTGGCGTACCCTAGTTCAGAGGTCAGCAACCTCTGGCCCAATCCAGGCTCCACCTGTTTTTGTAAATAAAGTTTTATTGAAACAGCCACTCCCCATCATTTACATATTCCCTGGGGCTGCTTTCCCACTAAAATTGCAGAGTTGAACCATTGCGACAGAGACCCTATGATCCTCAAAGCCTGAAATATTTACTCTCTAGATGGCCCTTTACTGGAAAAGCTTGCCAATCCCTGCCCTAGTTCAGTGTCTCTAAAACTCATTTCGGGTGTTGAAAATCTAATGTCATGATCATTTCTGTTGAAACATATAAATGTCGCCATATCCAACAGAAATTCATTAAATATAGATGTTGCGCTAAATCGGATATCATTTATAGTGCAAGACTTTAAAAGCTGCAGTTTGGGACGGAAAAATTTTAAATTGGGAAAGAAAAGTACCCTGTTTGTCAACTCTTTTGGAGAGTGGATTGGGCAAAACGTCTTAAATCAAATGCGTTGAATACCTAGTATGCCAGGCACCCCGATAAGTGATTTTACGGATATTAAGGCATTTAACCGTCACGACAGCCCTAGGAGGTTGAAAATGTTATTATTTCTACAGGAAGTCATAAATTCTGGAAACGAAGGGGAAGTGTACATAATGTCACCAAGGAAATCTTCAGTTTATAAAAAAAAAAATACTCTGTGTCTTTAGACTTTATGGACAGGGCTGTGTTGTATAGATTAAAAATTGAGGTGAAATTGAGAAAGTGCTTGCCAAAAGTTGCACAGGAGATTAAGCGATGCAGTGAGGGGTCAGATTGACTGTCAGAATCAAGTTCTTGTAGCTTTAACCGTGCGGCTCCTTTGTGGCTCCTAGTTCAACATCACAGAGTATCTGCCTTCCGTAGGACCAGAGGATCCTGGTTAGATACCCACCCTGAAGATTTGAATCCATTTTGCCTGGACTGAAGCTCTTTTTTTTAAAATCACTTCACGTATCTTGGGCTTCCCAACCGTGTTGGTTCTGCTCTTTCTGGTCTAAGCTCATTCCCTATGATGGATAAGACAAAAGCACATGAAGAGTTGACTCTTCCTGTCTTCTCACTGTCATCTTTTAACTTTACACATCAGCCTCCAGCAGGGTACTTATATCTTGCTTTGTTCTGATTCTTACCAGACCTCAAATTGTGTGTGTGTGTGTGTGTGTGTGTGTGTGTGTGTGTGTGTCTGTGTCTGTGTCTGTGTCTGTGTGCACACGTGCCTTTCCAGAACCAGGGCTCTGGAGACAGCCTGTCTCTATTCAAATCCTGGTTCCCATTTGCAAGTGGTGGGGTCTGGGCTAGTTCCTTCCTCTCTCTGTGCTTCTTCGTATGCCTCCTCTGTAAAGGCAGGCTGGTGATAGTAGCTGAGTCACACGGCTGTGGGGAGGGCTCAAAGAGACGGCGTCTGAAGGCTGCGATTTTAGCAAGGAGACGGCCATGCCCGAAGCATGTGATCATGCCAGTTGCATTGGTGGTTGCTATTCAGAGGTGAGTGCAGGCATCTGTCTTCCCGAAGATCATGTTGCTTGTTTTATTTACTCTTGAGGGTATGCACCTCTGTAGTGAGTTCACTAGTGCCCCACCACCACAGAAGAAAGAGGTATGTCCCCTGGAAGCTGTGAATGTGACCTTCTTTGGAAAAAGAGTCTTTGCAGATGTGATTAAATTAAGGATCTTGAGATGAGGTTATCCTCGACTGAGGTGAGCCCTAAATCTGACGACAAGTGTCCCTAGAAGACCAGTTAAGGGGAGAAGACACGGAAGAGCAGATGGAGTGAAAATGGAGACAGAAGCTGGACTGATGTATCTACAAACCAAGAAACACCAAAGATTGCCAGCAACCGCCAGAACCTGGAAGAGGTAAAAAAAGATTCCGCCCTAGAGCCTTGAGAGGGAGCCTGGCCCTGCTGACCACGTGGATTTGGGGCTTCTGGCCTCCAGGACTGCGGGAGAATAAATTTCTGTTGTTTAAAGCCACCGAGCTAGCGGTAATTTGTCATAGCAGCCACAGGAAACTAGACACATCTCCCTCCGTCTTCCCTACTCACCTTTCACGTGTGCGCACCAGGTCGCCCTCTATGCGTCTCCCACCCCGCCCCCATTTCTCCGGACGTGGCTGGGTGCCCTACACAGAGCTTTGATTCTGTTCTCTGCTGTGTTTCTGGTCCAATTACTTTGCCTTCCTGAGCCTCCGTTTCTTAATTCGTAGCATGAATAATAATGCTCGCTCATAAGGCCATTATAATAATAATGATGATGGTGATGATGATAATACTAAAAACAGCATCGATATCTGCCATCTACGGAGCTCTGGCAGTGGCCAGGCGCTCGCCAAAATGCATCATTTCATTTCATCCTCGCAATCGCCCTGTGAGCGGGCGCGGCTACGGCCCACGTTCTAGAGATGAGGAAACTGAAGCAGACAGAGTTCAAAGTAACTTGTCCAAAGTCATGTAAATGGATAATCCATGTATTCATGGTTTGGGCAAATCCTTACTGAGGATAAAACTCTGCTGTAAGCACAGAGGACAAGAGGTGAAGAAATCAATATCCCTCCCTCAGTAGAGCTTATGTTCTAATTGGGGAGACATAAATTCTGGAAAGTTCTGATCATTCTGCCGGCCTGTAGTAATCTTTCTATAAATATGTCTGCTCACTGCTCTCTGACCCCACTGTGGAAAATGGAGGAGAGAAATTGAGTAGCTTCAAGTTCACGGTCACTTTCTCCCAAGGCCGTGTCACTTCTACTTAACCAATGGTTCCTTCTCCTGGCCGGCAGTTCCCTGCCCCCACCCCCCGTTACTTCCTTAACCTTCTGGGAAACCCAGTGGTCAGCATTGGAGCCGGTGATGCTCTCAGATGCCTTGGAGAGGGGGACAGTAAATCTCCAAGAAGTGGCACAGGCCATGGGGAAGCCCCCCAAGGGCCCTCACTCCACGTCGGGGCCAACCGCCCAACGCAGAGGGCAGTGCCCTCACCCAGGTGCCCCCTTGGCACGCCGCGCCCACTGGAGCACGTGCATTGCCAAGGTCGGGCGGCTTCTTTTTCTCCCTCCTTTAATCTGTACTCATGTTGTCTCTGTGGGCTTTGCAACCTCAAGTTATTCCTTTCCCTTCCTTGTGTTAATTTTTTAAATTCGTTTTTAATTGTGTAAGTGATACATTTTTGTATAGAAAACAGCACAGAGATCTATTTTTAAAAAAAACAAAACATAATTCCAGACATAGAAAACAAACTTACGGTTACCGAAAGGGAAAGTGGAGGAGGGATAAATTAGGAGTTGGGGATTAAAATATACACACTACTATGCCTAAAATAGATGAGCAGCAAGGACCTACTATATGGCACAGGGAACTATACTCAATATCTTGTAATAACCTATAATGGAAAAGAACATAAAAAAATACATATATATTTATTTTATATAGATATATTTTTAAAAGATCATCAATGGATAGATTGTAGGGAATATAAGAATAAAGGAGAGAGCTGCTCCTTTTCTGCTAAAATATTTATCAATCAAAGGAGACACTGGGTCTCCTGATATGGAATGAATGTCATGTTAGGGATGGGTGTCCTTTGTTTATACACATAAAAGTGTTACTGAGTGTTTTTAAGGAGGTACTGACACATCTGGCCACTTTGAAGGTCCCCAGGGGACCCCTACTTAAGTCAAAACTAGAACTCCTTAGTGGTGGTGAGACCACATTCCTCCTCCCCTCCACTCGCCTCTCACCCCATGGTGTGCACACCCCCAGCCATGACCTTGAACTTGGCTGGATCAATTTTTTGACCTTAGCCCCATGCAATCTGACATTTGTTTGTGCGATTCTTTGCCTGTCTCCTCCAGAAAACAGGAAGGTCTCTTCCTGCTCATCCTGTTATTCCTGGCACCCAGCACAATGCCCGGCTCATAGGAGATACTTAATATATTCTTGTTCGCTTTCTTTTTATCTTTTGCGAGAATTCCTGGGCACCTCTCTCTTACCTTTCTCTGCAGCAAAACTATTGTTCTCGTTGGATCACGAGCATGGTCCAGAAAAATTAATTGTTGTCCTTGACCTAATCTACAAAGTCACCCATTCATTAGTCCCCTCGTCCCTGGGGACCTTCAAAGTGGCCAGTTATGCTGGCACCTCCTTAGAAACACTCAGTGACACCTTTATGCATAAAAACAAAGGACCCCCATCCCTAACATGACATTCATTCCATTTCAAGAGACCCAGTATCTCCTTTAGTTGATATTTTAGCAGAAAAGAAACAGCTCTCTCCTTTATTCTTATTTCCCTATTATCTGTCTGCCGACGATCTTTTAAAAAATATAAATCAGACCTTAGCAAAACCCTTTCATTGGCTTCCATTGAACCTGAATAAAAGCCTCAGTCTCTCAGGGCCGCCTCCTGGACCTGGCTTCTGCCTTCCCTTCACCTTCACTCGTACCTCTCTTCCTCTAAACCTAGGCACTAGGCTTCCTTCTGTCTGCCACACAATCCATGCTTGGTTGGTCTCGCGCCTTTGCACAAAGCCACGGGTGTCACCCTTGGGTATACCTTAGAATCTCCTGGCAGTTGTGTATTTTTAATATCTTCTCAATATAGTCAAGCCTCAGCAGAAATTCCATCCCTGCAGAGAACCCATCTCCCGTCATCCTGGTGAAACATGGTCCACGCCACGCCGCATCCCATCCTCCAGCTGAAATTGAGTGACTTCTGCGTTTACTTCCACGGTCATTGTTTCTGTCCCTCACTGGAATCTAAGCTCCAGGAAGGCAGAGAGGTCTCCTGATGCTTTCTCTCTCTCTACCCAGTGTGCCCCAAAGGGCCCCAGCATGTCATTGTCGCCCAGTGATTATTTATTGGAGGAACGACTATGTGAATGCATAAATTAATGGATAAATAGGTGAATTAATATTTTCTCAATAATAAAATGTGACATGAATCCCACCTATTTGTTTTAAAATGCACTCTTGTGGCCTCAGACCCCTTCCACTTCTCCCATATCTGGTAGAGCCATAATTTTCTATTTATATGTGTACCTGAGCATTTTCTCAAGCAGTTGGACTTGGCCAAGGGGGCTGAAGGTCAGTGTTAATTTAATACACTAGCTAACATCCCGTCTTTCAACCTTCTGCTTTATAAAGAAACACTGTATGCACAGTTTTACAAATTGTCTGAGGCATTGATCCATAGAACTTCTAAAGTTTACTTCAATTAGGAAGAGTTTCAGAGAAAGAGCAAATTAATTAACTTCTCCCCGCCCCCCCCCCCCCGAAATTTCAACTTAATTAGCCATTGTTTCTTTCTGGATGGCTTAGTAATTGGCTAGGTTTCAACCTGGACCTAGAAGAATTAGAGGGGGAGCCCCCCCTAAAGTAGGCGTCCACACGTAGGGCAGCCCCTGGTTCTCTGCCTGGACTTTCAGAGTGTGTAGGGCACTTAGGGGAAAATGAGCTGCTAAAAGAAGGATGAATCCGTGGGAGTGAAAGTCTGTGGCTCGTTGCATTAGTGAATTCCAATTTTCCTTGCTGAAACAAACAGTTGCACGGGAAGTGCTATTTGATTTTATTTTTGCCCCTTAAATTTTTTCCTTGTGAGTTTCACTGACGTTTGTCCTTCTGACGGGAGACCACCTGTGTTAATTGCTAGTCTGGCTGTGGAGGTTTGGGCAAGTCAGGTGCATTTATAGCTCTTCTCTTCCATATCATAGCCTTGGACTCAATAAAATAGGGGAGGCTTCCAACAGAGGCTGTTTTCAGTGTCCTAAAAGGCCCTTTGCCCTGTGTTTTGTTTAGCCTTAAAAGTATTTTATAGCACCATCTCCGATACTTAGGGAACAGGTACAAAAACCGTCAAGTGATAGAATTGGTCGCACAGATGATGTTAAAAGGAGTCATGAAATGGATGTATCCAACAAAAATGTAATGTTTAATGTGTTCCTGCCGAGAATAAGGGATGTTATGCCACGGGCTGTTGGCAGTAAATCATCCCATGATTTAGATCACACCCCTGCGATGGGGTTTCAGGAGCCTCCTTTCTGGTGGGCGCAGGTCTGGGCTGACGAATTTATCCTGTCCTGTACTAGGGCAGGCTTGGGGCTGCTATCTGCATCTCTGCATCCTCCGGGAGTAAAAAGGATGGGAATGGCGGACGCTCTAGAAATGGCTTGTGTACTAGGTAAGAGGGATCACATTCCCCTCCTCCAGGAAGCCCTCCCTGATTAGCATGATTGTAGCCCTTCTCCAGTTTGGTCCTTACTCTTTAGCATTCCACACGATGGTGCTCTCTGTCTGAGCACCCCTGTCGTGGGTGCAACCTGGGAACAACCGTACTCAGGTGGGTCATCACCTAATGACTTATCATCTTTCTCCACGGTCTGAGAGCCCCCAAAGGCAGGGGCCATATCTATCCAGCTCACCCCTGTAGCCTCCACAGGGTGATTTCTGGCACACTGTAAGTGCGCTAGACATATTTGGAGAATGAATGAATTATAGGACATATTCCACTTAGGCCTTAAAAGAAGGGCTACATGACACTACTGTGACACTCTCATGTTATAGAATGTGCTCATGACACGAGGACAGAGAGTGCATGAATGGTACTCCACAGAATATAAGTGCCCTCTTAAGGGAGCAGGTGAGGTGAGCTAGAGAGTACATTCGGCTTGGAACTGTCCTACAAAGACGAGTTCAAACAATGTCATGTGTCCCATGAGCTCCAAGTCAGTTGGAGCCCAGAGCTGTGTCAGCAGCCCAGGTGGGAGGATGTGGGTCGATGGTGGATGAGAAAGGTGGAAACAAGTGTGTGCCTCCAGCCTGGGGCTGGACCTCTGGGAGGTCAGGAATTGGTGGGTTTTGCTCTCAGCCCCTGTGCCTGGAATTAAAAAAAAAAAAAAAAAGATACAAACAAACTTATTTACAAAACAGAAACAGACTTAGAGAATGAACTTACGGTTACCAGGGAGAAGGGTTGGGGGGAGGGATAGATTGGGAGTTTGGGTTTGACATGTATACACTGCTATGTTTAAAACAGATAATCAACAAGGACCTACTGTATAGCACAGGAAACTCTGCTCAATATTCTGTAATAACCTAAATGGGAAAAGAATTTGAAAAAGAAGAGATACATGTATACGTATAACCGAATCACTTTGCTGTATGCCTGAAACTGACACAACACTGTTAATCAACTGTACTCCAATGTAAAATAAAAGTTAAAAAAAAAAAAAAAAGAGTTTGTGGAAGGGAGGGAGGCAGGCAATAAAAACGGTTGGAAGAAAGGAGAGAAGAAAGGAAGGGAGGAATGGAGGGAGGGGAGGAAGAGGGAAGGAGGGAGGGAGGGAAGGAAAGAAGGAAGGAACCCAGGACCCAGTGAGGGGCTAGGTAACCCCTCGCTCCTTCTCTCTCCTGCTGTGATGTAATGCATTTTTTTCTTTCTCAGAGTCCTGTTTTCCCCTTTTGCTAAATAGGGGTGATAAGCCTTCCCTAGAGGGTGAGAATGAGAATTTAGGAGGTGACTTATTTCAAGTGACCTCCATGTTGGTGTTCAGTGAACGTTGCTCTATCCAACCTCACTCCCTCCCTTTCAGCCTAACGTCTTGGTGTTATTGGCAACCAGCCTACTCTCTGTTTTCAGCCCTCCTGTGGGTGCTTTTTCCCCTGTCCCTCTCTCCAGGGGGTGGGCAGGGCTCTGTAATGTCCTCTGAATATTCTTATAGGCCCCCCAACCCTGCATTTTTCACCCTCTCTCTTGCGTTTTCTGTTGCCTCCGATGGCAGTTCTTGGCAAGCTGTGAGAGATGGACAGTGGCCCGACACTCAGGAGGGAGTGACTGATGGCCATTTCCTGCGGTGCTTGGGTCAAGGGCATTCTGAGAGAAGATGCTTTAGCAACTCAGAGAAGGTATCGTTTATCTCATTCAGCAGAAGAGGAAACCGAGGCTCTGAGAAATGAAAATCGCATCACGGTGCCCTTTGGGGCACCAGAGCAGGTGTGTGTGCACGCGTGCGTGTGTGCGTGAGTGTGTGCGCATGAGTGCACGTGTATGTGCATGAGTGCATGTGCGTGTGTGTGCGAGTGCGTCTGTGTGTGTTCGTGCGAGTGTGCATGAGGCGGGTGTGCACGGGTGTGTGTGTGTGTCGCGGAGGAGGCAGAAAGTTTTAACCAGTGTCCTGCAAACCTCATTGTGTGGGCAGCTGCTTTCTTCATTTATGGTGAACCTGGCTCTGTGGAGAGACGCATCTAGAACGTTGCACAGGCACAGAGTTCTCTGGAAACGGAGTGCGGTGAGCTTGTCGGTACAATCTTCGCTGTTTCGGTCATTTGCTAAAGTCAGGTCTCCAGCGACTTCAAAGCCATCTACATCATCAAATCAGGAGTGAAAAAAGCTCGTGCAGGGGTGAGTCACGTTCTGACACACGCCCACACCCTGAGGTTCAGTTGGACTCTGTTTGCCCCAAAATAAAGCCCATGCTTTGCATAGAGGTTATGCATGTTGGTGACAATGACAACTGATTCTCAGTCATGGGCATGAAGCCGTCCGCCTTGCAAGGACCAACCCCTCACACGAGATTTTCGGAGCAATGGATGCTGTTCCTGGAGCCTCCATGGGCCCCACAGAACAACAGGGACCTCCCAGGAGCAAGCAGATGGGGGCACTGGGCATGCATTCTGGGTCCTGCTGGAAGGTTTTAGTGGCAGCCCCTATCTTTGTCATTTAAGGTTCCCCTAGTTAATGAGATGGGCTGTGGTAGAAAGAAAAGAACTTAGGCCTTGGGGTACAATAGCTCTGAAATTTAATTCTGCCCTTGCTAGCTCGTGACCTCTCTGACCCTCGGTTTCTTCATCTATCTGAGTAAAAACACCTGCCACATAGGGTTGTTACAGCAGCATGGTTAAAACATAACTTTCTACAGTCAGACAGAGCAGGTTGTGAAACCCAGATTTACCGTGCAGTATTGTGAACTGCGGAAGGCTACTTAACCCAAGCCCAGACTCGGTTTCCCCCTCTGTAAAATGGGTGGATGCAGTAACAGCGTGCATTCAAGAGTTTCGTAAGTGCGTGGCTCCTATTAACGGCTCATAGATGCTTCCACTGTAAGAGTAGAAATCTTTTATAATTAATTTTAATGATGACAATGTTTATAATCACTGGATGTTAGCTTCTCTTAGTAGTGGTAGAGTCTGAATATTTTTAGAATTAAAACAGTAGTCATTTCAGCTCTCCCCCACCCACCGATCCAATTGCATATTTCCCTAACCGGCTTCATTTTGCTTCATACACTTCTCACCCTCTGGTATGTTACATGGTTATTTACCTGTTACTACCCAGTTCCTGTCTCTAGGATGTAAGCTCCATGAGGGCGGGGAACATCATTTGGTGCGTTCCTACATCCCTGATCTGAGAACCGGGCCCGGCATATAGTAGCTGCTCAATAAACACTTGATTGAATTAATAAATGAAATTAATAACATAAGAGACACAGAGGGTCTAGCACATTGTGTAGCTCAGAGCACTCCTACCTGTATCAGTGACCTCCATCCTGCAGAGGAATAAGTGGAAAAGCAAGGGCTTTCACTTCTTCCTTGCCATTCATTCTGGAAGTCAGATCCTGCCACGAGGCATCTTGGGAAACCCGCGTTTCCCACTGGAACTTGTGGTGGGAAGCCTGAATCAGCTCCTTCTTAATTTACCAAACAGGAGCCCCCTTGGTGTGAAACTGTAGGGGTTTGCCTAGAGAAGCCCATCCTCCTATCTCCCCTGCTTCTGTCACCTTCTCCTTGGAGGAGAGGGAGCCTGAGTTGAATGGGAGGCCTGGCCAGGTGTGGCCCATCCCAGGCCCAGCGTCCCCACTCCATTTGCAGCCTGGGTCTTTCAGCCATTTCATGCAGCCTCGGAAAGAGCCCTGGGTGCCCACACCAAGTGGCCCGAACCAAAGGGACCTCGGGAGAGTGGCGGTCATCATAAGGGGGCTCCCCTCAATGTGCTGCTCCTCCAGGAAGGCTGAACGCCTTGCAGGTGTTTGACCATAATATTTCACATTTCCTTAATTCAGAGGGCACATCGTAAGATATACAGTGGATTTAATAGCAGCTTTTCAGGGGCAAACATGAGGAGGGGGGCTCTACCACGTGAAATAGTGACAGCAATTTTAACAGTTTTAGAAATGTTACCACGTGCAGCGGCCACGTTTCCAAATCAGAGAAGTCTGATGAGAATCGCCACCATTTACCAAAGGCTCCTACATTCCAGCTGCAAAGTTCTCCCTGGTCATTTGTCCACAGGTGTTTGAATCATCACAGGAGCCTTGAGAATGTAGGTTCTATTGTGCTAAATGTCCCTATAAATAAGCAGGCTCAGAGAGGCTCTGGGACTTGCCCAGACTGGGTGAGGGTGCGCTGAGGCTTGCACACCACGTGTCTGCCTGACTCCAAGCCTGGGCCACTGGCACCCCTGGCCGGAGACCCGGGCTGAAATCTTCACCGTCTGGTCTTCCCCACTTGGGAGCTGAATGAGATAGGGAAAGACTCCCAGCAAGGGACTTAGAGTTCTACAGAAGCAGGACGAAAACTGGGAGTCCTCACCCAAAGCATTAGGAGATGCTCAAAGAAAAGGAACAAGAAAAACAGAAAATCAAGATAGCCAGACATGTGGCCCCAAACAAGGAAGACAGAGACATAGGTCTGGTTCCTGGGATTCCGAGTAAATGAGAGCAAGATGAAAACAAAAGAGGGTGTTGGGTGGGGGAAAAGACAGAGTTTTGATCCAAGATCCTGAACAGCCACTGAAATTTGGAATCAGTTTTTTACAGGTCCGTTTTACAATTTTTTTTTTTACAGTGGGAGGTGATGCCTGGGGACCTCCCATCAGGGAAGCAGGTAGTGATGGGGCTTTTTATGTACCAAGGGTCCAGGTTTTCTGTCTTGACCCCTATTCCCTTTCCATTCTGCCTTTCTCATCAGACAGCCTCAGAAAAACACTGGTGCTTCTTCTGTTTTCCATTCTGCAAGACTCTTTCCTTCCCCTTCCTGTTGTTCAGGGAAAATTAATCACTGTAGTTGAAAGAAAATGTTGCCATCCTCTCTTTTTTTTTTTTAACATTTCTTTATTGAGACCTTACCATGTGCCCACGTGCCAGGCACTAGGCGAACCACTTCCTAAATACTGATGTATTCGGTCTTCATAACAGACTTGTGAAATGGGTATTACATTCCCTGTTACAGATGAAGAAACTGAGGCTCAGAAGTTCCATCTTTGTCCAGGTTCATTTAGCTCTGTATGGCTGGTCCACCTCTCTCAGACTCTAAGCCCGTGGGTTTTGTTTGTTTGTTTTTATTCACAAAGCGTTGATGTGTAACATTATATAAGCTTCGTGTGTGTTACATTATATTTCTATTTCTGAATCCCCTACAGTGTGCTCACCACCAAAACACTGGCTCCCATCCATCACTGTATAGTTGATCCCCTTGATCCGTTGCACCCTCTCCTCCTTGCCCCGCTCCTTCTATGGAAGGAACAAAGTAACGATGACTCTGTTCTCTGTGTCTTTGTTCTTGTTTCGTTTTGCTTGTTCATTTATTTTGTTTGTTTATATTTCACATATGAGTGAAATCATACAGTATTTGTCTTTCTCTTAGCATAATACCCTCAAAATCCATCCATGTTGTCAGAAATGATAAGATGTCATCTTTTTTATGGCTGAGTAGTATTCCATTGTGTGTATGTGTATATGTACATATATACATATATGTGTATACATATGTGTGTGTGTGTGTGTGTGTATCTCACATCTTCTTTATCCATTCATCCATTGATGGGCACTCAGGTTGTTTCCCTGTCTTGGGTATTGTAAATAATGCCCATGTTTTGAAACGCATGTAAGTCCTCCTGCCTCCCCAGCCCCATCTCATCCCACACTGAGGGCGGATGGTGCTGTAAAACACGTAATCTCAAGACTCTCTTTTGGGTCCCAAACACAAACATAAAACAGACCCTTGCCCAGTTGCAGAATCAGTAAGCTCACAAAGGGGCCTGTGTTATGTGTAGCCCAGATGATCTGACTCATCAAATCCCCTTATCTCAGATGCAGCTGGAGATAAGGGAAGGTCTGTTTTCTTCCCAGGGAGACAGGCATGAAGACAGGCCCTGTGATTAGATAAGAAGGTAGTGGCTCATTGGGTTACAGAATAATTGCCGTGTTCTTCTGACCTTGATAACTGAGATGTTCCCTTTCGAGACTGTCCTGTGTGTCCGGAACTGGCCCGATACTGTAAGATCTAGAAGATTTCTCTCTCTGCCAGGGCTTGTGGAAATTCCAGCAAAATAGCAAAAGATCATTTTGGAGTTGGGGTGGACCCCAGCAGAGAAGCTGAGGTGAGAAACATGCATGTTGAACATCTGCACTCAGTCGGCCCCTGTGAAAGGCGTACGTAGAGGGTAGCGAAATCGAATCAAACCAGACACCAGAAAAGATAGTTGTTAATATCTTTATTTCACAGCCGTTTTCTTACTTAATGCTCTCAGTGGCTCTTGAATGTGAGTACGATTTGCTCTGTCTTGCAAATGTGTGGCTTTGTGGTTGCATACGAGAAAAGTCTGGAAGGGCATGTACGAAACTGTTAATAGCAGTTACCCATCAGGACAGTTGGATTGATGATGGCAGAAGGTCAAGTTTTACTTTGTATGAAAAGCAGTGTTCCTTTTGTCATGATGATGATAATAATAATGAAGAAGAGGGAGGAAGAGGAGGTAATAGAGGGAAGGAAGGAGAGAGGGAGGAAGTGAAAAGAAATGGAGGTGAAAAACCAAGTTTCAGATGAGTTTTCCCAGCTACTCAAGGTCAGGAGCCCAGCAGGGAAGTTGGGCTTTTATCAGCAGCTTCACTGTGAACCTTTCTCTTCCCTCCTGGCCATCCTGCCTTTTCCCCTGGGGGTGCTGAGCACTAAATGACAACTCAGGACACTGCCGAGATCCAGGGGTCTGTCTGGGTGGCAGGGATGTGTTTCTGTCTCCTCCACGCCCACAGAAACACAGGCCACGTTCAGGATGTCCTTATAGTTCAGTGGCCCCGGATATGCCGGAGTGGCCACAAGCCAAGCCAGGAGAAGTGGGCTGAAGGGCCTGGGGAAAAAAATCTTCTAAGCTGTGAAATTGAGTCTCTCGAGTGAAACAGCAGAAGTTTCTTTTTTTTTTTTTTTTTTGGCCGCGCTGAGTACATGTGGGATCCTAGTTCCCCAACCAGGGATTGAACCCGCGCTCCCTGCAGCGGAAGCGTGGAGTCCTAACCACTGGACCACCAGGGAAGTCCCAGAAGTTTCTAGACTGAGTACCGACTGCCGAGGGAGGTTCACCTTGGCAGCCCGCCTCTGCTTCCAGCCCGGCGCCCCTCTCATGCAATAGCACCCTGCCCTGCCCAGAAGGGGCAAAAAAGTAAACAAATTTTAAAATATTAAAAAGTAAACAAAACACCTCCAAGCAGACTTGGTAAAACCACACACTAAAGCCTGGACATTCCATACAGTTCTGGAAAACTCACATTACCCCCAGAGCATCACTGAAAAGACTGCTTGACACGTGCTTTCCATTTGAAAAAAGAAGTTTAAAAAAAAGGCCAATGCCTGTGTGCCATTCTTGGGTCCAAAAGGTGCAAACTCAAGCTAGTTTGGAGGAAAAAAAATACAGGCAAGAAAAAATGAAGTGGGAGTGGGACGCTCTTTGGAGGGGGACATCCTTCCTTCCTCGTGTGCATAACGCAGCTGAGAGCCTAGAGAGAGGGCTGTCTGGGACAGACAGCCTGGCAAGGTGCAGGAACTGAGGGAGAAATCCGGATTAAGGAGCCCACAAGACACCACTTGGGGAGTGGCCCGTGCCTAGGGGCTGGGTATTTAGATTCTCTGCATTTTGCAGGAGAATAAAATAAAAAGCAGCAGCAGCCTGGGTCTTGGCTGGCACTCCTAGGAGCTGCAGAGCCAGAGCAGTGAGCTGAAGCAGCAGAGCCCTGATACCCAGCACCTGCCAGCCCACAGACTCTGCCAAAGCTACTTGGTACCAACTTCAATCATATTGCAATTCAGTATTTAAATAATGCGACAAGACTCCTTTGGAACCTGACCAGGGGCTGCTCAGGGCAGTATTTTTCCTTTTAAGCAGCAGGAGCTGAGAATCTACAATTTCCCAAAGATAATCCGGCTCCACCCTTTTCGGGGAAAGCCCCCCCAAAAAAAGGCAGCAGAGGGAGAGAACTTCACCCGGGCGAGCCGATGAAAATGGAAGGAATCTCAAATCCTGACCAGAGACAGGGAGGTGCCTTTGCCTCAATGCGCTCAGTGGTGAAATGGACCACTTCTCTGGGGCTGCAGTCACCCCATGCAAACTCCAAATGTGAGGGCAATAAATTAGTAAGGGCGGTCAAGCTGGGCCCAGAGAGCTGGCGTTTAGAGCTGGCTTAGTTCTTGACCACATTTATTAGGTGCCTTTTCCAGTTGATTTCTAGCTAGCTTCCTTTTGTCCAAAACAGCCATAGCCAAAGGCATTGCACGGACTCTTTTTGGCTTATTTATGACTTCTCCCTTGATTGGTTCTCGCTGACCTTTTTCCTCCCCACAAATGCAGAATGAGACCGTGGGGGGCCTTTCATGCTCTCATTCATGTACGCCGCCAGGAATTGACCTCATGTGCAAAACAGGTGGCTGAACCTTGTGTATATGAGACGAAGATTGCAGGTTGCCCAGTTCCATCAAAGGAAGAAAATGGGGGGTGGGGGGAAGTTCCAGGTTTTATTAATTCCGGATTCTGGGAGTTCATTCCTCTCTTGATATTTATCCATACTTTCTGCTAACTGACCATTGCCAGCCGTGTGATGGATAATGCCCTTTAAGCCACCGTGCAAGTTACAGTAATGTCACCAGGCTATTAACCTTTGGATATTTGCATTATTAGTCAATTTCCTAAGTCCTTGGAGTGAAAGCAGCCACTGAGACTTTCCATTTCCATTTTGCAGGAGCCGGGAGTCAGGTTGTATGAATTTCCCCCAGCATGGAGATATGGCTGATTTTCTTCAGTTTGCTCTCACGGTTTTGTTTGAGGCGGGAAATCATCCACGTCATGTGCCTGGCTGGGAGGGAGGCCATCTCGTCATTTATGGTCAAAGTTTAGTGCAGGGAGCATATTTTTATTTTTAATTTTAAAAAAATTATTATTATTTATTATTTTTATTTTATTTTTTTGGCTGCTTTGGGTCTTTGTTGCTGAGTGCAGGCTTTCTCTAGTTGTGGCGAGCGGGGGCGACTCTTTGTTGCAGTGCGCGGGCTTCTCATTGCAGTGGCTTCTCTTGTTGCGGAGCACAGGCTCTAGGCACGCAGGCTTCAGTAGTTGTGGCACGAGGGCTCAGTAGTTGTGGCTCGCCGGCTCTAGAGCGCAGGCTCAGTAGTTGTGGCCCACGGGCTTAGTTGCTCCGCGGCACGTGGGATCTTCCCGGACCAGGGCTCGAACCCGTGTCCCCTGCATTGGCTGGCGGATTCTTAACCACTGCGCCACCAGGGAAGTCCGGGAGCATATTTTTAAACAAACCCAGCATCCGTTCCTTCCGTGGAAGGGGACTCGGATATTGTTTCATGGCCATAGAGTCTGTATTAAAGTGGAAGCATTTTAGCTTTGGACAAGTGTTACGAGCCTCCTTTAAAAATGAAATATACGTCCAGAGAAGATATTCGCGCTCTGTAATGCCAGGCGATGCAGCAAAATCTAGGGCAAACCCGTTTACATATGAAAACCTAACTTGAATGTGAAAACATAAGTCTTCACTAAGGTTGCTCACGATGAAGCAGAGAGGAAGTGGGGTTGAGGAAAGCAGAACTTCAGGGAGAGAGAGAGATGGATGTAGAAATAGAGAAAGAACAGGGAGAGCAGGAGAGAGAACTGCAGACCCGACAAAATGGTCACCTTACGTGAATCTTCTACAAATAGCCAGTAAAGGCCATTATATAACAAGGCACTGGTGAGCAACTGGCCGAGACTCAAGGCGCCAGCCGATCGAGGCCATTGGCTGGACTAGCCTGGCGACTCGCTACCTCCACACCGTTATTCGTGCTGTGCCTGCAGCCTCAGTGTCCCCGTTTCTCATGGTTTATTGAAATTCACCTCAGCAGCCAGAGCTCAGATCACATACCAACTTTGTGCTATAAAGCCTTTTCTGCCCACCCATCTCCCACCTCTCTCTGTGCCCAGGGTCGCTTACAGCCTCCCCTCCTTCCTATCACCCCGCTAGCTAGCACTTATTTCCTGCTATTGTCTATATGATGTTACTTGCATTAATGGCTCATCACCCAGTAGACCCCAAGCTCCCAGGAGGTGGGACTCCGTTATTCTCTCATCTCCCGCATTCCCACTGCTGGGCTTAGGAGAGCAGCTTGGACTGTGGAAAGGACACACATTCGAGTCAGAAGAATCTGGCTTTGTACCTGCTACTTCCTAGCTCTTCGACTGTCGGCAAGTTGATGTCCGTTGCCTCTTAAAACTCAAGTGTTAGGGACTTCCCTGGTGGTCCAGTGGTTAAGACTTCGCCTTCCAATGCAGCGGGTGCAGGTTTGATCCTTGGTCAGGGAGCTAAGATCCCCCATGCCTCAGGGCCAAAAAACCAAAACATAAAGCAGAAGCAATATTGTAACAAATTCAGTAAAGACTTTAAAAATGGTCCACATCAAAAAATCTTAAACAAACAAACAAACAAAAAGAAACTCAGTGTTATTCTGAGGACTAAGGGGTCTGCTTGCAAAAGACAGACATCTATCAGTACAGGCCCAGGCAATTTTTAACAGGGCTTCAATATTTCAGGATGCCAACGGAAAAGATGTTTTGCATGGGAGAAAACTCCTATGCAGAAATATCAATAAGCCAAATTTTATTGAACACTTGATAATTTCCAGGCTCTAGAATAAGCATTTTACCACCTCATCTCATTGCTGGGTCTCTATGACTCCATGAGACAAATATCCATTCACACCCATTTTCCTGACAAGTAAACGGAGGCTCGGAGGGGTTAGCCTGCATGCAGCCGCACAGGCCCTTATATGATGGAGGTGAGACCTGACTTCACCTCTGCCTCCCAGAGACCCAACTCCGGCCATCCAGGGGCTTCTTGAAGTCCCAGGGGTTTTTAAGGTAACATCTTATATTTTTAAAAAGGTTGGGTCCTCTTTTAACTAGGGCCTTAGGGACCAAAGTTCCTGAACCATGGCAGCTGATCTGACCATTCCAGGTGTCCTAAATGATCAATATGGACCTGTGTCTGGTCAATTCAGCCACAGTGATCAGTATTGATCATCTGGACAGCCGCATCGATTGGGTCAGGAGGGCCCTGGGTCTTCAGGGACACCCCGGACGTGACATGGTTTGACCTTTCCCCGTGCTCTGTCCGATGTCATCACCATGGTCCTTAAAACAAGGGAAACTGAGGCACGGGCAGGCAGTCTCCTGGCAGATGGCCTGGTTTAGAGGAAGGGAGGTAAGTCTGCTTTTGCAAAATCCAATCCAATACTCACCACGGTGAAGGGTTAGCGAATCAAAGGGTAGGGCGTGGGGGAACCGCTACATGGAGCTTGTCAGCGTTCTAGGGAAGGTCCTCTGTAAAGTTTGGCATCTTTGCCAGCCTCTGATCTCACAGGCAGTGTAGAGTGATGCTTAGAGCACAAGCATTGGACTCTGGCAGCCTGGATTTGGTCCCTAGCCCTATTTTTCCCTAGCTGTGTGACCTTGGGACAAGATTGTAACCCACTGAGTCTGTTTCTCCACGTGAACATAATGGGTAAAAACAATGGTACCAACTTCAGTTTGGCCGAAGGAGGGTTTTTCTGGGATGCGAAAGTTTCAGGGCTAAAATTGGAAGAATTGGTTCCCCTGCGATGTAACCCAGCCCCTGGCTCCTTGAAAGCCTCGGTGAATGCTGGCAGCTACTATCACTGTTACGATGTTGTAGCCGTTTCCCAGCTTGGACACGTGGTTGGTGCTCTTGTCTGTTAATGTATTTTCCACCCATCAAAGTAGATTGACGAAAGCAAGAAGTGTTGACCTAATGACCTGTAGGAGGCGGATTCCATTGTTTCTTGGTGGCTGGAGGCTTCATTTGTGGTATCGCAGCCCTCGGCCACCGCGGGCAAGGGCTGCACGCCTATGGAACGGTGAGGCTTGGGGTAACAGGATTGTGGAAATGACACATCTACTCAGAAGGGGACCACAGGATCTCCGCTTGCACCAGTCTGGCTAAGCTCAGGTCGCCCTGTTCCAATTACGTGGGGAAATGGAAGCAGGTCAGCAGATACATGCCTTCATATTATATTTCTCTACATGTCAATTATACGGTGTACCAGAATAACAGGAATCTGTTGGCCTTGGTGCCGAGTCATGTGTTCACATGAGCTTTCACTTCCATATGCCTTCGTCCTGTGCCACGTCTCATGCAAATGCCAGGGGTGCAAAGATGAGACACACAAAGGTCAGAACCCACAGTGACTGTCACTCAAGCACAATCCAGGGGCTAATTTCATGTGCTATGTTTGAGGTCTACTCAGGGACTTAATTCTGGAAAATGATTCAACATTGGCTAGACGGCATTGCTAGTACTGTTTTCTTAAGGTGAAGGGTAGCCGTGGTCTCTGCCATTTTTTAATGTCGTTGCTCGTTGACTCGGGGTGGGGGGGGGGGCGGGTGTGTGATGGAGTGAGTGTGGGTGTGTTTCTTCACTTCTCGTTTCGAGCATCTCACCATCACGTGGAAAGGTGCTGATGTGTTATTTCCAGCCAGGCCCGAAAGCAGAAGTCCAGCCCATGTCCTCACACTCGGGAACCTGGGCTGTGTCTCCCGTTTAACCTCAGGACAACTATCCCCATTTCTGAGACCCCACGGCACTTGGCTCCAAACCGAGGCCGTCAGGAAGGTTGTCCCCTTCCTACTCGGAGGGCTGGGAGTTTGTGCAAGGAGCAGGAGACGGGCAGGCCTTGTGGTCAGCTCGTCTCGGGGTCAGAGTGACCCCAGCCTGAGCTGCAGAATCACCCACAATCACCAGACTGACCACAGACCGCTGGTTTATGATTCATGGGAGGATTTCATCTCACTGTGTGATGGGGAGATCCACTTTCTCTCCTCCATTCTCAAGTTGAAAAAGAGGTCAGATTTTTGAGGATCCATTTTACAGACAGGCAGTTTGGATGGCAGGAGTGGGATGTGAATGATGTGGGGAAGTTGGGAACTGGTAACAACAAACAGCAGATTGTACATATGGAGCTCTTATGTTCCAGGCACGGCCCTGAGGGCTTTTTCATAAAATAGCACGTTTAATCCTTATAACAACCCTATGATGTAGCTACTTGTATCATCTCTTATTTTACAGAGGCAGAAACTGAGCTACAGAAAGGCTAATTAGCTTTTTGTGTGTGGGGGGGGGGGGGTGGAGTTGGGGGGATTGTTTTGAACAGTGAAAGCAGATTTTATTCAGGAACTATTGCAAGAGGGGAAAAGAGACCTCGGTATATACCTTGACTCAATTCTTTTTTTTTTTTTTTTTTGAGTAAATTTGATGTGTAACATTGTATAAGTTTAAGGCATACAGTGTGTTACTTTGATACACTTACATATGGTAATATAATTGTGGATAGAGCAATACCTATCACATTACATAATTATAGTACAATATTATCGTCTTTGTTCATTACATTGTGTATTAGATCTCTGTGGCTTATTTACTACTTGTTACGTTTGAACCCTTAAACTCCATCCTTCTTATCCCCTCCTCCCCATTCCATGGTAACCACCATTTTACTCTCTGCTTTTTTATAGGTCTAACTTTAGATTCCACATATAAGAGATATCATACAGTACTTACCTTTCTCTGTCTGACTTATCTCGATCCGCATAATATGCTCAAGGTCCATTGTTATTGTCAAAAATGGGATGATATCTTCCTTTTTCACAGCTGGATAATGTTCCATAGTGTATATGTAGCATATTTTTTTTATTCATTCATCCGTTGATGGGCATTTGGATTGGCTCCATATCTTGGCTATAGCAATAATGCTGTGATAAACCTGGGAATGCGTATAGTTCATCAAACTCCTGATTCCACTTCCTATTGGTGTATTCCCAGAAGTGGAATTGCTAGATCACGTGGTAGTTTTACTTTTAATTTTTTGAAGAACCTCCATACTGTCTTCCATAGTGGCTGTACCAATTTACATTCCCACCAACAGTATACCAGAGTTCCCTTTTCTCTACCTCCTCACCAATACTTATTTCTAGTCTTTTTGGTGATAGCCATTCTAACAGGTGCGTGGTGACGTCTCCTTGTGGTTTTGATGTTCATTTCCCTGGTGATTAGTGATGTTGAGCATCTTTTCATGTGTCCATTGGCCATTTTGATGTCGTCTTTGGAGAAATGTCTATTTAGTTCTGCTCATTTTTAAATCAGATTTTTGTTGTTGTCGTTGAGTTGACTGAGCTCTTTATATATTTTGGACATTAACCCTTTATTCAATATACGGTCTGCAAAAATTTTCTTCCATTCTGTAGGTTGTCTTTTCATTCTGTTAATAGTTTCTTTTGCTGCGCGGAAGGTTTTGAGTTTGATGTATCCCATTTATTGATTTTTTTTTCTTTTGTTTTTTGTACTTTTGGCATCATGCCCCCCAAATTATTGCCAAGACCAATACTGAGAGGTTAAGTAGTCTTCCTAAGGTCACACAGCTGGCAAATGCCAGTGTTAAGGTCCGAGCCCACGTAGGCTGAGCCGAACCTGTAATCCCTGTTATACTGAATATCAAAGTTATCTGTGCAGATTGGCCAGCAGGTGGTAAAAATTAAAATGATGATGAATGATGACGATAACCACGTGGACAGTCATGTTAGCAGTGAACACTGGTTGAGCACTTACTGTATACCAAGAATGGAGCCAATGGCTTTACCGGTGAAATCTCCCAGAAACTGGAGATGTCTCTTGTTTCCTTTTCCTCTCTTTTATCCCACACATCCAGTTCATCAGCAAGGCTTATTAAATCTGCATCCCAATTCCCTGTAAACTACCTGCCTCTCCCCATCTCTGCTGGGAGGCCAAAGGCTGTTCCACGATGAGGGGCTTGCCCTGCTGTATGCACCATTATGAAGCTATACTAAACCTTGCCCATTGCGGGCACTCAACAAATGCGTGTGCAATGCATTAATGAAGTGCCCGGTGTCATCATCATCGTAGCCTGTAAGGGTGGTACCGTTGTTGCCCCCACTTTGCCACAAGAAGCAGATTTAGGCTGGGAAAGTGGCTTGCATAGGTCACACGGAGATGACGAGACAGAGCAGACGTTTGACACTTGGGTGCAGTCCTGAATCTGAGAGCCAGTCTTATTTAACTTAACCCTTATGAATCCTTGGAGCCCCCATCCCAGCATGGAAGTCAGAAACGGCAAGCCTCCTTGGAAGCCAGCAGGCACATGACTTGGTCTTGACCAATCATGCACAACAATCGTAGACTTGGACTTGGTTGTCAGGGAAACCAGGAAGTGGTGAGAGTGACACCCAGAGCCCCGGGTGTCAGTGCTGGAGCCCAGGATCTGGGGTCTCTGATGGCAGGGAAGGAAGTTTGGCCCCTGCACCCCTAGGCAGTGCCAGGCAGTGGCTACAAAGAACTGGTCTGTTAATGTGAGTCTTCCTTCCGTCTCACCTCCCTGTTTTCTGAGCCCCCTTCTCCAGCTCTCCTGGAGGCCCCGTGAACCCCCATTACCCTTGCAGTAAATTCTTCTCTCTGCTTAAATCTTCCAGAGTCGGCTTCTATTGCTTGTGAACAAGAGCCATGCCTATTACAGCTCAGATTCAAAAGGATGTCTCGTCCACAGAGCCGGGAGGGTCTAAACTCCCCACCTGCGGTGCAGCCCCTCCCAGTGAGCTCTGCCGGCTTGATGGCCTCCCCTCCTTAAGCCTTGCAGACGCTCAGTGTGGACCACACAGAACAGTGTGGACCACACAGACCACTGAGGGGGGCACCCCCTCAGTCACAGAAACCCTTTCCCATGGCCCCCAGGGAGGAGAAGCATCCAGAACTTTGCTCTTTGTCTGCAGGTCAGTCGGGGCTAGAGCTGCAGGCCTCGCCTCTTGCGCTCTAGGCCGCCCTTTGCTGCATTCTCCCGCCGGTAGTGGGTAAGCTCAGAGACTGAGCCCTTGAATCTCTGCTGCGCGGTGCTCGCGGGAGCTGTCAGGGGCTTATTCATGGACGAGCCCAAGTAATGGAAACAGTTCACCTGCCCCCCTGACTCCCGCTCCCCCTGCCATGCTCCCCGGGATCAGCTCCCCCGGCCCTTGGCTGTGACCTTGTTTCTTTGGATGTTCTATACAAGCTGAAATGGATATTAGCTGTAATTACTCATTCCACATGATCCCATAGGCCGCTCTTTGTACCGGAGTTGAGAACCTTCATTGTCCGCGTCGCTTAAATTACTGAACATTGTGCCATCCATTCTGAATGAGTGCTCAATTAAAGAGCTGGTGGTGGTTCTAGAAACTCCCTATTTATTATGCAGAGGCCAAGTATCATCCAGGCAGCTGCCCTGCAACCCAACCCACGTGACTTTTGATCTGTCACGGAAAGAAATGGGAAAAAAAAACCCACGTTTATTAACTTTTCTTTTTTCCTGACCGAAGGTGTGATAGACGTAAAAAATAATCATCTAGGCCCTAGCTTACAAATGACACTTTTCGTTTTGAAACAAAATGTGTATGACTGGGAGGGTGGCATCTCCCTTTTTCTTTCCGTGAACTCACTGTTTCGAACCCCGGTTTGTCTCAGAATCCTAATCCAGAGAAAGCACCTTTCTTTTTCTTTCTCTCATTGACTCCTCTTTTGTTCAGTTTGTCCCCCAACTTACAGAATCGAAAAGGCTAGTCCCGAGAGTGAGATGGCCAAAAAAAAAAAAAAAGAAGAAAGAAAAGAAAAAGGCAAACAAAAATTAAGGGTCAAACTTTCACACTGATCAAGCCACTCAAATGATCACACGCCAAAAGAAAAGTCAGAGTTCAATTTAAAAAAAAAAAAAAAAAAAAAAAAAGACTTTGGAAGGGGAAGATGAAAACAAAAGAGTCCACACTTCCTCCTTGCATGTTATCACACAGTAATATTGCACGGTAATGTGATACACTCTCTCCCCGTGTCCAAGAGGTGTAACTGTGCATCATTAGCCGGTGACAGTATCAGCACCGCTCATTGGAGGGAGGGCTCGCCTGGAAGGGGGAGAGAGCGACGCTTCCCAGGCTGACATTAATGTCTCTGCAAGGACATTCTGCCAGGGCGCGACAGGTCACAACCAAATGGATTGCTCCCCAGTGGGCTGGACTCCAGTCACATTGTCAGGTAAACACAGAAATATTCTGTCTTCGCCTGCCAAGGCTTGTCAAGTATCTGTATTTGTTATTGCATCTTGGGTCCCACAAGGTTCCCACCCATATTTCTTTATAGAGGAAATGTAAACCATATGCTTTCGCCTTATTTCCACTGACTGTATCCAAGCGCTGTTTGAGGCCAGACATATTCTTTTGCAAGGAGTCTTTTGAGCGGCATGAATCAGCCGGCTCAGCCTGGTTTTTTTCTTCCACATTTTGTCATGACTCAAGTAGATTTGACTTTCTGGTACCAAAAGAAAAAAAAAAAAAAAAAAAAAAGGAATCTTTGTTGGATCCTGAACGTGAAGAACTGAGTTCTGCTTGTCCTAACTTGTTTTTGTCGTTAATACACGCCGCTTGTGGCCGCAGACAAATAACATCAGGGTCTAACAACTAATCCTAATATTCTTTTCTATGGGTGTACCTCAGAATCCTTCTCAACACAGTGCTTCTGGCAGTCCATATGAATCAATAGGCATCATTATTTGCCATGCCAATGAGAGACACGTCTATTTTGATGTTGGTCAATATGTATTTTTTTTTAACTTTTTTTTCATTTTTTAAAATGGAAGTATAGTTGATTTGCAATGTTGGGTTAATTACTGCTGTACAGCAAAGTGATTCAGTTATACATATATATCTAGATATAGATATAGATATAGATATAGATATAGATATATATACAGATATATATACACACATACATTATTTTTTGTATTCTTTTCCATTATGGTTTATCATAGGATACTGAATATAGTTCTCTGTGCTGTACAGTAGGACCCTGTTGTTTATCCATTCTGTATGTAAAAGCTTACATCTGCTCCCCCAACCTCTCACTCCATCCTTCCCCCAGGCCCCTCCCCCTTGGCAACCACCAGTCTGGTCTCTATGTCCATGATTCTGTTTCTGTTTCACAGATAGGTCCATGTGGAGAGACACATTTTTAAAGGCATGAGTGGGCATTGGGTTTGGATCACATCCTTTGGGGCAGACACATTTCTCCAGGCATTAAAAGTCCTGAGAAACAAAAGTGAGACAGCTCCCCCAAGTAAAAGGCGAGTAAGAGTCCAGAGCCAGCAGGGAGCATTCTCGAAGAGCTGCAGCCTGGGTAATGTTGAGAACCCCGTGCTTCCCAAATTGCACACCCTTGGAAGACACAGGCAGCGCCTTTAACTTCCCGCTGTAATCCCACACCAGGCTCTGAAGCTATCTGCAGTCCCGCTATTTATCCGCCTGGCGAGGCACAACACTTACTTATTAAAAACATATCTATCATGGTTAATGACTTGATTTTTTTCCCTTTAATACAGTACAATGACAGGTGTAAAGGGAAGATGAGAGTCAGATGCTTCTGCAATATGCTTCCCGCTTTAAGATGTCTTAGAACATCCGCCTTCCTCCATGGTGCCGGGATGGGGGGCACCTCCCACCCCGCCTTGCTCCCACCCCCGCCCACATACACAGATTACACGCTTGTGTTGGATGGAAAATCGTACCATTTGCAGTTTCAGATAAAAGCATGTTCAAGTGCATATGGAAAGTACCATTAGGAGCAACTCCGAGTGCCGAGTAAAATGGGTCATTAGGTTTTTGTTTGTTGGAGAGTGTCTCCCATCTGACAGGGCCGAATGGTACCACTTTCAGCAGCTTATGTTCCCAGTTACATTAAACAGACAAACAGATTGACTGTTTTGCATTTCTCATCCGACAACAGCTTGTCTTCATTTGCTGCACACGTGTGGCAGCGCTGAAAGCACGGTGGATGCCGGCCACCGAGGTCCTGGTTTTGAATAACAGCAGATGCCAACACTGAACTTCAAAATCAATCAATTCTTTTTCCTGAGTATGGATAAAAGGTCTAGCAGAGTGCCTGCAGGGGGATTTCTGCTGGGTACAGCTGAACACAGAGAAGCCACATTCATTACCAAACTTTCTGCAAGAAATCACAAATGTGGGTAATTTTAGCAAGGGACGTGGTGGAAGAAGCGGGACCACAGCGCTGCCTGGGACCAGGCAGCTTGATGTTAGGACACAGTTTGATTAAGACGATGACTGTATCAGTTGATCTGATTCTGGCGCGAGGGCTTAATATGCAGTGACGGAAAAGAGAGTCGTTTTCACACTGGCTACTTTTCTCAGTAACCTGTGGTCGGTGGGTTAATTAAAAGCTTTCTCCAAGAGGGAGACAGTGCAAGGGGACATTGCTCACTCGAAATTACAGAGCTAACGGCTTGATTTAAAGTCAGCCAGCACGCGATCCAGTATCTTTGACTCTCCGACTCCCCAGCTGCCAAGGCTCCTCTGGAATGGAGTTCTGAGTCATTCGAAGTGGTGGTCCCCCCACTGCCTCACGCTGGTATCGGAGGCTGGACAACAGTCCCCCGCTTGGCATCGTCTCTGTGGCACCCACGTGCAGGAGGGCATGCCCAGTGGGCATGTGAGGGATGCGGGTGAGAGATGGACACCCCAGGAGAAGTCCGGTCACCTTCTGTCTGCTCTGAGCCTTGTCTGTTCTCTGAGAGGCAGGGAACCTTCATGGTTCAAGTGCTGGACTTTGACATCGGACAAAGCATGGCTCAGTTCTCAACTTTGCCCCTAAAAGGCTGTGAGACCATGTGCAAGTGACCTCACAGAAGTGAGCCAGTTTCCTCGTTCACAACACAGGCAGAATAGTGTAGTTGCCACTGCACAGCGTCATTATGGGGCTTAAATAAGATCAAGTGTATAAAGACCATAGCAGTTCTCTTTACCCAGAACATCTTAAGCGCTCGCTGATGGCTAGTATGTGTGTGCGTGCACGTGTGCATAAAATTACATGCTTTTTATTGTATGTGGTTCATATGTGTGCATACACATACATAGGTATAATAAAATATATAATAGATGTGTTATCTGTGAGCATATATGTATATACACACATACATAATATATAATAAAATGCATATCTATTAAGTGTATAAATAGACATATATGTATAAAGGTGACATATATGCATAATAACTATGTAAAGATATGATATACCGTGATGGAACCTCATGCCTCTGGCTCCACCCCCATGGCAGGCGTAGGACTCCACCAGCTTTGTCACGTAACAGTTCATTCTCTTAAATAGGAAAAGAATGTCCTTCCTTCAGTCTCATAACATGAAAGTGAGCTCCATCGAGGGTCACCTGTAATCCTCAAAACCAGCTTGCGTGTATATTAGTGTCCTCATCCTGCAGGGGAAGAGATGAAGGCTGGTGCGGAGTGGGGAGAAGTCACTTCCCCAGAGTCTGGCTGGTCCGTGGACCAGCGGGCGTGCAAACCCCAGCGTGCTTCCCTTCTCCATCCTCCCGAGAAGTGTGGGTCCCCCGCTGCAAGGATGGGAAAACAGGATCCTATCACATCAGACACCTATAGGACCAGTCCTCCTGACGACCCAGCTCAGTTCGCCTGGGGTCAAGCCTCAGCCTTTTTTGTCTCAAGGGACCTGCCTTGTGACTGAGTACTTGCCCCGCTCTCTGCCCCCCTCCCTTCCCCTCTCCTCCCCACCTCTGCTTTCCTTTCCTTTCCTTTCTTCTCCTCTCCATGTGTTGCTGAAAAACAAACCCAAATACAAGCATTTGGATTTTATCCAAGCTTGCAGCAGACCCTGTAGTTGAAGTAAAGTTTTTATTGGTGTAAAATTCAAGAAAGTTCTGAAATGATCTCTTAAAAACAAACAAACAAAAAACATAAATCATTCTTCCTGTCTGCCCTCCCCAAAAAAAAAAAAAAAAAAAAGAATTGGGTTTTTGGTTTTTTTTTCCAGAAGTCGTGGAAATCCTAGGATAGTCTTGAGATGAGTTTGAGGAATTTTAAGAGTTAACTCATTAACATACAAATAGTCAACAGTCAGTAAATGTTGACTGCTTTAAAAATTTTAGTCCTCTCTGGCTGAGGAGCCATCTTTGTTAGCCATCGTGCCTAATATGACGCAAATAACAACCGGCATGTATTAATATTCGAGCCTTCCATGACTGCACGTGTTTGGAGCGGGTGTATCCTGGGTGCTAGCGGAGGAGGAGCATCGAGGTGGTGGGGGGGGACATGTCAGGCACGCTCCTTGCCCTCAGCAATTGCTGATGGTCACTCACATGTCCTAAGAGATGGACGATTCAGGCCAGGTGGATGACGGGACAGAGGACCCTGGTTCTCAGGGATTAGAATCTGGGGGGAATGAAAGAGATGGCTCTGGACCAGAGTGGTTAGCATAAAACGAAAGGATCAAGCCTTTCCAAAGTCATACTCAGCATCAACAAAGGAGAGAGAAGATAAGGAAGAAGTAACTTGGACCATGTGATGTGAAGGCTCTGGCATCCACTTAGAGCTAGGAAGCAAGAAGCTTTCACTGCCTGAGAAAGATCAAGGTCAAGGCGCCTACGGGCTGCCATGTCTCCGTGCAGGACACCTGGTCTGATGGGGGGCCCATCCTTTGAAGTCTGAAGTGCTCAGGGCATCACGGCTTGTTGGGGGCTGCAGAGCCACCGGAGATAACTTTTAAAAAGCAGTTAATTGCCCGATTTTCCTCTCTTCCTTGAACCATCCTCCCCTTCAACTTCCCTCCACTCTTTGTGCCTGGGCCTGGCACGTAGGACCTTTTGTTGTCTTAGTAGAGGCTGAAACCTGCTTAGGGCCTGGAGTTTGCTGTTTTAATTCAACAGTGGAAGGTTTTTTCGTTCTCTTTGTTTGTTTTTCTTTTCCGTTTTCTTTTTCTAAGCCAGGGGGACAATGCAGTTGCAGAGCAGAAGCTGTGTGCTAGACGCTCCCCGGATCCCGAACAAAACCCTCATTAACGGGAGGTGGATTTCCTCGTCACAGCTTTTAGCCAAAGGGCAAAAGGTCGCCCATTAACCAGCATCCAGTCTAAACAGGACTGTGTAAAATGACCGGCAGGGGAGGGAGAAAAGGGAGAAAAAGTCAAATATTTGCTCTTAACTCTCAAGTTAGTTTCCCCCAGAGGCGATCAGGGAAGCGCGGTGAATGATAAACACGGCACTTGGGCTGCAGATCTGGAGGCCCCTCGTCCAGGGGACCCATCAGCACCCCTTGCAGCCGGGCCGAGGATGCCCTGGAAGGGGCCACTGCTCTGGAGCTGGTATTGGTGGGCAGGGGGCTCAGGGGCTCCGCCTACCGTGCCGTGGTCCCCACCACCTGCCTTCAGACCCTGGCCCTGAGGGCCTCTCTTGATGGTACCCAGGCAGAAGCAGGAACTTGCTGGGCGCTGACACAGCTTCTGTTTGTTCCCCTGTGCAGAACCCACTGAAGGGTCTCCTTGAAGCCCTCCAAAGCCAGCAGGGCCTGGCCAGGTGTGCAGCGACTTCTATTACATCCCCTCTTCCCTGTCTTGGCCAGAGGTCAGCTCCCACCCCCTGCCTCTCCCCTCACCTGCAGCGGGGTCGTGGCCTTGGCATTGGTCGCTACTTCCCACGATGAGAAAACTCTTCCCCGGGTTTTTGCATGCTGGCGTCTTCGGGGTGTCAGTGCCCCACTTGTCTTCCCACTGCAGTGAGGGCTGACCTTTGGAAACCCTCCAACTGCAGCCAGGAATTACCCTCCCCTGACCCTGCCCAGCTGGAACCAGCTTTCAAGGAAATATTTGGTTCTTATATTCCTCAGCTTGTCCAAGGGGGTTTGCAGAGTCTGCATCCGGGATGAGACAAAGTAACATGCAGGGAGGAAGTGCCAGGCGCTCAGGCCTCCCAGGCCGGGGCTGCCCCTGTGAAACTTAGCGCGGAGCGGAGCAAAACGCTCACTTCCCGCGGACAGGCCCACGCCCAGAGCAGAGGACAGATGGATGGGGTGGGGATGGGCCCAACGTGGCTACTCATTTCCCCAAATTCACCAACCGGACAAGCCACTCTCCCTTCTCTGGGGACAGAAGCCTCCATGGGCAGAGAGAGGCTAGAATGTCCTACGAATATGGTGGTTCCCAGGCTCAGCCCGGGCCGGCTTCATCCGAGAGCCACCTTGCAGGGACGTCGGGCCCTTGGTTTAATGCTCTGCTGTCCTCGTCTTGAATATTCTTAATCATTGTGAACAAGGGGTCCTGCGTTTTTATCATGCACTGGACCCCGCAAATTATATAGCAGATCACGACCTCAGCTGAGCATTACAATCACCTGCGAAGGTTTTAAAACCTGTCCAGGGGTTGTGTTTGGATTTAACTGGAGGGGACTCCCCAGGGGACTCTGGTGTGTAGCCCAGGTGTATATACACCGCTCGGTAGAAGAAAACTGTGTGTGGAAGGAAACCAGAGGATGGGGAATGTATGTTTACCCCCAAATGCCTTCAGAAAGACACGCCAGAGGCCCACAGCACTGTATTTCTATAGAACTCAATTTGCGCCCGTGTGATAGAAACACTTCATTGTGATAATAATATGAATGATGGTAATGATATTTAGGGAGCGCTCACTATCAGCCTGGCACTTTTCCAAGTACTTGTATGTTTCATTGCATTTGAGTTTCACAGACTCTGTATGGTGAGTCATGTTATTTTCCCTGTTTACAGGCGGGAAGCTAAAACTCTGAACACTTTGATTGTTTCCATAGCTGTCAAGTGCAGTTGACTTGAGTTTCCTCTCCCCGGTTATAGTCTAACTTTCTTATGGAATTGATACCTTCCAAGGCTTAGGAAGTGCCCTATTCAGCTCTGTGTCCCCCCATCATGCCAAGCACACAGTAGGTATTCAGCAAATGATCGCGCAATCAGTTCTTCCACAAAAGATTTCCCACGTTGTTGCTATTTTCTTTGGGTGGGGAACTTTATGCTGCTTTCAGGACTGTCAAGCAAAATTGCCGAGAAAAACCCCTCCCATGTATTTTTCGTGCTGTCTTACTTGGATCCCCTTTGTCACCCCAGAATATTATGACGGCTTTAATTACAGAAGCAGGACCCTTTGTCACCCCAGAATATTATGACGGCTTTAATTACAGAAGCAGGACCTCATGACTTGAACTTTAACATGATTGAGACTGCATCCCCACAAATATTATCCCGGAAAAGTGAATGGTTGGGGCCAAGAAGTGGCCGTTAAAAGCAGAGCCCTCTGCCAGAATCAGAGGACATTGCCAGGCGGCAGGGAAGACATCATATACTGTCTACAGCCACGGCCATCGACAGGGAGACCTGAGTGAATCTATTTGGCAGGGGGCTTCTGCTTTTTCCAAAAAGCAGAGTTGTCAGCCAGAGGAGCATGCATTCAGCAGGGCAGACAGATTGCAAACTCAGAAAAACACAGGAGGGACAACTGAACTGTCTCAGTAGCCTTGAACTTCAGGGGAAAACAATATGTAAGGCTGGAGGGAAAATGGACCCACATTTCCTGTTAATCTTCGTGTTTGCCAGGCAGGGCCGTTCCTGGGTCCTGAGGTTTCTGCTTGCCTTGACCCTGGGGCAGGAGAGGCTTCAGATCAAGGCCTCAATGTAGTCAAAAGACTTAAAGAGCTGGGGATGTTAAAAAAAAAAAAAACATAAGTCTTCAAACACAGAGTAAATATGCTGTGACTGGGAAGCTGCTGAAATCTGTGTTTATGGAGCTGATTTTTTCAGAGATCATTCCCTTAAACCTGCATAGGGCTTTTTTAAAAATATATATTTATTTATTTTTGGCTGCGTTGGGTCTTCGTTGCTGCGTGCAGGCTTTCTCTAGTTGCGGCCAGCGGGGGCTACTCTTCGTTGCGGTGCGCGGGCTTTTCGTTGCGGTGCCTTCTCTTGTTACAGAGCATGGGCTCTAGGCGCGTGGGCTTCAGCAGTTGTGGCTCTTGGGCTCTAGAGTGCAGGCTCAGTAGTTGCGGCACATGGGCTTAGCTGCTCCGCGGCATGTGGGATCTTCCCGGACCAGGGCTCGAATCCGTGTCCCCTGCATTGGCAGGAGGATTCTTAACCACTGCGCCACCAGGGAAGCCCCTGCTTAGGACTTTTAAGCCTTCCCTACCTCCTTGGACACTTGTCTTCCTGATCACATTCATAAACTTAACTATATTTATTAGGAGCTTACTTGATATGTAATAACTTGATAGGTAATAACTTATTTAATCCCACAGTAATGCTAAGAGGAAGGTTTGGCTATTATCCCATTTTACAGATGGGGCTAAGATAGATCAAGGTAGACGATGCTGGAATCAGCTCTAGACCTTCTTTTATTGTTTCACGGCCATCAGCTCACTTGGAGAGCTTACTGGGCTGGCGGAGGGGCTGGATAAGTGGAGAGGTGGAGGGGTGGGTTCCCCAACCATCACTGTCTTAAGGCAAGTCTGGCATACGGAGCGAGAGAGGTGATGTACAGGCTTTAGGAAAGCTGCAGAGCAAAGAGGGCCCCAGCGGAACAAGTATCACTGGCTTGTTGTCCTAAGGACCTTGGGCAAGGAACAGGCTTCAGTTTCTCATCTGTGAAGTGGGGATGCCAATAGCCCCTGACTCGGGGTTTTGTTGGGAGAATTTAAAGAGAGAAAGGGGGCTATTGAACACAGAGGGCAGCGCCTGACACAAACGGAGCACCCAGCAAAGAAATGGTCTCCACCACTGCCCAGTGTGAAACCCTGCTTTCCCACACCTCCCCAGAACAAGAATATGTCCTAGAACCATTTGTGTTAATTTGATCCCTGTGTGTGTAAATGGCTTCAAAAGGCTTTGGTTGAAAGTGCAGCACGGAGTGTGGGCTGATGCTCTCTAAGGCCTGAGTAGCTTCAAATATATTCTTATTCTTGGGCTTCCCTGGTGGCGCAGTGGTTGAGAATCTGCCTGGCAATGCAGGGGACACGGGTTCGAGCCCTGGTCTGGGAAGATTCCACATGCCACGGAGCAACTGGGCCCGTGAACCACAGTTACTGAGCTTGCGCGTCTGGAGCCTGTGCTCCACAACAAGAGAGGCCACGATAGTGAGAGGCCCGCGCACCGCGATGAAGAGTGGCCCCCGCTTGCCGCAACTGGAGAAAGCCCTCGCACAGAAATGAAGACCCAACACAGCCAAAAGTAAATAAATAAATAAAATTAAAATATATATATATATTCTTATTCCTAAAAACACCTCTTCCACTCCCCAAAAAAAGTCTATTCAGAGAGAACTACTTTTACTGCATGGGCTTCCAGCATTACTATTCATAACCTTATTCTTTTAACTTGGTGTAGTGGGCTGTAAACTCTTTTCAAGGGGAGGGCCACCACCGTCTCTGCAGAACCGTGGAAACTTAGGGCAAAGTGAGAAGTTGACCTTGTTCATTCCTGGTTTCATCTCAGGCGTGCAGGCTGCACGCTTCAGCTGATTTTTTTTTTAATTGAAATATGGTTGATTTACAATGTTGTGTTAATTTCTGCTCTACAGCAAAGTGCTTCAGTTATACATATACATATATATGCATTCTTTTTTTTATATTCTTCTCCATCATGGTTTATCATAGGATATTGAATAGAGTTCCCTGTGCTATACAGTAGGACCTTGTTGTTTATACATTCTACAACTTAAATGTCCATCGACAGAGGAGTGGACAAAGATGATGTGGTACATATATGCAATGGAATATTATGCAGCCATAAAACAGAACAAAATAATGCCATTTGCAGCAACATGGATGCAACTAGAGATTATCATATTCAGTGAAGCAGGTCAGAAAGAGAAAGACAAATCCCATATGATATCACTTATATGTAGAATCTAAAATATGACACAAATGAACCAGCTGATTTCTAAATCACAGCTGGGCTGATGCTGTGTTGCAGTGTGGACGTGGTTTAGTCCCTGACCAGGTTGGGTTTGCTCAGTACCGGATGGGGAGCTGGCCCCATGGTGCAAGTGTAGACTTTGGAGCCACATAAACTGTATTCGATTCCTCCTTCCACCACCGTCTAGCCTGATACGGGGTGAGTTCTATAAATTCTCTGGGACTCATTTCCCCTGTCAACTGGGAAGAATATTTACCTAAAAGCAATGAGGCTGGGACCCAATAAGTCACCACTTCTTGATAGTATTACACCTACCTACGTATTTCCCAGAGATTGCACTGTGGTGGCGACTGACTCCCAGAAAACTTCAGATTCTCTCAGTGGAAGGGACGTGGGAGCCCCTGGGCCCAGCTTCCTGCTTTTTCACATGGGAAAGTGGCTGCTGAGGGAGACGTGCTGACTCTGGACCACATTTAGTGAAGAGCTTCTCCTACAGTAAAGGCATTAGCAAACAAGCTCCCCTGATAAAAAAAACAAAACAAACAAACAAAAAAACCCCAAAAAACATCTGTTAGAGACTGTTCATCTCCAAAGACGCTGATGGTCACCGTTCCCCCATTCTGTTCTTTTCCTAAGGACAAAGGATGAGTTTACAAGAGTTTAAGGGGAGGGTGTCGAGAACAGTTCATGAGAATGGTTTCATGACTTAGGAGCTCTTGGTGTTCACAGGATGACCCTGACATTCTCTCCAAAGGAGCTGAGATGTAGCTTTGTCCCTGAATTCAAGTCCCTTCAGAATTCCCTGGCAACAGTCGTGCAGAAGGTTCTGTAGATCCCCAGGTAGATGACGATGGAATCTCAATTACCCAGGAGGCGGCTACCTCTGCACAATTGCCGTATCTTACGTTATTACAGAAAATCTGTGGGGAGAATCTCTCCACTGGGCCCCATCCAGGCAATGACCTACCAGCTGTGCAGGGCATGGGACTGAAATTGTCTGACCACATTCTCAGAGACAAAACCTGCCTCTCCTCCATCACTTTTCTCTCCCTTTCTTTCTCTCTCTCTCTCTCTCTCTGCATTGAGAAAGCCAGGAAGATAATATAATCTGCTATGGTTCTTATGTCTTAGATGCAATAATGGGACATGCTGATCAAGTTGGCTTTTCCTTCCCACACATACTAGGTACAGTTTCAACTCAGTGAACACCAACCAAGACTAGTGCAAGAAAAGAATTGGCATCCAGGGCCTGGTAGCCAGGCTCTGCCAGGAGTAGCAGGCCAGGGTGCAAGGGGCATAGGTTGCGGAGTCAGACTTCATGAGGCATCCCCCAGCGCTGTGTCACCAGTGAGTCCTGTATGGCTCATTTGACAAATGGCAATCGTCACATATACCTTCAAGTTTCTTGTAAGGGAAAAAAAAAAGGATATTAAAAATTATGTGCAAAATATAGTTAATATATAGGAGATGTGTGTCACATAGTAGGCATTTTTTTAAAAGCCATCATCCAGTATTGTTCCCATCACACTTTTTCTAGGTTTCTAAAATATGATGCAATTTTTTTCAAGGATGTCTGTGTGGGTGAGTCCCCTGAATCTACTCTCTTTCTGTAGTTTGTGTTTTGGGTGCCCCTAGTGATTGGGGTCTTATTGGAATGACTTAGCATCAGGTCTGGGACACCCCAGGAGGTGGTATTGGTCAGCACCTACTTCTGACCTCTTTCTTTTCTGCCTGTACTAGTTTCCTGGGGCCGTCACAACAAAGGAGCACAAAACTGGGTGGCCTAAAACAACAGAAAATTATTCTGTCACAGTCCCGGAGGCTAGAAGTTGGAACTCAGGATGTCGGCAGGACCATGCTCCCTCTGAAGGCTCCAGGGGAGAATCCCTCCTTGCCTCTTCCGGCTTCTGGTGGTTGTCATGAATTCCTTGGCGTGTGGTACATCACCCCAATCTCTGCCTCTGTTGTCACATGGCCCTCTCCCCTGTGTGTCTGTGGCTCTCCAATTAGAAGGACACCAGTCATTGAATTTAGGGCTCACCGTAATCCAGTATGACCTCATCTTAATTAATTACATCTCAAAGACCCTATTTCCAAATATGGCCATATTCAAGGGTATGGGGAGGGGTTAGGACTTCAACATATCTTTTTGGGGATACAGTTCAATCCATAATACATCCTGTAGGTTCTGCCTACAAAACATCATCCCAGTACTTTCTTTTTAAGAGACGAGCCTACCATACGACCCAGCAATCCCACTACTGGGCTTATACCCTGAGAAAACCGTAATTCAAACAGAGTCATGTAGCAAAATGTTCATTGCAGCTCTATTTACAATAGCCAGGACATGGAAGCAACCTAAGTGTCCATCCACAGATAAATGGATAAAGAAGATGTGGCACATATATACAATGGAATATTACTCAGCCATAAAAAGGAATGAAACTGAGTTATTTGTAGTGAGGTGGATGGACCTAGAGACTGTCATAGAGAGTGAAGTAAATCAGAAAGAGAAAAACAAATACCGTAGGCTAACACATATATATGGAATCAAAAAAAATAAAAACAAAATGGTCAGAAGAACCTAGGGGCAAGATGGGAATAAAGATGCAGACCTACTAGAGAATGAACTTGAGCATACAGGGAGGGGGGAGGGGAAGCTGGGATGAAGTGAGAGAGTGGCATGGACATACATACACTACCAAATGTAAAATAGATAGCTAGTGGGAAGCAGCCGCATAGCACAGGGAGATCAGCTCGGTGCTTTGTGACCACCTAGAGGGGTGGGGTAGGGAGGGTGGGAGGGAGGGAGATGCAAGAGGGAAGAGATATGGAGACATATGTATATGTATAACTGATTCACTTTGTTATAAAGCAGAAACTAACACACCATTGTAAAGCTATTATACTCCAATAAAGATGTTAAAAAAAAAGAGATGAGCCCATTCTGAGCATTTGTACACCTTTGTGATGTCATCTTTTCCTTTCCGAGCCTCAGTTTCCTCATCTGTTTGCAAGGTGGGTGGTACCACCTGCTTAATAGAGCTGGCTGTTTGTTGTGCCCTCCCTAGCACTGGGTACTTTCCTGCAGTAACAGGCACCACATCTGTATTCTCTGTGCTAGGTGGGCATTCCCCACAGAGGGGAAGCCCCGTGAGGGCAGGGACCACCTCTTGCTCCCACTGTATCTCCCACAACTAGCCCAGTGCCTAGCATCTAATCGATGCTCCCTAAATACTTTCGAATGGATGAGTGATGTATACAAAGCTTTTAGCATCTTGCCTGGCCCGGAGTCACAGGGTCACTGTGGGCTGCAGCTAGTCATTCGTAGGATGTGACTTTTGCCAAGTTAGTTCCTGCATCGGTCAGGGGACTGTCAGAAAAACAATTCACCCCCAGGTAGGTTCAGAGGAGGAAATCGAATGTGAGAAACTATCAATAGTTCCAAAGGTGTTAGGAAGCTATAAAGGAAAAAAGGAAAAACTAAGGCTGCATAGAGATCAGCAGAGGCCAGAAACCACTAGCACGTAGGGAGTGTCTCGTTTGGGGACCAGAACCCAGGAGCCACGCAGCAGAGGGGAGCTGGGTCGCGGAGAGCAGGCTGTGCAGTGGGAAGTGGACCCAGCTAGTGATGGGACACCTGAAGGGGGTGGAAATCCTCGGCTTCTCCCTTCCACTCGCTCCCTCTCATTTCCTGCCAGCACCTGCCTTTGTCCAAGTTGATCAGGAAGCCATTCGGCAGTTGAGGGGCTGGGAAGTGTCGTCCTCAGTGGTCATTTCCCTCCATGCAGAGCAAAAGTGGGAAGGGCAGGGGAGGAGTCTTTGAACAAACGGGACGGTGACTGCCCATCCCCCAGGGTGGATGCGTCCATGGGCTGTCCTGTTGCCAGTGTGGTGGGTTCCACGGAAGATGGGGAAAAAGCAATCTCTGCATAGACTTGTCTGGACTCGAATGTTTATGATGGCAATTGGTATTTCTTCCCAATTGTCCTCAACTGTCACTGTGCATAAGGATCTCAGAGGAGACGTGATATTCAGATTCCCAGGCCCACCCACAATGTCTGGTTCAGGTCATCCTCGGGGCAGCGACTGGGAATCTGTATTTTTAATGGAGGCTGCCCTCTTGTGGAGGACCAGCCCTGGTGATTCTCATGCCGTTGATTAAAGGTCAGTAATTTAAGAAATAACGACTTAGCTCCAGGACTTGAACAGTGTTCTAGATTCCAAAGGAAGGAACAAGGCACCTTTGGAAGCTGCTGTGTGAGACAGAAATATCACACAGTGCCTGAAAGCATACCTATTTTATGCGTGAGACCGACAAGACGATCTGCTCCATGTAGCCAACAGTCCTGCCCAAATCTTGTGCCAAAAATGCCTTTGTTTTATTCCAGATTAAAGAAATGCACACACATGGCATAGAGGTTAAGCACACAAGCTCCTGAGTCTGCTGTACCTGGATTGAAACTCAGCTCTCCGTGGCTAAACTGTCTCTATAAATACCACCCTGTCTCTCAGACTGGTGTTACCTTCTTTAACCCAAAGCATATTCAAAAAGACAGGTTTTCTCCATCTTGGGCCCTGACTCAATGACCCATGTAACTAGTCCTGGGGAAAGATAATTGTACAACTGAGCCCTAAGGATCTTAGGGAGATTAATATGTAAGGGTGGCCCATATCTCTCACCAGATGAGAGCCAGGCCTTGTCTGCTTACTCTGCCCTCTGTTTCTAAGCTGCCTGGGCGACGATGCTTTTATCTCATTGGAATAGCTTCCCTTCTCGTGGGGTCTCAGGCTTGGGATTTTAAGAGGACTTAGAAACAAGCGTCCAGCCATTTATTCATCCGTGATGGGGCAGGCTGTCTAAGGGAGCACACTTTGGACTCCGACCACTTGAAGTCCAGCCCTGGTTCTGTTTTTTGGAGGTTGCGACCCCTTGGAAGAATGACTTGACTTCTCTAAGCCTCGGTTTCCACAGCCCTGAAATGGGTACCAGGCACCTCCCCTAAGGCTACTTTGCAAAACTGTTAGGGAAATCATGGGTTCACAGCACAGGACCTCGTCTGATGGTCGCATGATGATTGCAGCCATCACACACAGTACAGCAGGGATGGCAGCTTTGTTCAATGATGTTTGGGGCCAGACTGTGATGACTCCCAGGGCTGGGGGCTCAGGCAGCTTGCTCTCTCTCCCCACCTGGCACCTCCAGGTGGCCAGCTTGGGCTTCCTCACAGCATGGAGGCCTCAGGGTTCTCATGTGGACGTTCAGGTTTCCAAGGGAAAGGAAGCAGAAGTTGCCTCTTGAAAGGCCGGACCTGGTATAGTACCAGCTCCCCATAGACTACTGGTCAAAGCAGATCAGCCCAGACCCAAGCAGAGGGAACACAAACCCCACTTCTTGATGGCAGAAATGTCAAAAACTGTGTACGCATCTTTTTTTTTTAAAAATAGAGATGACTTTTATTTATTTATTTATTTTATTTTTGGCTGCGTTGGGTCTTCGTTGCTGCGCGCGGGCTTTCTCTAGTTGCGGCGAGCGGGAGCTACTCTTCGTTGCGGTGCGCGGGCTTCTCATTGTGGTGGCTTCTCTAGTTGTGGAGCACGGGCTCTAGGCGCGCGGGCTTCTGTAGTTGTGGCACGTGGGCTCAGTAGTTTTGGCACGCGGGCTCAGTAGTTGTGGCGCACAGGCTTAGTTGCTCCGCAGCGTGTGGGATCTTCCCAGACGAGGGCTCGAACCCGTGTCCCCTGCATTGGCAGGTGGATTCTTAACCACTGCCCCACCAGGGAAGCCCCGTGTGTACCCATCTTTAATCGGCCACGGTCCATACCTCCTTGAAGAAGCTTTCCTTGATTCTGCCTCACCCTTTCTGTGCCCCGAAGTCCCCCTTTCTCTGCTTTCCTCTAGGAACTGAATAATTACACATGGGGTGAAATCTTTCCATTAAACTGGGAGTGATTTCCTTGAATAAAGGACTGGCGTTCATTGATCCTTTTTTTTGGTGCATAATGGGTTCTCGATAAATCGGAGCTATAATTAGGAGTGTTAGTACTATTAAGGTAAGATTTGTGTCTTTATCTTTTTTTTGGCCACCTTCTAGCATGGAGAGGCTGACTCACAGGAGGTTCTTGGAAGGTGACTGTTGAATGAATGAAGGAGTGAATGAGTGAATGAATGAACAAGCGAGCGAAGGCTTCCACACCCAGTCCTGTTCCTGATGTTAAGGGAACCAGGCTAACCGGAGGACTCTGGCCTGTGTAGATGCTCCAGCTTTAATTACACACAGGGCATGGCAGGACTTGGGGCTCAAGGGTTTGGGGGCAAACAGCTGGCCTCTGGCCACAGCCCTCACAATAGTCCAAGGTCTTCACCGCCAGCTGCTGGTCCTGAAGCCTCCCGTGTGGACTCATCAGCTGTGTCCATCCTCCCTGTTCCTCCTGCCCCACCCCATGCCTCACCGGGAAGGGGCTGGTTTGCAGAGTGAGACCCTCTGAAGGCCGAGGCTGGGCTGGGAGGCTGGCAGGTGTCTAACAGCCCGGGGCAATCCTGCAGAACAGGAAGTGGAAGAGAACACCGTATCCAGTTGGAGCTGCCATGGAATATGGGCTACAGTGCTTAACTAACCACCCTCAGTCATCTCACGGATTTCTGTCATTGCCGAAAGGAAAGCAGAACACATGGAGGGTAACAAGCCGTTTCTGTCCCCCTCCACCCCTCCCCCACAAAATGGTTCCATGTCCATTATTTTATTTTTCAATTTTTATCATGAAAATTTCACAATATACACAGAATTAGAAGAATGTAATCAATTCCCCTGTAGCCATCACCCCCCCTGCTTCAAGGATCAACGTTGTAAAGCATTTTTTTTTTATTGGAGTAGGGTTGATTTACAACGTTGTGTTAGTTTCAGGTGTACAGCAAAGTGATTCAGGTATACATATATATATTCTTTTTCAGATTCTTTTCCATTATAGGTTATTATAAGATATTGAATATAGTTCCCTGTGCTATACAGGAGGTCCTTGTTGCTTATCTATTTATATACAGTAGTGTGTATATGTTAATCCCAAATTCCTAATTTATCCCTCCCCTTTCCTCCTTCCCCCGTAAGTTTGTTTTCTCTGTCTGTGAGGCTCTTTCTGTTTTGTAAATAAGCTCATTTGTATCATTTTTTAGATTTCACATATAAGTGATAACATATATTTGTCTTTCTCTGTCTGACTTCACTTAGTATGATATTCTCTGGGTCTATCCAAGTTGCTGCAAATGGCATTTCATTCTTTTATGGCTGAGTAATATTCCATTGTGTATATGTACCACATCTTCTTTATCCATTCCTCTGTTGATGGACATTTAGGTTGCTTCCATGTCTTGGCTGTTGTAAACAGTGCTGCAATGAACATTGGGGTGCATGTATCCTTTCAGACCATGTTTTTCTCCAGATATATGCCCAGGAGAGGGATTGCTGGATCATATGGTAACTCTATTTTTAGTTTTAGTTTTTGTTTTTTTTAAATTTTTATTTATTTATTTATGGCTGCATTGGGTCTTCGTTTCTGTGTGAGGGCTTTCTCTAGTTGCGGCAAGCGGGGGCCACTCTTCATCGCGGTGCGCGGGCCTCTCACTATCGCGGCCTCTCTTGTTGCAGAGCACAGGCTCCAGACGCGCAGGCTCAGTAGTTGTGGCTCACGGGCCTAGTTGCTCCGCGGCATGTGGGACCCTCCCAGGCCAGGGCTCGAACCCGTGTCCCCTGCATTGGCAGGCAGATTCTCAACCACTGCGCCACCAGGGAGGCCTTATTTTTAGTTTGTTGAGGAATCTCCGTACTGTTTTCCATAGTGGGTGCACCAATTTACATTCCCACCAACAGTGCAAGAGGGTTCCCTATTCTCCACACCCTCTCCAGCATTTATTATTTCGTAGACTTTTTGAGATGGCCATTCTGACTGGTGTGAGGCGATCCCCGGGGCTAGTGCTGGCTCACTGGTGGGTGGAGTCAAGGTGGAGAAGTCTCTAGGGCTCTTGCCCATCCACTGGCAGGTGAAGCTCGTTCCTGGAGTCTGGCTGCAGGGCCCAGGGACCCAGAGCTGGTTTCAGATCGTTGGCTGCGGGGAGCCGGTTCCTGCAGGATCGTAGTTTTCTTGAGTCTGGTGTCTGCCCCATGGTGGGTGAGGCTGGTCTAGAGGCTACCGAAGGCTTCCTGGAGGGAAGAGCCGCCGCCTGCCAACCGGGTCTTGGCGCTCACGTGGGCAGGGTCCTGTCTAGGGGGCGTGTCTAGAGGCAGCTGTGGGCTCTTTAGTCTTCAGGCAGCCTGTCTGCTAGTGGGTGGGGCTGTGTTCCCACCCAATTAGTTGTCTGCCCTGAGCTGTCCCAGCCCTGGAGCCTACAGGATGTTGGGTGTGGCCGGGTCTTGGCGCTAATGAGCTAGAGGGTGGATTTCAAGACGGCAGCCTCCAGCATCCGTGACCATGCCGCTGAATGCTCCAAAATACATCTGCCACCAGTGTCCTCGTCCCCAGGGTGAGCTGCAGCTGCCCCCCCGCCTCTCCAGGAGACTCTCCAAGACTAGCAGGTAGGTCTGGCTCAGGCTCCTGTCAAATTACTGCTTCTGCCCTGGGTCCTGGTGCGCGTGAGGTTTTGTGTGGTCCTTGAAGAGTGGAGTCTCTATTTCCCCCAGTCCTGTGGGGCTCCTGCAGTTAAGGCCCGCTGGCCTTCAAAGCCACATGCTGTGAGGGCTTTTCTTCCCAGTTCTGGACCCCTGGGCTGGGGAACCTGACGTGAAGCTCAGCACTGTCACGCCTGTGGGAGAGCCTCTGCCGTATAATTACTTTCCAGTTTGTGGGTCGCCCAGCTGGAGGGGATGGGACCTGATGATATCGCAAGGCTGCCCCTCCTGCCCGTCTCCTTGCGGTTGCTTCTCTGTCTTTAGCGGTTGAAGAGCTTTTCTGGCAGGTTCCAGCCCTTTTCATCGATGGTTGTTCCGCAGATAGTTGTGATTTGGGGGTGCTCGTGAGAGGAGGTGAGCTCATGGGCTGTCTACTCCGCCGTCTTGGCTGCCGTCCTCAACCCAGCCATTTCTGGAATGTTCTTTTGTGTTCGTGGCCTCAGTTCTCTGACGTAACGCAGAGGGAATGCTCACTTCCAGCTTTATTTCTTAATGGGTTTCCAAAGGGTTTTTTTGTTTTTTTTGCCGGAGAGTGAAATCTGTGCCGTACTCTTAGGAATGGTCCACATGTGTGTGTGTGTGTTGCGGGGTGGGGGCAGTGCTGAGTGTAGTTGCGCAGTTGTATCTGAACAAAGGCGTTCGTATAAATGCACAGAAGGTTGTGAGGTGGGTTTTTGTGGGAGCATGTGGATTAAGCCACGTGAGAACGGAATGTGCGTGGGGTTATTTACATGGGGCTGGGTTGTTTCACATAAAGACGTGGGAGAATGGGTCTGCGGGCAGCTGTGAGTGAGGTAATTTGTCTCTATGGGGCACTGGTGTGTCCGCCTGGATAGATATTTCAGTAGGTGGGGAGGTGTCCTTTCAAAATTAAGCAAGCTTGGCTTCCTTCTCTAGCGGAGGGAGATAAAAAGGACTTCTCAGAGAAGGTGTGTAGCTCCTGTCTACTTCCAAACCAAGCTTGTTCACCTGGATGGACTTTCCGGGGAATCCTTGGCAGGCTATAAAATCCAAGGGGGGCATGAATGCATTAAAACAAAACAAAAACAGCTAGTGTTTATTCAGGGCTTACTACGTGGCTGGTATTGCACCAGGCGCTTTTCATTATCGACCTCACGTGTGCCTCCCGATAACCTTATTGGGTAGGAACCTTTATTATCCCTCCATAGAGTTGACAAATGGAAATGGCTAGTAGGTGGTAGAGAGGGGATTTGGATGTACAGTGTTGAGCGTTAGAACCCAACGCCGTCCCAAGGCAGCCTCCCGAAGTATGGGGACAGACAAGGCACCCCTATCGCTCAGCCACTTTTGCAGTGGATATAACTTGCTCCATTGCCGCTAGGGACAGGGGCTAATAATTCTGTGAGCATCGGAACCACTCCTGGAAAGAATGCTGGTGCAGAGATCGGGGGACATGGGTGACTTTTGGAAGCTCACCTCTGCTCCCATGCCACTTTCCCTCAGTACGTCAGTACTCTCACTTGGTGACAAGTCCCACGCTGCCCTCTGGCTTTGCCTGGGCTTGAGCATTCCAGTTCTCTAGGCCACCTTTTTAAGATTTGATGGTGATTTCTCACTGATGAATCCCCAGCCCTTGGAGACCAGCAAGCTAACCCTAGGGAGCTTCTTGAGAAAGCAGTCGGTCTGGAGTCACACTCCCGGAAATTAGAATTCAGAGCATCTGGGGAGGAGCCAGGAGCTTGCCTTTTTCGCACACCCCCTTCCCCACGCGACTCTGATATGGGGGTCCAAGGACCATATTTTCAGAAAAACTGCTCTCCAACTTTTCCAGGTGTGTAGCTTAAGAATCCTCCTCTCTGCACCTAGGAGAGTGCTGGAAAAGGAAGCCACGATTCCAGGTCTGAGGTTACACGTGACTGAGCAGTGTCCCAAACGGACCTTAAAGTGGGGGCCAGTATATTCCTCTAAAGTTCAATCTGCAATGCCAGACAGTATTTCTTTAAAAGCTGTTGGGGAGAGGAGCAGACAAATGCCCATGTGAAGCCAGGCATCCCTCAAGGAATTTAAATGGGTCAGGAACTCTTAAAGAATTTAAATGAGCATGAAATAGGTAGAGAGGGTTTTCTGGGCCAATATGCAAGCCAAATAGTAAATAACTATTTTCAGCGCCCAGTTCGGTTGGCAAATTTGCATATACATGTGATGCCGTGCGTTTCTATTTTTACCATGTAAATGTGCAATCTGTAAAGAGAGCCCTGTGCCCCGGTGGAAATCCAGGCTTGGGCTGTTGGCTGGGAAGAACTGTTTTCAGTCTGGCTGGACCTAGCATTCTGTATTTTAACGAGTCCAGATGAGAGCTGAGAGATGGGCAAAGAAAAGAGAGGGCACACGGTGAGGTTTCTTGAGCCCTTGTAGAGCCAAGATCTCCCCTGCAGCAAAATGCTCATGTCTGAAAAACGGAAGTTAAAGTGGAAAGTCGGACAGCTTGCTGTGACACCAGCCTTGCACGGTTTAAAACAACTTCCCGCTCTTTTTTTAAAAACCCACCCCAATTTTATTATGACTTTGTTATGATTATTATATTACGGTGATTATTATGATTATTGTCAAAGTGTAGGTATAGTATTGGCATACATCTGCAGAACTAGAAAAACTCCCTGCTTTTCTCCTAGGTGTCCTTTGATTTTAGAGGACTGAGATAAGTCAGAAGGAAGGGTTACTGGCAAATCTCTTGATGCTTTAACTCTGGCCCAGCACATGGTCGTCATTCAGGTATTTTGTAATTACCCGATAGGACCCTCCAAGGGGTGACTTTGTGGAGTGAACTTGACATTCCCCTTTGGATCCTGACACATTGGAAAGTAGTATATCTTTTCACTGTTTCTTGCTGCAAGAACGCATATTAAGGAAAGGCCTTGCAGAATGAAGGCAGCTTTGCCTCAGTCCCGAGGAAGATGGTGGTCGTCGGCAATGGTTTGCTTACCTTCTCACAGGCTCAAAGATTGCTAAAGGGTCAATGATGCTTTGCTAAATTACCACTTATGCTGGCAGTTTCTAGCCCTTGTTTGCCACAAATATCAGGAGACTAACTTCATTAAAAAGAACCTATGGGAATTCCCTGGTGGTTAGGACTCCGTGTTTCCACTGCAGGGGGCATGGGTTCAATCCCTGGTCCTAGTTGGGAGCTAAGATCCTGCAAGCCACTCGGAGTGGCCAAAAAAAAAAAAAAAAAAAGAGAGAGAAAAGGAAAAAGAAAAGAACCTATAATTGAGGAACACGGGACGTATAAATTGGTCCTAAAAGGACCTTCCTTCCCTCCGATACCACTACCTTTGCGCCCTTTCTTTTTTTTTTTTTTTTTTTTTTGGCAAATTATTGTTTCATTTAAATGGAAGATGGGCAAAGTGGAGGCTCCAGCTACCTCCGTGTGCAAGAGATGAGCACTTCTGTTTGAGGAGAGGGTCAAACAGCTTGATGAAAATTCAGCTGTGGTTGCCCAAGTTTTCCAAAGGCAGGATGAGTGCCCAACGCAGAGAGAGTCTGGAAGTTTGGTATCACCTGTGCTGGGTTCTCACATGCTTTCATTTTCAGAATATTAGTTCCTTTGTCAGGTCTAACCCTGAGTCAGTAATGATTGCTTGGCAATTGGTTATGGCATATTACAATATTTGGTCAATTTTCAGAAACTACCTAAGATTGTCGTGACATAGCTTCAAAGACGTGCAAAGTGTTTTCTCAAAAAATATTTTAAAGCACTTTTTAAAAAAAGTTTGTGTTTCCCTTTCTCTTAGTAATTGAAAGAACATAAAAGTGAACTAAAGGAGATGTTTATCAAGCTTTGGGGCTATAAGTTAAGCTTTTGGGGTCTTCTTACAACATAAAGAGGTATGCTTACACTACTCCAGAATAAGGAGAATTTTTACTAGTTTCAAAGAGCTCTTGAAAAGAATATACTGTAAACTTTTGCCGAAGCTGCAGCATCTTTGAAATAACTTACTGTGAACTGTGAGGAAATTTCTTGTGTGTAATATATTATGACTTGCTTCTCTAGAAAGGTGGTTTCCTTTGCCATCATTGAGTTGAAAAGAATTACTATTCATTATCCTGTGAAACCGTATCTGTCTATCCATCCATCCATCCATCCATCCATCCATCCATCTATCCATTTACTCATTCACAATGCTTATCACTGCTGATTAGCAGAGATACAGAGATGAACCTGAAATATTCCCTATTTCCTGTCCTCAAGGAGCTTAGGATCTAGTACAATAGACCCTTGGCTTGTGCAGATTTAACAGTTTCTGAGAAACCCAAAGCTTTGTGACCTTATCACCTGTCATTTTGCTGCTGCCTGGATGTGAATGGATTTACATGGTGTCCTCAATGAAACTAATGAGGAAGGAGGGATCTTTGAACCAGTGGGTGAGCATAGCTGACAGCCCAGCACCCACCCTGAGATCAACTTTGTGGTTTTGCGACCATAATCATTCTCATAAGAGGATAAAACACGGTTTTCGGGAGTACAAGAAACTCCCAAAGAAAACCCTCTGCTAACGCTATTTATGGAACTAAATAACTTCCTGCTTCCCAATCGGCAGTGTTTTTGCCTCTTCAGATGCCATTCCTCCAGGTCAGGAGCAGGATCTGTCATCCTTTATTGTTGGAGTATCTTTATCCCAGTATTCCAAGAGGTGACTGACTGTCTTGCCATCTTTTTTTTTTTTTTAAACCCATTTTACCATGAGGCCCCAAACACTGGGGCCCCTGTTGGCTTATTCCACGTTAAAGTGTCGTGGTGTGACACTACAGATTAGCACCCTCAGTGTGGTCCTTGGTATCCACAGACAGAAATGCAAGGATGTGTAATTAACACAATAGGGGAGAACTTGTGTCTTAGGTGTAAAGGACTGCAATGGATTTCCCCCCCAAATTTCTTCTACGAGTGAGCTCTCTGATTGTGCTTAAGATGGGATTTGAGATACAGACAGTTGGTTTACAGAACTCTTTTCAAGAACACAAGTAACTGCATAAAGCAAGGGTTGCCTTGAAGATACAGTACTCAGTGCCCTGTGGCTCTCTCTTTTATGTGGTATAACCTCTGACCTCTTGTATTAAAGCATAGATTGTATTTTCTAACTCTTCAGGGGCCCCTTCCTCCCCCTCCATTTCTCATCATCCCTCTTTACTTTGGGGTCAGCAGCAGCATTTGCCTAACAGCCTTCACTCGCTAGCCCCCATTTCTTTCTCTCCATTGCTTTTATGCGTTTGACTCTATTAAACGTCCAGTCCCTAGAAGCAGAGCGTGAGATAGTGATTCCTGGGGGGCGGGGGGGAGTGAGAGAGAGGGACGATGCAGGCAGAGACTTGCATGTAGCTGAAGCCTGGGCTCTGGAGTGGTCCCCCTGGGCAGTCAGCCAATGACTGCCGGCTGCCCCCAAGGGCAGGGCATAACCTGCAGGGGTGTTTAGACACTGAGGCTTCTGATGGCCGAGGGCAGTTCTCAGGAGGAGCCGGTGGAGGGCTGAGAGCTGTGAACAGTAAGGGTTGGGTGCACCAGCCTGGTACCTAGGACTTGAGCACGGTGTCAACCGTATCACTGCTCCCACCCTTTCCAAACCGCCTGGAGAACCATCAGGCTCCTGATCTTCCCCCATAAAACTTACGTGTTCTCTCAAGCACCGCTCGATTCAGGAGAATTAAGAACTCCTCTTTCTTCTTGATTTCAATCTATTGTGTTTATTTTCATCATTACTTCCTTCATAGCCACTGACTCTTTTCAGCTGCACTGCACATCTTAACGATGTTCTGTGGGCTGCTGCAGGAACCTTCATGCTATTTCTGTCAACTCCATTCAAAGCTCATTTGTAAGAGAGGGACTTCCTGTTCATTATTTCTGTTCCTGTGCGTCGGGAGGATTTATTGTGAAAATTCGTATCACTGGGATCCGTCATTACCCATAAATCACCTCGGCCTTACCTGATGGCGCTAATCCTTCTCCCAGCTGTCTCTGCTCCCTGGGCCATCACCTCCATCACACCTTGTAGTGGGGACTGCATCTCTCTAGCTGTCCTCTGGCTCTATCCCTCCCCATGTGGTGAGGACTCCAAGGGGCCACTGAGACAAGCCCACCCAGATACCCCTTGTAGACTATTCTCTGGGTAGCCAGGAACCTGGGGTTCCTCCTGCCTGCCTCTGGGTCCTGTGTAGCCTCTTCCCCAGGTCAGGGCTCCTAAGAACTGGCCAAACCTGGGCTGATGGGTGGCCATCAGGAGAGGATATTATAGACAGAGCTGAATATATAGACCGGAGTATGGACATGTATACTAGGTTGAATAGTGTCCCCCCAAATCCATGTCCACCTGGAAACCCAGAATACGACCTTATTTAGAAATAGAGCCTTTGCAGATATAATTAGTTAAGTCAAAAATGAGGTCCTCCTGGATTCAAGTGGGCCTAAATCTGATGACCGGTGTCCTTGTAAGAAGAGAGCACAGATGCCCAGGGAGAAGGTCGTGTGAGGACAGAGGCAGAGATGGGGTGATGCAGCCTCAGCCAAGGTACCCCTAGGATTGCTGGCCACCACCGGAATCTGGTTGAGACAAGGAAGAGTCCTCCCCTGAAGCCTTTAGAGGGGGCCTGGCCCTGTGGACACCCTGCTTTCCAACTTCTAGCTTCTTAAACTTTAGAGAGTAAATTCCTGTTGTCTGAAGCCACCTAGTTTGTGGTACTTTGTTACAGCAGCCCTAGGAAACCAACATGATATATACCCAAGAGGCCCCGGAGGGTGGGAGAAGGAGTCTTAGGTGGAAAAAGAAGGGTGATCAGCCCCAAGCTGGTGTTCTCTGGGCTTCCAGGTTTGGGTACGGAATTCCAGGGCATCTAAAACTTTCGAATTTGAGCCCTCCAGATTGTTACAAACAGATATTTGTCAAGAGAGGATAGATTTCTTTTTAACAGTGTGTTAGTTTGCTTCGTACCTTTTAGAAACTTAGACTCCAGCTGTACTCCTGGCCCAATCCTCACAAATGTTGGGGTGAGCCTGCCCCCGACCTTTTTTCTCCTAGTGTTTACACGAAACTAGGTTTATCCCCAAAGTCCTATTTGTGGAGAAGCTTCTACTACAGACCCGGTTAAGCATCACGTGCAAGCAGCTTAACCTTTTCTGGATTTTCTGAAGTGTAATTTTTTCCCTTCTTGAAGAGAGCTGAAAATCACTTCTGGTTAGTAGGGCAGCTTATCGGGCGGATGGTCTTCCTGCTTCCGTATCGAACGAAGGCCTCACAGCGTCAGCAAAGAGCCCCTCTGCCCTGGAGCCCTTGACGGGGAGGCAGAAACCAGGCTCTAGATCAGCGTTGCAAGAGCACATCCATTGCCCCCAGACTGAATCCCTTATTGATAACATTTTCCAAATCAGTGTGATTCAGGTGGGCTTTTTAAGATTTCCTCCCCGCCCCCCACCCCGCCCCAATCATCAATGCTTTGGCAAGGCTCTGGAGCAGTGGTTATCTAGATGGCCAGCTTGTTTACAAAAAGGAGGGCGGTGGAGGAGGAAAAGGGAGAGGAGGAGAGGAAGCCACACCACAGAAATGAAACTCAGTCTTCAAAGGGGGCTCCAGTCTGCGGTATGAGTGCCCGTACGCCGGGCGCTGTGCTGTTAGGAGAGAAACAGAATGTGGTCCTTGCCTCCAGGGACTTGTGGTCCAGTTGAGTCAGGTCAGACCCACAAGTGGGGATCAATCCTCAGATGTTCCTCTCTCCGCCCCTGCACCTGTGACCCAGGGACCCACCTGCAGAGGGCACCTCATGCCGTCCCCATCGGAGCTCACGTTTTCTCCGCCTGGCCCCATGTCCCATTCCCCTCAGCTACTCAGGAAACAAATCCACGGAGGATGTGGTCACGGGAGGACCACGGGACAGAATGGACTGGGAGCCACCAACCTCTCTGTGTTCCTTCACAGAGCGCGGCACCCCTTTAAACATAAGCCCCGTTTCCTCCTCGCCCCAGGTTGCTGTCGCTGTCATTCCCACCTCCCGTAAGAGGGCAGTGAAGCTCAGGGAGGCCGTGGTGACACAGCCAGAAACAAATGGAAGGGTGACTGGCATCCAAGGGTGTCCGTGGAGTTGGGAGGGGGGAAGCTGAATCAGTATTCTACCCTTTTGTTGCAAGCACAGCCAGAGAGGAGTGGTCTGACTGCTAAGCCACTGGTTCATGTCTATAACATGTTAATAACAGCGTGACCTCCCTGGGAGTGGGAGGTGAGAACTGAATGATAAAATGTATTCAGAACGCTCAACCCGTTCCTGGGAAAGTGGGAAGCAAACATGTATTTGGGAGGCGGTGCAGGACTTGAAACTCTGTGTTCTTCCTGCTTGAGCAAACAGGTTTTCTTTTTTTTTTAATTAATTAATTAACTTATTTATTTTTGGCTGTGTTGGGTCTTCGTTTCTGTGCGAGAGCTTTCTCTAGTTGTGGCAAGCGGGGGCCACTCTTCATCGTGGTGCGCGGGCCTCTCACTGTCGTGGCCTCTCTTGTTGCGGAGCACAGGCTCCAGATGCGCAGGCTCAGTAGTTGTGGCTCACGGGCCTAATTGCTCCGCGGCATGTGGGATCTTCCCAGACCAGGGCTCGAACCCGTGTCCCCTGCATTAGCAGGCAGATTCTCAACCACTGCGCCAGCAGGGAAGCCCCCAAACAGGTTTTCTGTTGTCCGTTCTCTGCCATCCCTTCCCCAGGCACAGGGCACCTCATCAACTTACAGATTAATAGACCCTTCCAGAAGGCTGTGCCTTCACCCCGAGATCCAGGGCTGGCCCAGGGCAGCTCTTGGGGGCGGGCAAGAAGGCAGGAGCCCACTCCAGGTCACTGGCAGGGCGGGTCCTTGGTGGGGCAGCTCCACAGGCTTCCTGAGGACGCAAATAACACACACCAAGAGCGAGGCTGGGTTTCTGAAACTGTGAGTCCCTCTTACCTAGGAAACCCCGGACTGCGGCTCAATGAGGCTATAAGCAACTCTTGTGCTTTCAGACCCAGGAAAAGGGTGCTTTAAGCAGGCATCTTACTTCCAGAGGCTTCATTTTAAAGGCAAGGGCCTCTTAGTTCTGAACACGAGCGAGAAACACAGTGCTTGGGTGAAGGGAGGATTGGATTGTTAAGCAAGCTGGAGGATTTGCAGGAGGGAAAAAAAATCTTGGAAAGAGGTTTTGTCTTTTTTCTTCTCTATGCCAACAAGGCACAAGGATTTGACTTCCCGAAGGAACAGGACACTGATTTTTGAGACTTGCAATTTTTAAGCATGGTATTTATTTTCATTCAAGTAATGGAAGAGTCATAAATATGCAGCTTCAGATGATCCAGAACTAAAGACTCACTTTCCCCTTGAAAGGTTCCCACTAACCCCTCTCTGCCTACGGCAGTGGAAGCTGTCATCTGGTCCCCAGTTCCCACTGCTGTCTCTGCTGTCTTTGAACTTGGGATGGATGAGGACCTGGATCACCCAATCCAGTCCTAATTCGACCACTGAGTTCCGTGGAAAGGAAAGAAAAAAACGTTTATTCACTTAGTGCAGCAGTTTTCTTATGTTTGCAAATGGAGGAATCACTGGGAGGCCCTAGTAAAAATGCCGATTTCCAGGCACAGAGATTCGAATTCAGTAGTGCTGGGTAGAGCCTGGGAAGCTTCATTCTTTACAAATGCCCCTCCCCCCACCCCACCTCCAGGTGATTCTTAAGTGTGCTGTTCCCAGGGCCACACTTAGCACCTACTAAAGACCAGACGCTCCACAAGACACTTCTTCTAGCTCCCAAATTATTGATTTCAGGAATTGTTATATTTGTATCCATGAAGTCTTATTACAAAATAGTCGTCTCTGATTTTACAGATGGAGAAGTTAAAGCTCAGAGGGATTCGGTAACTCCCTCCTGGTCACACAGTGAGGAAGTTGTATGTTTACTAGTGTCTCTACAATTCCTAAAGCCACACACTATTTCATCTCCCTGACAAATAGAGGTGCCTCTTTCCCCACCTGTCAGTAGATATGGCAGTAAGTGCTTTAGTAAGAGTAGGTGCTAATAGAGTAGAAACTAATCGCAGAGGGGCGATTAAATAAGGTAATATCAGGTTTAACCATATGAAATTGTTGACATTCAATCATTAATAACCTACAAAAGCAGCAATTTCAAATGGGTCTAATTGTAAAGTGATGGGTAGAGTACCTGGCATAAAGTAATAGCTCAGTAAATATCTAGTATTATTAGAAACTGTTGTGGGTAGAATTGTGTTCCCCAAAAGATAGGTTGACATCCTAGTCTCTGGTACCTGTGAATGTGACCTTATTTGGAAATAGTCTTTGAAGATGTAATTAGTTAAGTCAAAATGAGGTCTTACTGGATTAGAGTGGACCCTCAATGCAATGATTGGTGACCGTATAATGAGAGAGATTTAGATACACAGACACCCAGAGGGGAGACAGCCATGTGAATACAGGAGCAGAAATTGAAATGACACAGCTACGAGCCAAGTAAGCCAAGGATTTCCAGTAACCACCAGAAGCTAGAAGAGATATGAAAGATGAATCCCCTAGAGCTTTCGAAGGGAAATGGCCCTGCCAACACCTTGATTTCACACTAGTGGCCTCCAGAACTGTGGGAGAATAAATTCTTACTGTTTTAAGCCACCAAGTCCATGGTCATTTGTTACAGTAGCCCTAGGAAACTAACACGGAAGCTTCATCCCTCTCGTCGGCTTTGTGGTCACCACCACCACCCCATTCATCGCCATCATCTTCTAGAGGACAAGATAGGGCAGCAGACTCAGATCCTAGAATGGTGAGCTCTGATGGGTGCTGGAGGAGTTCCTCAGTGTCAATCACATCTTCTACTTAGACTCACCCAACCCAAGCAGCTTTGATTTCCACCCAGATTTTTAAAAGATCCTTTTATGATACACACACACACACACATTTGTGCTTTTTGATGCTTTCCCAAGCTCCCTCCAGCTTGTGTAATGTAGACTTCTCCCCAGGGAAATGTTCAAGAGACAGAGAGACGGAAAAATGGTAGCCGCAGAACACTGGGTAAACATCAGCTCCCTTCATAACCTTCCTTTCTTGGATGACAAATCTGTGGCGGGCCCCCCAAATCCCAAGGAGGCCCACTTCAAACATTTATTTGGATCAGTCTAAAGGGTCGAGGACCTACTATATAAAAAGTCCCCTGATGTACACTGTTCAAACAGACTTCACTGGCACAAAAATTCCAAAATGGAGTCTGTGGTCCATTTCATATTTATTTTTCAATCAAGACAGGGTTTCCAGTGACCTTTGTTTCAATTTTTGGACAGAAGAGACACTTCGTCATGGTTCCCCTCTTCTTCTCTCCTCTCACCAAAAATGGAAATACAGAATCATGATGCTCTAAATTCTGTCCGTTTAGTGATGAGATTTTCCAAATAAAAGAGCAGAAACAGAAACCATGATTGACAGTGGGGCAGAATATTTAAAATCTGAATTGTCCAAGACAGTCTGCTTAGGAGCAGACCCTCTGGACTCAGTCTTTACATTTGGGCCCCATCTCATTGCGTCTGTGAGTTTGGGCGAGTCATTTCACCTGCCTGTGTCTCAGTTTACTCATATTTATGAAGTCAGTGCTATTAATATCACTCACATTTAGAGTCTGAGTATTCAGTGAATAATGAACAGAAAGTTTCGTAGAGTGACACGTCACGTAAATTCTCAATAGTAACTATTACTATTATTTTTTATTTTTATTTTTTTATCTGTGGAGAGGAAGGTCTTTACTTTGCCCTTTCTATATTTCAGAAACTTGTAAACTTACTACCGGTGTCATAGGCATTATTTTGCAGCTCAGAGGGTTTAAGCAACATACCCAAAGTCACACAGCTGCTCATCTCCTGAATTGAAATTTAAACCTGGTGGAATTTAACCTGAATTTAATTTAAACTTGAATTTAAACCTGGCTGGACCCCAAAGTCCGTATTCCTTCCTCTATACTATGTTAGACTGTCCAGAATATTTTCACTCAAAATGAAGTTGCCCTCATACAAACACGACCCATGACCTTAACCCTTGGCACTGAGCCTTCGAAGGTTATAGCCTTCTGACCACCTTGATCTGGCAGAGAGAAGGAGACAAAGGGACAAAATAATCTCATCCAAGTTTAGACCTCTGATAGGGCTTTGGCAGAGGTCAGTCAACCAAGGCCAGTTGTCAGGAGCTGGTGAAGGAACACCAAGACCAAAGGACCAGGGATGCAAATGAACATTCTGAACACAACGGAAGGAACTGGGTCAAAGTGGAGGGCGGTAGGCAAAGAAGACAGGGCAGTGGTGACAAAATAGTCAGGACTCGTCTCCGTATGGGATTGTGGGTGGTTGGAGTGTTAAAGGAACGTGGTTGAGGGAAGATGAATGGATGCAGACGAATGAATGAACCAATGAATGAATGAGTGATGGCTTTAACCCAGAGTATCGGCTCTCGGTGTGCTTTGAGGTCTTCCCTGAAGGCCAAAACCCTTCCCAGGTCTACCCCAACCCCAGGGAGTTCAGAGATGGGTGGGGCCGCCGCGTCGCTAACGAAAGCTGCCCTACTTGGGGCCCCGCGTGGGGCGATGCTGTGGTCTCGTTCATAGCGCATCCGTATCCGTATCCGCGCGCAGAGATGAAAGCTCCCGCCGCCCCTCTGCTGAGGCATCTGGCCCCGGGAGCTGCACGCATGGGGCCCAAGGGGAGGGCGGCCCAGAACCGGGCTGTGCTCCCCCTTCTTGAGTCTGTTACTCTTGGGCCAGGACTAAAGGGGGCTTAGGTTTCTGCACGTTTCATGTGGCGTCTTTCAAAATTGAAATCCACTTGAAGTGGTTTGGGCTTTTCTCCTCCCCGCCTGGTGTTTGCTGTAGCGAAATACCTTCAAACACAGGCAACGCTGCTCCGCGCCTGGCCCTGAGCGTGTTCAGAGGAACCCGGGGACCCACATCAAGCCACCCTTTCCATCAGAGACGCCCCGGCTGGGGCCCCGCCTGCTGCGCGCTCTGGCAAAGGTTTTCTCTTACCCACCCCCCCCCTTTCCCCCTCCACCACTGGCTCACATGTGCTGCTTCTCTGGGAAAACAAACCACCCTTATTTCTCTGAAGGACTTATTTGGAGAATTTGGAAGGCCAAATTCCAAACAGCAGGGTCCCATATCCGGTCTGGACCCCCATTTTGCTCTTTGAGTCTGTGGGGAAGGCAGAGGGGAGGTGAAGGGGACCCTCGTCCTTCACCCTGCTGTTCCGTCCTCCCCTGGTGCTGCTGGACATCTTTTATTTTTCTGGGTCTTCCACTAAACTCCGTATTCCCCCATTTATAACATCTTTGAAAGAAAACATTTAGTCCTGTTGGCTAAAGAGGCAAGAAAGCTGGATCAATGCCCCAAGTCATAGCCCACAGACACATCATGCCCCGTTCCAGTACGTATGTTAGAGCAAGGTTTCTACCTGAGCCATGGAGATGTGTATTGATAGTCCTTTGTCAATATCGACAATCTTTATCAATATCAACAGACCTGTCATGGGAGAGAACATAACCAATCGAGGACCCATGGATATTATTTTAATATTTTAATTACCCAGGGCCTGTGACTGTTGACTCCTAAGTACATAATTCTCGAGGTCGGGGCAACTTGGGAGACTGGGTAATTCAATGCCATCTCTCTGTTGCAGCTAAAGGAATTCCAGCCCAAAAGTTTTATGTGACTTAGCTGAGGAGGTCACGGGGCACTTGTTCTGCTGCCCTGAATGGCCTTATTTGTATTATGAGATTTAAAGGTATTTGCGTACATTAGGAGACTTGGAAATTTTAACAGGACCCTATGGAGGTTATGGGCCCTTTGAAGTCTGCGTTGCCCTTTTCGTAAATGGAGAAGCAGGGATCTGGGTCTCTGATGTGGTTCACACTTACAAGCTTTGGCGATGTCGTTTGTACCCAAATCAGAGGGGGCAGTGGCCTCCCAAGAGGTCCACACTGTTTGGACCTCTCAGCAAGTTACAGCAGGAACGGAGGTGTCCTTCCCAGCCTGTGCCTCAGTCCACACAAACTAGGGCCAGTGGGAACGCTCTCCATCCTTCTCCTCCCTACAGTCACCAGTGCATTTATTTCTTGAGCAATGGTTGTGCCAGAAAGCCACTGCATCTAGATTTGAGACTGTACAGGAAGCAACTGAGTCCTGCCCAAGGCGAGAATGGGCTAGGGCAAAACCTCTCCTTAGTGGCTTGTCTGCGAAATAGAAAACAGGAGTGATGGTGTCTTCCAGCCCCCTTGCTTTCAGATGGGGAAACTGAGACCCAGAGACTGGGATTGAGTATCTCAAGGTCTAACAGACTCAGAACAGAGTCAGGACTCCCAGCTCTTGGCCTGTTCTCCTCCTCTGTGCCCTTGGCCACTCCTCTTAGCTGCAAGGCCTGCTGTGATGCTTGGGCTTCCAAGAAGTGTGTCTCACATTTCCTCCCTGCTCACTCAAGCCAGCAAAGAGAAAAGCCCCTTGCAGCCCCCAGGCCAGCACACAATAGGACTCATGTACTGGGTGTCCTTCCCTAGTGGGTGCTTCTTTTTTGGATGCTTCTTTTGCGGACTGCCCTCTCTGGGGGCTGGCTGTGGAGGGAACATGCTTCTTAAGGGGTTCCTCCCTCCTTCTGTCCCAGCTGTTCCATGATCCCTAATTTCTGTGCCTGTCAGTTGATTTAGGCCCTTACCCTCCTCAGACCCACCCTTTTAAGTAAGGAGAGGGAGCTTTGAGACTTGTACGTCTGCAAAGTGCAAGATGAAAGGACAGGATCGCAGGAAAGGCCAGAAACCCCTCAGAGCCGTGCTCTTTGTCTGAAAGGAACCAATGCATTTATTTCTTGAGAAACGGTTGGACCCGGTTCGCTTCCAAGCCCAGGTTTCTAGATTCAGGATATTACTGGAAGGAGGCGGGTCCCTGCAGAGTCGGCGATGGGGCTCAGGTGGGACCTCTGTCTTACAGGCTTGCCTAGGAGATAGAAAGTAGGTCTGCGGAGGCCAGCGTTCATTACTTCCCTCAGCTCCCTTTTCTCAGTTTGCCATCCCTCCACCCCCGCCCGGGGTGATTTGCATGAGAGGAAGTCAGAGACCCAGGGACAGCCCCAGGCCTTTAAGTTGCAGGCCACAGAGAAGGAAGGTGAGCCAAAACCAGAGTGATTACCACTCTGCTCTGGCCCCTGAACTTCACCGGGGTTTCAAAACGACCGTATCTTCACCATGACCTTATTTCTGCACGAGGAACCGCAGGGTACCATTAATCACAACTAGTTTGTAGATTTAAAAAAAAAAAAAAAAAAAAAGGTAGACTTGGTGACAAAACAGGGGCGTTGGCTCATTTGGGATGGGAGCTGTGGTTAAGGTCCCTGCCGTATCCGCACCCCCATTTGCCGGGGAGAGGGGCAGGCGGGCAGACTCTAGGCCAGGGTGACCCGTCTTCACACCTGGCAGCTGGAGGGCCAGCCATGGTGGAGCCAGGAGGAAGGTGTGACTCCCTCCAGGCGTCCGGATCCAAGGGGCCGAAGTGTGCGGCCACCGCCAGCGGTCACCCCTGGTCCAGGCACATCGGCCCCTGCGTCTGATCCGCTTTGCATTCTGCATACAGAACTATTTTCAGTTCCGTACGGCAAACACTAAGACGTCCTGGGGTGACCAGCAGTCTCAACAAGCATTTTGTGCTCAGCGTAGGTGACAGACCTTGGGGTTAAATGTAATTAAAGCTGCTTTTCACAAAGACTTGGGTAAGGAAAGGCAGAAAGAATGGAAACTAGCAAACATCAATTAAATACCTGCTACGAGCAAGAATCAGCTCGGGGCTTTTACCTCCCTTAATTCTCACACTCTTAAGAGATCCTGAATATTATTCCCATTTATCAGATAGAGAAATAGAGGCTCAAAAGGGTGAAGTGACTTGTCCAGGGTTGTACCGCTAGTAAGTGAAAGAGGAAGAACTCGAACCCAGAATAATCTGACCATAAAGCTTGTGAGTGGGATTTTGTCTGCCCCCCACCCAGGCCCCCTCCCTGGAGGTGCCAATACATTAGGGATTTATTTCTCTGGATCGGAGCCCTTGTTTGAAAGTGATGTACAGACTGGGTGGGCTCCCTGTTGTATTGGCTCTTATGCAGCTTGATTTCTTTCAGGTGAGAATTTCGGCTATTTCTCCCAGTTATTTTCAGTTAGACCAGCAAGACGGCTCTTTTTTCCTTAATTTTTAAGCAGCCCCATGCCTGTTGCAGCAAATCTTTTGGCCTAGTTTTCCTACAGAAATGTGGTTCCTAAGGGGAAACCAGGATAGTGATTGCTAACATGTATCGTGTTCCAGCATCGCAGAAATTGTTTACTGTGCAGTATCTGAATTCACTTTCACAATAATCCCACAAGGCCAGTGCCACTATTATGGTTCCCATTTGATACATGAAGAACTTGGAGGCTTAGCGAGGTGAGGCTGACTTGCCCCAAATCATGGAGCTAGGAGCAAAAGATTCAGGTTTCCTCCAAGCCCTTGTTTTCAACTTCTGGGTCGAGAGAACCATCTCTTTCCTGCGATGGGGTGGATGCAGTTACCCGAAATTAAATTGCGTGAGCTGGACCTGATTTCTACCCAAGAAACTGAGAAGCACACGTCCACACCTCATGGTCATGGAGGGCATGATGGATTCAGAAGGGCCCCCCTGGTGACCATTCTGGTTATTTTTGGATCTGTTGTTTGGATCAGAATAGTCATAGCAATGTTAGGTGAGAGCTCAGAGACCCAGCTCCCCTGGGGAGGGCGTGCCTCAGTGGTGACTGCACTGCTGGTGACTGAGGTGAGATCCAGCGTGTCTCATGAGCCAGGAAGCCAGGGGAAGGTCACACCCCAACCTGTGCTCACAGGGACCTGAGGATGGGCAGGAAAAGTAGGACCCAGCCCAGCCCCATCCTCACCCCGCCTTCCAGACGCGGTCAAAAGACAATCTGTCATTTAGGAATCTCCTTCCAGACCCTTTCCTCCTCTCCTCGTTACGAGCATCTTATACTACAGGGCCCTTGACCTGTGTTCTCTCCATAGGTACTGACATAACAGCATTGAGATAGGTGTTGTGTTATCCTTTGCAGGCTCACAAAAGTTGAGTAGTTTGCCCAAGGCCCCGAGGTGGAAGTAACCTGTGTCATACTGCCTGGGCCATCACAGAGGCAGTGCCCCCCACCCCATCCCTACACCAGCTGATTGGCCTCGAGCCCGCAGCGCCCTGGTCCATCTGCGGATCATCACACTTGGCCCCAGAAGGACAAGCCCACGGCAGCACACGCAGGAGGTTCCTTACAGCTCTCATGTGGGAATCCTCCCCCAGGCGTTGACCTGCTCCCATTCTCCTCCGTTCCCCTAACACACACACGCACACACACATGCCTATACACACACATGCCTATACACACACACACATATGCATACACACACACACGCGGAGTCTGCAAGTTCACGGTCTTCATGTACTTTCTTGCTTCCTTATTCTGGTCAGGGTGTTATGAACAGAAACAATGCAAGTCGTTTCCAGGCTGACGGATCTAACATCTAACTGCCCACGCACACCCTCCAGCGCTCCACTTCCGTGGCAGCCGTAGTAACCTGCCCCATTCCAGATGGTGACTGCTTCATCAGTGTGGGTGTTTATGGGCAGAGCCTCTCTGACAATCCACAGTGATCTATAACTTGAACAAAATAAAACTTTGTTGCTTTACGCTTCTGAGATTTGGGGGGGGGGTCTCTAGCCTATCCTGACTATACAGTTTATCACGTAGATAAGGGATTATTACTAGGAGTGATTCAGAGTCTTAGTAGTGGAGACAGATGGGTAAATAATTACAATAACTCATTCATTCAACGACCATTCATTTATAGCCACCCTGTGCTCAGCTGTGCTCTCATCTGGGAACGTAGGAAGTCTTGTGGGAGCAAAGGGAAGAAGTCAGTCCCCACTGTGACACCCTGTGAACATTTCTATCTTCTCACTTTGATTGTATGAGCATCGCTGGTTTACAAATCTCTCTCTAGCAAGGCAGGCAGCAGGGTCTTAATCAGTGCCGTACTTGCCAAGCCCAACACGCTGCTTGTCACGTAGTAGCTGCTCCATTAATACTTATTGAATGACCTCATTTATAAATGAATCCACCCACCCCACTCCCTTTAATGGTCCCAAAGTGAGCCATTGAAGTTTGGAAATGTAACTCTTACATAAGTAATAACAATGCAGCATCATAGATGAAGGGAAGAAGATCTTCTTGATATCATGCATACAGCTCTTTCCAGAGAGACAACCCCAATCCAGTTGTTCCATGTGCTGCCTTGTTGCTTCTTCCCTCTGTTACCTTCTCTCTCTCTCTCTCTCTCTCTCTCTCTCTCTCTCTCCCCCATTATAGCCAGAGAAGCTGTTACTGCCTCTTTTGGGGCTCACCCCTCTGCCCTGGTAGCCCTCACACTCTACCGACTAAGATTCTGTATCCCAGGCATGCTACTTACGCCTCCCCCAGAGTCACTGGGCTGACAGGTCTGGGTTGGGGACCCAGGAGAAAGAGAGAGGTGAGAAGAGGCTGGGAGGTGAGTCTGCCATGACCGCATGGGAAGTGAGACCCTGGTGAAAACATTAAGGGAATTCAGACTGAGCGAGGGCTGATGGATGATTGATGTGCATAAGGACCATATTTAGGATTAACATGCTATCTTTACACCTTGACATTTTGCCCACCATCTTACACTTATTGAGTTTAGGTTAAACAGAGGGAATACATCCTTACTTAATTAACCAATGGAGATAACAGTCTTGAAAATTATGAATAATACTAATACTTTTCATCTATGGAGTATTCGTGTGTGCCTAGGTGCTTTGAATATATTATCCCCAGTGGCAGATGAGGAAACTCATAACGGTGAAAAGATGACTTGATCTTAAAATCGGTTGCTTTTTTCTAAGAGCTTCTTGAAGAGTTGATTTCAGCGGAAGATCAAGGATTAGTAACAGGCGAGTTCCTGTCGCCACCGGTTTCCCCTTTGACTTCGCAAGTCTTCTTTGAGCATCTCCCAAGTGTTTGGTACCGAATGAAAATTTGGGAAGTATGGGGTCAAGGGACCTGGTCCTAGAAAGCATGAGGAAGGCAGCAGCTTCTGTCTTCCAGATGTGGACCTTCAGATCTATGGCAAAATGGAGGGGAGAAAGGAATTTCCTAGAGTTTAGACATTTGCATATCAGGAAGATGCTTGTTGTGGCTAGAAGCATTCAGAGAAGTCTTCCTGGAGGAAGGCTTGGTTTTCCTTTCAGAAGATGACTGTGTCTTTTTTTTTTTAATTTTATTTATTTAATTTATTTATTTCGGCTGCATCGGGTCTTTGTTGCTGCGCGCGGGCTTTCTCTAGTTGCGGTGAGCGGGGGCTCCTCTTCATTGCGGTGAGAGAAACCATAATCCTTTTATCTGACCCAGTGAAGGCGGCGTTTGCCATTGGGCACAGCCTGGCTTCTGGGTTTAAATCCTGGCTCCAGCAGGTTCTCAGTGGGAAGCTTGGACCAAGTTATTGTTATTTAATGTCATCAATAAAAAAGGACATCGATTAGAATGCTTAGTTACAATATGGATTCAATAAGATAACGTAGGCAAAGTGTTTAGCACCGTGTCTGAAGCGACGGGTGAGTTTCAAGGGCAGGCAGCTGTTCTTATTCTCATACCGCTGGCCAAACCCCCTGAGTTCTTCAAGCCCAGATGGTTTGTCTACTCTGTTTTCCCTCTGGATGGCGAGGGAGAACACCTGGGTTCAAGTCCCAGCTCTGTCGTTTATTGCCACGTGATCTCACTTCTCAATGCCTCACCTTTTCCGTCAGATGGGCATGAGGGGTTCGAAGCTTCCGGGGATCTCTTCCTTCTCAGAGAGTCCTCCTGATGGGGAACCAGGAAAAGGGGTCTCATTATTGCAGACATTCCGATCTCATAGCCTTGCCTCCCCACTGTCCATCCTGCATCCCCCTCTGAGCCTCTTGCCATTGGTCTCTCAGGACATGAACCAGATGAGTTTCCTCTGGTCTCCTGCATCCACAGGGAGGCTGTGTCTGGCTTGCCTGCTGGTGGGCTCGGAGCGATCTTGCCCCACGGGAAGCTTATATCTAGGCTTGTCCTTTAGGGATGAAACAAACATCCAGGTGCCAGAACCCATCTTTCAGGAAACCAGAGGAATTAAGAGGTCTGGGACCACCTAGAGAGGGCAGTTATAGACCACGTGGCATCAAAATGAAAAGCTTGAAGCCTGCCTGCTCTGCAGCCCAGGATCGGAGCACTTGGAAAGTGTGTGTTGCCAGAAAAAAGACAGTCACAAGAGGAGAGCCCGTCCTACTGGCAGCAAACTCCCGTGACTCTCCAAGCTAACCATCACGGAATCTGAGAGTTGCAGAGAACCCTCCTCCACCAGCCTCCCCTCCCCCCTCCACACTTGACAGAAGAACTGCTTTCAAAACCTGTGGTTTAAAAAGTAGCATAGACACTCTGACCATGACTGACAGGAGGAAGAGAGAAAACAGAATAAGGGGAAGAATGAGGCCCCCGGGTCACACGGAGAAAACGTACTGTCACGAAGAAACCAAATTAGATTTCAGAACTTTTCTGCCGGAACACCATCACCTTAGGGTGGAAGGTTCTGATCTCCATTCTAAATACTTCTCGGGTTTTTAGGGAGAACATGTAAAGAGAGAGTGTCTTCTCTTCGGAATAGCCAGGGATGGGACACACATCATACCCTCCCAAGTATCCTTTCAGTGTTTCTAACTCTCTCTAGCTGTTCCCCACCCCTCTCTTGACCTTACTCACCAAATCCTCCCCATCTGGCAGGTGAAGACGACTAAGGTGAGAAAGTTGCAATGACAAAGTTGCAATGGCAAGGAGCTTGGGTATGATTACGTGCTTGACACCTGGGTTAGAGGCTCAGCGAGGGGCAGTGTCTCCCTAGGCCGCTGTTCATCCTCAGGAGTGGGCCCCGTTCCTGGCCCACAGTAAGAACTTGGTAAATGTGTGTTGAATGACTCACATTAACGCTCGGCCACACTGTATACAGCAAATACCAGCCACATCTGTACTTCTGCACCCAATCCCAGCAGGTGTGTGGGCTTTTCCCACACCACCACGCAATTCTCTGACCCCAGCAGGGTGTTCTCCAATTCAGCTCAGTTCTGACACTGTCTACCTAGCGGTAGCATCGGATCCCACAGGTTTAGGACTCGGTTCTACACGACCACTCCCTCCCCCCACCCCCCAACGTCAGACGCCAATTTCAAGTCCAGATTGTGCCCTGGGCTTTTGACCAACTGGCTATAGCTCGAAGGTTCCCAGGACCCCATCCGTGGGTTCGATTAATTTGCTAGAGCTACTCACAGAACTCAGAGAAACGTTTTACTTACTACGTCACAAGTTTGTTTATTTATTTGTTTATTTATTTATTGGCCACGCCGAGCGGCATGTAGAATTTTATTCCCCGATGAGGAATCGAACCTGTGCCCCCTGCACTGGAAGCACAGAGTCTTTTTTTCTTTAACATCTTTATTGGAGTATAATTGCTTTTTACAATGGTGTGTTAGTTTCTGCTTTATAACAAAGTGAATCAGTTATACATATACATATGTCCCCATATCTCTTCCCTCTTGCGTCTCCCTCCCTCCCACCCTCCCTATCCCACCCCTCTAGGTGGTCACAGAGCACTGAGCTGATCTCCCTGGAAAGCACAGAGTCTTAACCACTGGACCACCATCCCTAGATCACACGTTTACTATGAAAGAATATAACTCAGGAAGAGCCAGATGAAAGTGATGCATCAAGCAGGGTAGGGGGAAAGGGCTGGAAACTCCCATGTTCTCTGGGCACCCCCTCGTCCGAATCTTCACATGTTTACCAACCTGGAAGCTCCCGAACCTTCTTCTCCTTGTGGTTTTTATGGAGGCTTCGATGCACAGGCATGACTGATTCCGTCATTGGCCATCGGCAGTTGATTCAATTTCCAGCCCCTCTTCCTGAGGTTGGGAGGTGGCACTGAAAGTTCCAACCCTCTAATTACTTGGTTGGTTCTTCCCAGCAACTAGAGTCTCCAGTCATAGGTGGTTCCAGAAGTCGTATCATTAACATACCAAAAGACACCTTTATCCATTACGGGGGATAAACCAGAATGGAAAAGAATATAAAAAAGAATGTGTGTGTATATATATATATATATATATATATATATATATATATATATATATATATAAATATATATATATATGTATATATATATGTATAATTGACTCATGTTGCTGTACAGCAGAAATTAACACAACATTGTACATCAACTATACTTCAATTTAAAATAAATTTTAAGAAAAGACACCTTTGTCACTCTCATCACAGGAGATTCCCAGAGTTTTAGGAATCTGCCAGAAAAAAGGACAGAACCAATATTTATTTCTTATTATAAATCACAATATCACACATCCTAGGGGCAAAATGGCTGCCTCTGAATTCCCCTGACTTTTCTTTGGCACGAGCTGCAGGATAAATGTGAATCTGATTTTCCTATGTATTATTCTGCTTGAAACAGACAAGAAAGTGAGACACCAGTGTCTAAGTTCTTCAGAAACTGCCATAATTATTTTTCCCCCTCTTCAATACCACCCACCCACCGACTTGTGGAGAAAGTATGGCAGCCCTGTAATATTTGGGAGAAGATGACCCACTCAGATAGTCTCCAAGCTGGGCCTCATTCCCATCAGAGGAGCTCGGGGTAGCGTAATCATTGGATCCTTCCCCAGGGCCCCCAGGAGATCCCCTGACTCAGAGCAGATTCTGCTCCAGAGGGCAGAAGGTGGTGGTAAGGATCCAGCAATGCCGCCCATCCCTCTGGGCACACCTCCGACCCTCCGTCGTTTGCTTGCTCTGCTCTAGCAGCAATGATCAACTTTCCACTCTCACATCTCCGTGCCCTGGCACTTGCTCTACGCTTTGCCTCTGGAGCCCCTTCTCTATGGGTTGAATGAACAGAGCACATATCTGCCCGAGGCCCTTGACCTAATAGATTTTGTCTTGAGGCTTTCTCCCTAGGTCCAGAGCATTTAGCCCCCAAAGTGTCCCGGAATATTTCTGTCCCAAGTCTGATGTCCTTGGTCTACATTTTCTATTGCTTTAGGCACAGAGCCCAGAGGACTATTTTGGACAGAGCTTAAGGCTGTGAGTAATAGAACAGGAGTTTTAGAATGTGGATGAGCCTGGTTCAAATTTCAGTTCTGATATTTATTGGTTGTATAGCGTTCTACCCTCCAAACCTCAGATATTTCATCTGTGCAAAACACCCACCCTGCCTGGTTGTCGTGACAATGACATCTAGTAACACAGGTAAAGCTCGTGCAACAGCATGTGGTCTGTCGTAGAAACTCCACAAATGTTAGTCCCCTGCATTGCCATTCTGTCCTGTGTCTGACTCCCTGGCTGGGGGTTGGGGAACTGGTCGCTCTCTCAAGAAGCAACTGCTGTGCTGTCCTCGCCACTCTGGGAAGGGAGAAAGGCTGAGTCTCACACTTGTGCAGGATGTTTCCTGCAGCCAATGCGGAATGGCTCCTGGCAGGTCCATTGAGCCCCTTAAGGAGAAGGGGCTCCATCCTCGCTGACCCCCTCCACTGCCTAGGCAGGGCTGTGGGCTGGGTGTGACTAATGGGAGTGTCAAAGAAATTGTCACTCAGGCTAGGCCCTGCCCTCATCATCCCCCCTCTCTTGAGGAACCTTCTCATTTTGTGAACCTGTCACTCCGCTCAGCCCCCCAGGGCCAGCCAGAAGCGGCTCCTCTGTGGCCAGCCCCCACAGTGCCCCCTGATCCCCTCCTGTCTCCATGATGGGGCCCTGAGAAGCCCCCGAGGATTCCGTGACTGAAGAGAATGGCAATTCTTCATTCATCCACTTCGTTCATTCTCTCCCTAACCATTACTGATCACCTACTGAATGAAAGGTCCTGAGCTAAGCTTCAAACTGGAAAGCTGGGTGGGAGCCCTGGTACCTCTCGCTCTGCTCCATCCCGGCTTCCTCACCTGATCCGGGTGCAGCCAGCTCTCTCTATCCCAGTGCCCCTCACCTGCACCCCAGGTCTTCTGCTAAATCCCCATCTCCTCTCTTTTGGACTCTTAGAATAGTCTCCTCACCCTTTCCCCTTATCCTGGCACACCAGACTGTTGCTGAGTCATCTTTCTAGAATATCAGTTTTGTCCTGTGAGTCTTGGGTATGCTGTTTCCCACCTGGAACTTGCATTCTGTTATATTAATAGTTTCCTCTAAAAGAGCTCACTTTTTTTTTTTTTTTTTTTTAACTTGGTCTTACTCCAAGCAGTATCATCCATGAAGCACAGATTGGATGCCAGTTGGATATCATACCAGTGTGAGTTTTAAAAAATAAGTAATACAATGAGGAGTGTTTGTTCTTATGACATCTAAGGCTTTCAGGCATGGGTACTATGCTGCCTGGGGAATGTTGGCCTGGGGAAGACTGTCAGCACTCATTTACTTACAGGCTCTTTATCTAGCACCTACTGTGTGCCAAGCAGTGTTGGGGATACAGCTAAAAACTGACCAAATCCCTGCCCTCCTCGAGTTTCTACTCTAGTGGTAAAACAGACAATAGAAGAATAAGACAGATGAGTCAAGCATATACAGGCTTTTAGTTGATGACAAATATTAAAAGTAAAAAAATAAAAATACAAAATAACAAAGGGGGCAGGAAAAATCCAATGGTAATAAACTCTGCCTGCCTTTCCAGCCCAGCTGCTCTCCCTCCAATTTCAAGCTCTGTACAGATAGTTCCCACAATGCACTCTGCTCACAGTGCCCACAATGCACTGTGTCTGTAGGTCCCACAATGCACCATGTCTGTAGTTCCCACAGTGTTCACAGTGCTCATAGTGCCCACAATGCACCATGTCTATAGGTCCCACAATGCACTGTGTCCATAGTTCCCACAATGCACCATGGCCATTTTCCCACAATGCACTGGTTGTCACATCTCCCTGCCTTCACTTGTTTCCTTGTTTTCTGCCAGGACCGCCCTTCTCACATATACCTCTGGTTAAATCATCTTTATTCTTTCAAGTCCACCCTAACATCCTTCCCTGATTCCTGCTCCCCAGCCCCCATTAGAATTAAACCTATCCTCCTCTGGGTACCTTGGGCCATTTCTGTAGTAGCGCTTCTCAGCCAATATGGTCTCTCCCTCTTGCTGGGCCCTTTTAGGCTGGGGTGGTGCCACCTTTGTGCGTGCTTCCCCACCCACCAACTAGAAGCCTGGACCACGGCATCCCGATAGCCCGGCAATCTACCTGGGCCTCTGCTGTCCTACTTGGAGGGTCTCAGCCAGACCTTGGTGTTTATGGGTGGTGCCTCGTGCGGGCTAGCAGGATGCCCGGCCCTTCCCTGTTATCATCTCGGCATCTTTTTGGACAGTGCCGCCTCTTTTGAAAGGTTAGAAATGAATAATTCTATAGCAACACATCATTTAGAAAGTACATGCCCTACCCCAGTTCTTCTCCCTGGTAAAGATGAAAACATGCAGAAAATCAGGAGCGTCTCATCCAGTGAGGCAGGGCAGGTGGCGTGACCCACTGGTGTGACCTTCATTGGGACAAACCTGCAGTGGCATTGTTTCCAGAATCAGGCTGTGTTAAACCCAGCTCTCGGGAGTATTTTGTGCTTTCTCTAGGCTGTTCCCTCTGCCTCTTCACCCTATCTCTGCTCTGATTCCAGTCTCACCTCCTCTTACCTGGGCCCCAGGATGCCCCGTGACATGCTGGGTGGGAGGCCCTGAAGAGACGTACCCCATGACCGTGAGCCAGTCCACCAGATTACAGCGATACGGTCCTCCTGTGCTTTCAGCCAGAGGCCAGGGCAGTGGGACCAGTGCCCCACCCCAAGACGCCAGCACAGTCAGCCTCTTCTCTAGGGAAGCAAGTTTTCACACGCAACCAGGGGCCCCGGTTTCATTGAGTAAAAGCCTCTTTCTTCCATCATTTCTTTCATCTACTAATGATTTACCGACCACCCGCCTCACGCCCTGCATGGTTCTTAGCACTGGGGAGATGCATGTGGACACGATTGACAAGCTCCGCTGTCCTGGAGCCCACCTTCTAGTGGTGGGGGGAGTAGACACTCATCAAACCAGCAAATACCCAGTACAATTACCCATCGTGATCAGGGCTGTAGAGAAAGTGCGGGGACTTCATGGGGCCTCAGTGAAGTTCTGAGTTGATAAAACCTGAATAACAGAAAAAATGCATCCTGCTAGGTGGTGGGAGGGGAGGAAGGTGGGAGGTGTGAATGAGATGTACAGGCATAGGAACAGAACATGCAAACTCCTCACCTGCGGAGGGAGCTTGGCACTTTCATGGAGCAGAAAGGAGGCCAAGGGGACTTGGGCTGATCAAGGAAGGGAGAGGGCAGATCAAGAGGAGGTTTGGCCAGAAGACCTAGTAAGGACTTGGCTTTGATTCCTGATGCCCAGGAAAGCCATTGGTGAGTTTTAGGTGGAGAAGTACCACAAGTGGCCACTCATCCTGGGGGTGCAGGGGTGCTTGTGAGGACATAGAATGGGGAGCATTTATTTTATTTTATTTTATTGAAGTATAGTTGATTTGCAATGTTGTGTAATTTCTACAGCAGAGTGATTCAGTTACACATATAAGTATTCTTTTTCATAGTCTTTCCCATTATGGTTTATCACAGGATATTGAACATAGTTCCCTGTGCTCTACAGTAGGACCTTGTTGTTTATCCACTCTATATGTAATAGTTTGCATCTGCTAATCCCAAACTCCCACTCCATCCCTCCCCCACCCTCCCCCTTGGCAACCACCAGTCTGTTCTCTCTGTCTGAGTCTGTTTCTGTTTCTGTTTCGTAGATAGGTTCATTTGTGTCATATTTTAGATTCTACATGTAAGTGATATCATATGGGATTTGTCTTTCTCTGTCTGACTGACTTCACTTAGTATGATAATCTCTAGTTGCATCCATGTTGCTGCAAATGGCATTATTTCATTCTTTTTTATGGCTGAGTAATATTTCATTATATATATGTACCCCATCTCCTTTATCCAGAATGGGGAGAATTTTTAACCTTTCAAAATGACATCTGGGGGCATTTCTTTCCTTTCTGCCTGGATGCGGTAGGACTCTGGAGTCCTCCCAGGGGGGTCAGCTCTGAGTCTGTGTCCCCATCTCTTCTCCACTTCCCCTGCCAGGTGGCACCAGCAGTTGCTACCCTGAATCTGGGGCTCACACTGGATGAGAGCCAGTAGGCCCAAAAGATCTTTGGGATGGAGAGGAGTTTCGATAGCGTGTTCCCTGACAGCAGGGTCGGGTAGCCTCTTGAAGGGAGAGGGGGTGTCTCCTGAGATCACACAAGCTCTCTGTGTTCCAGCCTGGCAGCCCTGCTGGGGCCTGACTCTTGAATTCCTTTGCATCCCCAGGGCCCAGTGGCTCCTTGTTCCTTCCCCAGAGCCTGCTAAGGGTCATTGATAGGCTTAGAGAAGGAGCCAGAACCCTGGACAAGAATGAATAGGCAGCTTGAGTGCCCACAAGTGCCCATCAGAGACCTTCCTGAGAACAAACGGGCCTGGGGAGAGAAGACCAGCCACTATGGGCTGGCTCCGTTACAGGAGGAAAGAGGAAAGCGTAAGAGCAAAGAAAATGGGATCGGACCCCAGAAAGCTCTCCCTGGAGCAGCATGGAGCACAGCTTCGTTTATTAGCCGTGTCCCTTGGAGGCTCCTGTCTGGGGGTGGAAACGGGAATGTGGAGGCGGCTCTCAAGAGGGCTGGTGACTGACCATCCTGCCAGGGCCAGGTCCCTAGATGCCGTCCCTCACCACTCTCTGGAGTGTGGCACATATTTTGCAGGCAGACTGCACAGATGCGGGGACCCCGGAGCTCACAGCCAGCACTGATATTAACAACAGAAAATAACCATGCACCCCCAAGGCGTCAACAGCCCTTCTCCTTTCTTAGGGACATGTAGGCATCTCAGGGACAGGTGTCTAGGACTTACAGGCAGCTGAAACAGAGGAGCTGAGAGGTAGCATGATCTGATCTAGCCATTCATCTCAACCGAGGGTCCCCTTTCATTCTCATTTTAAAATTTCAAAATCCTAGTGCTATTGAATTATTTTTGGAAATCAAAGAAGAGCTTAAAGAGGGAAAACAAAGAAGCAGCACCCAAAGATAAACACTTGTAACATGGTGGGAAGACCTCTTAGTCACTGCTTTATACGTCTCTGTGTCTTTAAAAAATAGCATCAGTATTACATAGTTTTATAGTCTCCAATTTTCACTAATAGCAACATTTCCTCGTATCATTAGCGTTCTTCTTCAACATGATAATAGCTCAGATTTATTGAGCACGTAAAAGGTGTCAGATTCTGTTCTGCACATACATTACATCAACACAAACAATGCAACAAGAGAGACCTTATCATAGTATATTCATTTTACAGGTGAGGAGCCCAAGGGACAAAGGCGTTAAATAGCTCACCCGAGGTCCAGCAGGTACAGCCTTGCAAGGTCCACCCATGCAGGGCACAGCCCTCACTGTGAGCACCGTCCTCACCACAGGGCGATTCATGCTTAGCACCTGCCATCAAATAGCCGGCTGAAAATTTACTTTAAAACCTCCTGTGATTGCTATTAGTGTTGTTTCTGTATGCACCTTTATTTCCTTAGGATAATTTCTGGAAGAATGGGGCAAAGCATAGGGTCTTGCATTTTGAAATAATTTTAGAGTCGCAAAAACACAGCAAAAATAGTAAATAAAGGTCTCAGCTCTATGCAATGATAATACCTTATATAACTACAGTACGCTAGCAGAGACAGGAAGTTGATGTTGGTGAGATGCTCCTAGCCGAACTAAACACCTTATTCAGAATGCCTCCCTTTTCACGTGCACTCTTCTGTTTTATGTTTGGTATATAGTTCTATGACATTTTATCCCATGTATAGACTCGTGTAAGCACCAATGGGGAGATTTTTTAAGGCGTAAAAGTGTACTATCACATTTTCCTCCAGGCTGTTTGCTGAGAATCATGTATTTGATGGCTGTGCCCATTGGGCGTTGGTGAACAGACGTGGGAAGTGGTGTCTGGAACTCAGAAAGGGTGGTCAAGCTGCTAGGAAACCTGGCTGTCCTAGTCCAGAGACCCATGACCATGGCTAAAACCTCATGCTGGGGACACGTCTTGTTACTCATCCCATTGTCAACTCAGGTAGCCTCCTGGTGCTTCTTTGCCTGGAGGGCGAGATGGTGGCCTGAATTTGTGGCAGGCAGTGCAGGGTAACAGTCTGGCTGTGGGTCAAGAGAGCTGAGTTTAAGTCCTCATATGCCCGTAGGTAAGCCATCAAGTCACCTGAAGTTCATTTGCTTCACCTGTAAAATACAGGCGTGAAATGGATGCTATTCAGGTTGGGGTGAGGGGGGAGCTGTCTGCCCTCTTCATCCTCCTCTTGGTCACCGCAGTTCATCAGGGGATCCATTCTAGCCAACAGCCATGGTTCTCAGCGTTGATCATCTCTCATGCCGGGTACCATGCAGCGGGCTTGCCATACGTGTCTCTCTTCCTCCACGCTAACCCTATTCCCACTCACGGATGAGAAAACAGTCACAGCTCTTATCGTGGCAGTCTTTGTGGGCCCAGAGTCCATCTCTGATGGCCAAGCAAGTGTGCCTTCCCTCACCGCCCCCCGTGCATCCCTCCCAAATCTGTACTGACAGTTGAAGATGATGTTTTCCCCAGACCAAGGATGGCCCATCAGTCAAGAGTTTAGAAGTGACTGTCTGTGACCCCCAGCTAAAATCTCCAACAAGCTATCAAAATGAGCTCTAAGGCCCCTTCTGGCAGTCAAGCAAATTTGCTATTGCTGGAGGGAACTGCTGCCCAATATATAAAAGCATGGAGATCAGTTCCAAATGGATTTTTCTGGATGGATCAGATTTTTATTCATTCTGAAAAGGAGGCAGGTAGCAAATTTCACTGCTGTCACTTGACACGGGAGGTAGCTGTCTCCCAAAATGAGAAGAGAGGGCATCCGAGTCACTTCTGATATCCACCGTGCCCCAGAATCCTAGACTGAAGACCTGTCCCCACAGAGGGAGTGCCACAGGTTGGTGCCAAAGAGTCAATTGAGCTATTTAACAGAAAGGGCAGCAGCTAGCCATTCTTGGACTGAGGTCAACTCATGCTTTTCAGTAGTCAGTCAGATGTATGTTTGTGTGTGTGTGTGTGTGTGTGTGTGTTAGGATGCATTTGACGGGGTGTGTATACAGTTACCTGATTGGATCCAGGAGCCGGGAAGCAATTTGGCTCTTGGTATGTTCAGGAAGAAGATGTTTTCAGGACATAACACCAGTGAACAGCGGCAGACGGGGACCAGAGCAATGTGAGCCCTGGATCTCCCGTAGGCTTTAGCTGGGCAACATTATAGCTCTACTTAGCAGGTTAAAGGCTGTAACCACATGCGAGAGTGAGCTGATTTGAGGATTCCATCCCTGGAATTTTTCTTCAAGCGAAGAAGTTAGGTTTTGCCTTATATCAGAGGCAAGTTGACGAACTCGGAAAGGTCAGGCAAAATGATAAAACGGTTGAGCTGGTATTTATGTTCTGAAACAGAAGTTGGTCCTCGGTTGATCTGGTGCAGTGTGCAGCCAAGTAAGTTAAAAAGGAGAGAGTGTGGTTTGTTGTAAAGCTGCTGAACTGAGCAGAAATTTCCTTGAGGATGATTCTCTCTGGGAGAGCGATCCAGAGATCAAGATTCTAGACCAGTGAGAAGAAGCAGACACTCAATAGCGCCCACATCATTCACCACAGACCCTGACCGTACGTTTTCTTTTAATAATATATAACTACCTCTAAGATGTTCATTCCACCTGTAGCAATCAACCAGAAATAAGGAATTTAAGAGCCAACAAAAATCATCCAGGCACAAAGATGTTGTTTGGAGTATTATTTATAATGGTTAAAAACTGGAGACAAATGTTCAAGAAAATGGAGACTATTAAATACAGTGTGCTGCAATCCCTGGTCGGAATATTATGAAGTCGTAGAATGATGCTAAGTAGTAACAAAGAAAAATACTGGTGGTTCTCTGTTATATGTGTCCATCAGCCTGCACTGCTATAATCACAGGAATGTGTCTAAATCCTTCGGTAGAAAATTATTCCAAAATGTTGAATAAGGGTATAGTGGATTATTTTTCTCTTTGTTCAACTTTTCTGCACTTTCAGTAAGGCATATGGATTACTTTCATAATGTAAATATACATGATGCGCTTCATTTTTTAAACAAAAAGAAAAAACGCGGAGAGTTATTTTTAAAAGGCTTGCCAAGGGGCTTCCTTGGTGGCGCAGTGGTTGAGAGTCTGCCTGCCTATGCAGGGGACACGGGTTCGAGCCCTCGTCTGGGAAGATGCCACATGCCGCGGAGCAACTGGGCCCGTGAGCCACAACTACTGAGCCCGCGCGTCTGGAGCCTGTGCCCCGCAACGAGAGAGGCCGCGACAGTGAGAGGCCCGCGCACCGCGATGAAGAGTGGCCCCCGCTCGCCGCAACTGGAGAAAGCCCTCGCACAGAAACGAAGACCCAACACAGCCAAAAATAAATGAATAAATTTTTTTTAAAAAAGGCTTGCCAAGCCATCTTACAGATGCCCCAACAACTTTGGGAGGGGTGGGAGGGGTGGGAGGGGACTTGACTGGGGATAGGTACGTGCCAGGGAGTCAGAATACAGAGCCAGCCCTTCTGCAACTCATTTAGACGGGGGTGGAGGAGAGACGAAAGAAGGAAAAGAACCCCTAGGAGTCCTTCGGTGATGACAATATGGAGAGATCGAAAGCGACTGAACCCGCTTCAGAGCAGGAGTGATAGCCCAGATCCCAGGTCCTGCAGACAGGATAAGCTAGACATTCTCAGGCCAGAAATGTCCCCCTAGGCATGGTGGGTGTGCCATGACACAAAGTCAAGGACACAGAGATGCCGGGAGGAGAGGCAGCTCAGTGGAGCTGAGGATGAAAGAGCAGAAAAATGCGATCGGGTGTGGAGGCCACCCCCTAACCTTCCCCAGGAGGTAGGTAGAGGAGGGAGGCGGCAGGAAGCGGGGAAGGGATTATATATAGATCACACCGCCAAGATGGGGAAACTAGGGCAGGAGTTGAAGGTAAGAGTGATAATGACATTGAAGTGAACATTGGCCAGATCTCTGGGAAAAGTTGCAGAAGAAAGGCAAACAATGCTTTCACCCAGGGAGAAGGCCCAGAAGTTGGGCCAGTGACAGGCAGTCAGGAGACAGGAGCAGGTGGGATAAATATGTGAGTTTCATGCACACTGATTCTAGGTCAGCTCCTCCTGCCCAAACAGGTCCAGGATCCAAGCTCTAAGCGTTGTTGTTTCGGGGCTGTGCTTCACCGTGGTCGTGGTTTTTTGAAACTTAATCAAGAATAGGATCACGAAGAGAGTTCCCTGGTTTCCATGAGGGCTGGATAGTTACCTGTGCTAAAAGTTTTTCTCGTCTTATCTCGTTGAATCCATGCAAGAAATTCACAAAGTTGGCTTTATTTATTTTCCTTTAAAATAGACTTGATCTTTTAGAGCGGTTTTAGGTTCACTGCATAACTGAGTGGGAAGTACAGAGAGTTGCCATATACTCCCTGCCCCATAGGTTTTATTTTTATGCCCCTTTCACAGCTGAGGAAACTGAGGCTTACAGAGCTTGCATGACATTCCCACGAATATGCAGATAGTAACGCTTAGAGGCAAAAATCGAAACCAGGCTCTTCACATCTTTTCATGTTGCATGTTAATGACAGCGGCTTTAGAGCGGGGTCAGTAAACCATGGCCCGTGTCCCAAAAGAAGCCTGCCACCTGTTTTTATATTGCCCACCAGCTAAGCATAGTTTTTCATTTTTAAATGGTTGGGGTGTGGGGAGAAGAGTTGAAAAGTACATGAAATTCACGTTTGTGTCTGTACATAAAGTTTTATGGGAACTTGGTCACATCCATTCTTTTTTGTATTGTTTATGGCTGTTTTCATGCTACAAAGGCAGAATTGAGGAGTTGCAGCAGACACCTTATGGTCCCAAATGCCCAAAACATGTTCTATTTGGCCTTTCCAGGAAAAGTTTCCCGACCATGCTTTACCGAGACGTAATTATTGCATTTACTGAATGTTTCTTTCAATATTGTTAGATTTATGCTGGCTAGGATGGCAGAGACCAGTAAGTTTCCAAAGGATGCTATTTTGGGGATTCTTGGCTCTCCTTTAAACCAGAGCAACTCTCTTGAAAGGTTTTATAAAGTTTGGCCTCAGGGGAATATTTCATTTGAAGAAAGGGTTCCACTGCTAAACAAACACTAAGTAGTTGGAATATCAAGACTTTTCTCATAGCAAAAGAAAATATTTGTGATGAAAATTATGTCTACACCCAGGCAAACGGGAGCAGATAGCATGGGCACAGTCTACTCTCAACTAAAGAACTGCTGTGCAGAAAACTGTCCCACCAGACCCAGGTTAACTAACATCATTCAGCCTGAAAATCACTCAGCTGAATGGGGTGTGGAAATCATCACTCCCAGCTCCTTCATTTAGAAGAAGGGGGAGGCAGAGCGACTCACCTGGCTTGTTAGGGGCAGACCCAGCTCTGGCCCCTGGGTTTGGCACTTTCTATGCTCTTGTGATCCTGGGGATTTGCACTCATGGAGGTCAGTGGGGACTTGAGCCTGATGAGATTTATTGACATGTTTTGTTTTTTTTTTTTCCCCCCCGTCAGTAAATATTTCTAAATGCATCTCTAAAAGATAAGGACTGAAAAAATAACCATAATAACGTTATCACACTTAGCAGTTAACAGTAATTCCCTAATGTCATAAAACACCCAGTTGGTTTTCAAATTTCCAATTTTTGACCCAAGGTGGAAGTTCAGGGTTATCAGGGTTTAGAATGCTCGTTTTACTACTCACTGGCCTTGTGACCTTGAGAAATTCATGTAACCTTTTTGAGTCTCAGTCTTGTTATCTGTGAAATGGGATGATTCTAATATCATCAGGGTTGTTGTGAAGATCGGATGATATTGGTAAAGCCCTAGTAGAATGTAAGATATGGTGAGCACTTAAATCACTGGTGGTGGTGGTGATGATGTTGGTATTACTGTTATAATCATTCGCATTATTAGAGGTAAATAGAGCTAGGGTCACCAGTCGTCAGTTTGCCTGGAACTGTGCCAGTGTTAGGTCTCGAGTCCTGGGAAACCCACTCAGTCCTAGGCAAACCAGGATGGTTGATCACCTGAGTAAAGCCAGGCCACTCTAGCAAGCTGTAAGAGATGGGCTGGTAACCCAAGCTCCTGAAATTGACACGGAATTAACAGATTTCTCAAACAGGCATATTATTTGGTTGATGCAATCGGCAGGGCTGCTGGATGGGATCCCAGATTCTCTATAAATAGACATAAATTGTTCAGAAACCTCAGACCTGGTGCTCATCATCACGGAATTACGTGCTTTAACTGCTCCCACCATTCAGAAGTAGGGTCTCCTCCAAGCACTACAGTAACGACTGATTCCCAAATGGGAAAGAAATGGGGCCCCTCGATATAATATAAGCAACTGCAAAATGCTGGAGCATTGTAGAGAAGGAATATAGAGTTTATTTAGGCTTATCCACTCCTTCTGGCAGTTAAAAGACTGAGGGCCAAAGAGGCGAGGTGACTTTTCCACTGTCTTGCAGCAAATTGGAGGCAGCTGAGCTCTTGAGCGGTTGCTCTGAATCTTGTTGCTTTCTGCAGATCGCCTTAAATGTGTAGGCATGCGAATCACAATGGGGAATTTGACCTGAAGCTCCCTTTTCTTTGGATGGCCTCCTTAGCAAGGATTACACAGCCCTGAGAAATATTTGTACCAAGTGCCAGGCGTTGGAGCCTGACCACAAGGGAGGAGAGGGACCCAGGGGCCCTGGGATTGGTGGAGCCCTTCCCCTGGCAGGGAGCATCTATGGACACATCTGGCCAGAAAGGTGAAAACACCAACTTCCAGAAGGGCAGCAGAATAGCAGTAATAGTTCATTGCCATTTGGAAATAGAATGACGAGATGGTGCTGGTAACTGGCTAATTCAGTTCATGTAGGAAGCCGGATCAGAAAATTGAGGGGAAAAGTTGTCCGCTCTGGGGCCTGCATTTCTTAAAAATTAATTTACCAAACATTTACTAAGCACCTGCTTTGTGTCAGGCACTGGGCTAGGTTCAGTAAGCATTGTAACCATTACGTTACATGGCTCACAGAACATAAAATAGTGGCAAAGACAGAACCAAGTAAAAAATTTTAAAACTCCAAGTTGCCTTAGCTATATGATGGAAGAAGGGAGGTAGGGAGGGAGGAATAAAGAGACTAACTATATCTCCAAAGAGGAGATTGTTTTTAGCTGAATCCTAAGAAATGCAAAAGAGTGAGTCATCTTAAGAAGGGAGTTAAGAGAATTCAGGATAAATTTTTAAAAGAAATTGTTTTAATTTTCTTACCAAATTCAGGGCATTGTGTACCTAATGATAAATGGCTGATACAACTGATTTTTTTTTTTTTAACTAAAAGTTTTTTTGAATTGACCAAATATTTTAATAGAGACAGTCAACTCTCCAGGCTGAATGTTGATTTTTTTTTTTTAAATCTTGGACTCATGTTAATTTCAGACAAGCTAAGCATCGTGTAGAATTCAAGTGAGTAACCCGTGGCAGGATCAAACCGTGTTCCCAGAGCTAAAATCCCTATCTTCAGAAAACAGTGTAAGATACCCTACTGAATGAAATCAGAATTTTTTATTTTTTAAGTGAAAATGAGATGAAAAGGATTGAGAAAAAGCCAAGCGATAGTTAAGTTAATCTTCAAGGGAGGGAAAACATGTCAGAAAATGTAAACCAGATCAGTCCGACCCATCTTACAGTTCTGCAGAGGGAATTAAATTCCTTTGTAAAAACAACTCTCTGATTATGAAAGGATTTGACTGTGTAGAAGAATCTGGAACATCTACCCTATTAAAAATACTTGTAAAACCAGGGGAATCATGTAAGAAATTAGAGAGCTAAAAGAAGTGGGAGAATTTGGGCTGTCTGAAATAAAGTTATTATTTCAGACACTATATCGTATTAGTAAGACTGCAATGAAGAGAAAATTGCTTTATTATAAAAAGCAAAATTTATGACCAGGTAGTATCATTTAATTTTGTTGTGTCTCTTAGCCCTTTATATGTAACTCTGCTTGTCTTAGCCATAAATAGTTTTTTTTTTTTAAAAAGTAATCCCAATGTATTTAACACGAAGTACAACTGTTTTATGATCCAAATAAAACAAATCAATAATAAAATTAATCCAGGCACAGGGGTGAACCTTCTTTGAGGTTTACCGGGGACAGATTAAAACAAACAGAAAATAATCATTACATATTAGGAGACATTGAGATTAGCAAAACTCTGTCCCCAGACTGGGTGAGTAGAGCAAGAACTATTGGGAAAAGATGTCCTTTAAATAACCAACGTTATAAGCATACTTGGGAGGAAACAAAATAAAAGGAGTTGCAGCTCATTCCAGAATTTTACAGGAGGCGGTTTTAGCGAATACATGTTTGATTTGGGTGTGCTACAGTGGCATCCCCCGCCTTCCTATTTTTTTTTTTTAATTGTATATTTTTGATGCAAAATACAAATGGGAGTTAGCTGAGGCATGTCCAGATAAAACTTTTATTTTTAAGCCACAGAGCTCTCCAGGAAGGTCCCTTTGTTCCCGCTGCAGCTAATGAGGGTTGGTTGATGGTGACGACGACAGCTAAGCAGTTTGCAAATGGCCACCATTACTTCCATGGGGAAGTGGTGCCTCAGGAAACGTTTGCACAGAATGTTTTGAGCTGTGGGTCTTTCCTCCTCGTAATGTCAGTTCACCGAGCGCCTAATTTCACAGAGCTCAGCAAAGAAGAGTCAGTTACTGTGTCAGTTACTGAATCAGACTGAATTCCACTGGGCAATCCGGTGGTGGGAAGCAAGTTTCCCAAAATGCATGGCCAAACCAGTGGGATTGGCAGAGAGAAAACGGGGGTGCCTTCTCTGCGGGTGGATATGGGGTTCCCTTCTAGAATGAAAAGATCATAGATTCATTTTCTCTTCCCCATTCATTTTCTTTTCCCCATTGATATGCCATTCATTTCCAGATGTCTTTTCCTTCTTAAACTATTCTTTGGACTCACTTTCTGAATCTTATTCCTGGTCCAGTTGAAATGTCACCACCTCAGGGAGGCCCTCCCTGATCACCAGTTCTCAAGCAGTCCTCCCTCCCACTTTTCCACTGTACTCTATCCCATCACCGTGGTTTATTTTCTTCGTAACACTTATCACTAGCTAATGTTTTCTTGTTTATTGATTGATTTTCTTTGTGTGTTTATTTACTCTGGCTCCTGTCTACAGAATGCAAGTTCCATTAAACCAAGAGCCCTCTGGGAAGTTAAAACAGTACCTGGCACAGAGTCAGGAGTCAAAATTATTGAAAGCTGGATGGATGCATGGATGGATAGATATGTAGATGGATACATGGAGGTGTAGCTAGATGTGTAGATAGCTGTGTAGATGGATGGACATAAAGAATTGCCAATATGGGTAACCTTTACTCTTTGGCATTTTTCTTGGGTAAAGTTCAGATGTTGAATTCCTAGACTCAGTTCCATCTACCACTGGATATTTTTTCATGCGTCAAATGGCTCAACTGATGTCCCAAGACACCTACTGAAATCCACTTAAAAATTAACCACTTCTTGTTGGAAACTGGATTCCTGTCCACTTTCCAGGTTTTCTACTCCGTTTTTTCCTCTTTTTTCTCCTTAACAGCAAACTGAAGACTGTACTGAAATATTTGAATACACCCACCCAAACAAAACAACTTGGCTAACCAAACCAAACAAAGCAAAGGGATTCAAACTTTGTTTTACACGTCTGTTTTTATGGGTGTCTGTGTGAGGGGTCAGTGTGATTTTGGAATCAAGACCCGTGAGATAAGAGAGAACGCTAGATGGTGGGTTTGGTGAAATTTTTGGGGTGAGATACTTTTAAGCAGTGGGAGATTCAGACAGGTAAATGATTTCTTCTTAAAAAGCAGACCACTCCTTTGTAAAACTGAGATAGCCCAAAGTAGTCATTCACACATTAGTATAAATTGTTTAAATAGGTGTGCCCATTGCCTCCCAGCAAACTGGAGGAAAGGGGTTTCTTGTTCAGATAGAAGAGAGGGAGGACGAGGTTGGCTAGAGAAGCCCTGACGGGCAGGTGGAGTCTTGGTGGGTGTCAGAGTGGGATGAGGAGGTTAGTCAGAATGGCACCAGGCAGGGACTTCCCTGGCGGACCAGTGGTTAGGGCTCTGCGCTTCCATTGCAGGGGACTGGGTTCGAACCCTGGTCGGGGAACTAAGATCCTGCAAGTCGAGAGGCACAGCCAGAAAAAAAAAAAAAAAAAAAAAAAAGGCACCAGGCAGACAGCAGGGAAGAGGGATGGGGGATGTGAGGAAGGGGAAAAGTAAGAGGAAACTGGCACATTTTCATATTAAGACAGAACATGTGAAACCAGGAAGACTATGTCTCCCAATCTTGTTGTGGTTAAAATACAATTGCTGGATCTAGGCATCTTTGGCCTTAAATGTCAACCCAGCTTCTGCATGAGAATCTTTATATATGGTCTTCCTCTACCACATCCACCATGTGGGACCCCGAACCCCATGCCATCCCACGCCCCACTGCCCTTGCAGTACTCCCTCCTGCAGTGCCCTTTGCCAAGCAAAGAGGAGGGAGTCCTGGGCCATCCTTGATGATCAATTTAAAATAATAATTTGGGTAAATCCTTTACTGAGCCTTCCTGGTATTGCTTCACCCCTGCCACTCCCCCCGACCTGATACCTCCATCAGCCTTCCACGTTGTGCTGGCATCATCTGTTTAAACATCAGTCTGGCCTTCCAACCCTTTAAGCGCAGGGGCTGTGCATCTTCATTCTCGTTTCCTAAGCGCCTCACCCCTGGCATGGCAAGGCCCCCATTCATCCATTAGTTCAGGCAGTAGATATGTTTGGAGCATCCACAGTGTACTGGGACTAGTCCGAGTTCTGGGGGTTTCAGCAGTAAACTTGGGGGTGGTGGCCCTCATGAGTTTACTGGCTATTGGGGAGGACAGACAACAAGCAAGTAGCCCAAACACAAATACGTGATGACTGACTGTGAGACGTGCTATGACAGACACGATCAGAGTCTAGGGGGTGGGGCTACGTAGTCTGGTCCAGGAGGGCCTCTTGGTGGAGGTGATGGTTCATTCATGGAATGAGTAACAGACTGTTTGTGGAGAATCTGGAACTTACTTTCATCCACCCAACCCCATCATTCAGTGGCCTAGAATTTGAATGCTGGAGGTTTGTTCCCTGCAAACCACGGCCCCAGAGCACACCGCCAACAGCCTCACCAGTGGGGTGACCAGCTCATTCTAGTTTGTCCTGGACCTCACCGCTTGTAGTGTGCACAGTCTTGCGTCCCAGGAAGCCCCTCATTCCCGAGTAAAGCAGGAGGGCTGGTGACACAAGTCCTTAAGAGTGACCAGACATCTTTCATTTGCTGCCCTTGACATAGGAGCATTGGGTGTCCGTGCAAAGATTCCAGCTCAGCAGAAGTTCAGAAGCAGTGGAGGGAGAATCTGGTAGAATAGTGAGTTACAAAGTCAGGAGCTGGAAACCAAATGACCTGACTCAACCTTTCAGTGGGACGGTGGCTACGGACACAGCCTTGGCCACAGTGACAAAACCACAACAGGGTTGCGACATGGGGAGTGTAGTGAGAAGCCAGACCTAGAAAGGTGTCTAGTTCTCCCCCGGCCTGTGAAGACAGAAGTGACAGGAAGACATTTCATCTCCACTGGGTTCCCTTCGAGCCCTCACTTTCCCTGGTGACCACTTGCCACGTGCTCAGAGCAAACAAGGCCAGGGCCACAGAGAGGAACTGGGGTTTGGGGGTGGGAGGGGGAGTAGAGTCAAGCTCAGATCCTACAACCCCTGAGAGAAAAAGATCCTGCCTGCCTCGAGTGGCCAGATTTAGCAAATAAAAAGAAAAGGCAGCCAGTTAAATTTGAATTTCAGACAAATGATGACTGACTTTTTTTTTTTTTTTAACTCCACAATACTTTATTACTTTTGCTTTCAACATTCAATTATTTTTTCAAGCAATTTTTAAAAGAAAAATATTATGACTGACTTTTTTTTAGCGTAAGTATATATCCTATTATTGCATGGGATTACTTGCAAAAAAAATTATTTGTTGCTTCCCTGAAATTCAAATTAAATGGAGTGCCCTGTATTTTAATCTGCAGCCCCATTTCCCATTTCTAGAGAACCGTTCTGCCTTGCACCTGGTACCTGCGTTAGACCCAAGATGCAGTGATGATTAACAGTGTGGCAGCAACAACACTAAGTGTTATATTTTAGCTCAAATTCACAGGATAGTCCCAATCCTACTTTTTCTAACGCATGACTGTGAACTCATAAATGAACTAAGCGTTCAAAAGAAACCAAAAAGTCAGAGTGAACTATGGTGTCCCTGGATCTGTTGGATACAGTGGAGATCTCAAATTTAAAGAGAAAGGGTACCGCTTTCCATGGACCCAGAAAAAGGCATGAAGTTTGCCTTGTGATCTCTCTTCTAACCAGGGACAACTTGGATTCTGGGAGAAACTGGTGTGCCATTGCTAAGCTGCCTTTGGTGGTAGTGGAGGCTGGACTTTGTCCAGGGGGACCAGAGGCAAGGCTTGACCTCTGTAGGTAGCCTGTTACAGATGGCTCCAAAAAGGAAGAGCCTCAGACAAGGTCAGAGTCAAGATCCTTTGGGGGTGACTGCAGGTCAAATCCCCAAGAACCACACACATAGGCAGGAGCAGAAATGAATGGGAGGGAAATGTGAAGGGACAGCAGGTGATACGAACCAGGTCAGCTGAGAATCAGGTTAGGAGGGAAATTGATCAAGGGAAAAAGTTACCGGTATATCGTGACTGGTCCCTGTAGGATGCTAAGACCACGACACATGGGGGCATCTGACTAGACCAGTGGTTCTTTTATTTATTTTTTAAAAATTTTTTATTGCAGTAGAGTCAATTTACAGTGTTCTGTTAGTTTCAGGTGTACAGCAAAGTGATTTAGTTATACATATACATTTATTCATTCTTTTTCAGATTTTCTCGTATAGGTTATCACAGAATATTGAGTAAAGTTCCCTGTGCTCTACAGTACGTCCTTGTTGATTATCTATCTCATATATAGTGGCGTGTATATGTTAATCTCAAGTTCCTGATTTATCCCTCCCCTCCACGTTTCCCCTTTGGTTTGTTTTCAATATCTTTGTCTGTTTCTGTTTTGTAAATAAGTTCATTTGTATCATTTTTAAAAATTAGATTCCACATATGAGTGATATCATATGGTATTTGTCTTTCTCTTTCTGACTTACTTCACTTACTATGATGATCTCTAGATCCATCCATGTTGTTGCAAATGGCATTATTTCATTCTTGTTCATGGCTGAGTAATATTCCATTGTATATATGTACCACATCTTCTTTATCCATTCATCTGTCGATGGGCATTTAGGTTGCTTCCATAACCTGGCTATTGGAAATAGTGCTGCAGTGAACATTGGGGTGCATGTATCTTTTCGAATTATGGTTTTCTCTGGGTATATGCCCAGGAGTGGGATTGCTGGATCATATGGTAACTCTATTCTTAGTTTTTCTAATGAACTTCCATACTGTTCTCCATAGCGGCTGCACCAATTTACATTCCCACCAACAGTGCAGGAGGGTTCCCTTTTCTCCCCACCCTCTTCAGTATTTGTTATTTGTAGATTTTTTGATGATGGCCATTCTGACTGGTGTGAGGTGATACCTCATTGTAGTTTGGATCTGCCTTTCTCTAATGATTAGTGAGGCTGAGCGTCCTTTCACGTGCTTTTTGGCCATCTGTCTGTCTTTGTTGGAGAAATGTCTCTTTAGGTCTTCTGCCCATTTTCTTCATTGGGTTGTTTGTTTCTTTGACATAGAGCTGCATGAGCTGTTTGTATATTTTGAAGATTAATCCCTTGTTGGTCGCTTCGTTTGCAGATATTTTCTCCCGTTCTGTGGGTTCTTAACTGGGGGTAAGTTTGCCCCCTACAGGACATTTGGCAACGTCTGGAAACGTTTGGGGTTGTCACACAGGGTGGGGTGTTACCAGTGGCATCAAGTGGGTCGAGGCCAGGGATGCTGCTTAACATCCTACATCCTACAAGAACATCCTGCCAAATCCTGCAACACGCAGGACAGCGCCACACAACAAAGCATTATCCAACCCCAAGCATGATGCGCCGAGGTTGAGAAATCCCAGGATAGGTTCAATAAATGGCTTAAGACCAACATTCTTGGGGGTTTCCCTGATGGCGCAGCAGTTAAGAACCCGCCCGCCAATGCAGGGGACACGGGTTCGAGCCCTGGTCCGGGAAGATCCCACATGCCACGGAGCAGCTAAGCCCGCGCGCCACAACTACCAAGCCTGCACTCTAGAGCCCGCGAGCCACAACTACTGAGCCCTCGTGCCACAACTACTGAAGCCCGCGTGCCTAGGGCCCGCGCTCCGCAGCGAGAGAAGCCACCGCAATGAGAAGCCTGCACACCGCAATGAAGAGTAGCCCCCGCTCGCCGCAACTAGAGAAAGCCTGTGTGCAGCAACGAAGACCCAACGCAGCCAAAATAAATAAATAAATTTATTTTTTAAAAAAAGAACAACATTCTTCCTTGTGAGTGGAACTAACCTACCTGGAGTTCCCAGGTCCCCACACTCTGAAAGCCCAGCAGATGTGTGAACAGAACAATCCCTACGCTAGGAGGGCCGTGGGGAGTAAGAAATACGAGGGAGCAAATTCTCCAACCGATCATCCCCAGTGGTCACTTTGCCAGAGTGCATGCTTATTAACCAATTATAGCAGAGATTTACAGAGTGGAATTACATTTTCATTGAAGTAGGTCCAATACCATTCCCTCCCCAAGCCACCAGTGAACTCTGCGGGCTTTAATGTGACCAAAGACGAAGCCAGCTAATAGAGCTTCGGTGTTAATGGGTGCCTGGGATTTATACTTTAATTGTTTCCATGGCTCCCTGTCTCACTGAGGTATTTGTCTTGGTACGTGGACACCGACGGCATGCCATAACATTATACACAGGATTGTGAGGGGGTTTTTAAATTATTATTTCATCTGTAATTATAGGCAAGACGAGTTTATTATTTAGAAATCCTTGAAAACATTTTAATTGAAATGGCCAGCAGCCTTTCACTGATCTAGTCTCACAATAGACCCTGGCAACCAAAGTGTTTCCAGCTATTGGATTAAGAAGGAGAGTCCCTCTTCTAAACCAAATCATAAGTATTATTTAAAATTTTGGATTTGAGGGTTTTTTTGTTGTTGTTGTTGAAGATTTATGGCACAGTTGAAATGAGGTCAAGTAGAAGCACTAAAGAATTTAATTAGAAATGTCCTCGAATGCTCCCCATCGCTGTAAACCCCACATAGGTTGTCCCTGGAGGGCTTGGAGTCATTCGAGATAGCTTGTACTTTTTTTTGTTTGTTTTGTTTTTTTGACTTCTCATAAGAAGAGGCTATGATCTGTTGCCGTGTCTTCAGTGGGGAATGCTGGGGATCTAGACAGCAGAGGCAGAAAAGGGGAGAGGAGACGGATGAGGGCCCCTCATCTGGCCTGAGGCTGGCCTCAGCAAGAACATTCATTCGTTTATACAAAACATTTCCCGAGCACCTTCTCTGTCTCAACGCAGTACAGGGGGCTGGGAACTCAGAGGTGAGCAAGATGCTGTCTGTGCTCTCAAAAATCTCCTGGATGAATGCAACAAACAAAGGGACTAAACAAACAAAACAAAACAGCACAGTTGCTTAAAAAACTAGAGAAGTATGTGCGGGATTCAGTGGAACTCATAGGCAGGAATGCTGCTTTCCCTAGAGAGTTCACTGGAAGACTTTTCCCAGGATGTGGGCCTTGAAGGATGTGTAGGAGTTCTCCTTGGTGGACCTGGGCAGTGTGGTGGTGGTGTGTGTGGGGGGGGGGGGGGGAGGCTCCAGGGAGAGAAAACAGTCTGTGCCCAAACACAAACATCAGTGAGGATAGTTCACCAGAGCTCAGTGATGTTCAGGTATTCTTCAGTACCAAGAGGGCCAATCGGGCATGTGAGCTATGGCAGAGGAGAGGCCAGGAAGCAATTTGATTTGGAAGTCAGGTGCTTGAGTTGGGAGATCTTCTCCTGCCCCTTGAAGCTCACATTAGGGCCCCACCAGTCAAGGTCCAGCTAGCATGGACGATGGAAGTTTCAGGGTTTCAGCCCCTGGCTGGGCTTCCTGTGGAGTTCCAGGATGATGGTGCCGGTACTACTGAGAAGGGAATTCAGGAGAGGGACAGAAAGGATGCCTGGATTCTGGGAGGCTCGGCTGGCAGCAGGGGATGGGAGAGGGTGCTTCCTGCCCTTCCTTCTGCTGCTGAATTCCACTGTCAACGAATAGTTCAAACAATAACAGCTATCATGACTGTGATTGCTACTACCACCAGCTATTGTGTGCCTAGGGTGCTAGGCATTTTTCTGTATTACTTTTACAACATATAACAACCCTGCACGGTCTGGTATTTTTAGAGATTAGCCTTCCTTCCAGCTCCGCAGTGAAGAATTGTCCGCTGGTATTAACTAAATTAATTCCTCCTCCTACTTACCCTAGAGCCCATCCATAGAGTTGCCCACACGAGAAGCAGTTTGATATGAATCAAGGCTTGCAGTTAGAGCAGTTAGAGCTCAGTGGCTTTCAATGTGAGGCCCACATGGGAAAAAACAATCTTTTCTCTCTGCACTATGTGTGGCTTCTCTCTTGGGTTTACCTTCCCGTGGGCCAGACATCCTCCAGAGCAAGTGTAAGAGAGGTAGATTGACTGCCAGTTGCTTTGAGGATTCCTCCAGGGCATCCCAAAGTAAATTTTGCATATGCCACATGTATCAGTTAGCTTTTGCTGTGTAACAAACCACCCCCAAAATGTAGCAGCTTAAAGCAGCAATCATTATAATCGCTTACGTATCTGTCTGTAGGCTGAGGACCAGCTGATCCAGGCTGGATTTGGCTCTAGGCTATGGACTGGGTTCATATCTACTTGATGTGGCTCTCATTTTTTTGGACTAGTGGTCCTCTGGGAGTATCCTCCTCGTGGTGAAAGGCAGGAGTGTAAAAAGGCAGATCTAGCAATGCAAGCGCATTTCTGTCCCCTACCTGTCTGTCTGCTCATAACACACTGCAAAGCAGGTTCCACGGCCAAGCTCATGGTGAGGCTCAGGTGGCTGAACTGCTTCTTAGCCACTTAGGTCAGGTCTGACTGAGGCACTGGGTGGAGTCTACAGCTGGGGGTTTGTGTCAGCTCACCCTTTGCCACACAATCCAAGGCAGGGGCTGTAACTACCTGCCTTAGGCTGGGACAGAGCTTCACCAGTTTGTATTGTCAGGCTTAAGAAACACACCTCGTGGCTCTTTCTTTGCAAGGGGCCCGGAGCAGACTTTTGCAAAAGAAGTGGCTTTTATAGATGACTCTAACTCTTCTGCATTTGAAAAATAAATGTGCACTAAAAGTAATTAACACATGTTGGTTCATGAATAATACACTATTTTACAACTATTTGCCGAGCATAGTGAGACAAGCTACTAAATTGACAATGAGCGCTCTATTATGTGATTGCCAACTGTTTTATAGGATATTGAACATATTCATTTCTTCTGCCATCATGTGTATTATCAAGCTATTGCTTTTTAATAAATTAATTTTCCAGACATCTCTGGGGGTCTTTGTTTGAAATCTGACTGAGGGCAAAAATAAAATTAATTGTGTGGTCTGGATGGAACTACCAGTGTTTGCTGGATTACAGAGAAGTGTTGCCATCGGCAGCCCCCAAAGAAAACACTGCCTGTGGCACGCAAGGGTGAAGGGAGATACCTCTTCAGCCAAGGACAGTGTGAGAAGACCCGATGGTGCCTCGAAAATAAGAGGTTTCTTCCCCCATGAAGGTCTTTGGGGGCTGGGCAGATCTCTGAGCAGTTTCTTAAAATATTTAACGAAAGCAAAAATTAGCATTCAATCCTATTCTGTTCTGCATACTTATTTTTAAATCTGCTTGTCTACTGTTTTTGAAATGTCACTGTTACTTCGTTGGGGCGTTTTATTGGCATCCCATCCCTTCCCAGTGAGGCAAAGCTGGGTCCTCTCTCCTCTGATCTCACAGTATCTGCGCTTACCCCCATCAAAGCGTTCATTGTGTGTACCTTCTTTATTACACTGCCCCAGCTGCACAGCTCTGGGAGAAGACATCCACACTGGATCTCTGTAAACAGAACCCTTAGGGCCATTACATAAAGTCAAATGTGATGTTGCCCCTGTAGTTGTGCAAGGGTCTTAGGTGATCAATTTTGGGATCTGCTTCCCGTCCCTAGTTGGGGTCTAGGGCTAACACAATGTATTTCCCTCTCCACATTTCAGGGTATTAAACAGGAACCATGGTAGGAGGTGCTTAACAATGGTTTGTTGAGTGAATAAATGACCCATCCTATGAATTGATTTCCCATTATTTAGGCATAGGTCCTTCTTCACTGCATGAAAACCCTACCTGGGTAGTTGTTCATGAAGAATGGCCTGTCCTTATGGTAACACTTTTCCAGCTGTTATGGAACTAGAGTATTATTTCTGGGATCTCTGCCATGTCTAATCCTGTCAGATACAGGGGTCAGTGTGTAGGGAAAGCTTGGCTGCATGATCATCAAGGACAAATAACTACAGACACATTTATCTGGATATTTTGGTTTTTTATTTGTCTGATTTTTACCAAACCTCACACATGGTCCTGTGCCATGGGTGCCAGGCAGGGAAGGCTTGAGCCCCAAACCTCCATCTGTTGATAAAATTGGGTTAAGTGTATTTCTAAGAGCTTTCTCAGTTAACTCCTCCATGATCTAGACTGGATACTGGATGGTATCAGAACTCCACCTTTCTTTCTTTGTATATTAGGGATTTTGTCCAGTCAATTAAGGAACATCCAAATTCTGGAATGTTATGCAGGTGTTACCAAAAGTAGAGTTAATACCATGGAAATGTTCTTGTACAAAGTTTGTACACATAGAAGAGCTTAAGTGTTAGAGCAGGAAGCATACGTGCCTATATTCATATCTCCCCATATTCATGGCTTTCCAACACAGCCACTTTAATAGACCACAGTGCATTTTTTCTTTTTCAGGTGTGTACTGTCTACTTAGTTATCTTAGCACCATTATAATACTTTCTTTCCTCCTCTCTACTTTTTATAGTACGAGTACTCCTTTTATTGCTGGGTTGGAGTGAGCCAGTAGATAGAAAGACAGGCAGGGTGATGATGCCTGAGAGACAACTGATAATCCATAGACAAAAGTCACACTCGAATCAAATGGGCGACGTGTTTTCTTTCTGTGCTTGGTGCTGAGGCCGCTGTCTTCTGTCCCATGACGTAGGTCATTTTATTTCCACTTCTGTCAGCTTTCAGGACCTAGACTACACTCCCGTAGTGCTTCCTTCAGGTGCATATCTGATATTAGCTTAGAAAATAAAATTCAGCAAGAACTTACATCCTCTTTTCCCCTAGAAACCAGGTCGGAATACCAAAATGGCACCATCTCCCACCCCCATCCTCACCCAGGTCATTAGTCTGCCTGATAGTGTGGGCTTTGAAGGTGTCGATATCCTGTCCTAGAAGAGCCCACTGGCAAAGAGCAAGCCCTAGGGTTGGGGGGTGCTGTCTCGATTTCGCATCCAGGTGGGGACAGTTCCTCGGCTGTTCCTGCTATTCTGCCTGGAAGCTGTTTTTCCCCATTTTCCCAGAGGTCAAACTAATGTGACTACACAAAAGAACATGACATTTCTGATTTTAATTTGCTTTTTGGGTGACTTTTAAAATAGATATTTGAACCATACCAGCCTGACAAACTGCAGCCAGGTTTAGACAAGTGACAATTGTAAATTTGGGGCAAAGAAACATGATAGAATGCAGCCCTACCCATAGCATTAGAAAAAGACATCACTGAGGGGAAGTGGGGTCAGTAAAATGTGTTCACTTGACTTCAACATCCCCCCCCCCGCCCCCCAAAAAAGGGCATCCAAGGACCTCAGGGGCCAATCTTGCTGTTAAATAAGTGCAATTTGTCCAGGAAAGTTGGGATATCATCTTAGAATATTAGATTCAGAAAGGACACTCCACGATGGGAAACTGATATCCATTGCAAGCCTGTGTTAACCATTGTCCCAGGCTTGATTGATTCCTTCATCTTTAAAAGCAACCACATGTTTTCTTTCTGCCGCTGCCGGTGGTACCCACAGAGGCAGCCCACCTTGGCCAGGCCAAAGGACAGAAGTCATGGCCAAATCAGGGCACCGCAAAGAGCTTCCCTTGTCATCACCTCCTTCTGCATCCGTTCCTCAGAAAGGTTCTGTGCGATTCAGTTCTAGATAGTGAACTGTATAAGAACCAGGGATGTTTCTCAAAGCAAGGACTTCTCTACCAGTTCATTCAGGAAGCATAGGATTAAATGCTAACATTCTCACTAGGTGATTGATGTTTACCTCTTCAGAACGGAGGATTCGATGTCATGTTTTTATTATAAATTTTTTTCCCATTAGCAACTATCCTGCAAATTGATAAGAGTCTCTTTAAATTAGGTGGTAGGGCTGTGTGCTTAACACTGCATTCAAAAGGTCTATAAAAACAGAGTGAAATTAACACGCAGGCTGTCTCTAGCTCAGAGGCATGGAAATCAGCTCCTTCCAGGAGAAAGTGAATTGAGGGCCTGTCTCACCACAAGTTAAGGACAAAACCCAGTACCTTTCACTGTGAAATGGAGTGATGGAGTCCCCTTGGCCCATGTCAAGCCCCGGCCCGCTGGCCACTCTTCTGATAGCTCAATTAGCATACCCTAGGGCTCCAGCAACTAGCTGTGCTCACTGCCCTGTCCACGGACGGGTGGAGGTACCAACCGGCCTACACGCTGCCCCGTTGGTCCCCTCCTCACTGCCCAGCACAGAACAATGGGTCCCCGGCTGCGGGCTGTTCATAATTTCCTGACGCTTTGACGGCTTCTGTGCTCTCCGCACTTTGAGGGGGCAAGCAGCACCCTCAAAGTGCGGAGCGAATTCCACAGACAACGGAAAGGGATCTCTAACTGCAGCTGTAGGAATGGGGCAGCTCCTTAAAAGGCCATCAGGAAGACACCCCGCAAAATACCTGTCCTCTGAGTGAGCGCTGGGTGCCCACAAAGCTGTCCCCTGACAGTTGTGTTACCGTCACTGCTGTTTTCGTGGTTCCATCAAACCCTGTTTACCAGGGGGCAGGAGTGTCTAGAGGGGAGGGATTTAAAATGACCCTTACTAAACTGCTGTGGAGCAGGTCCTGAAGGCGGCCTTTATGCTGGCAAGGCCGTGTGACCTGTGTGCTGTAGCTCCGAGAGGGCAAATGATGCGCCAGGATCACGCAGCTCAGTGGGTGAGGAGGGGCACAGAATGCGCCTGGTTGGGCTTCTTCTGTTGCATTGTATTCTTTCTCCAAGAACATTTTGTTCTTCTTGATCCCTCTGTTTTGATGAACGCCCACCTTGGCGTTACTCACCCTGCCCCATCTCAGATCCAGCATGATGTTGCTGGAAGGAGAAATCGGGTCCGCTTTGCGCACATCCAGGGGGCACCGTTCTGATTGGAGTCTGTGTAAATGATCCTCCTCTTCCGACTGCCATAAAAGTGGTGGAAGGGGCCACTGAGAGGGCCCTCCAAGGGCCCACCCCGCCAGCACGACTACATTTGTCTCCCACGGCAAACTTCCTCGTAACTCAGCCTAAGTGGAACCATAGAGAAAAATTTACATGTTCAACCATAGCAAATACCGGCAGAGGGCCCTTCTCTTCTCCCTCTGAAACCTATCTTTGTGTATGTGTTAAAAAGTTAATGATCAAAGATGCCAACCACAGAAATGGGAATGAGCCACTGAAGAACCCTGGCAGGGTCTCAGGAATCACAAAAGCCAGTCTGAAAACTTACAGTCGCAGAAACGCACTCAGGCCAGGTTGTGAAGATTCACTCTCCAGAGTCTTGAGAATTATTAGTGCATCTTCCTGTCCTGGAAGTCAAGGTCAGAGCAAGATCTGGTGAAGCCATTTCCCCTCAATTTTATTGATGAAGTTTATGGTGCTGGTATCAGGGGATCACACTGATCTTGTTGTTATTTAGACCGATAGTGGGTGGATGAATTAGTTTGATATTTTTCTAGGTTATTCATATTTTCTTTCTGGATGCTGTACTTTGTATACTTTCCTCCCAAGTAGAAAGTAACAAAACTCAGTATTTTTAAAAATTGAAGTGTAGTTGATTTACAGTGTTGTGTTAGTCTCAGGTACGCAGCAAAGTGATTCAGTTATATATATATATAATGTATATATATTCTCTTTCATATTCTTTTCCATTATAGGTTATTACAAGATATTGAATATAGTTCCCTTGCTGTTTATCTATTTTACATATAGTAGTATGTATCTGTTAATACCAAACTCCGAATTTATCCCTCCCCCACTTTCCCCTTTGGTAACCATAAGTTTGTTTTCTATGTCTGTGACTCTATTTCTGTTTTGTAAATAAGTTCATTTGTATCATTTTTTTAGATTCCACATGTAAATGATATCATATGACATTCGTCTTTTTCTGTCTGACTTACTTCACTCAGTATGACAATCTCTAGGTCCATCCATATTGCTGCAAATGGCATTATTTCATTCTTGTTTATGGCTGAGTAGTATTCCATTGTATATATGTACCCCATCTTCTTTATCCATTCCTTTGTCGATGGGCATTTAGGTTGCTTCCAGGTCTTGGCTATTGTAACTAGTGCTGCAGTGAACATTGGGGTGCATGTATCTTTTCAAATTAGAGTTTTCTCTGGATATATGCCCAGGAGTGGGACTGCAGGATCATATGGTAACTCTATTTTTAGTTTCTGGAAGAACCTCCGTACTGTTCTGCATAGTGGCTGCACCAATTTACATTCCCACCAACAGTGTAGGAGAGTTCCCTTTTCTCCACACCCTCTCCAGCATGTATTATTTGTAGACTTCTTGATGATGGCCATTTTGACTGGTGTGAGGTGATACCTCATTATAGTTTTAATTTGCATTTCTCTAATAATTAGCGATGTTGAGCATCTTTTCATGTGCCTGTTGGCCTTTTGTATTTCTTCTTTGGAGATATGTCTATTAGGTGTTCTGCTCAGTTTTTGATTGGGTTGCTTGGGGTTTTTTTTGATATTGAGCTGTATGAGCTGTTTGTATATTTTGGAAGTTAGTCCCTTGTCAGTTGCATAGCTTGCAAGTATTTTCTGCCATTCTGTAGGTTGTCTTTTTGTTTTGTTGATGGTTTCCTTTCCTTTGCAAAAGCTTTTAAGTTTGATTAAGTCCCATTTGTTTATTTTTGCTTTTATCTCCATTACTCTAAGAGACAGATCCAAAAAAATATTGCTATGATTTATGTCTAAGTGTTCTGCATATGTTTTCCTCTAGGATTTTTATAGTATCCGGTCTTACATTTTGGTCTTTAATCCATTTTGAGTTTATTTTTGTATATGGTGTTAGAGGATGTTCTAGTTTCATGTTTTTACATGTAGCTTTCCAGTTTTCCTAGCACCAGTTATTGAAGAGACTTTCTTTTCTCCATTGTATATTCTTGTCTCCTTTGTCATAGATTAATTGACCATAAGCATGTGGGTTTGTTGCTGAGCTTTCTATCCTGTTTCATTTGTCTATGTATCTGTTTTTGTGTCAGTGCCATACTGTTTTGATTACTGTAGCTTTGTAGTATAGTCTGAAGTCAGGCAGCCTGATTCCTTCAGCTCTGTTCTTTCTCAAGATTGTTTTGGCTATTCGGGGTCTTTTGTGTTTCCATACAAATTTAAAAATTTCTTGTTCTAGTTCTGTGGGAAATACCATTGATAATTTGATAGGGATTGCACTGAATCTGTAGATTGCCTTGGGTAGTATGATCATTTTAATAACATTGATTCTTCCAATCCGAGAACACGGCATATCTTTCCATTTGTTTGTGTCATCTTCAGTTTCTTTCATCAGAGTCTTATAGTTTTCGGAGTACAGGTCTTTTGCCTCTTTTGGTAGGTTTATGCCTAGGTATTTTATTATTTTTGATGTGATGGTAAATGGGATTGTTTCCTTAATTTCTCTTTCTGATGTTTCATTGTTAGTGTATAGAAACGCAACTGATTTCTGTGTATTAACTTTGTACTGAATTTGTTGATGAGCTCTAGTAGTTTTCTGGTAGCATCTTTAGGATTTTCTATGTATAGCATCATGTCATCGGCAACAGTGACAGTTTTACTTCTTCTCTTCCAATCTGGATCCTTTCATTTCTTTTTCTTCTCTGATTGCTGTGGCTAGGACTTCCAAAACTATATTGAATAAAAGTGGCAAGAGTGGGCATCCTTGCCTTGTTCCTGATCTTAGAGGAAATACTTTCAGCTTTTCACCATTGAGTATGATGGTTTGTCATATATGGCCTTTATTATGTTGAGGTATGTTCCCTCTTTGCCCATTTTCTGAAGAGTTTTTTATCATAAATGGATGTTGAATTTTATCAAAAGCTTTTTCTGCATCTATTGAGATGATCATACAGTTTTCATGCTTCAGTTTTTTAATGTGGTATATCACAATGATTGATTTACAGATATTGAAAAATCCTTGCATCCCTGAAATATGATCCTTTTAATGTATTGTTGGAGTTGGTTTGCTAGTATTTTGTTGAGGATTTTTGCATCTATGACCATCTGTGATATTGGCATGTAATTTTCTTTTGTTTGTCATATCTTTGTCTGGTTTTGGTCAGGGTGGCCTCAGAGAATGAGTTCTGAAGTGTTCCTTCCTCTGCAGTTTTTTGGAATAGCTTCAGAAAGATAGGTGTTAACTCATCTCTAAACGTTTGGTAGAATTCACCTGTGAAACCATCTGGTCCTGGACTTTTGTTTGTTGGGAGTTTTTAAATTACTGATTCAATTTCAGTACTGGTAATTGGTCTGTTCATATTTTCTATTTCTTTCTGGTTCAGTCTTGGGAGATTGTGCCTTTCTAAGAATTTGTCCATTTCTTCTAGGTTGTCCATTTTATTGGCATAGAGTTGCTTGTAGTAGTCTCTTATGATCCTTTGTACTTCTGTGGTGTTGGTTGTAACTTCTCCTTTTTCATTTCTAATTTTATTGATTTGAGTCCTCTCCCTTTTTTTCTTGATGAGTGTGGCTAACGATTTCTCAATTTTGTTTATCTTTTCAAAGAGCCAGATTTTAGTTTCACTGGTCTTCACTATTGTTAGTGTCTATTTCATTTGTTTCTGCTCTGATCTTTATGATTTCTGTCCTTCTACTAACTTTGGGTTTTGTTTGTTCTTCTTTCTCTAGTTGCTTTAGGTGTAAGCTTAGGTTGTGTACTTGAGCTTTTTCTTGTTTCCTGAGGTAAGCTTGTATTGCTATAAACTTCCCTCTTAGAACTGCTTTTGCTGCTAGGGGAAAAAAAAAATTTAAGTCCAAAGTAATCAGGTACCATCCAGATTCCCAAGAAAGAAGTTGTCTTATGCACCCAGGATTTCTCTCTATTAGTAGTTACAGTAATGCTGCTGATATTTTTCTGTGTAAATATTTCTTTTAAAAAATTCTTTTATTGTAGTGTAGTTGATTTACAATGTTGCATTAGTTTCTGCTGTACAGCAAAGTGAATCGTTTATACACATACATATATCCACTCTTTTAGACTCATTTCCCATATAGGTCACTACAGAGTATTGAGTAGAGTTCCCCAAGCTATACAGTAGGTCCTTACTAGTTATCTATTTTATATGTAGTAATGCGTATATGTCAATCCGAATCTCCCAATCTATCCCTCCCCGTTTCCCCTCTGGTAACCATAAGTTTATTTTCTACATCTGTGACTCTATTTCTGTTTTGTAAATAAGTTCATTTGTATCATTTTTTTAGATTCCACGTATAAGCGTTATCATATGCTATTTGTCTTTGTCTGAGTTACTTCACTTAGTATGACAATCTCTAGGCCCATCCATGTTGCTGCAAATGGCATTATTTCCTTCTTTTTTATGGCTGAGTAATACTCTGTTGTACATCTGTACCACATCTTCTTTATCCATTCCTCTCTTGACAGACATTTAGGTTGCTTCCATGTCTTGGCTATTGTAAATAGTGCTGCTGTGAACATTGGGGCGCATGTATCTTTTCGAATTAGAGTTTTCTCTAGATACATGCCCAGGAGTGAGATTGCTGGATCATATGGTAGTTCTAGTTTTAGTTTTTTAAGGAACCTCCTTACTGTTCTCCATAATGGTTGTACCAATTTACATTCCCATCTACAGCGTAGGAGGGTTCCCTTTACTCCACACCTTCTCCAGCATTTATTGTTTGTAACCTTTTTGATGATGGCCATTCTGACTGGTGTGAGGTGATACCTCATTGTAATTTTGATTTGCATTTCTCTGATAATTAGTTATGTTGAGCATCTTTTCACGTGCTTTTTGGCTATCTGTATGTCTTCTTTGGACATGTAAATATTTCTTTTAAGGTTTTTTGATGAGTATATTTATTTAGAATAGCACAAAACATATAACTTTACTTTTCTAACAATATGTTTTCTTAAAACTGTACATTAGCAGAGGTCAAGTAGATAAACAAAATCAATACTTCCATTTATCATTTGGTTCAAACTTCTAGCAAGCAATAATAAAACAAAAAGTGCAAAGGGACTTGGCATCCATCCACGGTCTGGGTTCTGCACGAGCTGGGTGTGAGTGCTCAAGGTTAATAGGAGGGCACTGAGGTGGGAAGGTAAGAGTTATTCCGACCTTGGCAACACATCAAACTGCAGCAGAGGAAAGGCTCTTGTGGAAAGCTCACCTGGCCCAAGCCACGGGGAGGTGGTGTTTGTACACACACCGCAGTGGAAGGTGTAATTCACACAACCACCCAGTTACCTAAAACTATCCATTGACCCCATATAATCTACCTGCTTTTATTTTTCAAGTGTACTTTACTTTGTGAGATGCCGCCCTCAAATTCCCCACTCTGTTCCCATGGAACTTGAAAGCCATTTCGTTGATGTCAGTGTGTCAGCCCAAGAGAACCTTCTGGAGGATCAGTTACTGGACTCGAATCAGCCCACAGCTGTGCAAGAATGCTTACAGAGGCAGCTGGGCACATTTTATAAGCGTTGGCGTGTTCTGTCGTTTTTATAACTTTTATTTTTTAGAATGTAATAGGGCATACTTCCATCGTAGAAAATGCGGGAAATATGGATAGGCATAAAGAAAAAAAGGCACCTACATTTCCTCTGCCCAGAGATAACCATTATTAACACCTTACAGTTCTTTCTCTCAGTACGTAATTTACATGCACAGAAACACGAATGTATATTTGTTTAACAAAACTCTTCTGTAACCTACATTTTTCACCTAGTATGTTAAAAACATCATTTCAGTCAATTAAATTTCTTCCACAGCACCATGGTAGTCAGAAAGTCCTGACCCCAGCTGTTGGACATTTAAATTGATATCAGGTTATTATTAATATTATTATTATGAATTATCACGGCTTTAAGAAAAATATTTCTCTTTGTCCTGGAGGACAATACCATTTCTGTTAACAAACAGGTATCTTAAAAGAAACAGTGGCCTGTGTTCAGAGGGTTTGAAATGAAACCCAGTTAAATAGTTTGTTTTTAATAACAATACTTCTCTGATCCATTAGTATGTTAATGGAGTTTTTGAATTCCAAAACTCCTGACACGTCTATACACAGACACATATACACATCACATACACTCCTATCATCTGTGTAGCCTGGGAGAAATGCCCTGCTTTAGAGTTCTAAAATTTAGAGCTTGAATTTCTAGGTCCAAGTGTCTGGTTTGTATTATTAATCACATCATTGTGATTTTATTTATTTTAATATTTTATTTAAAATAGTACTAATAGTACCATTGTTACATTGAGATTTTATATATATGTGTGTATGTATATGTGTGTGTGTGTGTGTGTGTGTGTGTATGTGTGTGTGTGTGTGTGTGTGTGTATATATATATATATATATATATATATATATATGTATATGTATGTTGGTTTTGTCCATGTCATTTACTTCTATGTTTTGACTGAAGCTGTGAAGGCTTTGGGAATATTTAGGGAGATTTAGGCAGGCTTCTAGAAGGTTCTGGAATCTAGTTCAGGAAACAGGATGGTCTGACTGAAATTTTTCCTAAATCATCTGGGAAGGAACTGCTCAGGCTCTCTCCCTGAAATGAGCTTGAAAGCAGCCACTAATAAGAGTGAAAAGCAAGGGCTTCATCATCAGGTCCTTCAAATCTAGGCCACACCAGGTAAAATTCCCCAGGACCAAGTCTAAGGGCCAGCCCTGCCTCAGCAAACCGGGCCGAGAATTCTGAACATTTACCATCGTGGCCAAGAAAGTCTTCAAACTTTCTCAGGAGGTTCTGAGGCAGCTGAACAATGAACACTATAGCATCTTCAAAGGCTGGCAAAACCAGCTGACCCAAAGTTTAGCTTGATTCTTTCGCATTCAGCCCTTTTTTATTTCGCTGACACAAGGCTCCTGCCCTCTTCTGTCTTGGTTCCAGAGGGAAAGAGTTTTCTATACCCGGGAACTTGCATAGGCAACTCTGAGATTAACGCTGCCAAACACCGGATGGGCAGAGTATCTGGGGAAAATAAACGGGTCCACAGCAAGTGGGTAAAAACACACCTGCTCTTCTCCAAGAAAACTCTTGGCAGGTATCAAAACCAGCCATGTGGGCAGCCCAGAAAATGTTTCTTGACAGTAGGTACCCAGAGCCTTAAAATTTCCCATATTGTTTGACCTTACATCCTCTTTGGAATCCATGTTAAGAAAATAATCAAACTAGTCTCCCCCAGTTTTACACAAGTATATTTATTAAAGCATTATACTAATGAAAATACAGTAATGGGGGAACCCTAACTCTCCAATAACAGTAAAGGTTAGTATGGTATATCTGTTTACTGAATGCAGGATCATAAAGGTATTAAAAGATGTATCAAGAATTTATTCAATTTAAAATATATAAAACTGTGTATGGAATATAATCACAACTATATAAAACTGAAGCTGAAAAGATGCAAGTAAATTTTAAAATGCATTTATAAAAAGTGTGAAAGGTAATATATCAGAACATTTACAGTGGTTGCCTCTGAGGGGTGGGACTTTGGGAATATTTGTTTTTCTGATCTTTTTTCCCAAGTTTAAATGCTGAGCAAACATTTTAACAGCAAACAGCAATACATTTTGTAGAACAGAAAATTATTCAGCAATTATTTCTAAGATCAACTGTATTTAAATACAGTGGTAGACTTTTTTTTTTCCCCTGAAGCAATCTCATAAGTCACCTTTAAAGGATATAGAGAAAGAATAAAACTATATTCGGGTAGATTACTAACGAACTCACATTTGTTCAGCTTAGAGGAATCTAACCAATTGTGTATACAGAAAGTAAAACAAGGGAGAGATGAAGTTGGAGGGGTAAGAGAAACCACGAATGTATCGTGGGGTTGGGACATAGGAGCTCAGAGAGGTTAAGTTACTGGGACAACATCACACAGGAAGTGGTGGCCCCAGGATTGAAATATTTTCCTCACTGGTAAAAAGGGGACAGTGACATTTAATTCAAAACTCGTGAGATTTAAATGACCAAAAACAGCATTTCAGTCAAGTGTTTTGCACAAAGTATTGGTAAGGACTCAGGAAATGATATTTTATCAAAGTGGACTTTCTCACCTAAGGTCCCCAGCATCAAACGAGAAACTGTCATGATTCCAAAGTGAAAGAACAAGCCCCTCATGAACCTCAAATAAAACCAGGAAAGTTGGAGGAAGGCACAGAGCCTCTTTAATCTGAATGAGTGATGGAGAGCCTCTATTTGCATGGACCTATTTCAAAAATTAAAAGAAACTTTTATTCTCTTACACCTAAGATACAACAGGGCATGGCCTTGTAAACAGATCGGTTTAGAAGGAAGACAGTCTTTCTGAGTGGTGTGGCACATCTCATAAAAGCAGACAGGACTTCAGCTAGGGGGGTAAGTACATAAGCCAGAATGTACCAAAGGGACTTAGGTGTTGGTTTTGGTCTTTGTCCGGCATTCAGATGGGGTCCATGTTGTGCTACAGTTGGTGATTGAAAAGGTTAAAAAAAGGCAGGACATTTACTGATTGAGTAATGTGGTAAAGATGTAGTGACATGGCTGAACTGATTTTTTCTACCCAAACCGAACGTAGACTCACTGGGAATTTCCATTCTAATTAAAACTGTGAACTTGGTCCAGTGGGAAAATGAGAGACAAAATGCTTATACTTTAAATAAGGAGACTGGCTGCTTGGGGGTATTTTATATAAATAGTTATAGTTATAGATTGTGACAATAGGAAGTTAAAATGTTAAAAAAAAAAAAACTTAAATAGCAACACCCAATGCTGACGAGGTTGTAAAAAACCAAACCAAAAAAAAAAAAAACCCCAAGAATATATACCTTCTGCTTCCCTTCCAGATCGCACATGGAAGTATGCAGCAAAAGTCAAATAAGAGCTCTTGGATTCAAGAGTTTCAGGGATGCAGATGTATGCTGGGGAGGAAAATTAATAGAAGGAAAAAGCTGTGTGCATAAAGATGCTAATTGAGCTGTTAGTTCTAACAGCAAAAACTAGAAATAACCTGAATATCCCAGAGTAGGAGTTTCCAAACGATGGCCCACCGGCAAGACGATATATGAGGCATCCATTAAAATAACTGAAAACTGAGAAAGGAGATAATTGTTGGGGGGAGACTTTAAAAAGAAGGGCATGAAACCAAATAGTATGAAGCCTTGAAAGGTAATGAACAGAGATGAAAATCTCTGTTAGGATAGTGGTATTTGAGCCTGTCGTTTTCTTTTTAAAATTCACCTTTATCATTAGTATAGCATCTCGTCAAGTAGAATTCAGAGAAGTTTTTTCAGTCATCATGTGGATCATATAAAATGTGATATTATTTATTATTCTAAAATGAATTCCAACTAGTTTGGATATGCGGAAAGGCACAAAAAGTGAACAGGGTAAATATTGCTATTTTAGGTGCTTTTTTAAAAAAAATGTAAACTTCTTCAAATGGTACCTGCTGGTGACCTGAACGGGGAGCCATTTTGCGAGCTCAGGCTTTCCGGCCCAGCGCTGACCTTAATGAAAGTAATCGGGCCTCCTTCATGGAAGTTCAAAACAAAACCACCCATCACCCCATTTTAAAGAGCAAAACCACAAGCCACAGCTTCAGTCATTGCCGGGGACGCTTCAGTTTCCTGTTTCCTATTGAAAAGTGGCAGAAAGGTCTCCCTTCATCAGCCGTGAAAGTGGAAACCCGGCAGCCTTTGGGCTTTAAAGACATAGGGAAAGAGAGCAGCTCTGTCAGAAAATGACGGTAGAAACTCCGGCCCCCTCTTCCTGTCCTGGGTGGATTCTGTGGCCCTGGGGCAGTGGTGGAGGACTCTGGACATTGAGTCCATCAGAGGCTAAGCCCAGGGGAAAGAAGGCCAGGTGCACACCTGTTTACAATCAGAACAGGAGAAAAGGTCTACGGGGCTGAAGCCAATATTGCCGGGTAAAGGGCATGGACAGAATTTGTAGAGTTTATAACCAGACACGAGGCACCAGGAGGCGAAGCAGATCCCAGGCTTGGATAGGAAGCCAAAGAGTCTTCCTTTGTGAATAATTCACCCATTGTATACATTTATTTATATGTATACTGGTGGTCTGCAGGCCATCCTGTAAACAGTGGGATGCAGTGGGAGGCACACGGACTTGAAGGCGATAGCCCTGGATTCACGTGCTTCCTCTGCCGCTCACCAGCTAGGGGACCATGGAAAGGTCACTTATTTTATGCTTATCATCTGAGCATAAAATAAGAAGGTGGGTGTGATTTGCCTAGACTGGCAACTGGCACATAGTAGATGCTCAATAAATAGTACCTGCAAATAGTGGTAGTGATGATGGAAGACTAGGTATATATTACATACATATTACATATGTATATACATATACTCTCTCTATATATCATGACAGATGGTGAGCAGTAGTCCTGGGTTTTAGAATAAGCTAACAAAGGAATGAGGCTTTATGCTACCCACTTGCTCACCTGTCCAGGAATTGCACCACAGAATCAGCCACAGAAGTAAGATGCATCTGGCAGCAGCAATGGACCATAGAGACTGGCACCGTCTGACTGGGTGGATTCAGGGCATAATGGGCAAGAGGAGGCCTGGCTTTTGTTCTGGGGTCTCTGTTTATCAAGTAACCTGGAGAAGTTTTGGTAAAGTCGATTAGGACCTGTGTACTGTGAAGACTCCTATTGACCCAGGATATAAATTTTTTTTATAGCTCTAACTTTGGTAGGGGTGTTACCCTAAATTTTGAATTTCCATAACGTGGCACTCTGTGTATGTTTGTTGGATGAATGATTGTATGAAGACTTAGTCTGACTTAGGGACCTTCTTCTTTTTTTTTTTAATTGAAGTATAGTTACTTTATAATGTGTTAGTTTTCGGTGTATAGCAAGGTGATTCAGATCTGTGTATTCTTTTTCATATTCTTTTCCATTATAGTTTATTACAAGACATTGAATATAGTTCCCTGTGCTGTACAGTAGGACCTTGTTGTTTATCTATTTTATATATAGTAGTTTGTATATGCTAATCCCAAACTCCTAATTTCTCTCTCCTACCCCCTCCTCTTTTCCCCTTTGGTAACCATAAGTTTGGTTTCTCTGTCTGTGAGTCTGTTTCTGTTTTGTAAGTAAGTTCATTTGTATCATATTTTAGATTCCATGTATAAGTGATATCATAGGATATTTGCCTTTCTCTGTTTGGCTTACTTCACTTAGTATGATAATCTCTAGTTGCATCCATGTTGCTGCAAATGGCATTACTTCGTTCTTGTTTATGGCTGACTAATAGTCCATTGTATATAGGTACCCCATCTTCTTTATTCATTCCTCTGTTGATGGACATTTAGTTTCCTTCCATGTCTCAGCTATTGTGAATAGTGCTGCAGTGAACACTGGGGTGCCTGTATCTTTCCGAATTATGGTTTTGTCTGGATATATGCCCAGGAGTGGGATTGCTGGATCATATGGCAACTTTATTTTTAGTTTTTTGAGGAACCTCCATACTGTTCTCCATAGTGGCTGCACCAATCTACATCCCACCAACAGTGTGGGAAGGTTTAGGGAGCTTCTTGATTGAGGTGAATGCTTCCCTCCCCTGGTCAAGTTCCCTCACGCATCATCTTACCTCCTGATGCAGGATTCATATGGGCATCAGCACAGAGGCCTTAACGGTGCAAGGAGGCAGCAGGAGATGCTCCCCTGGTTCTCTGATATTTTGAACATGGCCTTGCCTGATGACACTCCCGACATCTTTTGTGCTGTGGCTTGACTCCCCCTTCACCAAATTCCTAATGCTGAGCTACAGTCAGACCCGTAACGTCACTTCTGTGCTCAGCCTGAGATGTTAAAACGGTGCCTCCTATTGGAAAGGACATTTTCAGCTTCTTGAAGGATCGGTGGCCTTGGTGCAGGGAAGTGTGTGACTTTGAAAAGAAACAGGCCTGGGTGTGAACAGCAGCTCTATCACTTATGAGCTGTGTGGACAGTGGCAAGTTATGAAACCTCTTGGCCTCAGATTCTTTATCCATAAGACGGGAAGAGGAGGCTGCCTGGGAGGACCTTGGTCACATTAGATGTAATTTTGCAGCCCGCCTGGCACAGTGGGTGGCTTGCGCTCATTCTCACAAGGATGGGAATTACTTTCATGGACATAATGCTCGGTCACCAAGAATCGTCCTTTCCTTCAAAGGTCATTTATTAAGCACCTTCTGTATAACAGGAATAGTTCAAGGCACGGGGGCCACAGTTGTGAACAAAACAGACAAATCTCAGAGAGTTTATATTATAGGAGGTAGAGAGAGAAAATAGTAAATAGATAGACATATAACTTGTCCAATAGTATTAAGCGGTGTGGAGAAAAATAAAGGGGAGGGGTGGGAAGACGGGGTGCCACTGTGAATGCGGTGGCCAGAATATCACCTCATCAGAAAGCGAGAAACCAGAATGCAGTGTGGGGAGAAGCCATTGCAGGTCTCTGGAAGAAAAGCAATTCAGCAGAGGCAACAGCAAGTATAAAGTCCTTGAGTAGGGAGGTTGCTTGGCTTACTTCAGGCGAACAAGAAGGCTAGCGTGGCTAAATGTAGTGAGTGAAGAGAAGATGCTAGAACATGAAATCAGAAAGTCTTCTGTGGACCAGATTATGGGAGAATTCCTTGGCTATGGTAAAAAAAAAATTTTGGGACTTTAGTCAGTGAGATGAGCAGTTGTATCGGTTAGTGTTTGCTGTGTAACAAGTAATCCTGAAACTTTGTGGGTTAACGTAGCAAACTTATATTTTTTGCAGTTCTCTGGGTGGACTGGGGTATTTCTTCTCATCTGGGTTGGCTCGGCTGGGGCTACCTGCTCTGGGATGGCCTCGCTCGCACGTCTAATGGGTAGTCTGCTGTCGGTTTGGGGAGCGCCCATGTGGCTCGCATTGTCCAGCAGGTTAACCCAGGCCATTCATAGGATGGTGGTTGCAGGATTCCAAAGAGCAACAAGAAAGGGCAAGCCCAGTGCACAAGCACATTTTAAATTGGCCAAAGCAAGTCATGTGGCCAAGGCCAGAGTTAGAGAGGGGACCACCCAAGGTGTGGAGACTGGGAGGAGAATTACAATGGCCGCGTTTGCAAATAGTCTACCGCAGAAGCACTGGAGGGATTGGACCAGAAAAGTGACATTATCTGATGCATAGTCTGAAAGGCGCTATGACAATGAGGATTTTGTAAAGGGCGAATACAGACAGATGGGAGGATGTAGCCAGGCTATGGACCACTGGAAAGCACTGGTGTTTGACTGACCACAGAGCCAGAGGCCCAGAAATTCATGACGTTGTCTGGGCTGAAGCTGCCACTGTCAAGAGGAGGCACAGTGACACATACCCTCTGCCCCCACCTTCCTGGTATTTCAGCAAAAGCTTTGTCTCCACCTTGCCAAAGTGGCCTTTCTTACATCCCTGCAGGAATGGCCTGGAAACCACAGTGTAAGTGATAACAGGATGAGTGGGGAAGAGCCTCTAAACCATCCCCCCTATTCTCCTAAGTAAGGAGAGATGGTTTCTAATCAATCACCAAGAACTTGGTAGTTACAGGGGGAACAAACCATTGCAGGACTGAAATGATCCCTGATAACAAAACCTCTTAAGGTGAAATTAAGTGATAGTCATTTTTCTTTTTCTTTCTCTCTTCAACAGAAAATATGATGCTGGCATGCTAATTGCGTGAGACAACTCGGCCTGCAGACAGCCACAAAGCACAAAAACAAAACAAAACTCAGAGAAGAAACGAGAATGGTGTTTTCCTGGCGTCTACAAGAAGCGCTTTATTTTTCCTCTGGATTGCTTTTCTAAAAAAACAAAACAAGACAAAAAACAAAACTGAAACAAACATTTAAAGGAACAAGACAAAAAAACTTCAGGTGATACTATTCAAGCATGTTCTTTTATTAAGCGTAGGATGAGAGGAACAAGAGGACATTGAAGCAGGATGCTGAACAGACACACTGAGGGGCTGGGAACCTCCGCGATGGCGTTGTTTCCCGAAACCGTGAGTGAGGAATGGAGGGAGCAGCTTTTTAATCCCCCATCCCCAAAATATCCTGTAAGGGCGCAAGACTTCCTTTCCTGCCTGTCAAGGTATCTAGGGAATGATTTGCAAAATTTGTTATAATCGCTAAAGAATCTTTTGTATGGCTTTGGCCAGGGAGTTGGTGGACCAGTACTTGGTGACCCACTAATTGTGTGTATCCCATCCATTTCTAAGTGTCACCTCCATCTTGGCTGGAACAAGGTTCAGAAGGTCCTCTCTCCAGTAGTTGCCAAGCCCACTCCGACTTGATCAGGCTGAAGGAAATGGTTATCTCCTGGATCAGTGCAGCGAAGGATAAATACTGGCTTTTTTCTTCCCTAAATAGGAGAAAGCCAGCTCCTGGCTACGCTGTGCCTGGGGCGGGGCAGTGGGGCACCAGGCTGTCCTACACGGTGAGAACTGCTCGTGCTTCTACCGAGAGACGAAGAACCTACCGAGCAACTAAGCTTCACTTTCAAGCAGGCCATCACCAGGGAAGCAGAGGGACCCAAGCCTAACCCAGCCCCAGAAAAGACGTATTGTCCCTTTACCCCCAGAATTCCCTGCTTCCCGTTGGTACCTAACGTTTTTCGCCCTGTTGTGACTACTCTTGTATCCTTGACTCTGGCGGATCTGGGTCGGAGGGACATGGAAAGCCCTGGGATGATCAGTTGGAAGGGGTCCAGCGTTGGCAGTTACGCCCGAGCACTCACGAATGGTGGGCATGTGTGCTGATCCTTGCTGAGCGCCCGCTTAGCCGGACGGGCTGCCAAGTCCTTCCTGGATCAGCCTCTCGCTGAGCGCCCACAGGGCCCGGGCCGTGTCTTCGCTCTGGGCTTCCGTCGAGGGCAGGCAGCGGCAGCAGTTGTTGAAGTACATCCCTCCCAGACCCTCCAGTTCCGGGGCGGCAGCACAGTAGACGGTGGTGGCAGCTCCTTGTTGCTGGAAAGCAAAGAACAAAGACCACAGAACGTTTTTTTAACTGGGAATGAGCAAGAGTCTCTCCCCACCTGGTTCAGATGCATCTGGATCTCAGCACGGCCGAGGGTACTGAACTCAAAGCACATGACTGTAAAAGGTATGATGGGACCATCCTGGGAAAACGAGTTCATAAACTCCGCTCGTAAAGCCAGTGTGACTTTTTACACCTCGTATAGGAAAAGGCTTTGAAAACAGACACGTCTATCAGTTAATCACATCAGATGTCTCTTCTGAGCAACGAGAAGAAGATGGGATCCTTTTGAACACGCGAGAACAAATTCATCCCACTTCCTCACTTCTCAAAGCATCATGTCATTTGACACCGAGAAGTTTCTAGAAACTTCTCTCTGAACTAAACCAACCACTCTAATCGTGGCCCATCAGGTAGAAAACCAAGTGGGACTGGTGCCAGATTTTTCCTTATTCGTTGCCCGTGGGGCTGCTAGAGGAAGGGTTTGTGATGCTGTGTTAAAATGTTTGAGACACACGTATACACATATTATTCCCCACCATCACACGTGCCTCATGCAGACAGAAGACACGTTTGTGAGTTTATCCTTATCCTGGAGACCTTTTTATAAGAAGTGTCATATTCAGCCCATACTTGGCAATGGGACCGTGGCTTGGGGGGCCATGTCCTCCCAGCCCCCTTCAAAACGCACGTTGTAATGAGTGCAATTGATCACTTGCGATTGACCTTTTGAGTAGCAGTTGGCGCTGTGGCTAGGGGTGTGTGTGGCGATGGGGCACCATATCATCCGGGCTGACAGAATGCTGTCAGGGATGCTGGAAAGAGGGCAAGAAATCACTTTGCTTTGCAAGCCATAATTAAAGATAATAGGCTGGTGGTCATAGGGAGACACCGTCGGCACGGCTCTCATTTAAAACCAACACAGTTTATCTGGCGTCTTATGATTATTTATGTGCATTACAGCCCTTGCTGCGTCAACTAATTATCAGTTGATAGAGAAGAGGGGTGGGAGGCAGAGGAGGATGGAGAAAGATAACTGGGGATAAGGCCACCATTAGGAAAACATTAAGGACATCTAATTGAGAGGGAAGTGAGTTTCCATCCCCACCCAAAAGCTTACTCTTTTTCTCCCCCTACAGGGTTTAAATTGTGCCCAAGCAGAGAGCTTACTGGAGAGCATCCCCCCCATAGGGTTTGGTTTGCATTCACCATGGTTGTTTCGTATAAGCATCGGGAGCCAAGGTCATTCTGAGAATCAAGGTCTCAAGGTATTATAAATTTTAGGAAAGTACTATAAAGTAGACTTGGGGTTTTTGTTGCAGGGGGGCGGGGGGACATTTATTGAATTTGTCTGAAAACCAAATGGTCGAATACGTTGAAGTGACATGCTTGTGCAGAGGAGGGGGGCGTGGAGTGGGAATGGGACACTTGAGTTCTGATAATGACGGGCTGCTTGACTGTATTGGACAAGACCCTTTGGTCCAAAATTTGAACCCCTGACGTGACTTCGCTTTAACGAAATAGTTATTCGGTGTGTTATTTCCCCAGCCCTCTCACCCATGCCCACTCCCCAAATAGCCAATTGTTTATTTTCTTGGGTTCACCTGTTTCTTTTCAACTTGATTTGTGTGGCTCAGGTCTAATGGACATGAGCCCACGTCATCCAAATGTCCTTTCACTGAATTATTATTCCTAATACCCCTTAGCTTAGCACATTTATCTAACGAATTTCCAGTGGCTTATCTGACTCCCCTGAATCCCATGTGGGGAAAAAAGGCAAGCAAAGCACCTCTAAAGACAAATGGAAGAGCTGAGATGCTCATCTCGCCAACCCAAGCAAATACCATCTTGGCCTCAATTCTTAGCAGATGTCAGGTGGAGATGGTGTTTTGAATAATTTTCTGGATATCTGTTTTCGATTTCCATTTTACTTTGCAACTGCCAAAACCACCAAAGAGTGGTCAGGGCCCTTTGGCATCAGCTCTCAAGTGGTGGGAGAAGCCAGTCAGCTCATTCCTAAATCCAGGCCCCCTCAACCCCACCCCAGAGTGGTTATAGTATCAGCATTCATACATCACAACAAACTGGCCTTTCACAGCTCCACCAATCCCGAGAAAAGATCAAAGTTGGCCACTTGGGAAAGCAACAAACGGAATTCTTCCCAACCCAGTGTAATCTTTTGCCACTCTGACCTTCTAAAATGATAGCATGCTGCACTCTCTTGCATTGTTGGAATGGTATTTTTGCAGAGAAATTCTGCGCTTACATTGATTCAGAATCGAGTTGGTGAGGGAGCCGGGGGGCATGCATTTTCCCTCCATGGAATGTGAAAGCAATTGCAATCGACCTCATTTCATGTAAACCGCCACTTGGCTACCATGCTGAAAAACCATGAAGTTGAGTAAAGCCCAATCTTTTATCAAGAGCCGGCTTTGATTCCTTTGCCACTAGGCTCAGGGTGATACACAGTTTAAGTCTCATCACCAGCGGTGCTGACTCTGTAGAAGAACACAGCACAGCAGGGCACCTGAAAGCAAAGACCACCTTTTCCACTCCGAAGATCAACTGTGCACATTTGGCAAAGAAAGACTGGACCGTGAAGTAGTGACAACATCTTTTCGTCCCAAGCCCACGACCCTTTCGGCTTCTCAGGGAACGCTCTTTTCAGCTGCACCCATGGCAGCCTCTGAGTGACATCTTTATATGAGCAGGTGGGATGACGGTTTAATAACAAGTTCTAATTTGGGGCTCATCAGCTTTTCGGCCTATCACCAGAATGAGATGGAGCCACATTAGGAAATCTCATTAGTAAATAAGCTGGTACTGCTGATACAAGATAAAACATTTTTAAACTGATTGATAGAAGAAAAATTTTTAAAGAGCACTTTCATCACCATCAAATGACTTTCCTGCCACTTTGGGGGGCATCAGTCCGTAATCCAGAAAAAAATGAAAGAGCCCTATCAAGGAAATGACGTTAACAGCAAACAACTCTGTTATAAAATATCTGCCTTGCTGGTTGGCACCACTGCTTACTGATCCATTGTGATAAGATAATAGTAATATAAACACTAGCTGGAGCTGTGGGTTCCCCTCAGCGATTTTTTAAGAACAAATTCATGGGAAGCCTGGAGGCTGCATGCCGTTGCTGATCATGGGAACCAGGGTGGCGACTCTATCCTGTAGCGACGGCAGTGAGTTAGGGTGCGGATCACACGGGGCCGAGGATTTCTGGGAAGCCCAGTAGAATCTTTAATCACGCCTGAATGCCATTTCTGATTTAGTCAAACATGTGCGAGCTGCCAAAGGAGAACTACGCCATCAATCTTTATAGCGTCTGTAAAATTACCCAGGATTCTTGTTTGGGATTAAGTTAAGAGCATCTGGGTAATAAGGGGGTTCATCATTCTCTTTCAGAAATCATTTGTCGGATGAGCGGCACAGTCTTCAACTACAGAAAGGTGGGATTTAGAAAGCAGTTACTGTTCATTTATCGTTGGGGCCCTGAGATCTAAATCATCCATCCTTCCAAAGCCCTTGGTTGGGATGAAATGGTGACGGAGCCGCGTTCCATCAACATTTACGTGATAACCACTAGCCATCAATTTGCAGCTGTCCGCACGGACTCCAAATGAATATTGACTCTTTGCAAGAGAAAGGTACAGGGGTTTCTGATCAACAATCTAGGCTTAAGGAAAAATCCACCCACATGTTAATATTTGTAATGCATTGGTAGGTACTCTAATATAACTTACGTTTTAATAAGGACACATGTTACACAATTATGTTTAGTTTTCAGGTTTCTCTACTTTTAAAATGCATGCTTCTTTAAAAAAGAAAGAATAAATTCCTGTCTTAAAATAGATTTAACTCTGAGACACATAAAAAAGTAGACACACTACCATGGGATAGCTGTATATTCAGTGACTTTGAGAGTAGCAGATGTTCTAAGATTGCTTTCCTACAGACACGTCGGTATCGGGACACTGCACAGCAAATGCTGAGTGAATCAATCTATGCAAAAAGTGGAGTTGAGTAAGGAAAGGCAGCACAGAACTTACACTGGACTTGGAACCCCACGGGCAGGGAAGGAGAACGTCCCTTCTGGAAGCGGGCACTGATGATGGTGCTGAATTCCCGGGACAGAGAAGTTTGCAGGTGTCACAGGAAGAGAAGACAGGTGCCTCTTCGAACCCTCAAAGCTTTCCCTGTTACTCATCTGGGGTCTGTGAGGCAAAGCAAACCATTTCCAAGTGCAGAACTGATGCAACGCCCCGGTGAGTACAGCAGAATCATTTATCCCGGAGCCTTGGCGGAGATGGGGCAGTGAATGCAGGTGCCGTAGGTGGGACTGATGGCCGCCCTCTCAGTCTCTTCATGTCTCCCAATAACCCTCCCCAAAGAGAGTTTTCAGCTACCCTACTGGAAACGTGCGACGCGGTGTCTGTCTCAGGGTTCATCTCCTGAGACTGGGGTGCCTGGAGCACAGCTGTTCTCAGCAATAGGACGGTTTAAATCTCTGATTTGAGAGAAAACAGCAAAGCAAGCTGCTCCAAAAGGTTACGTGTTCCCTACTCACCACTCGTGTGACCACAACCAACCCCTCGCCCTCCTGCCTGGGTGTGGAATTGAGTGCAAATCAATAATATACCGACTTCCGCCAAAATGATGCGAGACGGGAGACGACAGAGAACGTGCCTCGAAAGGACCCTTTTCCTCCACACTGTCGAGCTTTTCTAGTGCGTCGTTGCGTACGGGGACTGTTTAAGTGGTAACGATGGCCAGCATCTCCTGAGAGCTTGCCATTGCTCTGGCACTGTGCAGAAAGCTTTGTAAGCACCATAATCTAACCCGCACACAGCTCTACCAGCTGTGATGATGGGGACGATCATTATCCCCATTTACAGGGAAAGCCTACTTAGTACCAGAGCTCAAAAGCAACTGGTCCAAAAGCCACACAGATCATCACACAGATTGACCCTCCGGAATCCATGCCAGATGCAGTACAAAACCTCCTTCCCAAACTTGCGACACAAATTGGCGGGCTGCCCATTCCCTGTGTCTCCCGTTTGGCTGAAGCTACCTTAGGAGGAGCCCTCTTTCCCTTCTCAGCCAGGCCACGTCTGGCCACAGTGTGGCTGAAAATTAAAGGGATGGGCTGTACGTTTAATTTTTAAAAAACGGGCTGTCATGTGCTCACCTGAGAAATGCTGGGAGGAGATTTTCCCATTGTTGATTCAGGCAGTGAACTAAATTGAAATTAGATCCATTTGGATTAACAAAAATGAAGACCCAGCGCCACCTCAAAAGATCCAAAGGCAAGTGACCCTTAACAAAACCATCACCTGATTCAAAATGCCACCTCCAGGTGCCAGATGGGACCAGCTGTGAACCTACTACTCTTGGACGATCGACTTTTTTTTTCAAAGCGTGAACGGAACCACATCAAAACCAGTGAAACCCCGAGCGATCTCCATCTTATAAATTCACACACGTGTACAATGAATACGGCCTTTTGGAGGATAATATCTGACGTGTTACATCAGGTTTGCAGAGGAAACTGATCGACCTCCCTCTCCTGGCCTCCCCCAATTAATTCCTGAGAAATTAATTCCTGCAAATTCCTAAGAAGTGATTCCTACAAAGGCGTCAAACAATATAGGCTTAGGTACCTGCAAATACTTCTTGTAGATATCATAATAGAACTTTCTTCATAGCCCTCGGGAGTTTTGCTCACAGGCTGCTCTTAGCATTTATTACAGAAGGGAAATCCACTCAATTTCTCAAGTAGAAAAAGTGAAGAGGGTCGGGAAAGCGGATATTTATTTGTTTTTAACTGAGGAGGCTGGAAAAGTCTTCGAGAATGTTCTGGAGAATCCATTTAGATCACATGCAGATCTTAGCCTGACGGAAGAGAATGTGTACCTACCACCATGTGTTTGTTAAGATATTTACCTCTTGCCTCAGGGAAAGAGTTTCTTTGCTAAAGAGGATCACAAACGTGGAAAGCCTCAGAGGTTCCTTTTCAGCTGACTGTCTCTCCCGTGGCAGGTAAAGGAGTACCATTCCCTGGGTGACCTTGGGACACCGGGTTCGATGGCAGTTGCTCTGAAGGAGAGCTAAGCCGTGGGATATACCAGTGCATCACCATCGGTGCAGTGGGTCCTGGCACAGCACACAGCCCCAAAAAGTAGACGGCAGTTTGAGTGAGAGGTGTTTGAGGGGCACAAATGGGACAGAGCTTTCACACAGCAGATGTGCCCACGTCTTGGTTGGGAGAGAATCACGATGACATGGAGGCTTTCTTATTTGCAATTGAGGCACCCCGAATATTATGCCCCCAAATCCACATCAGGCTACAAAGACCATGCTAGTCTCCTTGACAAAAGCCATGAATCTCTAGCAAGACCATTAAGCAGTTTTAAGAGACTGACCTGAAGACCAGGGCAGAACGAGTTGGAAAGTCAGGAGGCTTTGATTCTCGGTGGCTGTGATTCTCTGAGAAATCTTTGTAGGAACAAGCCCAGGGGCTAGTAGGTTCAGGATGGAAAGCTGGAAAGGACTTTTAAAGGCAGAAGAGCATATCTGTGTTTGCTGGCCTTACGTTTGGGGGAGGGGTAGGCAGACACTCCCGACCACCCAAAGAGGTCCAGAGCCATGTTTGTTCTGGAAAGCAAGGCTCCCGAGGATTTTTGCTTAGGCTAATCGGCAGCACTTCAGGGCAGAGTGGCCCTGGGAGGTTTGCAGGACTGTGTTTTCAATTGGCTGAACTGTTCTGAACTTTCCCTTGACATGAATGAGGCCCTCTTCCTACCCCCTTTGTGTTCCAGAATCCTTGCCGTAAACATGGCAGGGGTTCCATGACAGATTGATGGCTGGTCTCAAAAGAGTGAAGGTGGAACATTTAGCATGACTTCATCGTCCTGAGACCTGCTGTTATTTCTAGACGTGCTCTGGTGGAGTGGGAGTCCTCCAAAGGAGGGAAGGGAAAAGGAATGGCTAAGTACAGTCCAGGTGGGTGACATTATTCATGCCTGTTCTACCTTCCTTTTGTGCCAGAGATGTTCTAGAACTGATTGGGCTGGAGAGACGGTCTCATTAAAAATAAGAGAAGACGTTGTTACACCTGGAACAACATCTGTTAGAGCCATGAAAGCATTCCCTGGGCATTCTGTGCTGATACTGCCTGGGCTGCCCACATTGCTTTTCAAGCAGGGAGTTGTCTTGCTGGGCTGGGAAACTGCACTGGGGTATCCACTCTTCCACGGGTTAGTTTGAAATGGCTAAGACAGAAGGATCTGAGAATATGTGCCACCAAAATACGCATCATCCTTCCACCTGGGACAAATCCGATGGCCCGTTCCTGAAATATTCCAACCCGGCCACCTGGACACTAGTGCCGAAGGACTACTGAGTGTTCCTGAGAGCTCAAAGAAGGCATTTAGCTTGTGTTAATTTGGAACGTTTTTACTTCTTTAACCTTGGTTCTAGCTAGCTCTGTATACTGTATATAAATGTATGCCTCTGTATTTGCCATGTATACTGAAATAAACCTTTAAAGTTATCGCCAGGCAGAATGAATGGGTTCAGTTCTAATATGATGGTGCAAAGCATATCTTCACAGTACAAGTGAAACAGACAGCTTCCCCCCTTCCCTTCTTCGGCACAGAATTGCACCACTGAGTTGGCCTGCCACGCTGGCTCTTTTAGAAAACCATAGAGCTGACCATTTTTGTGAGCAGGCAAACCCCAAACAAACAAACAAACAAACAAGCTGTTTGTTGCCATTGTAAGGTTGACGGTTCGTTTACACCTAGGACACAGAGAGAGTCTACGACCTAGTACCGAAAACGCATTGGTGATGGGGGGATAAAAGCCACAGGGTCTTCTCTGATGAGGCCACATGGCATCGTGGTAAGGAATCCACGGACCCTTAACTAACTCTTCCAGCAGCGAATTAAGAGACTGGCATCTACAACAATCAGATCTCACAGGCAGGCCACCCTCCGCGTCCAGCCACACTGTTTCAAGTCAAGTCAAGCACGTCTGCGTTAGGCTTGTGCCTTTTCATAGAGGGCTCTCTGCGACGGATCATTTCTCAGGCTCAAAGAAAGACACTGGCCTTGTTGATATTTCATTTAGAACATACTGCGGAGAGCATCTCATTTATATTACTTCCATAATTAATGGGGAGAGCTTAGGCACTGCCTTTGCACAGACGGATCTCGTCACAGTGGTCGATGGGTAGAGGAGAAACAATAGGTATTTCATTCACCAGCAGCGTGTCGCTAGTTAGTGGGAAATGATCACGTATGCTGTTGCTTTAATTGCCAGGGTAAATAATTCTGCCTCGGTGTAAGGGAACATTTTAAAGCACTTGGTGCAAATAGACTAGAAACAAAACACACACACACACACACACACACACACACACACACACACACAAAATTACCTTGATTATGCAACACCTTAGCATAGAAAGTTACAAAGGTATGTCGTTTTTTAAAATTGCATTCTATCGTGCAAATATTCTCTAAATATGCATGTGCTGACTACTCATCTACTGTATTTTAGGAAATACAATTAGGCCGCCTTTCTCTTCTCCTGTGTAGACTGTAAATACCTGTAGATCTTTCTCTTGCTTCCTTATGTAAATAGATGTAAATACTAACAAGCTCTGCATGCTGATATTCTAGGCAATTTCAGGTACTTTTATAATCTGAAGGCATGTACTTGAAGTGGTTTGTTAAAAGGAAAAAAAAAAAAAAAAAAACCCCACCTCTCTCAAACTCTTGAAAGCTGAATAGAAATTAAAGATTTCTTCCTAGACTGTTGTGGTTTCTTTTGTTTGCCTTCTCCTCTCTCAACAGGGTCCCCCACTTAGGCTCCCTCACCTACTGCCAGGAAAGGGACACCTGGGCATCCACCGGACCCAGGAACAGTGGCTGAACTACGTGGTTTGGGTTTTTACACACTTTCCTTTGGTTTCTCTAAACGACTTCTAGAATCTCAAGGTAGGCGTCTTTGGGTTTTTCTATCGAAAGAATCGGGAGTAAAAATAATAATTTGTACCTATTGTTCCTCTACTACGTACCAAGCACAGGGCTCGAGGCTTTACGGCCCCACAGCCCTAAGAAAGGACCCTGTCAGTCATTCCCATTTCAAAGATGCAGAAACTGAGTCACAGCAAGATGAGCACATGCCTAAAGTGACAAAACCATTAAATGCCTCTCAAACGCCAGTTCTTTCCTGTATACCAAGGGTCAGTAAGTAAACTTTTTCTGCAAAGGGTGACAGAGGAAATATTTTAGGCCCTGTAGGCCCTATGGTCTCTGTCACAACAACTACTCAGACCTGCCACTGTTCTGAAAACAGCCATAGACAACACATACCCCAGTGAACATGGCTGTGTTCCAATAAAACTTTATTTACAAACAAACACCTCTTCCCTACACCCAAAGCTCAGTTACTCTTCAACAGACCATTACTCTTTCCCTTTCGAATACGTTTATGTGTTTGTTTGATGGGGAACTCATTTGATCAACTGAAAAGTCTCCATCTCTTCCTTGTATGTAGCAACACTATTTGCAGAAGCCATGAAGTATTAGGGGAGCAAAAATGAAGACCCTCGAGCTTATAAATCAAACTCTTCCTCAGACAAATCTCACTGCCAGGTTTCAATTTAGTTATCTTTTTGTTTTCATAAATGGGGATGGAGGGAAAAAGAAGTATGAAAGACTAAAAGGTAAAAAGAAAGAAATCAAGCAACACTCACTCACCCTTCAATGAGGGGAAGGAGGCCATTACCTCAGGTATCTATGGAAACCAAGCTGCACGTAAACTTTTTAATGGTTGGAAAACAGCGTTGGCTTTTGAAGATGTTTTTCCCAAGTAGGATGCTTCGGTGTAAATGCATTAATTGACAGTTTCCTTCGGGACTTTTTTATTGAAGTTTCCAAACTAAATTTCACAGCACAAGGAACTCTCTGGGGCCCTTGAAGAATGCTGCAAAGTTAGGGCTTTAGAAAACTGAGCCAGCTCTGGCATCCTGTACAAATCCAAGCCAATTCCCCTATAGAGCGAGTGAAGAAGCAGCCCTCACTGCCTGTAGTTTTCCCTTTTTAAAAGGCCCCCTGCATTCACCTGGGGATGGGAGAGAACCTTTCTAACCTCAGCTGAACAAGAATCAGTATCATCCCTTGAGTCGTGAGGAGAAATGAGAATAAGGAGTGGGAAGAGGAAAGATCTGGGTATTTTTGCAGATTGGGTGGCAGTGTGGGGTGGTGGGAAAAGCCCAGGAGCCGAAGTCTGAGATACGTGAATTCGAGTCCCGACTTTGCCACCTGGCAGCTCTGTGACAAGGCACTGAGCCTCGGTCTCCCCATCTATGAAATGGACATCGTAATAGCCCTTTCACCGGGTTCTTGGGAAGACTGGTTGTAACAACTGGAGATTTCCTGAGTACACCATAGATAGATACTACTTCAATCCTGGCTACAAGTCCGCTTATTAAAAATTTGAAGGAGGAACCATACAGATCAAAATAGCTCATCTGTCCTTCATTTGAGGGACTTAAAAGTAGGGGGGGGGTGGACATTTCTACCTTCTAAGCAAGAAATTCAAGACGCAGTCACTTTTCTCACCAATCTTTACCCAGCATCTCTGGGTACCAGGCTAGCCATGGATTCCACTGCTCTTCTGCTCCCCCGACCACAGCAACCAGAACGAAGTTCACATCCATGAAACTGGGGCACTGACATCTGAACACAGCCACAGTCATGTGTTAAGCGCTGTAAAATTCCAGACTCTGCCCCCTGCCCTGGCCCTTTATACGTATCTACTCTACAACTCCCAACATCCCCGGGCAATGATTCCTACAAAAGGGGATGGACAGAACGATAAGAGAGCAGGTGCAGTTTTGTGGGGTTTTTTTAAGTGCAGTATTCCTTAAAAAACTAAAAACAGAGTTGCCATATAATCCAGCAATCCCACTCCTGGGCATATATCTGGAGAAAACCATAATTCAAAAAGATACATGCACCCCAATGTTCACTGCAGCACTATTCACAATAGCCAAGACATGGAAACAAGCTAGATGTCCATCGACAGATGAATGGATAAAGAAGATGTGGTACATATATACAATGAAATACTACTCAGCCATGAAAAAGAATGAAATAATGCCATTTGCAGCAACATGGATGCAACTAGAGATTATCATACTAAGTGAAGTAAGACAGAGAAAGCCAAATACCACGTGATACCATTTATATGTGGCATCTAAGAAAAATGATACAAACTTATCCACAAAACAGAAACAGACTCACAGACTTCAGAAACAAACTTATGGTTACCAAAGGGGAAATGTGAGGGGAAGGGGTAAATTAGGAGTTTGGGATTAACAGATACATATCACTATATATAAAATAGATAATCAACAAGGACCTACTGTATAGCACAGGGAACTCTACTCAATATTCTGTAATAACCTATATGGGAAAAGATTCTGAAAAAGAATGTTTATATGAATAGGTATAACTAAATCACATAGCTGTACACCTGAAACTAACACAACATTGTGAATCAACTATTCTCCAATATAAAATAAAAATTAAATTTTAAAAAAGTGCAGTAAAAATGTAGAATCTAGGTGTTGGGTAGATGGGTGGTTGCCACATTATTCTTTCAAATTTTCTGTTTGAAAACTTTTGTAATAAAATGTTAGAAAAATACATGGATCCATCCCTGTGGGGTATTAGCCCCATTTTACAGAGGAGAAGACTGAGGCACAGAAGTGGTCTGGACTGGCCTAATGTCCTCCACCTGGTAAGTGGTGACATCCTCTTTGAAATCCATGCCCAGCCGGCTCCAGTGTTGCTTCTATGATGGGCCCCTTTGCATCTCTGTTACACCTTGTAGGGTCAATTAACCCTGTCTCTCTTATTCCACTGGTTGAATTTTTGCCTCCAAGCATGAAAACTGGTTTTCTCACACTCTTCCCGCCAGGCAGGCAGATCCTGGGGCCTCCAACTCAGAGCCCAGAAATCAATTAGCTCAACAGCAAAAGTGACCCGTGTATGAATGGATGTAAATTTGTATCCATTCACCTGGTGGCTGTTTAATTTGGCTTTTGATTCTAATGCAGCTCCTGAAGACGTAGGGTTATTCTCACTCACTGAAAACGTGCCACCAGGTTCAGAAATACTGATGCCCCCCTCCCCCCAGCACGTTGACAGTGCCTGTGATTTGGACCCAAAGCTCTGAGAGAGGGGGACGGGCAGGCTGCGTGGGAGACATGCGCAGTGAAAATCGACCAGCTGCCTGTGGTTGGATGCGGTCACAGGCAGGAGGCAAGGGCTGCTGGCGTCTGGGCTGCAAGAGATGGTTGGATGGGAAACTCTCTGGCCTGAGCTGTCCTCCAGCTCAGACTCCCCCCTTCTAGCTGTGGCAAATTCCACATTCCGACTTTTAGCAGCTAAAAGACAACTTCAGCCCAATCCCAACGATTTCGGCAGGGAGCCCAGGCCGCCCTAAATCCAGGTGTAAACTTTTCTATTGGTCGGAAATTCTCCTCCTAGCCGACCCACCTCTCCCGCTTTCCCTTCCAACCCCGGGAGAGATGAAACCTACACATCATCCTCCGGCCTTCCCTCTAGAAACTCGCCAGTCACCTGCCCCAGCGCCTCCCCTTTAGCCATTGCCCAACCCAGGTACAGTCACGTCAGTCATCTCCCAGCCCCTTAATCATCTCCCTGCCAAACCCATCCTGAGTTCTTCATGTCCTGGCCCGGTGAGTATGAGACTTGACAGCCGCCTTAGGGAGGGTTAGTCCGGCCCGGGCTGTAATAGCCAACGACAGCAACAAAGCGGTAACGATCGTGGTAACGGCTGCTGGTCACCGAGAGCCTGTTCCGTGCCAGGGACCCATTATTACTCCTGATCCTCACAACCACGTCGCCAGGTGGGTATTACTGTCGAGGCTATGAGGGAGGTGAGGTAACTCACAGCCGGGTGCCTGGAAAGTGATGGAGCCAAGATGCAAACTGAGTCTGTCTTGGTTCAAAGCCCCTGTTCTCGTTCATGGCTAATGCCCGCTCTGACCCCACACCCCGTTCACTGCAGGGCGTCCTGGGATTATGCGTAAACATGCAAACGTAGCGCCATCAGGCTAGGTACATATTCCCTCCCTGGCCACGTCCCCGTCCACAGAGCCTCGGGGACCTTCTTCCTCTTCCCTGAGCTCCATGTCTTGGTCCTTTGACCCCCGGCTGCTGGTCCAGCGTCCTCAAGTCTGGGGGTACCGTTTCTGCCTGCATGTGGTTTTGGACAATACCCCAGAAGGGGTCCGACGCCCCTCCCCTGCCCTGTTCCTCTTCTGCAAATTGCTTCTCATGCAAAGGAGAGGTCTTGGAAGGCGGCAGGGCTCGGGTTTATGGTTGGGCGTTTGTGGGCTGTCCGGCTGCATCCCGCCAGGGCGGGCTCACCACCAGCCAACAGCAGTTAAACTCTCCTGCCCTCGCAGTTCAGAGAAATGCTGACCTCAGGATAACGGGGGACACCGAGGGACACCTCAGTCTGCTTTTTCTTCCCCCCCTCTGGCTGCCACACCTGATGGGATTCCTCCTCTCACAACTGCCTGGCTTGTAAAAAGGAAGATGCATAAATAAGTTAGTAGCTACCAAGCCAGGTGTCAGCGGGGATACAGCCAGTCGTGGAGCTGGCCGTCAAACTGTCGAGGTGGATGAAAAACCTGTCCTCTACCATCTGTGCCCTCTGGATTCCTAATCGAATGACTTTACGAGGCAGTCCCCTAATGTATGAATCCCATACGGGGCATGGATACCTTCTATCGCACTTTCTAGGTGCTGAGCCCTACAGTTTTTGCTGAATTCTTGCCAGAGCCCTGTGGAGGCATCATTACGCCCATTTTATTTACAGGGAAACTGAGGCTCAAGCAAGTGAAATGACTTAGGAACAGGTCATTCTTGTTCATTAAATTCTGATTGTGATGAGCATCCCTCAAGCTAAGGGACGCACGTGCCTCTAATGCTTCCAGGAAGCGTCCACACTTTGCATCCGCTCTCCCCAGTTATAGGCAGGGTCCTGAAGCCCACAGAGGCAAAGGTCAAGGGGCAAAGTGGCAGAGTCAGAGGCTGAGCCCAATCACTGGGACTCCAGACCCTGCTCTGAGCACTGGCACCAGGGTAAACGGGGATCTGTTCACAATCCAAGGGCCGCAGGAGTATTCTTGCACATCTGTAGGTCACGATTTTGCACAATCATCATAGTAGATCTTTCCACAACAAGGCGTAGCTAATACTTGAATGTAGTGCCGGGATCTAAACCCAGATCGGCCTGACTCCAGACCTCATGATTTCCCTGGCTCACTGGGAACTGTGCTCCCTGTGAGTTCAGCATCCTTGAAAACAGCACACTCGTTGCCTTAGGTCCTTTGTACAACAAGTGGAATCCATATATGATGACAAGTAGACCCATCTACCCTCAAGATGTCTCTCATTTAGGGACACAGGATCTGGGACCCTCCAGGGCTGTGGGTGGGAATAAGAGGATACAGGAAGAGGGAATGGAGACCAGGTAGGTAGGGTACCACGGAGAAGAGAATTCCACTCCTGGGCACATATCCAGACAAAACTCTAATCCAAAAAGATACATGCACCCCCTACGTTCAAAGCAGCACTATTCACAATAGCCAAGACACGGAAACAACCTAAATGTCCATCGACAGAGGAATGGATAAAGAAGATGTGGTACATAAATACAATGGAATACTACTCAGCCATAAAAAAAGAATGAAATTATGCCACTTGCAGCAACATGGATGCAACTAGAGATTATCATACTAAGTGAAGTCAGAAAGAGAAATACCATATGATATCACTTATATGTGGAATCTAAAATATGACACAGGGACTTCCCTGGTGGCGCAGTGGTTAAGAATCCACCTGCCAATGCAGGGGACACCGGTTCGAGCCCTGGTCCGGGAAGATCCCACATGCCGCGGAGCAACTAAGCCCGTGCGCCACAACTACGGAGCCTGCGCTCTAGAGCCCACAAGCCACAACTACTGAGCCCGTGTGCCACAACTACTGAAGCCCGCACGCCTAGAGCCCGTGCTCCGCAACAAGAGAAGCCACCACAGTGAGAAGCCCACGCACCGCAACAAAGACCCAACGCAGCCAAAGATAAATTAAGTAATTAATTAAAAGAAATAAAATAGAATATGACACAAATGAACCCATCTACGAGACAGAAACACGGACATAGAGTGCGAACTGGTGGTTGTCAAGGGGGAGGGGGCTGGCGGAAGGATGGAGCGGGAGGTTGGGGTGAGCAGATGTGAGCTTTTATATACAGAATGGATGAACAACAAGGTCCTACTGTACAGCACAGAGAACTACGTTCAATATCCTATGACAAACCATAAGGGAAAAGAATATAAAAAAAAGAATGTATATATATGTATAACTGAGTCATTTTGCTGTACAGCAGAAATTAACACAACACTGTAAATCAACTATACTTCAATTAAAAAAAAAAAAAGAGGATATGGGAGGAGGGAATGGAGACCGGGTAGGTAGGGTACCAGGAAGAAGAGGGGACAGGGCGCCTCATGGGACTGGACATCTCAGGACAGTGAATTGTTATTTTTCAGGTGTTAATGGAAGCTGGGCTTATACAGGCTCAGAATTGACTTCTCTGGTCCAGCATCACAAGCCTGGGGAGCGGAGATAACCCTCTGGTTATCCCGAACATAGAGTTAGGGCATGTGTTCTTAAGCTGAGGGTCCCTTGGTTCGGTCTGGTCACCGACAGGAGGGGGCGCAGAGAAGAGAATGGCGTGCATTCACATCGCACTCCGCTGACTTCAGCGAAGGTGCCAGACCTCCAAACTGCTTTTGGTTTCGTCACTTCCTCAAACGGACGCACAAACAGGTCCCTAACGATCACACTGCCCGAGAAGAATCTGTCCTAGAACTCAGTGATGTCACTGTCCCCCCGTTCAAAGAGAATATTTTAAACAAAGATAGCTTTACCACCCGCGTTAACCAAACCTTTTCCCTATGGGAGGAATAGCATTTTCAAATAAGAAACAGAAACCAGCGATGTAAGGAAAGGAAAAAGAATGAAATTTTCTTTTCCTTCTCAACTGCAATCCCTGACGCAGGTATATCTAGACGATCAGGTGAACCCCACCAACTGGTTTTGCTCTAGGAGTCCGTGTACCACCACCTGGATGGTTTCCCAGGAACACGGCATTTCTCCGATCAGATGTAACTATTATCCCCCCTCAGGGCCGGCTCCTTTGTGAGGTACAAGGTCCTACCTTAGACGAGCTGACCTACCTTTCTAGCTTTCTCTTCCCCCTGCCCTCTGTCCTGCACCCCACTTACATGAACAGACTCTAAAGTGAGAGAGAGGTGGCTTCCCAGTCAGCCTGTGACACTGTAGTTGATACTGTGGTGTGCTACCCAGAAGCCCGTTCTGAGCCAGGAGGCGCTCATCTCCCCAGCTGCTGGACTGCCGTTTGCCGACGGCAGGATCCCTTCTTAGGAAGTGCCTTCGGCTAGAGGGAGCTGCCTCGCCCAAGGAGGAGGCAGCCACATCAATGACTGCCTGGTCTCTTTGTCCCAGTTCAGGACATCTCCGCAGGGTCACCCTGGCTTTAGTCTCCTCGGCACTGGCTGAAGGGTCTGTTGCTCCTACATCACAGCTCAGTCCTCCCCCTGCCCCACACTGCTGGCCACGCTGCTCTCCTACAGGCGTGGGTCCCCAGAGCACAACCCGACGAGCCTCACGCCCATCTCGGCTGTGGACTTGGCCTCCTGGGGCACCCAAGCTACAAGAAACAACGGCTGGGTGACTTTGAGACATACACTTAACCACTCTGAGCCCACTTCCTCATCTGTAAACTTGAGTTGCTGGTATACAGACAGCGTAATTTCGATAACTAAGTCAGACTGTGTATGTAGCGTATTTACGCGGAGCTGGCACGTAACACTCAGCAGATAAAGGCAGGGTGGGTGTAGTGGAAGTAGCGGCAGCTGTCACGAACGCTCTCTGCCTGCGTGATCCCTGCTCATCCTTCAGTGTCGGGGATATGTCATGGTCCAAAGAGCATAGATTTGGGGTGGGGGGCGTCTGTGTAGACGTGGTAGATTCAACTCAGGCATTTTTATCGGCCCTCCCTGCAGAAAGAAACTCGATTACCAGTGTACTAAAGGGAAAAAAGTGTTTAATTCAGTGATCGAGAAACATCAACAAAAACAAAAAAATTGGAAGATGGGAAGCAGATGGAGAAGCGTGAACTCCTGACTCAGCAGAGCGATGTGTACAGAAGAGGAAGGCACCGAGCGATGCGCCAGCTCCCATCACAGAACTCGGGAACTAAGAGGATGGGGCAGAGGTTGGGAATGGGAGGAAGAGAACTGGGAAGGCTGGAGGCACCGTACGTGATGTCTGAGCAGACTTCTCATGCGGGGCAGGCGACAACTCCCATCTTTACCAAGTTCAGGGTCACCTCCTATGTGAGTTTCTACCAGACACCTCTCCTGACCTTAACTCTCCGTCCCGAATCCTATTACGTAGCTGGGTGTGTGCTGTCAGACTCCGACCTCATTGACATGGCCCAAGCCAGTGCCTGGCACACAGTAGGTAGCTAACAAAATATTTCTAAAGAGATGAATGGGTATCTGATCGAATATCCTTTGCAGGGCAGAGGAAAAGTAAATCAACAAAACTCAGTTGCTACATAAACACTAAGAGTGGTCAAATTATTTCCTTTCCAAATTATTGTTGGTATGGTTTCAATACCGTTGTTCTCTGCAAGTTATGACTCACGGGAAAGCTACATTTATATTTTGCTTACGACTTGCCAGACACTGATCTAAGCTTGCTCTGTCTGTTTCAACACACACACACACACACACACACGTTGAGTCCTCGCAAAAACCCTGTGAAAGAGGGACTTCTCTGGTGGCGCAATGGTTAAGAATCCGCCTGCCAATGCAGGGGACACGGGTTTGAGCCCTGGTCCGGGAAGATCCCACATGCCGTGGAGCAACTAAGCCCGTGCGCCACAACTACTGAGCCCACATGCCACAACTACTGAGCCCGCATGCCACAACTACTGAAGCCCGCAAGCCTAGAGCCCGTGCAACGAAGAGCAGCCCCCGCTCGCCGCAACTAGAGAAAGCCCGCGTGCAGCAGCAAAGACCCAACGTGGCCAAGATAAATAAAGAAAGAAACCCTGTGAAACAGATTTGTTACTATGCACCCCATTTACAGAAAACTGAAGCACAGAGGGATTAAGAAACTTGCTCAGGTCGACACAATTAGGAAGTGGCAGAGCTGGGGTTCAAACACATGCCCTGTTACTCCAGGGGCCATTCGAGCACAGGAGGTGAGGAGCTAGAGGGTGCTTCTGCAGGTCCCGGGGAGCTTTCTTTCGCCCCTGAATGTGCTTTCCAGGTGCAGATTGCTGCGAGGCTCCTGGCCCATGGGGTTAGTTAGCTGTCGCCTGCAGACATTTTTGGGGTGAAGGAGAAATAGGCTTGACAGCTGCCTCTGGACTCCGGCCTCTCTATAGCTGGAGAACTGTCCAGAGTCGGATGCCAGAAGGAGAGGAGACACAGTCTCATGGAAGCCCTTGGCATCTGGATGTCACCTTTTACCCCTGGCAAACGGGTGATGCCGAAGGACTGTGCCCTCTACTAAGCAGAGGGCGTGGCTTGAGGAAATCAGCAGAGCCTGGTCCTGGGTAAGCGGACTCTTGGGAAAGAACTGACGGGTGCCACATCCACAGGGATTTTGTGGTAGGTTGTAGATCAGGTGCAAGAGTGAGCTCGGGTCCAGGTATTTAGAAGTTAAGCCACACAACTCCAGCTTCTCCCCAGATTCCAGCCCTTTGAAGGGGGGCTGGCTTTGTAATCTCGCAACTATGAGTTCTTACAACCCTCCCAGGCACTAACTCTTACCTCCCCTTTACAGGGCCCCTGTGGGTAGGCAATGGGTATGCAGGGGTACTAGAACTTGGATGTGACCTTTGCTCTATCCCATTCTAGAGCCTGTGCTTTCTAGTCTGTATTTTGAGATTCCAGCAGAAAGCACCAGAAGAAGAAATGGAGAGCATTTGCCTTGACCCTGTATCAGAGAGGCTAGAGACGGCAGGAAAGTCGCAACCCTTGAGTGATTCCCAGCCACGGAGACCAACTTCTGTCCACTATTCAAGAGCCAAAGTCACAGAAAGATATGAAGGTCAAGGAGTAAATGGTGACCTTTCCTTAATTCACCTTCTTCCCAGTCACTGAATCCTTCACCTCAGTCCTGCAGCCACATGAGGAAATTGGAGCTCAGAGAGGTTAAGCAACTTGCCCAAGGACACACAGACAGTAAGTGGCAGATTGGAATTCAAATGTGAAAAGGGATGGATGGGTTCTTCTCACTGTTCTGTCTCTCTCGTAGTGAGAATTAGGCAAAGGGGGTGGACCCCACACAGGAAATCAAAAGTATACGAAACAGAAGTGAGAGGAAGGCTGTCCTCATAAACAGAGAGCCACGTGGATCAGCTTTGGTGGTGCTTCTGAATCACTGTGCTACCTCAAAAGAAATCTTTCCACCCTAAACCTTCCCTTGCTCAACAGAGACCTTACCAGGTATGACCTCACGTCTCTTTCAGCTGTCAAATCATTTCTTGCACGATATAGATGAGGCCACAAATTCCAACAGACGAT